>NC_000083.6:79089487-79754487 GCF_000001635.26 Mus musculus | reverse complement strand
ACATAGATGTATGCTCACATATGTGCACACACACAAAGACACAGAACAGAACAGTTGAAGGCGTTGGAATGAAGCCTTGAAGAGGGACTTGGCTTTGCAGTCTGTTAGGAGCTCCACGGTGTCTCAGGACTACTTTGCTCCTACCCTACAGTTCCCGATCCCCAGCCCGTGAGATCCTGCTGAGTTTCAAAGGCAGACTGGCATCTCTGGCTCCTCCATGATGGTATCACCGTATGCCTTCTAGAGCCCTAGACTCTCAGTCTGAAAGGACCCTCAGCACGGACAGACCTCGCAGATGCCCAACTCTCCACGTACACTGGATTGCGGGATCCTCACTTCATAATGTTCCTCTCATCTCCAGGCTTCTAGGCTTGCCCTGGCCTCCACCCAGCCCTGAAGGAGGCCCCAGCCTGTGCTCCTCAAACCAGACAGGCCCCCAGTTTGGCACAATACCCCACATACACTAGCTTTTGCGTCAATGGCGCCAGCCCCCGCCGTCCACGCCCAGCATGTGCAATGTCTTAGCGCTTACCAATGAACCAGCATTTCTTACATATTCATCGTCATAATGGAGCCATGCACAGGGAACACTCGTTTCCAATTTTCACTTGTCCTGGGTGTTTTAGAAGGTCCTTGCTGCTTACATTTATTATCCTCGGGAGAGCAGCCAGCCAGGGGAAGAACAGGCCAGTACAGTGCTGTCACTTGCTTCTGCACAAACAGTACTTGAACAAATAAATGATGAGCGTAAGCCTGGACTTATAAAATAACTTCCAATCTCTCCCATCTCTCCCCCAAACAACACAAAGTTTTGCTATAGTTAAGGCACCCCGAGGCGTCCTTCTGCACTGTTGGCTTGGGTTCTATTTTTTTTCCGTTTGTTTGTAAATGGAGACACAATGAGGGAGAGTTTTCTATGTACTCTTTGCAATCCCTAGCTTAGTCTCTGGAGTAGAGCAGTCCCTTGTAATCTATGGGGATTGGTTCCAGGCCCCTACACGGATATGAAACTCTGCAGATGCCCGAGCCCCTTGTAATGAACGGTGAGGAACTTACATGTAACCCAGACACATCCTCCCATATGTTTTAAATAATCTTGACTTTGCACATATTTTCTAATACAATGTAAATGCTGGCTAAACAGATGTATTGTTTAGAGGGTAATTAAAAGAAACAAGTTCTTACATATTTGGTACAGATGCAATTTTTCCCCCCAAATGTTTCAATTTATGGTTGGCTGGCTCCACAGATATAAATTGGCAGATACAAAGAAATAATACTACAAAAATATTTTAACAAAGAAATATAATGATAACAAAAAATAATTCAACACAACTTCATGAACTGGGTTAGAGAGAACCCAGGTCCCATTCCCAGTACCCATTATGGTATTCACATCTACCCTAATACCAGTCCTAGGAAGTCCAGCACCCTCTTCTGGTCTCCAAGGGTACTGCACTCATTGTGCCCAGACATGCACACAGGCAAAACACCTCTTCATAAAGTAAATTGAAAACAAAACAAAACTAAACTAAACTTTAATCTTGCTAAACATATTTTAGCACATGGGCATTCTTGTTACTTTTCTGAACTTGTGTGAGCCCCTTGAAGAAGTGTTTGAAACAAGGGGTGTGCCATTATCTCAGGTAGGAAGGAAGGCAGGCTGAGCCCAGGTCCCAATGGAGTGAGGTAGACAAGTCCCAGATCTCCTGGAGATAAGTGGGCAACCCAGGACAAGCAGGGTGAAGGACACATTACATGTCTGACATCCTCCCATGCTCATGTTTCTGCTGCCTAAAGCCTGCTGTCTGGCAAAAGGAAACACTCTCCATTTATTTTCTGTTTTAGAGACCATAACGGCACACGCATCTCGTGACACACTTAAGAACCACACTGTTTGAAAATGTGGCATTTGCTAACCAATGTTATCTCATGCTCTCTCCTCTGTATCAGCAGCCCGCTAAGCGTCCAAGTGAATATAACACACAGATGCTACCAGCACCGTCCATGTGCAAGTTCTCAGGCTGGCAGTGTAAATGTAGCTCCTGTGCCCCAAGCTACAGGATTGAGTGTACTCCGATACTCCAGACTGCTGTGCCAGTCTGGAGGTTGGGAGCTCTGACAGCGTCCGGAATCTCTGATGTTCACTTCGGTGGTCCACTTCTCCCCTGAAGCAACATGTGGGGGGTTTGGCTTATGCCCAAGTTCCTCCTGGGGAATGGCAGCTGGGGACTAATATTGACCCAATATTTGCTTTAGGAGGCACAAAAGCAAATGTGTCATTTGTCTGCCCTTCCCTTTTGAACCAATGTTCAAATACAGAACTTTATCTCTAGAGGCGAGTTCCTACAGAGGTTGGTAAAAAAGACCCATGGGCCAAAACCACATTGCGCCAAACCTGCTGATTTATAATCAAGTCCGATGACTGCTTGCATAGAGCACAGTTAAGTAGCTGGCTGCAAAACCAGAAAATTATCTTCCCAGAAGCATTTTTTTTAGACTATTTGGACTCCATAAGGAAGATCCAGGAAACAATTCTGAGATTCACATGGTTTTGCTTCTTTCTGCCCTCACACACCCCAGTCACGTGGCAAGACTAAATTGTAGCATGAGGTAGAAAAAGAAAACAGGCTTTGGAAGCCGCTCCACATCTTCTCCATCCTCCTTTCCAGTGGTGGCCTTTGTGGGGCCAAGTGGCCTCACTAAACAGTCCCCATGTCCCCAGGAGTCCTTTTGGCCATGACTCCTGGAATGGTCCGGTCCATCTCCATGTGTAACTCAGCCTTTTGCTCTCTATGATGCCCACAAGGATGATATCCCTTTTATCAAAGTTTCCCCTAGGGGACAGGACCACAGACTATCCCTGTCCCCCCAATACACATAGGTGCTATATTTGGCACAAATCATACTGTAGGAAAAGAAAATCTGGCTACAGGCAAATCAATGGAAACAGAAATCAATATGCATTAGGGTCTGGGGACATGACTGATTAAAGCAGTCATTTCCTCTGGGCCAATGGATTTTTTTGAAAACCTTATCTTGCAGGATATCCCTTAGTAGCAGCTACATGACCTATTCCCTGGCCACCTATAATTAAGTCAAGACTAGACATAGGGCCTCCTTTGAACCAATCAGGCCCCTTTATTTGGACCTGCAGTTGGAATACTGAAAGCCCAGAACCATAAGTTGTCTGTGGGTGTTGGGCCTATGAGATGCTATGGGATGAAGGTCTAGAGCAGTGGCTCTCAACCTGTGGGCCGTGACCCTTTACACTGTGATTCGTAACTGTAGCAAAATTACAACTGTGAAGTAGCAACAAAAATAATCTTTGGTTGGAGTCACTACGACAAGAAGAACTGTATTGGAAGGTAGAAGCATTAAGAAGGCTCAGAACCACTGCATTAGAGAAAGCCAGCTATATGCTATCGGTACAGTCAGAGGAGCTGGACTGAGGGAAGAGGTGGAGTAATTCAGAGATAAAGACAGTTGAGAGACAGGGAAGGGGGAGCCTCTGCAGAGACTACCTGTTGAGTACCTCAGGCTGGGTTTCATCATGAGCCTTTACAAATGCAGAAGTCATTCCCCATTCGCTTACATCAGTCCAATTGGGTGTCTGGTCTAGGAACACAATGTTTCTCCATGTAAAATGTAACAGCTGGGGTAGAAGTTAAACAGAAGATATTTAGGGAGCCACAGGAGTAGGTTCACGTACAATATCTGTACATTCCAAACTGCAATGAGATAATCTCGCTCCCAGTACGTCATCTTGCTCAGCTTTTTGTTTAGACAACTGTGGTATATTTACCACATGTATATATAAGATATAATTTTAGCATGGAGGAAACTTTCCTGAGCAGACACAATTCTAGAAACTATACAGAAAATATGAATGGATGGGACTGGCCAAATTTAGACTTTAAATTGCCATCAACAAAAGGCGCTGTGAACAGAATCAAAGGCTACTGGCTTTTTGGGTTAGGCGTGGACTCCCTCCTGTTACAGGTCATGCACTCCTTCAAGGGAGGCCATTAGCTGGGCCCAGCCTTGGCTTAATGGTGGCCACATCTGCTGAGAGTATCGCAACTGTTGGCAGGAAGGCCATGGTCTCTCCTTGTCTCAAAGTGAGACAGAGAAAAGGAAGGAAGGAAGAAGGAAGGCACGGGATACAAGGAGATACAAATCTCTTGATCTGGAGACGAGGGCAGCCATTAGCCATTGCTCTCTCCTGCTGCTGAGCTGTCTTCCTGCCATGCTTGCTGGGGAATTGACTCACTGAGGCTGTGGCTGTTTTAGGGGTTTGCTGTGAGGAGCTGTGGAAACCAACAGCAACATTAAGTGAGTGGTCATAATGGTGGTTCAGAATTCAAACCCACGTCGTCTTTCCCCAAGCCCAAACTTGGGCCAATTCATTCATTGCCTGGATGAACCAGAGGCCTCTGAGGAGACTTTTCAAAGTCTTAACATTTCCTTCCTATTTCCTTTTCTCCTAAGCAAAATTCCCTTTATTTTTTACCACCCACTAGAAGGGAGAATTGAAATTAGGCCCTTTTATTTAATAGCTTGCCAAACAATAAACAGCTCTCTCAAACTAAGCCACATCTTATCTAGGGAGAGGGCAATAAAAATAGTGATTTATGCAGTCAAGAGGAGAGCGAGACACTTTTATAGCATCACAGATGGTTCTGCAGATTGCAAAGCAGCATTATTTGATTCTGTCCATCTCAGTCTCTTAACTTGCAATTTAAAAACAGAATCAAGTGGCTGCTTCCTACAGCTCAGGTTCCTGGGGCAGATCATGAAGGTCTAGGCATGAAAGCACCTTGAATCTGATAGAAGAAGATGCAGATGTTGATGAATTATCCCCCCACCCCCACCCCATGGAAGGTTAATACGAGGAAAGTTTACAAGAATGTTTATGGAAAGTAATCTGGCCCAGTGGGTGCGTGGCTTCACCCAGCCTTGAGCTACTTAGGATAGCATGGGTATGCAGAGGATCATTAATTTGGGTGCATCTCTGAGAGCAATTCCTGAATGCTGAGATGATGAATTGAGATGCACACTCACACTTCACTCCTATTCATGTTTCTAATACCTTGCAACTGCAGCCTGAGGTGTATATGTGTGTGTTGCACATTTCAGTGGTTGTAGCAGAATACCTATGAGAGTCAACTTAGGCAGGAAAGATTTATTTTGGCTTATGGTTTCAGAGGCCACAGTCCATGGCCATTTAGTTCCACCTCTTTGGATCATGGCAGAGCAGTGGTGGGGATCATGTGGTGGGATAAAGATGCTTATCCCATGGTGACTACAAGTGGAGAAGTAGGGGTGGGGGAGGCAGGGGAGGGAGGCAGAGTAGCAGGGGGGAGGAGAGAAGGGCGGGAATTCCCAGGATAAACACCTATAAGATAGAGCCTTCAAGGGTATACTACTAAGGATCTATCAATTAGCCCTACATGCCAAGTTTCTGTCACCTTTCAGTAGTCAATTAAACAATAAATCCACTAATAGAATAATCAGTTAGTGAGGTTGGGACCCTTTAATCCAATCAGCTGGGCACAGCTCTGTTGAGGACCATACCGTAAGCATTTGGGGAACATTATAAATTGAAACCATAACAATAAATATTAGATCTATTCTCAGTATATCTCTGGTCTCTTTTTCTTCTAGCCAAGCCAGGGCTGCTGGGTCCTTGAGATTAGCCAACCTGGATCATAGACAGCCTGGCACACTGCTGAGAACACAAGATATGGAGCCATTCTATCTGCACGTGAGTGCCAGTTCCATTCTGTGATTTTTCACTGTCACCTCATCTGTAAAATGGGCATGATGTAAACCTATCTATAGAGAAGGCTTTCCTGATAATTAAATGAGGCAATTAACCTCCTGACTCCCACCATAAAGGATGACTGTTTTTAAAACTTGTGAAAAACATGGTGCTGCTGCTGCTGCTGCTGCTGGTGGTGCTGGTGTACGAAGTGGTTTTTCCAAAGGCAGAGTCCAGCAGTTTCCTTTGCTTTGTTTATTTTTCTTGCATAAAAGTTCTCTTTTTAAATTGTAATAAAATAAAATTATTAGAGTTTTACAATTCATATGGCTGAATTAATAGTGCTTTGGTAGTTTTACTCTGTCCTTGATTTTTGCATAAATCTCTTATTTTTTCCTCTTCTGTGATTTTAGGGCATTCCCACGGAGACCTTTTAATCCAGCAACGTGACTGGATTAAATGCTTTAGCAAGGGATCACATCCAAAGACTTTCTAGGTCTGTGCGGTCCAGCTGCAATGGCACACCTTTAACCTCTTAGTATGCACCATTAGTTCACATCCCTAGTACACACCTTTAAACCCAAGCAATAAAGGTAAAGTTGGTCTGTAGAAGAAAGAAGCCATGTTTGAAAGCGATGCCTAACTGAGGAGCATACAAAGTGCAAATCAGAGGAAGATCTGACTCTCATGAAATACAGGCAGGAAAGAGAGGTGATGTAAACACTGCACAGATTAAGTCAGGAGGGAAGACAGGTCCAATGAAAGCAGGTCGGTTGAGTCCAGCTCATAGGAGTTTGGTGCAGTTCAGTTGAATGCAGTTGAATTCAGCGGAGTGTGTGCAATCCCATCCCAGTCTGTTCAGTTTGTGCAGCGAGTACAGTTTAGTTCATGGAATTCAGAACAATTTCACCAGAAGCCAAGAGAAGCCAGTTTGAATCAGCCAGCTTGGAGGGGAGTTTTGAGGCAGAACAGCTGAGCTGAACCAGCCAGAGTTCAGAAAGACTAGAAATGGTGAGCTTATTTAGCAGTAAGCCTCTGAGACAATCATATCTGGTGAAAAAAATGCTACATTTATACACTGCACTGGAAAATAGGCATTGCTTTGGTATGAGACTATACTTTGATATGGGACATGCATTAAAATGGGACTAAGGTTATGGCATTTCCTTCCTGTAAAATCCAACTCCATGATTTTACTTTATAGTTAAATGGGCTCCTGTCTCTGAATTTAAGGCCAACCGTAAGCACCTAACCTTAGAGTTTGCAGGAAAAGAACATAGCCATTTCATGGGTACTGAACACACTATGGGGATATATTAGGTTTTATGCACTGACTCCTGGCCCTCCACATGAAGTGAGTTCTGCCACCAGCTCCATTTGTGCAGATGTGGAAGTGGGGCTTTAAAGTGACTGCCCTAGGTCACACATCCAGGAAGCAATGGAACCAAAACCCTTCCCACAGGCATCTGGACTGACAGCCCAAGCTTTAGCAACTTGTTATACTTCTGTGCATCAGAATGAGGCAGCTGCAGACTTGCACGAACTAGTCGTGGACTCTACCATCCCGTGGCAGCTGGCAGGTTCACGTGAGGCCACTAGTGACTAGTGCCAAATCACCGGGTGTGCTATCCTCGCTGAGAGAGAAGCTGGGAACACAGGGAGTGATACACGGACGCTGTGAAGAACTCTATCGGCTGCGATGGGCACGTTCAGAATACACATAGATGTTTCAAAGTGCACAATGCCTAAGTTTTCAGTGAGTTCCACATGCTCATAGAAATGCCCATGCATTTGTTTAAATGGGAACACAAGGCAGCTACTTCACTCCTTCTTCTTGATAAAAATGGTTAGAATTTGCTTAGAAATGCCTTCTATTGACAATAGAAATAATCAACTTTATCCTCATTAACTGTCTTCGTTTCTTTTTTACTGATCCTTCTGTCTTTCCGCCACGTCTCACTGTAATCCTTCATTAGGGTGCAACCAACTGATTCAAACACCCAGTCACACATTCTCCCTTTAAGCCGAGGTTGTTTCACTCCGCCCTGATTGTCTGACCCTCTTACCTTTGGCAAATAACTTTGCCAGGAATGTTAAGAGAACGAATAGTGTTTCCTTTAAAAACCTAGCCTATATAATGTGTGTGGCATCTCATACTGTTTTTCCTTTTATAAGCATTCAATGCTCCCTGTGGGATGCACAGTCTCACAGCTAGCCCTCCCTACTTGAATGGCCACTTGGTCCTCAGAACTCTCCTGACCAAGGTCATTAGACTACGGCCCATTTACTCACGTCTGCCTGACACCAGAGCCTAATCTCTTAACCACTAAACTAAACTGGCCTTCCAGTAGGTCAGGCCTTGTGTGCCCCTCCAACATAATTTTCCCTTGGAAGTGTAAATAGTCTTTGCTTACTCTAGGAGTGTGTCACTGGCTGTAGCTCTTGAAAGCAGTGCCAGACTGTGGTTGGGGCTTTCTGTTCTTTGGACAAAGAATGAAGGTGACTCAGCAGATTGCTTTTGTACAGCGTGGAGGACTGGGAGCACTCCCCCACTCCAACATCTAAGGAAAAGAATGCAGTCAAGTTTGCTCCTTGTGTCTTAGGCTGAGCTGGACAATAAAGATGACCTCCTCTAACCCCACTATTTGCTGCAGGGGAAGTCAAGAAACTAAGACACTCGGTCATTTGTCCAAGGATGCAGCCCTTCTTGAGGCAGGCCAAGACTGATTTTTTTTTTAATTAAAAATAAATTGCTATTCTCAATCCACCTTCATTCTCCTTGGGTTTGCTTGTTTTTAAGGAAGGCTTAAAGACAGAAGATTAAATGCCTTGTAATAGTACATTTCCATATTACATAGTTTTATGGAAAAAATAAATGTAACAATAATGTCAGCAGTTCTAAACCTGTAGGTTATAAAAGATTTCTGTCTTTAATCGAGCTAGTCTATAGAATCCCAGAGTCACATTTATGTCACATAAGATTTCCAGAGTGATGGACAATTTCCTGTAAAAAGTCAGTTGGATAACTGACCGCCGGGGTTGAGAAATTCAGGATTTCCCGGCAAAGTCCTACTTTGTCTCGTCTCTAGGAAATGCAAACTCGTCAGCATGCAAGCTTTTTGGCACTGCAACACAACCCCACCAATCTTTGTTGTCCTTGCAGATCTTGTTCATTTCTATTAAGATTCTACTCTCTTCCCTCGAAACCTCCCCGAGTGAGTAACCTCGAGGTGGTGCATTCCAGAATGAAGGGTCCTCACTCTTCCCACATTCCAGGACTTCTGGACTGGAAAATGCAGACAAATTCAGTCTTGTCCCTGCTGTAAATCTGAATCAATTACTTGAATTCTTTGGTTCCTAATTTCCCGTGAATAATTCCTGCCTGCTTGCCATCCAGGGCTCTTCTGAACATTTAAAAAGTTAGAAATCTTGTAGTCAGATGCGCTGGCCTCCGTTTCTGGTGTTAGAGCTGAGAGAACAAGGACCTTGCAGCTCTCTGGCCCCTGCATGGAGTTTTTGAGGTCATCAAGGTCCTGACCATTGACAGAATCAAGGCAAAGCTTCCCGTTCTTCCTGGAGGTTCTTTCACTGCTTAGCTCTAATAAATACCACAGAGACAGCATGTAATTATTTTTTATTAATTAATAGCCTCTGTATTGAGTCAACGCTAGTGACATATTTTTCATGCCTTAACAGGGCTGTAGATTGTCAGGAATTTCTGAAGATAGAAATGTGTGTCAGAAGACAAATTCTCCCTCTTCCAGAGCCTGGGCACATTTGCCTTGTTTTTCCAAAGCAGGTCTCAGTCATCAAGCAAGGTTAATCTGCAAAGGAGAAATGGGGAGAACAATTTCAGGCCAAGGATAAGTAGAGGTAGAACTTAAAGGTGTGGCCTGTTTCAAGACAGTGGAGGGTTCTCCAAGTGTTATTCTTTGAGGGCCACTGTTGCCTCCATTGTAGATTTTATGTATGCTGAAATTATTCCCCTGCCTCATCTCACCTCCTGTTCACTTGACCTAAGTCTTTTGGAATCCCTGAGCATCCATTATGAGAATGAGATGTCCTACTTCCCCTCTCCTGGTCCATCTTACCTTGCACCTACGTGACTATCACGTGATTGTTTGCATTCCTTGACATACTGCAAATTTCAAAGAGAAAGAATCAGCCTTGCTTATTCTCCCACTTTGGTGCTATCCTGGGTAGTATTTTTTTTTTTGTCACCTTGATATAAGCCAGAGTCATCTTGGAAGGGGGAACTTTAATTGAGAAAATTTCCTCATGGGATTTACTCTGTAGGGTTTTCTATTGATTAAAGATTGAAGAGAGAGGGCCCAATCCACTATAGACCACACCATCCCTGGGTGGTTGGTTCGGGATTGTATAATAGAGCAGGATGAGCAAGCCATGAAAGCAAAGTCAGTAAGCAGGACTCCTCTGTGGCACCTGCTTCAGTTCCTGCCTCCAGGTTCCTCCCTGGGCTTCCCTCAGTGGTGGACTGTGGTCAGACACACAAGCCAAACACACCCTTCCCTTCCCAAGTTGTTGTTGTTGTTGTGTTGTCATTATCACAGCATCACAAAGCAAACTAAGATACTTGCCTATCCACCCTCCTCTCAGCATCTTCTGGCATCAGATCGAATGAGTATTTCTTAGACAGGTAACTAACTTAACCACATGCCCACATGTCTTCATTTGTTCCTCAAATATTCAAGATTGGGTACGGAGAATGGGTCCAGCATCCACACAGTCTTTTTCCAAGAGCGGGAGCTATGCTCCTGTGCCTTTCCCTAGACAGCTCTATTTTGTTCTAGACACCAACAGATAATAGGTCTCTGTCCCTAATCTGTGATAATTCTCAAGTGTTTAAAATGAGCTGTCACACCCTCTACCTTGTATGCCTTTGTTAACCTATCTGTCCTGCCCTCAACAATTGTACATAAGCCATAGATCATACACACATCCTTTTAATATAAAGGAGTTTGCAGACTAGAGACAAGAGAGGACAGGACACAGACCTGGTCCTGAAATATCTTTGGTTCATCACAGCTGTGCTGTCCAATGCTCTGGACTTTCTCTATCTGATTAATGTCCCTTCCCAATGGTTTCCAGAATTTAACATATTCATGTATATTATATTACTCATGCCACAGACCTCCTGCTTCCAAGAACTTCCAGTCATTCTCCATAGGGAGTGATAGCGCTCTCTCTCTCTCTCTCTCTCTCTCTCTCTCTCTCTCTCTCTCTCTCTCTCTCTCTGTGTGTGTGTGTGTGTGTGTGTGTGTGTGTGTGTGTGTGCAAGAGAGAGAAGAGTTATTAAAAGACATTTTGTGAAACTTTTGTAAGCTCTTTGTGTATGGTAGGATTTCTGGTGACCAAAGTTCAATGTATATCCATACCTTACCATGCACCGCTTCTCCTCAGTACATAAAACCTTGGAGAGGAATCCAATTGCCAGGGTTTCCATCAGACTGAGAAAATATAAGGATGGACAGATTAAAATAAAATAGAGACAAGCCAGGACATTTCACACTGCCACTAATAATTTTATGATGGTTTTTGAAAATAATCAAGAGGGAGGCATGGACATCTGGCTCATGAATAAAGCTGTTTCTAATTATGGAGGGATGTTTGTTTTCAGAGCAGAGGAGACTCTTGGGTGTCCCTGTATGTGCTTTCTTTAACAGTACTTGCTTGGGAACTGGCCACCTCCAACCGCCTACTCAAAGCACATCAGTGAACCACTGCCATTTTCACCTCTGACCTGAACAGTTTGAGTCTTAATCTTTCCTTAGACCTTGAGATTTTTTTCTTTTGGAGGGAGGTTGCTTTCAAGTGGAAAATGGGGGAGGTTGGCTGTAATATTTCTTGGGTACTTTCCGCTCATTTGGGACACAGCATCATCTGGGGCCAGCAGGTCAGCGGAAGAGAAAGTACTTATCCTCGATGACACTTGGATGGATGTGGGAGAAGTCTACAGATATGGGTGGTCAGGTGACCCAGGAACGATTCCAGAATAAACACAGTGTACCCTGTGGCTGACATAATTTAGAGATGGCTTTGTGTGGAGTGGATATAGCTGGGCAATCAACTTCACTAGTTAATCTGTTGTCTCTATTTTTTCCTTCCTTCGTTCCTTCATTCCTTCGTTCCTTCCTTCCTGTGTGTGTGCGTGTGTGCTTGTGCGTGTGCGTGTGTTTGTGTGTGTGTGTGTGTGTGTGTGTGTGTGTGTGTGTGTGTGTGTGTGTGTATACTCAGCACCATGTAGTTTCCAGAGATAAAACTCAGGTTTTCAGCTTTAGTGGCAAGTACCTTTATGCATCCAGCCATCTTGATAGCCCCAATTAAATATTTAAACTAATTTTTCTTGGCTCAGTATGTTTTCATTTAGCCAATATTTATTAGGTAGCAAATACATGTCAGGAACTTAAATCTCCAGGGGAAATAAAAGCCTAACCTATTGTCATAAATGTTGTTTTATGAAGAACCGGTAGCTTCCTGTACTTTGTGCCATCCCCAACGGGCACAGTGACCTCACTCACCCCCACAGAGAGTGCTGGAGGCAGACAAAGCAGGGCTTTGGCGCTCTCCCATGAGATATTTCTTGTTACAGACGACCTCTGGTATGTGGAAGATGAAATGAGGAGGTGGCTGCCATAAACCCCCAACTAATCTCAGAAGTTCCTCCTGGAACCTTGTGGTGCCTGTAGCTCTCCCAGAAATAGAGATTGTTAGACATAAAATGATTTTAAGCAGACTTTGTCCTGATTGATTATACTGTTCTCACCAAAATACATTCTTCATTAGATCATGTAGCTAAAGAAATTAAGAAAATAAAGATGAACAAGTAAGATGAAATTATTTTCTTCCTTCCTCCCCCATCTCTCTCTTTCTCCTTCTTTCTTCCCTTCTTATCCTCCATTGTCAGTAGTTATCTGGGCTGTTAGGTTACCTCCATTTATAGTATTAAGTATAATTCATTGGTTATATGCACCATCATTGACTTAGCTAATTGATAACTTTTTGACTTGGATGTTATTCCCATTGTAATGTGTGTGTGTATGTATCAGAGCACGGATACTGTACACATATAAACATATACACATATATGTATGCATATATAACATTTTTCTGTCTTTCTTTCCCCCCAATTAATTATTATTTCCTTAACATATTCCCCAGAAGTAGACTATGTAGGTTAAAAAAAAGAACCCCAAAGCCTTTTCAAATCTATGCAGAGAAGCCCAGATTGCCAGTGGTCAAGTCTATGTCTCAAGTTCTAACCCAAATGTCTGCCCTTGAACTAATTAATCACTCTACCTACTAAGTGGGGGAAATGGTCATATATTCCATAGGATTTCAAAAGATGCTCTCTAAAAGTATTTGGTAAGATTTTTGAGATCTGACAATCCATAAGCAGAGATGGGCATTTGCCCAGAGTCCTTCCTTCTTCACCATCCCAGCAAGCCATGGTTTTTCTCATGATTTTCCCTTTCTCCGCTGCCATTTTTGCCTGACTCTAAGGTGGGGTCTACATAGCCTCATCATGCAGCCGTGCTTCATTCAGAAATAAGCATATGAATCAATTCAGCTTCATAAAATTCAAGGGGAAGTTTCCTGGGTCTTCTAGAAAATTCCTTTTTAAAGGTAGAGCCCTAGGAAGAAAAAGCCCTTTTCAAAGGCTATGCTCAGTCCTGCAGTTGCCGCTGCCATACCTTCCCTAGACTGAGAGAACTACACACAGACGAGGCAGAGCTGAGAATCATGGGAACGGAAGTGGATCCTCCAGGCTAAGCAACCTGAAAACTTGCTGTCTTTGAACTTGCAGTTGAGTCTGCAGTTGATGGCATTCACCTTCGGAGTCAGTTGAGCCTTATTTATAATGTTAGCTCTGGCCAGCTCCTTTAAGACATCTTAAGTCTTTTCTAGATTTTTTTTCAAAGTCTTGTGCTCTGTCTTTTCCAAGTTTAAAAAGAGAAAAACCTCAAAGGATAATAATTATATCAACCGTCTGGAAATGACTCAGGTACATTTCCTGAACGTAAAGTGCCAAACTAGGCCTGCCAATTGGGTCAATGAACCAGAAGAGTTTTCAAGTTGGAAGAAAATTTGGTACCCAGAAGTGATGATCTCACTTTTTAGCTGGGGAAACTAAGGGACAGGGAGAGATGATGTAGTGCAAAGTCATGCGCTCCTCGGTCAGCAGCGGCCGGAGTCTGACGTGGCACCGCAACTTGTCTCCTCCTCTGTTTTCATGGGACTATGTAAGCCAGAGTGCATCACAACTGCTCATTTCAACCCTGGTTTGCTATTAATCAAAATCTGTCTTCTATTGCAGGAACTCAGAGAGCAACGTTCCTACCTGCCACACTAGAAGTCTAGGCTGCCCCAGGACTTCTAATTTTTTTGAAAGTCCCTTGGAAGGTGACTTGTAAATCACCCAAACTATTTTGGTGATTTTGTGCCTTTGCTCTTGCCGAATAGCTGTTGCATCCCTTCCACCATCTTGTTTCTCTGAGTACCGGCTGTACCAACTCTTCTAACTCTGTCTGCATTTGATCCATAGGTCCTGTCCATCTTCTTCCAGACTTCTGCTGCTTTGCCAATGATTCCTCTCCTTCTTCCTCTGGGGCTGCATTAACCAGGGCTTTCTAGAGCATCAGAAATCAATGCAGATTATGAAAAAGGATTTTGTAGGATTTGCTTATGCTGTTTAATCTAGGTAACCTAATAATGGCTGGCTGCACACTGGAGAGGCTAAGAACCCAGCTGCTGCCCAGTCCAGGAAGCCGATGCTTCAGCAGCCTCAGTATGGGACAGAAGGACTCCTGGAGAGATGCTGCTAGAAAGCCAAAGAAGTTGGGATTTGATGTCAAAGGATGGCAGCAGCAGCAGCAGCAGCAGCAATAGGAGAGATACACTTATCAGCAAGAAGCAACAGAAGACAAGCATACAGCACTGTTGTTCCCTTGAACCTCTTTCTATGTGGGCTGTTGTGAGAGAGCAGTGGCACTCTGGGGGAGGGTCTATCTCATCAGTGAATCCTTTCTGGAAACACACACACACACACACACACACACACACACACACACACACACACACGAGAAAGTCTCTTAGTTGATTACAGACAGAGTCAATGAGGCAATCAAAAATGAACACCACAGGAGCCAAAGTATAGTGCTTTGATAGGCTGAAAACCTTGGTCTGAAGAACACTGAGAGGTCTTCAGCATCAGAGCTTCTTGCTATCTTTCGCTCCATCCTTCACCCCCTCCTGCCCCCCTCCCCATTTCTTTCTCCTGCAGCTGCTGCCTGGGGAGTGCATGGTTTTGTGCTCAATGATGCCTCCCTGAGCCTTTGATCCCTCCTCTACAAACTGAGATCATAATTGCTGGGTATTAAGTTTCCTTCCAACTTGAAAACTCTGCAGTGCTAGTGTCAAATTGTCTGGCCTGGGAAGGGCTCATTTGACTCAGCAAATACACTGAGTCACTTCTAGACTGCTGATCTAAGTAGGCACTTACTCTTTTCTCCCCAAAACCAAGCTACAAATCTTTAACCCCTCTTGCTCAAGCGCAGTCATTAAAATGCTTCTCAATCTTTACCTGCTTTTCTATGGGAAAAATCTGGCCATGAAACTTTCTCTGACCTTGTCTGCTAATAGATTCCCAAGACCTGCTCCTGAGTGGAGGAGCGACCACACAGAGAGAGGCCAGGAAGAGTCTTGTGAGAGCAGCTTTGCTGGGTTCCCCTCGAGTATGAATTCCTTTTCAATTACATTTCTGCATGATTGTCTGTTCCTATTGAATCTAAGCATAAAAAGGGGCAGTATTTGTTTTTTTGGACAGCTTGTATTTCATTACCGAGTGTTTGCTATGAAGGAAGGAGAGCATATATTTCTAACCCACAAGACAGTTCTTGATTTCTGAGCAGGTCTCCAGGACGCTTGGATCTTTGGCAGATGGCTCTTCGCTCTCCTTTCCACTTCGCTCTTCTCTTGTGCGAGCCCTGTACCCTGCCCTTCAAATGTTTTGCCCTTCCTGTAAATTCTGTGGAGGTTCAAGAAAGATATCTTCATTCCACTATGACACATGATATTTAAGATGTAAACACCATACGTACAGACCAAAGTCTGAGAGCAATTCACAAAGTGTACATGCTGAAAGAAACCATGGATTACCTAGTGACTACTCCATCTTATGGATGAAGAAACTGGGTTCGAACAGTGCCCCGAGTCACACTGATTATCATGAAGCTATAATTAGGACATCATATGGTGGGCGGATTCACCAGCCAAATGTTGCATTCTCTCCAAAGAGATGAGAGGGAAGCACGTGAAAGGGTCTAATCCCGTGCCAATCTGGGAAGAGGGCTGTCGGGTCAGAACAGGAAAGCACCACAAGGCTCTTCTTCCAGTCAATGGCTGCTTCTCTGCTCCGCTAGCAACGTCTTAGGAGTAGAATGAAGAATTTATGTGTGGGGGGAAGGGAGTTTGAGACAGGAAAAGGAGTTCTGGTCAGCAACTACTTAAGTCTGATTTTGCTGAAAAGAAGTCTCTTTTTGTCTTTAAAAGAAGACATAATTTACTATGTTAACCATCCTGTGGGGACTCTCTCTCTCTCTCTCTCTCTCTCTCTCTCTCTCTCTCTCTCTCTCTCTCGTTTTGTGTGTGTGTGTGTGTGTGTGTGTGTGTGTGTGTGTGTGTGTGTGTGTGAATCCAGAGCCTTGCATGTGTTAGGAAAGTGTTCTACCATCAGATTTCATCCTGGGCTCCCGTGGGAGGTGATGTTGAATTGCGACAAGACTTCCCAGGGGACAGCAACTCTAGAGTAAGATCTTCCCAGCTGTCTCTACCCACTTGTCCTTTGTAAGGTCAGCATCTGTAGGAGAAATGGCTCCGAGGAATTGACTCTCTACTGCTTTCTGTCTATTGAAGGCAGGAGTTTCCCCCTTGTGTATTGTGCAACTGAAGACATTTCTGGGACATTCTGCTGTATCATTTTGATAGAGAGCTTATGCTGAGGGGAATGCTGGGAAGTGAGTGCAAAGTCACTGGCAAGAGGGGGGAGCATTTAGACAAAGAAAGGATTTGTGAGATGTAGCTGGTCCTTGAGGGAGGGAAGAACCAGCCATGGGGATGGAAGAAGAACATTATGACTGACCTGAAGAAAAGCTTCCAGCTGAGCTGAATCCTCCAGAAGGTCTGGCGAAATCAGGCAAAAGTGCTTTCCTTCTCTACCCGGACGACTCACAGTGAGGAAAGGCAGGCAGGAGACATCAGAAGTGGTGTATGATGACAGGAAGATCAAGGATTGAGGAACTGTGAGCCCTGCTGAGCAAGGTCTGACCTCCGCTCGTAACCTAGGCTAGCTCATTGAATGTGGACATTCACACGTGATGTGTGGGGATTGCTGCTCAGACCTCACTGAGAAGCCAATTCCTCTACCTTTTCCATGGTGGTCTTCATTTCTGGCCCATGTCTAACCATTGAGCCCCAAGTTTTGATTTTAAAAAATTTGCTTGCTCTAGGGAAATGAAGAGCTGAGAAAAGCCATAACAAAAAAAGAGGAGTATTAGGGTCTTGGGAGGTGATGACGGAGTTGACATTTGTATGAGACAAGGACATCTCACCGTTTGAGCTTGTGTGTGAATTTGCATATCCTAAGACCCTCTTACACTCTATGATTGTTGTTATTTATTTATTTATTTATTTATTTATTTGGCTTGCTTACATCTGGTAGCATTCAGTCTCCCTCTCTAATTAGTCTCTCTAATGCTTTGAACTGAGACAACCTGGGGTCACTAATTGTCACCAGTTGTATCTAGATTTTAAAACCTGTCATTAATATCGGAACTGGATGCTGCTCATTAACTAAACACAGCTGATTAATTATTTACAGGTATGTGACAATATCCAGAGACAGTGCCTTGGGTTAAGGATATGCAGGCTTTTTACAAAGAGAGTACTAGAATGAGAGAGAGGACCTACCAGATGCAAAAGGAAAAGGGCGTGGGTGAATAGAAACCGTACGCTGAAGTCTAACCTATTGTCCTGTCTACACTTTCTTTTGGAAAGAAAGTTCACAAGAAAGGGAAGGTCTAAGCTTCTGAGGAGAGAATGTAGTTAATGTCATATAATATCTATATTATTATATGTATGTCACATATATGCATATATTCCATATAGAGGCTTTTGTGAATAGACCTATGAGCATTCTGAGAACTGAACTTGGGTCCTCTGCAGGAGCAGCAAGTGTTCCTAACCACTGAGCCATCTCTCTAGCTGCCATCATCTTCTTCTTGATCATTGTTTCATAACTACACTTACAATGTCCCCCTATAGAGCATTCTGATAGTATAAACTTGGCGTTTTCCGTGGTTTCACAAGTTACAGCAGAGGTCCCCTAAATACCCTGGCTCTTTAACGTAGCTTGAGTTTCTTCTTACTATTTGGTCCTGTGCAATTTTAAATTTCCCTGCCTCCCCGCCCCCCGCAAATAAAATAATAAAATAAAAGCTTGTGCCTAGAGTAATCCAACAGATCACAAATGACAAGAAACAAAAAATGGACTGCAATTCCTACAAAATTTCAGACTTTTATTCCTAAAACCATAGACTAGAATAGCACTCCCTCAAAAAGCTCCTACAACAAGAAGCAAAAAGCCGTGGTGGTGGCGCACACCTTTAATCCCAGCACTTGGGAGGCAGAGGCAGGCGGATTTCTGAGTTCAAGGCCAGCCTGGTCTACAAAGTAAGTTCCAGGACAGCCAGGGCTATACAGAGAAACCCTGTCTTGAAAAAACAAAAAACAAAAAACAAACAAACAAACAAAAAGCAAGAAGCAAAAAGCGCCAAGTGCGGTGTGTGTGGTTGGGAAGAAGAGTCGGCAGGCATCTTAGGCTGTGAGTTCAACAAACAGAAGGAAGTAGAGGATGCCAGCCAAAGCAGAAAGATAAGAGACTCTCTGGAATCCGAGTAGTCTTAGTAGCTGTGAGTTCTCTGATGATTAAGGATGTTGAACATTTTTTCAGGAGAGAATTCTTTGTTTAGCTCTGGGCCCCATTTTTGCAAAACACATGAAACCGAAGAAGAACGAAGACCAAAGTGTGGACACTTTGCCCCTTCTTAGAATTGGAAACAATCACCCATGGAAGGAGTTACAAAGTTTGGAGCTGAGACAAAAGGATGGACCATCTAGAGACTGCCATATCCAGGGATCCATCCCATAATTAGCCTCCAAACAATGACACCATTGCATACACTAGCAAGCGTTTGCTGCAAGGACCCTGATATAGCTGTCTCTTGTGAGACTAGGCTGGGGCCTAGCAAACACATAAGTGGATGCTCACAGTCAGCTATTGGATGGATCACAGGGCCCCCAATGGAGGAGCTAGAGAAAGTATCCAAGGAGCTAAAGAGATCTGCAACCCTGTAGGTGCAACATTATGAACTAACCAGTACCCCGGAGCTCTTGACTCTAGCTGCATATGTATCAAAAGATGGCCTAGTCGGCCATCAATGGAAAGAGAGGCCCATTGGTCAGGCAAACTTTATATGCCCCAGTACAGGGGAACACCAGGGCCAAAAAAAATGGGAATGGGTGGGTAGGGAAGTCGGGGAGAGGGTGTGGGGGACTTTTGGGATAGCATTGGAAATGTAATTGAGGAAAATACGTAATAAAAAATATTAAAAAAATAGCTGTGAGTTCATGAAGATGTCCCGTCTTGGGTCCTATTTCTGCAAGTGGCCAACGCCCGATGGCGTGCTTTCTTCTAGTTGGCTTGACAGAGTGTGCTACTGAGGCTGGGAGCAAAACTTACAGATCTGAGAGCCCTGACAAACTAGGCTTGGCCTCCAGTACCTGTGTGCCAAGTCCAGGGATGGGGACTGCTGAGGGTCAGAGAGCGGAGACATGATCAACCTGGATGCATTCAGAATAACCGATAAAGGGGTTCAGGGACCCTAAGGTTCTTTAAGAGACAAACGGGATTATCGAATTTTTTGGTTTTGTTGTTTTGAATGGGAATCAGGAGGGACTTGAAGTATGTCCAGTGGTCTGAGAGGTGATCTTGGTGGGTCCAGTGGTTTGGTTGATCATTACCTCTGTCTAGTTCTGTAAGGACTTTAATCATCATTTGAGCGGAACAATTTTGTCCCCACAAAATGACTCCATCTGTGGAAGGGTAGCCTCCCCATCAAGGGTAGTCTCCCTCATTTGAGGGTGCTCGGTCCTATAGGCTGCTGTCGTTTAACGAAGGCCCATTATGAAGATGCTAATTGATCAGTCCAGTAATTCTGGGCTGCAAGGTAACTCCAGGAGCAATGGCTCCAGGGGAAAATTTAAAAAATAAAGCCAGACAGTAACAAATTAGAGTTAGTCAGGCCAATGACCTGGCCCCTTTTCAATTGGGTGGCGTAATGCCTGAAAGTCCCCTGACTCCTGTATGTGCTATACAAGCATAAGTGCAGAAAACCAATAATATTCATAAAATGAAAAATGTGCGTGTTTATTGGCCTCACTAGGGAAATTACTTTTGAAAAGTAGTTTCGAGAAATACTCTTAGTTTTCTGTTCTCTCTTCCCATACTCTTAGTTTTCTGTTCTCTCTTCCCGAGTCCTGCTGAGGTATGTGAAGCCTGTCTAAGTCACACCTCATTTCCACCCCCACCCTACACCCTACCCCCCCTACTCCCCCCCCCCCCCAGGTTTTACCTCTGCTTTTCTCTCATGCCTCTGTGAAACGCTAAGGTAGCTTTGCGCTTTCTTCTTGCTTCAGCTTTCCAAATATCTCAGACATAGTCTGTGCTGCAACTGGCATCTCAGTACCCTGTTCTGGCATGGCTGGCCACCACTTAAAGTCGTTTCAGATGGTGGGAGGTCTTTACCTCTAATGGGACCATCTGAGTAGTGGGCGTCTCTGAAGAGCATGGGGCCTTTCTAGTCTAGGACTCTGTCTCAATATCTCTCCTTTTTTTCTCCAGATAAGGCAAGGAAGAAGGATATGCTGTTGCGCAAGCCCGGAGGAAATGAGGAAAGGACAGGACAAGTACAGAAGGTAAGGGTTGGCAACCCTGATGGTCCTTCCCAATTCTCACACACGATTTCTCATCCGCTCCTCTCAACAGCAGAAATGGCGTCCACCCTGGAAAGCAACTGCTGGTCCTTGGTGGCAGCTGTGCTGGGCCCAGGGCTGGTTGCTGATGGAAGCACATGTGTTGCTGGGAATTGTTTAATTCTGAGCTGTCTTTTATTTCTCCTCCTAAGAGCATTGTGTTGGGTCATACACAGGCCCTTTAAGTCTCCCGAGCCTCCCCTTTTCCTTCTCTGTAAAGAGAAGATCACAAGTTTATTATTGTGGAGTGATTGTAGGGATTAAACAAGATTCCTCTAAATGTAAATCAGCCTTCACAACACTGGCAGGCAGCAGGGACTCCACAAGTGTTCATTTCAGGCTCGACAGTGAGGAAGACATAATCACTGCCCAGAAAATCAGACCTTGGGGCCAGCCCCAGCCCCACCCCTTTATGCACCAAAGAGACAGAGTCTTTCCATTCCAGGAACGCTGGTGAATGTGCAGCATCCCTGGTCCTGAGTGAATTAACTTCCACAGGGCAGGTCTTCTTAATTCTGCCTCTCAGAGGCCCCAGGTACCTACAGGAACCTTTGGGAGACGCACTTGTAGCCTATCCAGACCCACAGATATGGACTAACCAAGAAACAGGGCTAACCAAGGGCAGATGGCAATGGATGCCAGGTACTAGGAGACAGACAGGGCAGATGGCAATGGGTGGCTGCAGGGCACTTCTTTAGAAAGGAGGGACAAGAAACAAAACATGTGACAAAGGCAGCCATGAAAGGACGTGGGAAGGATGTTCTAGAGGGAACAAGCGCAGGCGCAGTGGGGGTGGGAAAGCACTGTTGTGCCTGTCGGAGGCATTGTAAGGGGACAGGAGACTAGTTGGAAAAGCAGTTCACAGTGGAGAGTGAGCAAGTCAGGGTCCAGGTGATGTGACCAAAGGAAGAGGGTTGAACTTTCTTACAGCCCACGGGAAACTCACTGCAAAGTTCCAAGCAACATGGGTGAAATTTCATTTTAAAAAGACTTTTTGAGGAATTAAATCATGCAGGAATATAAACAAATAGTTGGTGAATGGTCTGATTGTTTTTTAATATTAAATCATACAGAACTGTAATAACCCATTGATACACACCTTAAGAAAAATTACATCCCATTTAATGGAGTGTAAAAATCCTACTCTCAAAACAGAAGAGAATTACTTGTCAAGAGCTCTGAATGAGAACGAGCTCAGTGTAAAACCCCCTCTTTAAAAAAATTGGTTCTATTTGAATGCTGCTTCTTCTTTTTTTCTGAAAAGAAAAATCAGATTCATGCTTCTGAAAAAAAAAAAAGGTTGGCACAGGCTCTAAACAAACACAGTAAAACCATATTCCTTAATCCTCTTAGATTCATAAATGAGCTGTTTTGTGTTACTTAAGGAACGGCTTATTTTCTCAGTTTTTAGTGAGTGTGTGAAATGTATCACATGCCACAGAGGAAAGGTGCAAAATAGAAACTGTTACTGCTTCCACAAGGTTAGAAACTGTTCCTGCTTCCACAAGGTTAGAAACTGTTACTGCTTCCACAAGGTCAATACACCCACCTGTTTTCCTTTCACATTTTGCTGCTAATAATGGCTGAAATGTAAGAGATCCCCCTACCATGAATGAAGACTTCCATCAGAGTGAAGACACTACCCGACTTAATACCATGGCTAGTCCAGTGTCTATACCATGCACCGTGTGATACATTAGGGAATTGTGCTTCTGAGAGGGTTCTTTCTGTACACTCGAATGTCCCCATAACCTTGCTTTCAAATCAAAATAAGGCGGCGATGTGAGAGCCGGTCTGGAGTTGCTTTCAGCCGACAGAAATGAAATCATTCATTCCCTTTCCAAGTCCTCGTTGTCTCCAAAGGAACCATGGGTGGTAGCATTATTATTATTATTATTTTTTTGCATGTAAGCAGGCAGAATTCACTTGCTCTATAAGCTCTCTTGATAATTTGATTCACTCCCCTGAAGACTCTGTGTGGACATCTTTGGTCATGGATTTTCAAGGCTGAATAGTCCAGTAGTCAGAGCCTTAATAAGGAGTTGTTTCCGTTTGCTCTGACTTTCTGAGATAAATGTCTTCCCCTCCTCTTTATTTGGAGTTCAAGATCTGTATTTTCTTACAGGTTAGAACCCCCCCCCCCCCGCACGCCCCTCCCAGAGCTATCTCTACAAGATCACAGATTTGGAGAAATCACCTCTCCCGTGTCACCAATCTACACCTTGACAGCCCTTCCATTGCCACAGGTACTTGTGAAATTCTGCAAACAAAGCTTATTCCCTGGCACTGGTAAGACAGACATTTATCTAATGCAGGCGAAGGGACACTTACTCACAGGCTGTCTGTCAGTCTTCCTAGAAATTGTTGTGGGAGAGTTTACGATCAGATAATTAGAAACATTCCAGGCATGGAGATAGGAGAGAGGCTTTTTCCGCCACCCCATCCCCCAACATGTTTCTCAGCACAAATTCTCCTTTCAGATCAGAAAGGAAAAAACATTATTCACTTTCCCTACTAGTCTCCGGTCTCTGATTTCTCCAAACTTAATCTGGTGTTTACATCGTTCTGTTCTGGTCCATCCACATCGCCAGAGTTCTGACCGCTCAAGTCAGTGTGCATGCTCGCCAGGACCTGGTGGTCTCCAGCTTCCATCTGCCACCCACTATCTTTCCCATTCCCTCTCTGACCTTCTAAAGATAGCTTTGCCACACTCATTAACATTTCCAAAATGCTTTATGGAAAACAATCAAGACTGTACTCCAGAGCCGAGTCAGGGAAAGGGCCGCGAGCCTGGGACAGGGTGCTTCTCCCTGTTGGGACCTGAGGGTCCCACACCCCACACTGCACTGTGTATGCATCCTCCCTGCACTGGCGGAAGTGTGTTTTACCTACTTCATATCTTCAAAGTTTATTTAACCCAGTGGTTCTCAGTCTGTGGATCTCAAGCCTTTGGGGGAATGAATGTCCTTCTCACAGGGTTGCCTAACCCTATCCTGAATATCAGATATTTACATTACAATTCACAACCGTAGCAAAATTATAAAGTAGCAACAAAATAATTTTATTGTTGGGGGTCAGCACAAAATGAGGAACTAACTGTATTAAATCAGGAAAGTTGAGGGCCACTCAATTTTAAATTTTAAGCCCTCACTTTTACTAGCCTCTCTTCCTTCTGCAGGTGTTCTATAATGTTAAATATTTTAAAGCTGATCTCAAAGTAAAAAGATGTCATATACATTGAGTTCTCAATTTAGTCACAGGGTCCCCTCCCAGTAAGCAGCTTCAAGCCCTCTGTACTTTGCGAGCTGGGAGCAGTGAGCCTCACGGTCCTCCATTGTCTTGGTCCCTCACAGGGTCAACCACATAGACTCTTATCGGGTACAAAATTCTTATTTCTTTAAGAAAATGAAAGGATTTCCAAGGACTTTAGTCATCTTTACATTTCCTGAAGTGGTCACATTTTTCACCGAGGTCATCAGTTTGACCCTTCCCTGAAAGAACTGGTCCAAGTTAGCTATTTTGGCCTAACCACTCTTGCTAGCCATCCTGAAAGGACACCTTTGGAGAATGGAGCTGGTGCTCTCCATACGAGGGGGTGAACGTCCCTCCCAGTCCTTTGGGGGCATTCTCTCTGTGCTGTGATGAAATCTACAGTGTTCGACAAGTTAATGCATCCACGATGGGTATACAGCAGGTGGCGGAGAAAGAAAGACGGAGGAAACCGTCCATGAAACTAAGTCCCCAAGCTTCCAGAGGGGACAGAAAAGCACTGGAAAAAAAAAAACCCGAAGTCATGTGGGACAGAAAGAAATCAACGAAGCAATGAGTCAGGACAGCCCTGGTGCTGGAATGGTTTTATGTGGACCAGAGGAAGGTGAGGGGAAGAGATCTTTTGAGGGAAAGTACAGCCCATGGCAGGCTATAGAGCCCATTGGCAATATTGTTGTAGCTTCAGAGGACATGAGATAGCTGGATTATGGTGGGGCAGGTATAGAACACTCTTTTCAAATCCTACTGCTATGATTGCCATAGTCTTCCTCTCTTCATGTCACTAGAGAAAAATATTTTAAATCAAGAATCCTAAGGAAACGGCATGGATTAAGGTCACAATGATGTGATTATTTGTAAGATGTCAATGTCAGTATTGTAGGTGAGGACCAGTTAGTTCACCCACTTTACAGATACATTCACTGACGTGCAGAAAAAAGTTCCTTGTCTCAAACCCAAAGCTCATTAGAGGCAGGGCAGCGTTGGAGTCCTGCACCTGACTGCTTGCGTAAGATTACTGCCACAGAAGCTGGAAGCAAGCCTGCCTGCTCTCCTGCATCACCAACCTGCCCTGTATCTCAGAGAAAAACAGACAGTGACGGCAGGCAGGTGTGAACTTCTCTCAGATAGAGTTCAAACTCAGGATGGTGTGCAACACTGCTCTGCAAATATTCTCACTAAAAGTTGAGCTGTCTGTGAGCAATGTGGTATGAGATCAGTGCATAAATACAATGTGTAGAGCCTCTCTGACTTTTGAATCCCTAGGCGTGACCTGGCTAAGAAGCACAGGGGCTGGGGGGCTGTTGTGTGTCAGCTGTCACCTGTCTCACCACACACCAGCTAAGCTTCAGGGAGTTTTCATCCTTCACTCCGGGGCTTAACAGCAATATGGTTCTAATCAGACATTTCTTGCCAGAGTAGAACAAATCACTTAGGTTATAGGCTGACAAAAAAGGAACAGTCTGCATGCTTGGCCAGCTTAGGCGGAATTAAATTATGTGCCTTCACTTCAGAGCGGCTCCTATGTCCTCCACTCTACCACCTCGGAATTGCCTGTGGGAGGGAGCTGCGGAGCCTTGCGTGCAAGCTCTGTCATAACCCAAGGCTTAACATAAACTTCAGGATCTCAGGTCATTGGGAAATAACAGGTATATCCGGTTAGGTCTTTTGTGCTTGTCTGCACGCAAATTAAAAGCGCAAGCAAGCGCGTGCAAAGCTCTACTCTTCAGAGCCTCTGGTTCAGGAGAAGGGAGGATGCCCTGGAATGGAATTCGCTTGGAATGGAATTCGCTTACCGTCTCCCTGTTTATTTTCTCATGGAATTGGGGATGGGGGGTTGTGCCAGAGCTTGTTTAGAGACGATCTTGCACCTTCAAGTGGATGAGGTTAGAAGGGTTAGGATGTGAAAGCGGGCCTTGTGCCAGAAAGCCTGTGGGCAACAGAGTTGCAAAGGATTGCCGGTCCACAGCTTCGAAGGGGCATAGTTTTTGTGGGGGAGGAGGCAGGTGTGCCGGACTTGAGCTGGTGAGAACAATACCGAGTTGTCTCGGTCCTTACTGTCATACACAGATGGAGGTGGGTTGGGAGGGGTGCAAGAGATCCCCGTGTACCGTGGGGACCATGCTCTGAAGACTGTGGTTGACTCAGTTTCCCACTTCCCCACCTCCCCTAAGTCTTGTCGTGGCTCTGAGCCCTCCAGAAGTCCGCCTACACCAGGAGGGGAGTCCACTCTGTCTTCATGTTCTCTCTAATGGGAGCAGTAACAAGGCCCATGCTGTGACAACAGCCTTTTCTCTCAACAGGAGACGACTGCATTTGACCCACCAGTGGCTGTATTTCCACAGCCAGCAATTTTCCCAGGTAGTACGGCTGAGCGGCAGGGGAGTTCTTGGAACCTGGTAGATCCAAAGCCAAATTCCAGTTCAACCACAGTAGAGACCTGTGATTTTGGTGGGTAACTTAAATTTTTTTTTGCCTTGCTCTATTTTTCTATAAAAAGGGGATTAAGATAATAGCTATCTCTAGAAGTTGTGAAGGATTAATAATAAAAGATTTATATCAAGTGCTTGGCACTCTACCTGCCTCAAAGTGCTCAATCCGTGGTATTACTAGTAATATGTTATTATTGTCACCCTTGGTATTATTGGCATAAATGGCATCCAAGGTACCATTGCAACTTTAGGCGGTGGCTAGTTGCCTGCTGGCCCCACATCTGAGAGTACTCCCTTCTTCTTCCAAGCTAAGTCCACTTGACTCAGGTACCCACTCCTGGGCTCTGAGCTACTAGAATTTGGGGACTAGATTTATATCTTCTTCCTGGCCTTTCCTGGGCTTAGAGTTCATTGTCCAGATGGGCAACTGCCAGGGGAAGGTGACATCTTTCTGGCCAAACCCTGCCCTGCTTGGGACTCCTTTCCGATAGTCCAGCAGGGTTACACACTTGTCTTGTAAAACAGTAGTTTGGACATTGCTCCTTTTGAGACCCACCGTTGCTCCTGTCTACTTTCTATATCACAGGAAAATAAATTCTTTCAGACAGTGGTTTCCAAAGCCTTTCAAGAATCCTCAAGGTCTCTGAGACCCTTTGGGGGAACCCATTAGAACTATGATCATAAGATATCTCTTGCCTTTTTCACTCTATTCACATGGGATCTACGTGATATTTGACATCATAACAGATTGCAGGCAGAAACGGAAAAATCCAGATGTTTTCTGTTAAGTTGGAAATTAAGAAGATTTGTAAAAACACAAAACAGTGTCCCACTGACTAAATATTTTGGTTTTGGAAAATATAATTATTTCCTTAAAATATTTGTCTATAGTGCACTGACTTTATTGTCTTTTAATGGACTAATAGGTAAATGCTTTGTAATTTTTCAGCTTTCATTTCTAAAACTGTAACTATTGACACTCAAGATAAACAATAGTTCCTTGGGCTCTACTGTGACTTTTTAGAGTCTGAAGAGGTACCAAGAGAAAAATGTTTGAGGAATACCGAGCTAAGGTTTTGGCACTGTGGCCCATGAGATCATCGGTTTGTTCATCTCTATCCAAATAAAGCTGTCATCTCCGGGGAGGGGAAGAGTGTGAATTTTATGATGATTTCAGTATAATGAGTTTGAGTGGAGCAGATCTTGTTACGAAGCCTTAATTTTAGTTTAAGTTTGTTTGCCAACTTTCTCATCTTCTAACCCCCAGAAGCTTTGTGATGCTCGCTCAAGATTTGTCTGTAAATTATAGACATTAAGTTGCCCTAGCAAAAGACTGAGGCTAGCTCACACCAGGAGAAGTGGGGGGAGAGCTTGACTCAATTGTCACTGGAACAAAGATGGCTGCCTGTTGAGATCATAGACTCCTGACCCAGAAAGAGCACTTATATGGCCTAGGTCCTTAACAAGCATAGTAGTGTGAAAGAAGTCTATAGCTGGTGCAAGGCTGGATGGGAGAGGCTTGTCTAATTTTGATGATGGGCAGTAAAGCCAATGAACACTTGCTAACTGGTATGGTAATGAATGGTGGCCTTTGGAGTCTGAAAATCTGAGTTCAAATCTGATTCCCTGCTATGGTGTGGCCATATCTTGTACCTTGAAAGTTCACATACTCAAAACTTGGTCCCCAGGGTGATGGCCTTTACAAGCTGGGGTTTAAGGAAAAAAATAATTAGATCATAGTAGCTCCCTTTTCATGGGCAGATTAATGTTATCCTGAAGAAGTGAACCAAGTCTTATGAGAGTGGGTTTATAGATCAAAGTTGGCTCGAGCCAGCCCTTATGCATGTACCTGATTCCTTTTCTGCTTCTCTGCTCTGTTGGGGTGAGGTGAGAGGATGTTTGCCAGGGTGCTTCACCATGCTATTGGGATCCTCCAGTTTCCAGAATCTCTTTACTTATGTTTCCCCACTTCGTATATCTTGTTATAGCAACAAAAAATGGGCTGATAGCCACCCACCTTCATTTGCAACCCATATGACTTTCAACAACAACAATAAAAAAACCCCTTTATATATATGAAATAGGCTAGCATATCAATATCGTAAGGGTGATTGGAGCACAGAGTGCAATGCCTAACACTTGGGGGTGGAGTAGGATCTTAGCTCCTTTCCTTTCTCTGTCTCCAGCTCGTCTTGTTGTTTGGGGGAATGCTAAGAAAATAAATAGAGGAACACAAGCCATGGACCTGACATCACACCAGAGAAGAAAGTCTATACGTGGGTGTGGTGGCCTGTATATAGATCTCAAAATGACGGTGAAGACATTCCTTGTTAATGGATATATGTAATTTAATGTTGACCTCTCTAATCTTCTGCAGGAACCCTCAGGTAAGCCCTCAGAGCAAGGAGGAAAAAAACATACAGAAATGCTAGTTTAGAATTCTTTATGTGTCCTTGTGGTAGCTCACACCTACTGGGTGTGGCTGGTACCCCCAGGAATTCAGGCATAGGCACATCCTTACTGCACAAGGCATCCCTGAAACAAAAGCATGAGAATCTAAGCACATGGCAGCTAGGTGGCTGCCCCAGCCATCCCCAAACAGGTGTTAGTGCCAGCTTGCCAAAGCTTGGATCTAACAAACCCATCCCTGCATTTGAATTCTTAAAACATATGGCCCACTGGGTACTGACTCAGCACAGGGGAAAAGAAAATTGGGGGTTAGGCCGTGCCAGAGTACAGACTGTTGCATGTAATTTTCTAGTTTGGACTGGGAAAGGTTTTTGAATACTTTCCTCCCTGGCATTCAGGAGGGATCTCCATGCCCTGCCTCCTGCTTTGGGTGCCTGAGACAGGATCACAGTATAGCTGTGCATAGATCAGGCATTCCAGGCCTGAAGCCCTGTGCATTTCTTCTCAGGGCTGGAAAAGAAGAAATCAGATGACTCTTCTAGAAAGCAGCACCATACTGCTCCCTTAGTGTCCATCTCCCAGAGGGCCCCGCAGTATACCCTTGGTTCTTTACCCAGTCTGGCTTCCTCATCTTTGCTGCCAGGGAAGGAGCCTCCTTGCCTCTAGGTTGCAAAACACGACCATAAAAGCCAGTGGAGAACCTGGACAAGGGCCTAGAGGGAGGCCAGCATGATACCTCCAGGAGCTTTTGGGGACAGGATGCCTTTGCAAGTTAGCATCTCCACACAGGCAATCCTGGATGAGGTAAAATGGGGTGAGGGACCACCCCACTCGTAGAGCCACTAGCTGGAGTTGGAAAAAAAATCACAGGTTGGCCACTGTCACTTAGCCTAACCTACCAAGAACAGAAGGTTGGGTGAGAGCCTTTTAGAGGCGGCAACAATAGCTTCCCGCAGTATAGCCGAGTTTGATGCTGTCTAAGGGGCCGTCATAGGACAGGCACCAGTCTTGAAACTCATTCTCACACAGCTCTGGGGGTCTGGTTGGCAGTCAATGTGTTGCCTAAGAAAGATGAGCAAAAGGTCAGGGTTCTGCCTCTGGGCTGGACAGATCTGGCAGGTGGGTGAGGGACTGCTGTCCTAGAAGCCATCACCCTGACCTGACAGACTAGATGCTTGTTTTTGTGATGAAGGCCCAAGCACCCCTTCAAGGCCATGGTTTGCAGATCAGGAAAAAAAAAGACTTGGTAAGTAAGAGAAGACATAATCCTGATACTACCGCCATGAACTGTACTGATTGATTTTCTCATTTACTCCTCATGATCAATAAACATGGTTGGGATTTTGTGTTTTTTAAAACTGAGGAAGCTCAGGCTCAGGAGTGTATAACAGGCCTGAAGTTATTATTTCTATAAATAAGAGCATCCAGACTTAGGCCCATGAGTGCCAAGCTCCTGATAACTGGTATGCAGGACACATGGATTTTACTGTAAAGAGTTAGATGACTTTGGAAGGCATCTTCGCCTGAGCCTGGGGGTCCTGTGAAGAACTGTCGCCATTCCAGAGGGCACCTGGGTGTCCCTCCCCAGACTCTGTGAAGCCTCCCTTAGGGACACTAACACTTGGAATTGATGTCTCCCTGTTTTTTGGTTTTTGCTTGTTTGTTTTTGTTTTTATTTTTGTTTTTATTTTTGGTTTTTTCTAGACAGGGTTTCTCTGTGTAGCCCTGGCTGTCCTAGAACTCACTCTGTAGACCAGGCTGGCCTCGAACTTATAAATCTACCTGCCTCTGCCTCCCAAGTGCTAGGATTAAAGACATGCACCACCACCACCCGGCTTGTCTCCCTGTTTTTAACCTCGAGTTCCCCTCATTTGTCAGAAAGAAATGATGTTCTGAAGACAAGCACACATGTCCTTGAAAATAAGGGCTGGTTTGAAAGATAGATTATATTTTTTACTTTGTGCTCCACGTTTCCAAAGCTAAGTTAAAGTAACAGTGTTCTGGGCACATGTGACCTGGCACAAAAAATATGGTTCTTGGGCATGCAAATTGGCACCATATATATGGCCATCTCTATATGTCTGGGTAAACTTTAACCCCTGCAGATTCCTGCAGGAGCAGAAGGAAAAGCAAAGTTCCCACAGTGGAGTCAATGACAGTAGAGTCGAGACCAGCACAAATGGTGCCAACGTCCTTAGAGCTAAATAAATGATGTTAGAGCCTTTCTCCAAAATAGTCTAGAAGAAGCAGATCTGCATCTTGCATTGAGGCCAACATTCTTTGCCTGGAAAAGGTCACCAAATAGCAAAGATTTGAATAAGATCTCATTCATATAAAAAAAAATGTATATAAATAGAAGGTCCAGGGATTCTACATCTGGGGTCTGGGGAAGTGTTGGAATATGCATCCTTCCAATTTCCTGCATATTAGCATTGGTCGGCTCTTGCAGCAGGAATCTATTTATGTACTATGCTTGGATCACTCCTGGGGCTGGAGTGATGATGGCTCAGAACTACCTCTGGCTCCAGTTCCAGGTGACCCAATGCCCTCTTTTGACATACATGTATATGAATACACAAACAAAAACTTTAGTGTATGTCTGGTCAAACTAAAAAGTGAATAATATTGTGATTGTAGAATATTGTAAGTGTAGAGTACAGTACAGGCCATGGTCCAAAGATCTTTGTCTTGAAGAAATCAAGAGAGGGCCACAGTTACTTGGCCAAAGACATCCTCTTGATAAGCTTTTTCTGTCCTGTTCTGGTCTCTGCCCTTAATGGTTGGTGGACGGATAAAGATGGTTTTTCTAAGTGGACATAGTCTCAGACTTCCTTCTAAATGCTTGTTTTAATAACCACGGTTATTAGCCTCACCCAGTAGTGGATAGTAGTTAATGCAGAATCTCAGAACTGATCAAAGTGCAGGGTCCTTGTTCAGTCCTAAATGTCTATACCAAACCACCCCCCCAAGCCTCAGAGAACATCAGAGAAGGGGAGAAGGAAGGCTGTAAGAACCAGAGGTCTGGGAAGCCTTCTGTAAAACAATGTCTTCAGGACACAATGGGAGCTCTTGTGCTTATGAAATGACAGGAGCTGTGACTGCCTGCATAAGACCTACACAAGATGAAGCCACTGAAGAGTCCAGTATGGATGTGGGTGGGAACTCCCAATGCCCAAGCCATAGCTGATGGCTGCTTTAGGATGAACAGTCAATTTTCTTCAGGGGAGTGGCCACTAATAGGCTCCCATGCTTCTGTGGATGGCCCTGTAACTATGCACACACAGGCAGCACTAGTTAGACTCAGTGAGATATTTAAAATTGAGAGAGAGAGAAAAAGAGAGAGAGGGAGAGAGAGAGAGAGAGAGAGAGAGAGAGAGAGAGAGAGAGAGAGTTGAGAAGGGGATGTAGGAAAGCCTGGGAGGAGTTAGATGAAATTGGAGGTTGTAGATGATAAAGATACATTGTATTCATGTGCGAAATTCTCAAAAAAAGGAAGTAAATGTTTACAAAGCAAATAAAACAAAACAAACAATCAAAAAAAAAAACCCCAAAACCAAAAAAGCCAAAAACCCTAACCCCAAGAATGTCCGCATGGCTTCCAGGGCTAGAAAATGGCCCTCAAGCTGTAAGATACATTGGGGAAGAGTAAATATAAGGTTCACATTAAAGAAGAATCAATTAAAACCTGGACAATTCAAGCCTGAGCTAGGTATCCGGTCCAGTTTCACAAGGGTAGGGAGCTCCTTGATCACCTTCTTAGTCAACTGTAAACATTCTAACTGGGGGGCAGATGTCATCAAGAAGAGAAACAGCATGTGTAACAGAACACGGCGACGTCTATCCTGGCTGTGGTCAGTCTCAGGCACATCCTTAGACAGGGATTTTGAAAACTCACACTGTCCAGGGGAACAGACACTGGGTTCAGTGCTGGAAAGCAGGTTATTCAAATGATGACTAAGGGATCGGGACATTGTTTCAATGACTGGGAAATGGCTCAGAGGCAACATGATGGCTGTCCTCAGGCATGCCACTTGAAAGGTAGGTTCAGCCGGATAGACTTCAAAGAGTGTTCAAGGCTTATCATAAGATAACCAAGTTCATGCAGGAACTTCCTTGTTATTGAAAAGAGCTTTCTAGTCTTCAGAGATTGCTAACCAACGAAACCTAGCAGAAGAAGAGGCCGCAAATGAGAAGTGGCTTCTTTAATAGCAGAAGGGAGGAAGTGTGTTGGGGTCAAGGCCAAAAATCGCTACCATGTAATTATTCAGCTCTTGTGTTCCTTTCGGGATTCTGGAGGAAAAACAGCCACTTATGTTATTTAACTAGCAATTATCTTTTTCATAACTCAGGCATGAATACAGCTTTCCTCCCCGCCCCCAATATATATACATATTAGTAACCTAGAACCTTTTTCAGAAAAGGAAAATGAAAAACAATATCTTTTGTCTAAAGATTTTCATGCGAGGTCAAAGGATCAGAAGAATGAGGCTTTTATCCCCCTGCTCTGGTGTTAGACACATTTCAGAACTGCATCACTCTGTGGCAGACCCCAAGGGACAGAAGTGCAAAGTGAAGCAGCCCTTCCCGAGGAGTCACTGCTACGGCCGGCCCGCCGTTCCCATGTGTTGGCTAAGACACTAGATAAAATGACACACTGTTTAATTCTCAGCCCCAGGACTTTGTGTTCTGTGCCTTCTTTTTATTTCCCTTGCTCCTACATCTCTGCCCCCCTCCAAGTCTACTCCTTAGTCATCTGTGAGAAAGAAAGGGGCTTAAAGTGGGGAGGGTGCGGGTGGTTGTGTAGTGGGGAGGGTGTGGGTTGGTGTATATGGTAGGGGACAGAGGGGACAGAGAAAGGTTGGGCTGTGGCTCAGTGAAGAACACTTGTGTGGCATGTGGCATCCTTCAGATGGAGGGGGGGAAGAAAGGAAAGAAAGAAAGAAAAAAAGAAAGAAAGAAAGAAAGAAAGAGAGAAAGAAAGAGAAAGAGAGAGAGAGAGGAAGGAAGGAAGGGAGGGAGGGAGGGAGGGAGGGAGGAAGGAGGGGAGGGAAGGAGGGAGGAAGAGGGAGAGATACTGATGGGTGGGAGTAGAGACTGGGAAAGGTGGCCTCAGAGGGAAGGAGCTGTGGCAGCTGGAAATGGATGTAGGGAAAGGAAAGCGAGAAGGGAAGACTGAGGGGATAGGTCCTAAAGGAAAAAAACCAAGAGAAAAGAAGGAAGCTGAACAGAGTCAGAGGTTGATGGCAAAGGCAGTGTTGCGGCTGCACTATCTGCAGTGTCTAGGAAGTCACAAACCTTTGAGTGGGTGATGCAAGCTGGAGACTGAGGACAAGATCAGGGTAGTGCGCATGGATTAGAGTTCTCCTTTCAAAAGCAATCAAAGGATGCCAAGCAAAAAGACTCAGGCCTGTTGACACTGTTAAGAAGTCAGGGACAGAAACAGTCCTTTTCCCTTTTGTTTTGAAATGAAATACTTATTCTGTGCCATTGCGTCTTGGGTCTGTGTGCTTGTTTTTTATTTGTACAGGGGCTCAATAATGAGAGTTTGCTCAAAAGAGAACTTGGACTTGAAAATTTGAACAATATGGGACTCTTAAGATTGGGGGAACTTTTGGAAAGGGGCCAGACACATTTTGCACTATGAGAAGGTCATGGTATCTTGGGGGCTGGAGAAGTATGTTATTGGCCTTTAATGAAAGATCTCCCACAGGCTCATATAGTAAGGGTTTGGTCGTCCCGTCCACCCCCCCACCCCCCCACCCCCCGCTAGTGGCACTATTTTGTGGACTGGTGGGAACCTCATGAAGTAAGGCTTCACTGCCAAAAGCTTGGTCACTGTGGTGTACAGGGTGTACCTTTCACAGTCTGACCTGGTCTCCAGGCCCCTACCCACTTTGCTTTCCTTATCTGCTGTGATGTAAACAGCCCTCGCCACATGCTCCCAACTGCCTGGTGTGCCATCTCACTACAGTAACACGGAGCCAAGTGACCACAGCCTGGACCCTCTGACACCATGAGTGAAAGGAAGTTCTCCCTCAGCTGCTCTGCTATCACCGCAGCGCCAAAGTCCGACCAACATGGATGGAGACCCTCCCGCTGGCATGACAATTCCAAAACAAACGTTTTACATTTTTAAAATCTCTGAACTCTGGATGTGTCATGTAGTCAAAGGCACCATTACATGCGGCTGTTCCCCACCTGTTAGCTTACCACATACATTAACAAACAATGGGTCCTGGGGTCAGATGGAATGCCTCCTTCAGTTTAGTGGTTCTCTTTGCTGTCTTCCAGGAAGGAGAAACAGACTCAATACAATTGGAACACACGCTTAGTGAGTTCTAACATACAGTATACACTGTCTGATGCCCCCTGCCTCACATTGGAAACTTAACCTGAATCTGCATTTGTGCTCCCCACCCTGCATAACAAGTGCCTGATCACTATTCTCCCAATGTCAGGGTTGTTGGAAATAATAACTTCTTTTTCCTCATGTTCCTTTCTGTGAGCATGCTTGTATGTTTGCAGTGGATTGGAGGATCACACTGCTTACCTATAACATCCACTTAGAGGTGATAAAGGGCAGAGCTGTCTTGGGTGTTGTGTTGTCTCTAGAGAGAATCCGGCTATTGCTGACTTGTAATAAGGACAACAGCATCATAGTAACAATGGATTTGTATTATTTAACTTGATGGCCGTGATGCTCAGGATGCATGGAGTGCATTTTGGAGGCTCCTTGGCTTCCGGATGTTTTGCCCACTTTTTTTTTTCCCTTCTAATTATAAAACAAGCCCTTAATCACAGTGTGAAACCCAATGCCAATGTGGCCCGTCTAGGACCTTGAAAGAGATGTTTTCTCTCAGGGCCTTCATCTGAAGGCTGCCTGTGGCCACAGTCTCCATCTGTGAAAGACTTAGAAGAACAAAGAGCAGAGGAAGCAGAGATGAGGACAAGCCACCCTGCCTGGGTCATCTTATGCCCTGAGGTATTGCTGCTAGCCTTTGCCACAGGAGCTGGTATGTTCTCTGTATAAGCTGAAACTGTGTCTGGGAGTTGGCACACTATGAAGCATTTTAAATCCCCACTTTAAACCACTTCCCAGCTTAACTGGTCTTTTTGGAAGTTATTTGCAGGGAAGAAAAGAAGAAAAGAGGGAAAAAAGAGAGAGAGAGAAAGAAAGAGAGAGAGGGAGGGAGGGAGGAAGGAAGGAAGAAAGGAAGAAAGGAAGAAAGACTGATTCAAGGTTGAGATCTGGGAGGAAGAAATGCTGCCTTCTGTATTGTTGACTGAGAAGAGATTTCTAGGTTGAGAGCCACAGGTTGGTTGAGAAATTATGGCATTATCCCAAATACAGATGCTTGGTTAAGAGAGAACAGAACCAGATGGATCAGAAATACATACCGGTGCTTGGATTTATCTGAAGTCATCTCACCTCAAACCCCATCCCCAAGTCAGGTTTTCTTTGTGCAGCCTTCAATGTCCTAGAACTTGCTCTGTATACCAGGCTGGCTCTGTGGACTAGACTCCCAGAGATGTCCCTGCTTCTGCTTCCTGAGTGCTGCAGCTGCCGCCGCCACCACCCAGTTTCTATGAAGTGTTTATTGGGGACTAAGACTCTTCAGTGGCACCTGTAGCCTAAAAGCCCAGGTGGCCAGGCACACTCGTTTGTCATCTTTGATAAGAGCCTATCTCCCTGACACCATCTGTCCAACTGGTTCCTCTCCTTTTTGAGGCATGCCCTAGAACAGGAGCTGCGGCCAAGGACAGCGTCTGCTGTGGCAGGCAGGCGTGCACGTGATGATCTAAAAGCTACATAGCATTTGTTAAACATGAGGTCTTAGTTTAGCTTTACCCCTTGTTTTGTGCATTACAATGGAAGTTGATTTGGTTTGAAGGCAGCTTCTACCTACCTTATCTAATTCTGGCAGAGATGCTAGGAGAAAGGCTCTGAGTACAGATGGTTAAGTCCTAAATCTCTGGACAGGGTTCTGCTAAAGCCGCACACTGGAAGGTCACCACAAACTTTCTTTGGAAGAGCTTCTTATGGTTTTCGCATGTGTCTCCCCAAAGCGCATGCGCTGCCACTTTAATTTCTCTGGGTAGTGGTGGTGCTTAGGGGGAGCTTCTAGATACTGGGAGCAAAGAACGTGATGTGTTAAAATGGTTCTCCTGAGTGTTCTGCTCTCATGGACTGTAGCGGTGGCTGCCCTTTACCTTCGCCCTCCTCTCAGGAGCTGGTTTCATGTTCTTGGAGGACTTTCCTGCCTCTTGAACTATGATCTCATGTAAACCCATTGCCCCCTTTGATACATGGACCAGTCTCCAGCATTTCGTTACAACAGGAGAAAGACAAACCAAAACAGGTATGTTGGACCAGTGCAGCTCTGAGAAACCAATGGTTATTAGTAAACTAAGACACACTTGACCCACGTCATCACAGGAGAGCTAGACTATAGTATATATAAAATCTCATTCAGAAAAGACTGCAAAAGTTACTGAAAAGACTTATAAAAAGGCCTTTTCTTAGCAGGCCAGGAATTTTATTGAAAGATGTTAGACTCTCTTTCAGACATTTTCATTAAGTTCCTTTATAATGTAATCAGTTGTTTTAATGTCAGCTGTGGGACAACTTCTACTGGCCTTGCTCTTGGCCAATTCAAGGGCAAAGAGTGAGCATAGCTTTTCTCTGTGAGTCTTATAATCCTCAGTCATGAAAACAAAAAACAACATCCTTTTGGCTGATTCAAAACTTATTACACTTATGTACACGCAAGTGTGTGTGCTTTGGCATGGGCGTGGAGGTGAGAGGATTACTTGAGCCTTGTGCCCTGTGGCATCTAGTTCAGGTGGTCAGTGTTGTTAGCAAGCACCATTAGCTGTTGAGCCTCTGGCCAGATCCTATGCAAATTTTGTTTTGGTTTGTTTTGCTTGTTTTGTATTGTTCAGCAAGAAACTTGTTGATCCTCTTAAGGGTGCTTTTAATAGACCCGTATGAGGGATTTGGAGTGGAACTTTGTGAGTTTAAATCCTGTCTTCACCTATAGAGAACATTGTGATTCAGATAATAGTCTCATAATCTCTCTGAATCTCTTTATTTGTAAATGAGACAATAACACAACGCTGGGAACGGGTTATCCAGAGATCACACCAATGACCTGGGGCTACAATTCTTCCTTTATTAGAAGCAGTCTACCTCTTTCTTGGGTTGCCTTTTCCAGAGCCTAACAGAAACCTTGTTCTCTCAGGTGTTTTGCACGATACCTTGCATTGACCATAAACAAGAGCAGTTGCTTCCCAGGCCTTTTGACATCCTTGGCTTTCTCTTTGAAGAAAGCGTCCCCGAAGCTAGTTTGGGAAACAAGCTGAGTGAGTGGGGGTCGACCAGTTGGCTGCGATCGAGCATCCTCAGGGCAGGCCCTGCGGGCGGCAGCTGTGCGTGCGCCGCCAAGGGTGGTGGCGGCAGGCACCCCGCCCTTGGCCGCCGCCTCGGCGTGTCAGGTGTCGTGAGAAACGCGGGAGGGGCGGCCGCGAGCAGCGCCCAGGGAGATGACTGGAGCCGACTTCCCAGAAGCGGCGCACGCAAGGCACAGCTCCGCACGCAAGGGGGAGGCGACAGCAGAAACTTTTCAACCCAACCGTTTGTTGGCGTACAGAGCCGCCTCCTCCTCCCACTCACCGCCCCCTCTCGGGTCTGGCGCTCCAGGACTGTCTCTGGTGCCCAAGCTTGGATCACTGCCTGGGGCGACCTGAGCTGTCACGCGTGTCCAGCAGGTGGCAGAGTTCCTGTCGTTTCAACGCGGGAAGCCTTGCCTTCTGAGAGCTTTGTGTGCAGAAGGATGGTGCACGCCTTGGGGCGGGAGAACTTTAAAGGTTTCCAAATCTCAGAGGTAGAGATCTGTGCACACAAAGGGCCGCGGCCGTGGGGCCAAATGCTTTGTAAAACCTTAAGATAAAGATAAATGCAAGGCAAACCAAGCTGTCCTGATATTAAAATAGCAAGTTTCTTTTCCTGGCTCGGTGCCTAAGGATCATGAGCAAGGCACCAAACTCGAGTCACCTGGAGGAGGAGGGCGTGCTCCTGGTTGAGCTTTGCTCCAGCGCGCAGAGGCGTTGGAAATTCTGTCCCAAGCTCGGTTCTGAGGAAAGCGTGGGGGTCTTGACTGGGGGGTGGGGGGTGGGGAGGATGACTGACGACAAGCCCTTGTCGCCAAAGGAAAACTTTACAAGGCGGATCCTAACAAAGCTGCCAGCTATTGTTTCAGGAGGGTCCCAGCCAGAGGCGCGGATTTCCCACTGGACCACCCTGGGTCACTAAGCACGGATGTGAGACCCAACTCACAGATCTGTGGATTTTCGCAGTGCGTCCCGCCCCTCACGCCCCACCCCCTAAGGTCCCGCTTCCTCCAGTCTCTACCCAGTCCTTAAAACCCCGGAGTAGAGGGATGGCGCATCGCCTCTGGGGTGCGTTGCAGACACCTCTGCGACGCCAGCTTGAAAACTGCCAGCGGGCTGGGATTTAACTCCACTTTATCAACTCCCACCCCCGACCCTTCTCAACTGCAACCCCAACTCCGTGAGAAAGCCCTGACTTTGCGGGGTCCCAGGTGCAAACTTGAGACACTTTTGTCCCTGTCCTCCATCCTAATCTAAGTTTAGGCTCTGATTGAGTCAAGAGTAGGTGCTAAAGCAGCGGGCCTCAGGTGTCTAGGTCTCGGGGTCCCTGGGGACTCTCAGGTTGAAGCCTTGCCAGAATCTGGGCAGAGGCTCCAGAGCTTCTCCCAGATCCCGCTGCTCTACACCGCTGGAAACCACGCTTCATCGCAGGTCAGTCTGTCCGCGGAGCCACTTTCCTGAGGTCTCTTCAGGGCAGTTCTTGAAGGTCAGGGGTGGGGGTATTAGGTACTTTAAAAGAAACCTGCCTCAGTGTCTGCCACCCACCGGCATTGTGTCGGAATTCTGGGAACCGTTAGGCAGCTGGGGATTTGGAAGCCGATAGGTCTCTGCTGGAGGCTGAGTTGGGTAGGAAACATAGTTTTAAGCATCTTGCCCAGAAAGCTAGCCTTTACCTGAATTATGCACTGCCTCCTCTCTACTCAATCCCAGGGTAAAGCCCCATGCTGGGGCCGAGACGCGGGACGGAGGGCACTCTTTTTTTCCTTTGCACACCTGAGTTTCACGGTTTGCCTTTGTGTCCCCAGCATGGCCACCAGCCTTAGTGCAGACAGTCCACAGCAGCTGAGCTCGCTGTCTACCCAGCAGACCACTCTTCTGCTACTCTTCTCCGTCCTGGCCGCCGTGCACTTAGGCCAGTGGCTGCTGCGACAGTGGCAACGGAAACCGTGGTCCTCGCCCCCAGGTCCCTTTCCTTGGCCACTGATCGGAAACGCGGCGGCTGTTGGCCAGGCGTCGCACTTGTACTTCGCTCGCCTTGCAAGGCGCTATGGCGACGTTTTCCAGATCCGTCTGGGCAGCTGTCCCGTGGTGGTGCTGAATGGAGAGAGTGCCATCCACCAGGCCCTGGTGCAGCAGGGCAGCATCTTCGCGGACCGGCCGCCCTTCGCCTCTTTCCGTGTGGTGTCTGGTGGCCGCAGTCTGGCGTTCGGTCACTACTCTGAGCACTGGAAGACGCAGCGACGCTCGGCCTATAGCACGATGCGTGCTTTCTCCACGCGCCACCCGCGCAGTCGCGGTCTTCTCGAGGGCCACGCGCTGGCAGAGGCTCGAGAATTGGTGGCAGTGCTGGTGCGGCGCTGTGCGGGCGGCGCCTTCCTCGATCCAACGCAGCCGGTCATTGTGGCGGTGGCCAACGTCATGAGCGCTGTGTGCTTCGGCTGTCGGTACAACCACGACGATGCGGAGTTCCTAGAGCTGCTCAGCCACAATGAGGAGTTCGGGCGCACAGTGGGTGCGGGCAGCCTGGTGGATGTGCTGCCCTGGCTGCAGCTATTTCCCAACCCGGTGCGCACCACCTTCCGCAAGTTCGAGCAGCTCAACCGCAACTTCAGCAACTTCGTTCTGGACAAGTTCCTGAGGCACCGCGAAAGCCTGGTGCCCGGGGCTGCTCCTCGAGACATGACGGACGCCTTCATCCTCTCTGCCGAAAAGAAAGCGTCTGGGGCCCCTGGCGACGATTCCTCCGGGCTGGACTTGGAGGATGTGCCTGCCACTATTACGGACATCTTCGGAGCCAGCCAGGACACCCTTTCCACCGCGCTGCTGTGGCTGCTCATCCTCTTTACCAGGTAAAGCCTCCGGGAGGGCTGGGTCAGTCCTTCTTTTCCTCCTTTGAAAAAAGGAGTGCCTCTGGGCGCAGGGTTTGAGGTTTCGCGCTGCGTCGCCCCCCAACCCCCAATTCCTCGAAACTGAGATCTCAGGTAAGATAAGGCCGGGTTCAACTGGGCAGGCCAAGACATGTGCTCCCCCTCTATAAGTGTTGCCAGGACTTTCCAGCATCTCTGATGTTGCGCCCCACTCCCTATCCCCCCTTCCCCGTGATAGGGAACAAATGTATTAAGAGTCCTTCCCCACAAAAAAAAAAAAAAAAAAAAAAAAACCAACCAAACAAACAAGCAAACAAACAAACAAACAAACAAACAAGAATTTTACTGTGCTGGCCTATCAGCTTTGAGCCTTCCGTGGCTCAATAGAAGCAAAATTGGACCGGTTCCAAGTTTAAGGGGAATGCAGTAACTAAACACAGCGCACAGCGGGTCCCAGGGAGGCTGTGGGCCCTACTTCCAACTTCGGGCAGGGTTCTGTTACCAGGCTAAGGAAGCCAGCAGAGGTCTGTGTTCCCAGAGGACAACCTAAGAATAAGGTTTACCCTGAGGCGGTTCCACCACAAAATAAGCAGGTGGCGTCAATTCTGTGGCGTGCCATCATCCTCTAGAGAGGAGTCTAGGTGCTGGTGGGAGTCTTGATCTCTGGGCCAGGGATCAGACCTCTATAGCGCAAGGCTGAACATCAGGATTAAGCAGCGTCCCCACCTCCTCCTCGCACTCAGGTGGTTTAAGTAAATGAATCCTTTATGGGAATTTGACAATTACCTATTATTTACCTAAAATGCAGATTTACCCTGTATTTTATCTAGAAGCACTACTTGTTTTCCTAGAGAATAAGACAGCGGTTCTCAACCGGTGGGTCACTCGACCCATGTCGCCTAAAACCACAGGAAAACACAGATTCATTACAATTCATAACAGTAGCAAAATTACAATTTTGAAGTAGCCACGGAAATAATGTTATGATTGGGGGGGAGGGTCACCAAAACACGAGGGTTGCAGCATTAGGGAGGGTGAGAACCACTGCCCTAAGAAGTGCTGAAGATGCGCTCACCTTTGAATTTGTCACACAGGATCTGGTTCCTATTAGAATTCACACAATTCGTATTCCCTTAGATCTGCTTTCTCATTTTAAAAGTAACGTATATTTAAAATAGCTTTTCAATATTAAAGTCAAATCGTGGAAACATATTGGGACTAGTGAGATGAGGGGGCAGAAATTCTCTTAAAGGGCATTGAACCCAAGATTAGGAAAAAGGTCTTCCTAGAATGTATTGTCAGGTCTTTCACATCCCAAGATAAGCGAGTACTCTTTGAAAAAAGAAAAAAAAAATTATTGAGCTGTATAAGTTGTTCTCCATGTGTTCCAAAGAAATAAAACCATTTCAGGGTCACTTTCAATGAAATAAAGGTGACATTATTTTTCCTTTTCCTGAAAAGGCTATGTAACCAGAGTGGGCAAATTACGATGCCTGTTTAGATACACATTTTATTGATGCAGTCGCCACTGGTACGCCTTAAACACTGGGGCATCTCTCCAGCACAGATTTTAGCAATTTTGATGGCTATATAATACCCTGTTCTAGTTATATACATTAATATAATCAGGTTTAACATTAATTAATGCAGGTTTTGGCTGCATTGTGAGTTTTGAGCATTGCTATGATTAAACATCATTATCCCTTTTAAGCTATTTTCTGAAAATAGATTTCTAGGTATATAATATTGGATTTAAAAATGAGAGGTTAAGGAATTGCCTTTATAGAGTTTGCTGCGCAGGAAGATTTTGAGTTCCAAAAGAATTGTCCCCGTTCCTAGCAAAAGCAGTGCAGACCTATAATGGGTCCCTCATCTTACAAGCTGGGGCTCTGCTTTGTGAGTTTAGGACATGCGTAGCGTCATCTATCCAGAGACCAATAGTACTTTATAAAATAGAAACAAGGAATTGCCTAAGGATATGAGAGAAGAAAAATAATTTGCTTTCAGGGTGGCATTTTAATTTCTGTGGGTCCAGGGCCCTTTTGCCTTTGTAGATTTCTTTATAAAACATTGAAAATATATTTTATAACTACACTGATATAAAATGAACATGTTAAAGTGTGTATGTGAACATCTAGCTGTAAGTCCATTTGTTAGGTCTGTAGGTTTTAAAAGATAGGCAAATATTTTCCTGGGTGTCTAAAAGGTATACTCTTGTGCATTTTTAGACTATTAAAAACTGGAGAGTTTTATTTTCTCACAATGGAAGATAAATCCTAGACTACAAGAGGCTTATCACAGAAAAATAAAATTATTATTGTTTAACTTGTAGTACCGAGTGTGAGAAATTAGTAACCTGTTTTAGACTTTCTTTCAGAAATTGTAATTCAGTCACAGACCTAGATACTTTGTGGAATTAAAATAGAAGTGCAGTGTGCTGCTAAGGAAAGATGAACTGATTTTCTCTCTCTCTCTCTCTCTCTCTCTCTCTCTCTCTCTCTCTCTCTCTCTCTCCCTCCCTCCCTCCCTCCCTCCCTCTGTTCCTCCTTTCATACTAAAATCAAAACAGATACCCGGATGTTCAGGCCCGCGTGCAGGCTGAGTTGGACCAGGTTGTGGGGAGGGACCGCCTGCCCTGCATGAGTGACCAGCCCAACCTGCCATATGTCATGGCTTTTCTTTATGAATCAATGCGATTCTCCAGCTTTTTGCCTGTCACCATTCCACACGCCACCACCGCCAACACCTTTGTTTTAGGTTACTACATCCCCAAGAATACGGTCGTTTTTGTTAACCAGTGGTCTGTGAATCATGACCCAGCCAAGTGGCCTAACCCAGAGGACTTTGATCCAGCCCGCTTCCTGGACAAGGACGGCTTCATTAACAAGGCGCTAGCCAGCAGTGTGATGATATTCTCAGTGGGCAAACGGAGGTGCATCGGTGAGGAACTGTCTAAGATGCTTCTGTTTCTCTTCATCTCCATCCTCGCTCATCAGTGCAATTTCAAGGCTAACCAAAATGAGTCCTCAAACATGAGTTTCAGTTATGGCCTGACCATTAAGCCCAAGTCGTTTAGAATCCATGTGTCTCTCAGAGAGTCGATGGAACTCCTGGATAATGCTGTTAAAAAGCTGCAAACTGAGGAAGGCTGCAAGTGAGAGGCCGGAGGGAGCTGGAATGTTTAAGGAATACCTATCTCATTAACTGGGGAGGAAATAGATTTTTTCCCCCAGCTTCATTTTTGGCCTCAGCTCTCAGCAGTGAATGGAAACCAAGTGGTCTGAAGGTGGGGCATGCTCACCAATTCATGGCTCCTCTTGGACCTGTGCTGGAGTTCCTGGAAGTATTTTGGAATTGAAGAGCAAAAGGGCCCAAGGAATTTGGAGCCTGTTGTTTTTTGGGTTTTTCAGCTAAACACATGCACACATATCAACATGTATGCACAACTATCTAAGAAAGTATTTCAGTAATTCTGCCTTTTTGGGTAGATTTGTGAGGGAACTTCTATGTGCAGAAATTGACCCCATAGGAAACTGCAGTAAGCAAAGGCTTAGGATATACCCAAGATTCAAAGACATGTGATTTCAGTGTAAAATGTAAAGACCAGAAGTCCTCCTACCAAGAGACAGCTTGCTTGGAAAAATGCTTCAACTCCTTTATAGCCCTGGATGAGGCTTTCTGCCTGCCTGTTGATGGGCCTCCCACTTTAGAATGGACCATAAAGTCAGTTGTCCCCTAAGAATTTATGGCTGATTTAACAACTGCAGTAGGTTTTAGAGATTAGCGAATTTAAAGGTAAATTGTTTAGGTGGTAAAAAATGTTTATAAGTTAAAGCCGAACCTCATTTGGGTGCTCAGATGAAGTATTCCAGTTATAAGGGAGAAAAAGATTTGCTGGGCTAGCTTACGGTTTCAAGTTTGGGATTGTAATGAACTGGTTTCAGTAATAAGTCTGATAAACTAAAAAAGGAACCCAGTGTTCCCAAATAGTATTCAATGCATATAAAAATTTACCTAACTGCTCATAAACATCATATGAATATTAACTATTCAATCAGGAAAACACTTGAATAATATATTTCTTATGTCATATTGCAAACCAAAAAGTATAATCAGTTGAGTGAAATTTGCCCAATTCCAGGAAACGAGCCTGACTAAATCAATCCGTTTTGACATCAGGGAACTGAGTAACAGAACAGTCTTTTCTTATTTATAGTTCATACAAGGGACAAATCTCAAAACTAAACCAGCGAAATATGTTCTGATCTGGTAATTGTAGTTACAACATGGATGGTTCTTTTGGAATTGACCCCATTAATATGTTAAGCTTACAAATTCTTGGTTTGCTTCGATTTTTAAATTAGTTTAAAATCCATCTTGATTATTTCGTTCCAGTTGAAGCTAGAGAAAATGTGATCATTATCTCGCAGAAGGTGAGAAACCTAACCTTTGCCTAAGAACAAATGCCAAATGTAAAAATAAATAAATGATAAGTAAATAAAGGCCATGAATGTTCTGGGTGTTCATTAGAGACCATATGATAGGAGGCTCACTACAACCAGTAATTGGTAGTTTCTTTTTCCGAGTTCTTACTATTGTTGTTGTAGTTGTTTTTTAAGTTGAGTATTAAAGTCTGTGTGTCTTTTGTTTTTGTTTTTAAAGTCAGAATCTGAAGATTGTCTTGGGAGGTTGTTTAACAACTGCTTCTTGAGACAGCAGAGATGCCTAAAATCAGTTTCTTTTATTTAGGATGGCACACCACGATGAGCAGCCACTTCCTGGAAGCTGAGAGAGGTTAGAAATACATGTATTCCGATTATGTAAACAATCCGAAAGCCCTTTGAGAAGCGTTGGATGGGTGGAAAAGTGGGGACAGGGCCCGTGGGGGGTTTCCCATTTCTGTTTTCATTTCGATTAGCCTGAACAAAAGAAGCCCTCAGCACTCAGAGAGCTTACTGCTGGCTCTGTTTCATTAGGCTTCTTGGAATTTTCCTATCAAAATTACAAAGGAAGGGGAGTGCGATAGTCTCTGTGTGCAGAGGCTGCAAGACAGAGAAAGCATGAGGAGAAGAGAGAAGTCTAGATGGTCCCCATTCACTCCAAATTAGTTTCCTGAAGTATAAAATTTGAGGCATGAATGTTTAGACAAAAGGAGTTTTGAGTGGCAGGCTTTACCTTCAAGTGTCTCTTAAGAGTGGCTGGAGCCCTGGCCCTTTCCTCCTATCTCCCCCATCTATTTTGTGGTTGCAAGTTGAATTATAAAAAATTACAATGTAAACCTTATTTAAATTTCTCCACAACAGAACCCCTTGAATGTGATACGCAGGTTGTGTCAGTATTTTAAAGGCCTTAATTTCAACAAAAATTAACTCTATGCAATAATTTTTAAGTTTTTCAGACATTTTAAAAGCATGCGCCTTAGTAAGGCTGGGACGGTGATTTGAGCTTCCATGGCCCTTTTACTATGAGAAATTTACAATAGTGAAAGTCTTCATGTATCAGTCTGGACTCCTTATTAAACCAACCAGACCCGGATGTTTTGTGAATGTAGGGGTCATTTTCATCTGATGCTTTCAGCAAAGGAGAAAGTAGAGGGGGCTACTTTGTTTATTATATTTAGAACCTAGTGAAAGGAAGAAGGGTACAAGCCAGGAAAGAGTAATAATTGTCATATTTGGAAGCTCGAATAGATTACAGGCTTAGTCAGAAAGCCTGCTTTTGTTTCTGCCACAGAGGGACTTCTTTTGCTGCTCACCATGTTCCTCAGAGTATCTACTTCAGATCAGTGCGGCAAAAGCATGTCTCATTAAATGCCTCATCTGTACAGTATAGCTTGGACTGTGTCAGAACGTTGCTTTTCCCCCCAAAACAAAAACAGATGCCTCAGGTGTGTTTGATGGATTAATCACAAGAATTCATGCCCCAGAACTTAGCCTTGACCTGTGAAATATTAGCACACTCTTATGCATTCCCACCAGGGCTGTACTACATTAAGCAGATAGATCACCATGTATGCTAATTAGTATGCTTTTCGCTGTGACACAATTGTATGGTAAAAGGTGTATGTTACCAGGTGATAATAACCCAGGAATAACTCCCCATTTAGCTGCTTCTTGTGTTATTGTACTTTGTCATATATGTTCTTAACATGTATATAGCTGATACAGTGCACACAGATCCTCCGTACACAGAATTAACTAACATGTAGCTTCTACCTTTGATATACCAAAATTTAAAATGTTCTGTCTTCATTATCTCTCATGAAACATTGTTACCTAAACAATAAAACCCAATGTCATAATCCTATGAAATTTCTTTTTTTTTATGTTACAGGAAATACAGTCTAATTGGTCATTTATTTCTACTGTGATCATGTGTCTTGCATTGAAACACTGTGGTATACAGTTCCAGCAGTCCCTACATGTATTAATCCAGCTTTCACACCACAATGTGGTGTGTACCTGCCTTCAACATTGTTAGATACCAGTGCATTACTCTCTAATGTTTAAAAAGAAAAGAGAGAAAATGCATTACAAACATTTTCTTGGGTCATCCCATACTCTAGCCTGTTTTCTCTTTTACTTTTTCCAGTTTCTTAATTCAATAGTTTTTCATCATCCAGTTTTCCAGCAAATTCATGGTCTTTACATTACTAAACTTACAAAGACCAACAAAGAGTTAAACTTGTAACTCTGAAAGACTGGATTGAATTCTTACCATGCGGGACCTAACATTTCTGCTCTATCTGAAAATGCAGGCTACGATGATCTCCACCCACAGCATGCTGGTCCTTTCTTTGAGCGTGCAGTTCATTTATTGTTAGGATTTGTGTAGCTTGATTAGTAAGAGTAGCTGGTGCCCAGTAGAACAGGACAGATGAGAAACGTCTCCCATGCACGATGTGGAAATGGTTTTCTGAGGCCCTGTTTATTTGGTAAGTGACACAGTGTCACAGGACCCATAGCCTGGGCCTCACTTCTGCACACATAGGCGTCAGGGCCCTGCAATGCCAGAGATCCTCACTTCTTCCAGACAACCACTCCTGTTATTAGAAAAGCAGGAAAACAAGCAGGAAAGCCAAGGCAGCGCTTCATGCCACTGATACTTTGGCTGGGAACATCAGTTCAGCAGCCAAAGGGATGGCTGTGAGTTGGGCTTGAAGAATAGACACTCATTTTTCAGAGAAATGATAAAAGGTTCTTGGAAAATGGTCATATCCGTTAAGGACAAGTAAGAGAAATAATTTCTTGGTGGGAAAAAGCCTAAAACCTCCATGGGATCAAGTTTTTTGTTTGGGGACAGGAAGTGGGAGAGAGTAAACCCAATTCATCGAATAGAGTTCAGGCTTGATGCAGGTGGGCGTGAAGGCAGCTCTGGGCATCAGCCAGATGAACTCCCTGGAAGCTCAGAAAGGCTGTTCTGGGGACACTCCACCTTTTTGCATATGTGTTCCAGAAACTAACTGGCTTTTAGCCCTCTCTTATTCAAGTTCAGTGAAACTTTGCTGTATGGCTTGGGTGTCTTAGTCACCCGTGAGAGAAGAGGAAAAAGAAGGAAAACTAAATATATTCAGATACAAAAACAATTCTGTTGTATTTTGGATTAAACTATTTGGGGGGTAAGGGATGGCTCACTATGCAAAGTGCAAGCACGAAGTCCTGCATTTGGATCCTAACACTCACACAAAAGCCAGGTGTGGCCGTGCCCATCTGTAACCCTGGCACGGGGGAGAGACACAGGAGAAGTCCAGGGCTCGAAGGCCAGAGCAGCTGGAACAGTGAGCTCTGGCTTCCGTGAGAGATCCTGTCTCAAAAAGTAAGATGGAGCAGTGACTGAAGAGATCCCAATGCTGTCCTCTGACCTCCAAATACGCCCATGCCAGTGATGATGCACATACAGGCACACACACCAAAACACAGGAGAAATCTATGCAATCTCTAAGCATCAGTTTATGTTTCAAACTCCTTTACCTGACAAGACAAGCACAAACTTTAAGAAGAAATGGTACTACTGTTTTTTTTAGCTTGTTTCAGGTAAGAGAGTAAGAAATAGAAGGCAGGACTACTAAACAGTTTTGGATTAGAGTACTAAAATAAGCTTGAGCACACTCTAGTATGGCAGTCTTATGGGGGTAATATAGAAAATAACTTAGAAGTGTGCTCGTCTGGATGGTCCCTGAAAGCTGTGCCTTGGTACTGTTCATCTCTTCCCAACTGGCCTATGATTGGGAATAGAAGGTGGTTTGTCAGCCATTGAGACTGTGATCTTCAGTCACAGCAGTTTCCTTTCTTTCAGGGGACATACTATTGCAGATACACTCTAGTGGTTTCATTTATTTATTTATTTATTTATTTATTTAGCAAGCAAGTTGGCATTAGTAAGCCCTGGGGCTGTGTGAAGCTCCCAGGATTCTCACCCAGTGCCGAGGGGAACACAAAATGATACAGTGTGACCCGATTCCAAGGCATTCTCCTACAGTGAGGAAATAAGTACCTATTTCCTAAGTGTTTATGGTGGCTCTATTCATAATTCATCCAAACTCCAAATGACATTTCTTTCAAAGGTGATTAGCTAAGGTGAATGTGGTACAGCCATACACTAGGATAGGACTCAGCAATAAAACTGAATAACTGTGCATAAACACAGCTTCTAGATGATTGTCAAAGAGTTAACATTGGTTAAAAAAAAAAAAAGTCAGTCCCAGTTGCTTGTGGTGGAGCATGTCTTTAATCCCAGCACTTAGGAGTCAGAGGCAGGCAGATCTCTGAGTTCAAGGCCAGCCTCATCTACAGGTGAGTTCCAGGACAGCCAGGGCTACCTAGAAACCCTGTCTCAAAAGATAATAAACAAACAAACAAATAAACAAGCAAAAACAAAAACAAACAAACAAACAAACAACCCCCAAAAGCATGGAAAGGTTATCAATATGATTTCTTGCAATAAGTTTACTGATGGAGAAGGGTAGATTTGATTCTTCATTATGGAAATAGTTACATGGCCATATAATTTTATTATGATGAAAACAAAAGTTAAAAAGTTTTAAGGGGTTGTTGGCGTAAGTGAGCTTCCAAGGACTTGATGTAGGTTTCCAGAGTGCATGGCTACTATTTCTTGCCTAAGCAACAAGATGGACACTCTGAGAGGGGAGGTCCCGCCCAGGTTGGTGAAGAGGGGCCAAGGCCTGTGTTGACATCCTTGCTATTTGGATGGTGTGTATTTGTGTGTATGTGTGTGTGTGTGTGCTTATGACAGATTCTCCAAGTTCAATAGGAAATGGCCTTTGGAGTAGAACCTTCCACAAGTCAAAGAAATATTTTTAATTCCATTAGGGTGTTAATTGTGTACAAACCTTGCACTGTTATTGGCAGGGGTATATACAGGGAACCCCAGGCTCTGAGCTCATGGAGCCAATAATCTTAGTGGAATGAATGGGTGGGTGGACGTAAACATAACATTTCCAGTAAGTTTGTGATACAATCAATAAACAGAGTGGTGTGTGTGTGTAGTATGGGCATGTGTATACATGTGTGTGTGTGGTATGTGTATGTGTGTATGAGTATGTATATGGTGTGATCAGTTGTGTGTGTTTGCATGTTGGGGGCTTGTTTACAATGAATACTTAGGGAAGGCTCTGCAGGAGGCAACAGCAAGGGGCAAACATTGACGATGTCAGCTTCATCCTAAGTTGTCCTCATGAAGGAAATGCAGACAGGGAGTCAGCAGACAGCACACTAATCACCCACAGCAGTAACAAAAGGGCTGGCTACACCCATTAAGTTGATTTCATAGTCACTTAAAATCTGGGTAATTTGAAGTAAAATTGTGTGAGCACGCCCTATGACAGATGTTGTGGGCAAATCCTTAATCTGTCTTGGCTTCTGTTTTTGCCAAATGGCATTGGCGTGGTCCAGACCATTCCCTGACTTCACTGGCTCATTCTAGGGAGGAAAATTCAGACAGCAGGCTTCAGGAGCTAATGTCCTTTTCAACAATGCTTTTAAAAGTATATGTTACGGTGGATCCTGGTACATGCTGTAATCCTAACCCTCAGAAACAGAGGTAGGAGTCTATTAGGATTGTCCAGAGGCTATTCTCTACACACAGTGAGTTTGAGGATCGCCTCCACTGCTCCAGACCCTCTCTCTGAGACAAAAATCAAACAAAAACAGACAAAAAGTGTGTTCTAATGATCTGTGGGATTGCTTAACGCTGTATGTACTGAACGCCTCCAGACTGACTGTGAATCTTTTTTTTTTCTGGAATACTCAACACTCTGTCTCTGTGCCATATGAACACATTTATTACGTATGGCTGATAAAGACTGCCACCAAATCCCACCTGGTGTGCAGAGACTGAGTTGCTTGGGGTGAGACTGTATGGGAGAGCACAGGTCCTCTGCTGGTCAGCAGCCTGTGTGGAGGTTTCTCTTTTTCTGTATGGAGGTTTACTTTTTTTTTTTTTTGTTTCACCCACACAGTTCCCTGGGACACCAGGCATCAGGCTACATCTAGCTCACCGAGGCCTCAGGGAAGGCTGTGCTGAGGAAGTTCAGGGTGTTCCTCTCCCTTCTGAGGCCATCCATTCTGTTCCCTTGGCTCCTGTGTCACTGCTGAGCTGATACGGTCAGGCTAAAGGGCCACCTTTGTTCTCATACCATCTCCCTAGGCTCTTTCCTCAGATTCCACAGACCCACAGGAAATCCTGCTGCTCTGAGTCTGAGTTTGGCCTTAACACCTAAAGGTAGCCTGGGGGACGATGGACGAAGCAGTAGAAGAAAGGGGATGATAACTCATTGTGTTCTGCAGTGTGGCATCCAGGAACCAGTTGCTATACAAACAAGGTAAGCTCGCCCTCCTCTTCTAACTTCAAACCTCCGGCAGTGGCTCTAAGAAGATCTATGGAGAAGTTGCTATCAGAAACCAACTGCCTGTTTGTCTTCCCCAGACACATCTTAGAGCTCATTTTCTTTGCGACAGTGTGTTGGGGGTTGGACCATTATGTAGACTTGCCCCTGGCTTTGCAGAGCACACCGAGTTCTTTCTACTGTCTGCTACTGTCTGACTGGAGTGTCGATCTCACCTCAGTGAATCTGCTCCCAAGCTCCCCGTTTAACACCTATTGGTTCCCTCTTCCAGGCTCTTTCAAAACCCCACCCCTGCTCTATTCTGTCTCTGTGGGCCAATCCCAGCATGTATCTCAAGACAGCCTAAAGTCAACATGATTTTGTTTTGGGTTTGTGGTCTGTGTCTAGTTCCCACTCCTCAGAGTGTAAATTTGTATGTCTGATTCCCCCACTAGAACAGAGCTTGAGAAAACAAATGTGCTCACCAGAGTTTGTATGATCATCCTTCCAATCTCCCCCCTCCCCCCTCACTCCTCAATCCCCAACAGACTGAGAACTGCCATCCCAGGAATGATGTCTCTACGATGGCTTCTTCTTGCAGGACTAAGCATGAAGCCTTGACCTAAAAACTTATGGAAGGATAATGAGCAGTTGAATGTGGTTTCTCGTCGACTTGGGATGCTCTACTCTGGGAACCTCCACCCCTTCTCCTAGTCCATATGGTCAACTCATCCTGATCTGGCCTTCACCCATAGGGGGACAAGTCAATACCCCTGGTGGAAAACAGACTCAGGTCAAAAGAACAAGATATGAAGCAATCGTAGTTATGTTTAAATTGAATTTGCAAGAACTAAAGTCTCTCAAATACTGCCATCATAAGTTGTATGCTTTCCTGAGTCATTCCTCTGATATGGCAGCTCCACGGGCTAGCACACATCTGAAATCACATCAGAGGTCAACAAACTATGGTCCATGAACCTAATGTGGCCCACCACCTGTGTTTATACAGCTTTCAAGCTGGGAGTCATTTTACATTTTTAGATGGTTGAAAGAAATCAAGAGATGAATAGTATTTCACGACACAAGAACGTTTTTATGAAATTCAAATTTTTATTTCCGTGAATGAAACTAGCTGGAACACAGCCACATTAATTTGTTCTCTTATTGCTCACGGCTGCTTTCATGGTACAATGGCAGAGTTCAGTAGCTATGACAGATACCACATGGCTTGCAATGCCTAAAATATTTAGTATCTGACCTTTTACAGAAAAATCTTGTCAACCTTGGTCTACACGATCAACTTCTCAGGGCACTGACTAATAAGGATAACAACCTTTGCATGCTGGGAAGTATGTTTTGGTTGGCACAGCACTTCCATGTGATTGTTTCTGCCTGAGTCTTGGCTGGCCTTGGAGTTGTGTTAGCACCCAGGCAAGCTGAGGCTGCCTGAGAGAGAGATACAACACCCGCCCCCCCCCACCCCCTAAGCCAAGATCCCCGAAGGAGGCACCAGGGAACAAAAAATATGTCAATTACGCTTTCCACAAAGGCAATATTTCAGTCTCTTTGAAAATGTTGGCTTTGTATCAGAAACTGAGGAACCCAACTACTAGAGGGCAGCATTCAGACCCATGCGCAGGTATTGTGGGTATTTATCCAACACCCACCATTCTTCCGACTTGCTAATAGAGTCTTGGGTATAGGCTGTGTAGACTTTTTAAGGCTCTTGAAAACTGTCAGTGACATAATAGCAATGAGTTGAGCTGAAGTAAGGTTTGTGGCTTGAGGTTTTAAAGGCCTATTTTCTTCTTGATTCTGACCTTTTGATATTTTTAGGGCTAAATCATTACTTTATTCTATTTTTTAACCAACAAACAATTTTATAGATATAATGGGGTACAAGGTAATGACTTGGCATATTGTTTATTGACTAGTGATCAACTCTGTAACTTTCACAGACTTTTTCATTTCTCTATGGGGAGAGAATTCAAAGTCATCTCTTTAAATCTACAATAGTTGATGTTACTTGTAGAAACTGAGCGGGGGCTTTGGAGAGTAGTCGAGAGAGTGTGTGATGGGGAGAGGCCAGTTAATAGACCTGACATTGAAACTAGGAGAAATAATTCTTGGTGTTCTATGGACTCCATGATTTTATAGCTTCTGTGGTGGGCTATAGCTTCAACATTTTTTGCATGTAACCTAAGACATTTGATGGCATCCATCAAATATGTTCCATACGTCAGTCTAACTGAAAAAGCTAGTCTAATCACAAGGGGTACTCTGAATTGTACTTTGGAAAATTCTCATGTGTTCTTACTGTTTTCAATATACTTTACATAATTAGAATATAATTTTATATACAGTGAGGTTCATCCAGCCCATTACTTATTCAACATCTAACTTATGTTTCTAGGTGTTATTATAAAGTGTTAAGAAACGGAATGTCATATAAACAAGCAAATACACTCACTCAGAGATGCCTTTTCTATTGGAAGAAATGTATTTAAACATCCCTAACAGGGTTTGATGAGTGTTTGAAGAGAGATATGGATTAAGAGCTTTGGGAACAATGACCAAGAAATACCAAGAGCTTGTGGGGAGAGGACACTTAAGAGAGGCTATAACAAGTTGGGCAGTGGTGGCTCATGCCTTTAATCCCAGCACTTGGGAGGCAGAGGCAGGTGGATTTCTGAGTTCTAGGCCAGCCTGGTCTACAGAGTGAGTTCCAGGATAGCCAGGGCCTCGTTTCAAAAAACAGAGAGAGGGTGTTTCAAATCCAGTGTGGGGGGTGGAGGGGGGGTGGGGAGGAAGGGAAGGAGGGAGGGGGAAGAGAGAGAGAGAGAGAGTCTAAAAAAGAGGTGTCATGATGTCATTTGAGCTGAGCTGAAGTAGACAATTAGCAGTTTATCAGAGAGATATAATGTTGAGGTGAGAATGATGGTAGGAGGGTTGTGGACAGCCCTGGAGAATCCCTTGGTGACATAATTCTAGAATCCCAATGGACACTGCAATGCTGCCACCTTATGGTGCTCAGGAAATAGCTTCAGGGTGAGTGACTTGGATGTGCTTAGGGTTGGTCTGGGTGTGGTGGGGGATTCGTGTATGCATCTATATGGGCTAAAGGGGTGTGGCAGGTATTGTGGGTACTTATTCAACACCCATCATTCTTCCTACTTGCTAACAGAGTCTTGGGTATAGGTCCCATAGACTTTTCAAGGCTCTTGAAAAATGTTAGAGGCCTAAGGCTAATTGTCATACAGTACATGACTTGCTTTCTTGGGAATGTGAAAAGAACATTTTAAAAGTTGGGGCTGTATGGGTCTACAGAATAGATTCGTCGTTGAGGTATATTTTAATGGGTTATATTAGGGACATGCACGTTCTGATTTAACAGGGAGAGAAGAAACGGAGCATGAAATGTTTGTCTGAGGAAAGCCCTGGGGAAGGGGGAAGACAAGACCTCTGATGTATCAGGACGCGATACCAAACTTCATAGGGCTTGTGTAGCATGGACTTAAGCTCCAGTTTTCAAATCCAGTTTTTTCCATGTTATGAAAATGTGTGAATTTGCTGTTAAGTTTAACCTTTTAAAGTGAGTTTTTACTCCTGGGGACAATGAACTTTATAAGCCTCAAGTTTCTAGAGTGCTACAAGTATTCAAGTAAATGATGCATGCTAAAACTTTAGCTCAGTGGTCGCTGTGGAGAAGCAGGGAACAAAACACCCACTTCCACAGCTGGAGTAATAATTATTAATTGGGAACTTTAGGCCTAGAGGCTGGAAAAGCAAGCAAACAAGACGTGTAAGCCTAGTTTGCCAATGGAGATTTGGAAATTCAACCTATAAGAGAAACGTGTGGACCACAGAACTGAGAATGAAGCCGTCTGGTCCACAGCCTGCAAACTGCCCTCTCAGAGGATACTTAGAGGCTCACAGGAAGCCCGGAAAACACTGTGGACCAGGCTTGGGTCCCCAGGCATCCATGCGACCTTCTCCTTTCCTCCTTCATGTAGACTGTCCTTGAACTCATTCAATCCTCCTGCCTCAACCTCTCAAATTCTAGGATTACATTCATGAGACATCAGATCGATGCTTGGTTCAACTCCTGTTATTATTTTTTTCTGACAAGGATTTTTTTTTTAAAAATCATATATGGAGAAAATACTCAAAAGGTCTGTAATTAAGTGTAATTATACTTACAATTATGTAAATGCACAAGCATCTCCCACGACAACACACTGCCACTTACGTATCTTTTCTCTCAAAAGTAGACTTAGATGTGTAGTAGGTTCTTCCTCTTCAAATCCATTAGCATGTGGAGTTATGTAAACGTAACATTTGTCAAAATGGATATTACTGACAAATGTACTGTACTATCTCAAAGAATGAAACTGAAGATTTACATCTTCAAAATCTATAGAATGAGTCAGAGCTTTATAAAGGGACTGTATTATGCCAAACTCTTTTTTTCTATACAAATGTCTGTAAATCACCAGCCAAAGCAAACAACCAGAATACAACTTCATACTATAATAAGACTTGGATTTTGTTTGTTGCTTCTATACTGTGACATCATTGACATGGAACTTTATGGAAAACTAGGTAACATGTAAGAAAATATTATATAGTAATATACTCAGAGAGATGACAGAAATATATAGGATGCAATGAACATACACCATGAACATAGTTGATATGTATTCATCTATGACAGCTGTTATCTTAAATGTGAAAATGTGGGTGATCTGTAATAGCAACAAAAAAATGAATTAAAAAAAACCTGACCTATGTCAAAAATTTTCAATACAGGATCTCACTATGTAGCTCTGACTGTCTTAGAACTCCCTCTGTAGACCAGGCTAGCCTCAAACTCACAGGCCTGCCTCTGCCTCTTAAGTGTTAGGATTAAAGGCATGCACCAGTGTATCTGGCCCTATGTCAATGTTAAATATAGTTTAAAAGTAAAGTCCCAGAGGCAGGTGTATCATGCTAACACGGGTTAAAAGAAATCTCCAACGGATACATTAAATTTAGAAATACCAAAAGGTAGTTAATACTCAGATGAAGATAGACATATTTGTGAAAGGGTAAATATCCAAGAATATGTATATGAATCTAACAATAGTCTCAAATACATCAAGGAGAAGTCATTTATAGTTCTTTTAAGTAGTATTTTAAGGCTTAGTGATTAGGAATGCTCACTAAATCTCTAGCACCCATGTAAAAATGGACATGGAAGCACTCATCTATAACCCCAGCAAGTCATCACATTGGTCTTTGGCCTCTTTGAGTGCACACCTGTGTTCTCTCTCTCTCTCTCTCTCTCTCTCTCTCTATATATATATATATATATATATATACATACATACATATATATATCCCCACTTTTAGTAACAGATAGATAAAGCAATTAGAGACTCAGTGTTGATACAGAAGAGCACAGCTGTTCTAGCAATGCTCTGGGTCTAGTTGACGTTTGTGGGCCACTCTACACAATACAGCACAGTACACTTTCCACATGGAACATTCACCAAGAGAGGCCACACTCCAGGTAAAAAAATTATACAATTTAAAAATTATAAAAGAAAACTATACAATATAGGCTCAGCCTACAGGATAATCAAGAGAACGATAGCTAAAACAAAATGAAACAAAACAAAACAAAACAACAGAACCAAAACCCAAAGCCCCCCAAAACAAAACTCTAAAGGAGAGTCATCATGTAAAATATTTTGCTATGAGCAAGTGGAGGAAACCCTATTGGGGTATCATTGTTCTGCGGTGCTAAGAGGTAACACTGTGGCCCCCAGCCGGGGAGTCTATGATCAAGTCTGACTAGACCAAGGCATCTCTGCCCCTCCCCATCACCAGCATCTGCCAGTTCCAAGCCCATGTTTGTGATACATGCTTTTTATAATCAGCCCACTTTCTAGGCCGATTCCCTGGTGCCTGCTCTGTGGCAGATTTTATTCTGGATGCTTTGGATGCAAAGCACTGGAGAGCTGTTTCCCATGTGGCTATTGTCTACCTCAGAAGATAAAAGAACACAACCTGGTCCCAAATGCTGAGGTACTTGCTAAAAGGCACAGCCAACTCCAACGGTTGGGATGAAGACAGAGGTAACCAGCCATGAACCATATAGGAGACATTTCAGAGTTACCCAGAAAAGATCTCACTCCACAACGAATATCAAGTTTCCCTTTGGCCCTCTCCCCTAAACACAAAGATAACTAAATCAGCAACACTCAGCTTATTAGATTGTTGGGAAAACCCAAAAACACCCTAAAGAGAGCAAAGTCCAAGTGTTGTACACAGGAAAAATCACACTGAGCAGAATCTGCTCTGGGCTGGAGCCCTTGTGTCTCGGAGACCCTGGGTTGGCCTCCTCCAAGAGCTCCTATGTCCAAGGCAGAGGCCAGCCAGTGGAAAGTCCCTGTCCAGGCTTCAGATTTCTGTGGGCTAAAATGGAGGCTTCCAAAGTCTAGATGGACAAAGAATGGGAGAAAGGGAAGGGAGAAATGAGGAGACTTAAGTGTTGTTGAAAATTGGGAAGGCGGGTACTGACGAGGGTCCTGAGGGCCAGGCCTGTGAGTAAAGAGAGCGAATGCCAGGTTCCACAGGTCCTGCCAGGCCTACAGACTCTGCCAAGCACTGCACACTCATCTCCACAGTTTTCTCTCACCAGCTCATGCCAAATTATCAGCTCACGACTCTTGGCGTTGGTGGTCTCTAGCTCTGGCAGTTAGCGTGACTTGTCTAACCTCAATTTGTTTTTAATCATCTAGACAATGGGATCATAGCCCATGGGGATTAGAAGAGCCAGAGTGTACAAAGTACTATTGGGAGTTCCTCATAGCTGATGGGAAGCTGAGAGTTCACACTAAAAAGTGTTCTGAGACTCTGTGATAAACTGATATCAACTTACCAGCTAGGGAGTGTGCAGCCCGTTCCCTGGGCATCGGTGAGAGAGAGTTGATGGGCAGCTCTTTTCCTGAGCCTTGCATGAAGCCCTGTAGTGTTACCAAGCCCTTCTGAGATCCTGGGCAGGGAGCCCGTTACTGAGTGTTGGTGTGTGAGACTGAGCAGAGGGCTCCTCTCCTGAGCCTTGCATGGGGGCCCTGTGGTGTTACCAAGCCCTTCTGAGACACTGGGCAGGGAGCCCGTTGCTGACTGTTTCTGAAGACATCTATTAAACAAGCAAGATCTGGGGGAACAGTCAATGTGTTTTGCTAAGTTCTTATTTGTGAGTCACTTGAGCAGGGAATCAGGGGTGTGGACATAGAAAGCAAGTGTGGGGGGGCATCTGTGGATGGTATAGGGAACCAGAGGAATGTGTGTCCCCCTGGGAGAAACGCTGGGAAGATCTAACCCATTTCAAGGTGCCAATTATGCTATGCACATCTACTTATCCCTTTAACAAAATCATTCATGGTGGAGGTTTGGATCCCCTTGTTTAGAGAGCTTACAAGTCTCCTATCCAAGTTCGTGCAGGCATCACGTACGAGGTCTGGATTTGAATCAGGCTCCAATGTAATGTGCTTCTTTCTCTTCTATACCATGCTGCCTTTCCCCGAAAGCCCATATTTCTAGATCGATGTACTCTAGTGATAAAGGAGACTTGTTCTTATGTTCTATGCTCTTGATCCTTACTCCCCAGCCCAAAATAGACAAACCCTAGGCAGGCTTGGTTATCCTTGAACCCGTCAGTTCAGTACCATTCTCAGTGGGCTGCTTATCTCAGTAGACTTCAGCAGAGAACCCTGTGATTGCCAGCCAGCTCAGTACTGCTCACCCCGTCCCTATTTTCCCTAGCAGGAACCTAAGAATTTGTTTCCTCTGGTGTTACCAGACCCGCTAATGCAGCAGCTCTCAACCTTCCCAACACTACAACCCTTAAATACAATCACTCACATTTGGTGACCTACCCTCCAACCATAAAATTATTTTTGGTGATACTTCATAACTGTAATTTTTCTACTGGTATGAATAATGATGTAAATCTCTGTGTTTTAGGCCACCCCTGTGAAAGAGTCTTTTGAGCCCCCAGAGGGGTTGAGAATCAACGGTATTCCACATGTCAGCGCAAGAGAGCAGGGCTTCAGTGTGAGTTCTATATCCAGGACCATCCTCACTGCTTCCAGTTCTGGTTGAGCTCTGTGTCTGTCATCACTGTCTGCTAACATGAATGCAAACGGAGTAGAAGGCTTGCAGGCAAAGCTGCTCACCCCCTCCCCCCGCCCCCCGTGCTTGCACAGGGCATCACAGAGATACAGAGATGCTGACCAGTCTATGGCTCCCAGCCTTAACTTTCATTAACAGAACCTATGGAAACTTCTATTGGGTCTGTCTGGTTCAAGTCACCCAGGGCTCTTGTGGAAGTAAAGGGTAGACTAAAGTGAGTGCCCGTCACCATAAGGCTCACTGCTTGGGCACCTACCGGGCTTGAAAAGTATACTTCCATTTGTCACTTAAATGTCACATAAACCCCGTGAGCTGGATGCATCAGGCACAAGGCTTGCTGGAGACCATGTAGAACCATGCTTATGGGTCCTTGGTGTTGAGCTACTTCAGGGATGATGTGTTCCTCTCTGATGATACACAGAGCATCTCTGCAAGAGATCTCTGTCATTCTCTAGCACTGGTATGTTGGCGGTTCGAGCCATACCTAGAAGGTTCCCATGAGTGTGGCAAGCTAGGCTATTCTCCTCACCCCCCACCTCCATCCTCATTTCTCTCAAGTCTTGATCTTCTTCCTAGCTGGCATTTTTATGCCGCTGTGTTCAAAGTTACTATATGCACCTGTCTCCTCCGTTGATCAGCTACTGTCTTGTGTATGCTCATAACAGGTCATTGTTGCTGTGTCAGGGAACAGACATGGAACAGCTTGGAATGTGTCGAGGAAGGCACAACTACTGCCCATCAGCAGACGTAGGAGTATCGTCGTGATAGGGGGAGTGTGAGGTACTACCGGCTTGCTGAATAAACAAGACCTCAGCCAGTTGCTTTAAAATGATATACCTTGTTCCAGCTCTCTTCTACCTCACGCCAACCCTCAAAGACCTCACTCTTTGAATAATCCTTTTACATGTCACTCTTACCATATGTTAAACTAGCACGGCATTTGAATATATACATACAGAGACAGGTTTTTTTTTTTATCCTATCTCGCCAACTTATCTATGCACTCACTGTGTGTCTTTGAGGACTACAGTTTTACACTTTTATTTATTTATTTTTTTTTTAGTCTCTGTAGCTTGCCACATTCCTCTACTTGACATTGTCAGTGGCTTTTACCATTCTTCTTGTCAGTTTTCTTCCTGGAATGCAAAACAAAAACAGTTTTGGTCAGCCCTTGTATAGAAAGCACAGGGCATGCAGTCTCTACATGAAGAGCATTTGGTGATTTTAGAACACCCTCTATCTTACCAAATGTTGCAAGTCTTTACGGTTGTTAAAACCTTTGGGGTCCTTCAGCTTTTGCTGGCTTATTGTTTATTCTAAGGTATTTGATTTTGTTTAGGTTATGAAAAATGAGCATTTATTCTCCAGGCTATCCTCTAGTTGGTTGCTGTATATTGGTGATGGTTACTATTGTTTTGCACTATTAATTAATCCTTTCATAGCAGAAAATAGCTTTGTAGTTAACGTTTACCAGTATAAGAATGGTATGTATTGTGTTCTCTATAATGTTGTCTTCGACCTCATTAGTTGTTTTGCTCATGAGGGCAAATTTCTCTAGGACATTGTTTAATAACAGTAGTGACAGTACTTTTGTGCTGTCCTGACTTCACTGTAAGTGCTTGTCAACATTTGGTTCTTAAGCTTGGTGGGTTTTAGCAAGAAAATAACTATTTTCTCATTAAGAAATTTTTAACATAAAAATCTGGTTATCTTATCCTATAAGATGTTGTCTCTTTCATTTGCTCCTGTGTGTGTGTGTGTGTGTGTGTGTGTGTGTGTGTGTGTGTGATGTATGTGTGGGTAAGTGTTCATATGCAGTAGGAGGCCAGAGGCCAATATTAGGGGTCTTCCCCTTGCTTTCCATGTGTCTTAAAGCAAGGTCTCTACCAAACCTAAACTCTTCCAGGCAGGCTGGGCAGAGATCTTAGAGATCCAAGTTCTCTCTTTCCCCCTAGTGCAAGAATCATAGGTGTGTACTGCCATGCTTGGATTTTTACCTGAGGACTGGAGCTTTGAACTCAGTTCCTCATGCTTGCCTAGCAAACATTTTCCCCATTGCGTTATCTTTCTGCCCCCTAATAAGATGTTATATTTTTGGGTATATTTTCTTATGAACATTTTAGTATGGTATTAATATTTGAAACTTATAAATAAAGGAGTCTAAATGCACTAGGGAATGTTAATGTTTTAAATTTAACATCACTAGATGGAGGGCCAGTGAGCTGGCTTATGATGCACTGTCACCACTCCAAAGGTGGTTGGATCTGGGAGAAAGGAGACAATAAATGAGGCAGATGAAGATCTGATGAGCAGCCAACTTTATTCAGGGCTTCAGACAAATTATACCCTGAGAGGGTAAGAACAGTCATATGGGTAAAGTTCTCTTGAGTTCAAGAAGTATACAATGACAAGAACAAGCAGCACATGGCAAAAGCATGTTTTCCCATAGAGGCATATAAAGAACAGTTTACACATTTAATACTACCTGTAAGCCATAGTGATAACCTGAAGCAAACTCTCTCCTATCTGCTACTCCTGGGAGGAGCACGAAAACACATTGCCAGAACAAGTCTGTGGTTTGAAGAGACTGAGCTCACAAGACTTGTTTTCTTGCAGTGTACTCCCAAGCTCTCAGAATTCTCCTTACAGGAGTCTGGTCCTAGACCATGTTCTGACACTGCAAAATCCAAAGACTTAAGTTTAATTCCTGGAATCCATGTGAAACCGGAAAGAGAGAACCAGTTCCACAAAGTTGTCACACACACACACACACACACACACACACACACACACACACCATGGCATACAGATATCTGCATTTAAACATAGTAATAACAATGATGATGATGATAAGTAAAATGCAAATTAAAGTCATTTGGCAGCTGAGTATAGTAGCATGTATCCATAAAAGATCAGGAGATCTAGACAAGAGCACTATGAGCTAAGGCCAGCTTGAACTGTGTGACCTTGGCTCAAAAACAAAACAAAATAAGCACCCCCCCCAAAAAAACCAAAATAAACACTCAAAAAACAAAAACCGAACCAAAGCAAGCAAAACCAAAGGAAGTTTGGAGGATGTGAGTTTAGAGAATTTTAATAGAATTACAGCATATCAGCATATTAAATATGATATAGCTGTCTCCTGTGAGGGTATGCCAATGCCTGGCAAATACAGAAGTGATGCTCACAGTCATCTATTGGATGGAACACAGGGTCCCCAATGAAGGAGCTAGAGAAAGTACCCAAGGAGCTGAAGGGGTCTGCAACCCTATAGGAGGAACAACTAACCAGTACTCCCCCAGAGCTTGTGTCTCTAGTTGCATATGTAGCAGAGGATGGCCTAGTCAGCCATCAATGGGAGAAGAGGCCCTCGGTCTTGCGAAGATTATATGCCCCAGTATAGGGGAATGCCAGGGCCAGGAAGTAGGAGTGGGTGGTTTGGGGAGCAGGGGGAGCAGGGAAGGTATAGGGGATTTTTGGTGAGGAAACTAGGAAAGGGGAATAGCATTTGAAATGTAAATGAAGAAAATATCTAATAAAAATATTTTAACTATCACCTGTAATTTAATCTTCCTTTGACAATACAGGATATCTTTTGGGATCTTGAGTGGTTTTTGATAATTTATGGCTATTGGTTATCTATTGATTGGTAGAAGGTCTGTTGAGAATCGATTACTGGAAACCCAAAGTTCTTCCCTGAAAAAGTCTGATTTTCATGCCTTAGCTTCCTCTATCTGGGACAGTTTCAAGAAAGATCCTAGAACTAAGCTTGCCAGAACTCACCACCCTTGCAGTTTAGCACCAAGCTAAGGTGTTGTTAGGGGTGTAGGGTTGGGAGTCTAGCGTGGGTCCAGTCTTTGTGCATCATGTCTAGCACAAGTTAAGTATGCTGGCTGAAATAGGCTCTTTTTGGCAGTGGTGGGGAAGGAGGTGACATATCTCCAGGCAGAGCAGGCAAAGGGTGGGAGGCACCCAGACCTCATAAAGACCCACTGCCTAACTTCAGCACAGTGATGGCTTCCTGCCTGCACCCTTTCCAGAGCATCCCAAGAAGATTCTGAAAAGTAAAGAAACGTCACTATTCTTCATCATCATCAAAAGAAATGTCACTATTCATCATCATCATCAAAAGAAAAAAAAGAGCTGGAGGGATAAACATCTCATTAAAAATTTCTTTTATCTGGATTTATGCATTTTTTGTTGAACCAAGACGTGTGTTCTTTTAAAGTTAATAGACGCAGTGAAAAACTTAAAACAATGTGCTGACTGTTTCACAGAGATCAGACCCAGGCCAGACGAGGATTGTTTTCCACTGTCAACAAGGGCAGGCGGTTAAGGGAGGAATCACATAATGTTATAGGGATGAAATCTTGGGTTGCCATGCAATGACTGCTCTGAAATGTGGAACAAATTTTATCTTAGACTGAATCTCTCAAAAGGATAAGGGCAAGCTCAACTTTAAAAAGTAGAATTAATCAGTTAGAGACATTGAACTAGTCAGTATAACAGAGTTAAGGAAGAAGATACTTAAAGGTATGGGGGAGGCTTTCAACATCAGCAGCCAGCAATGTGTCTACAAAAGGACATGGAGACACACCTGCTTGGATGTGTGAAATTCAAGATGGAGGACACCAAGAGCTGGTGAGCATGTGCAGCTACCAGGAAGTGGTACAACTGTTTGAAAAGTAGTCTTGTGACGCCTTATGATATTAATACATACTAGTTATGAGAAACACCACCACCATTCCCAGTCTTTTCTTCTTAACAAAAACACATCTGCAAAAAAACCCAACCAACCAACCAACCAACCAATCTGCAGAAAGACCTGTGTGTGAAAATTCAAGTCAGCTTTTCATAATTCCAAGCCTCAAGTCAACCTACACAGGTGAAACAAATTTGTTTTCAAGCTGGAGATGCCTCTGAAATGAACTTGAAAATTACATGTCTCTATGTCATATATGAATTTCAAAACACGCTCAGCCAAAGAGCCATGTTTAGGAATCTACATGGGATTCCACTTTTGTGGAGTGCTAGAAAACAGTGAACCCAAGTGCCAGAAGGCAGATCAGGTGTTAAATGGGGCTGGGATGGAGGTGGATGGGGCCCTAAATGGGAAAGGGCAAGAGGAACTTTACAAATGATACAAGTAAGTTATCAGCGTTTTCTTATATGTAATCTACAGCTCAGTACATTTAGTGTAAAAACGAGACAGCTTTTGTATTTTGAGAAAATCGGAGCTAGCCTTCACTTGAAAGAACTCCTTTAGGTCCTGGTCTGCGGTAGGCAGCTGGTCCCCAAAACCACTATTAAAACATTGAGTGAGTCTCAGGCAGAGCCACTGTGGTGCACCGATACTTTGTAGGATGATCCGTGTAGGAAATGACCCAGTTCATCAGCTCTCTCTTGGACAGGACCTTAAACAGAGGGGTAGCTATTTATGGTCACTACATTCCTCACAGGCCCTGTGCTTCCTGCAAGGTTCCATTCTGAAACCACATCCATCCTGGTGACCTGGAGGAAAGTCAAGAGACACTGTGGAATGGCTGTACACAAGCAAGTTGTTCTGTGTGAAGAATTGGGGTGCTAACAAAACTCAGTCAAGCGTGTTTCAGGGAACTCAGATGAACTGCTCCCTTGCTCCGAAGTTTCTCCGGCCAATCCATGGTATGTTCAGGGAGGGATTTGCAAGCATTAGACAAAACATATCTCAAGCGTGTTATGAAGTATAAATTACAGTCCTGTAGCAGTGAAACTGTACATGTTGATGCAAATTTAAAAAGGGACACGATGTATAATAGAAACATCTCATGGAAAATCACTACTCTCAGGGACAAGTAAGAGAAGGTCCCTAAGAGTTAGGCACCTTCCCGGGAATTTATCTCATATGGCTACCAAGCTCTATTTTTCGAAATTCCTCTTAAGTTACTGTTTTCCTTTCCAGTGAACCACCTCCATAGACCCTTCCTCTCCCATGGGAGACACTTGTTACAGTCTTGGCTAAGTTAACAATTCTACAAATTTCAAGAATGAATTCTTTGCCTTTTATTTTTAACTGCTTTAACTTTTAGAAAGCAGAAACAAAGTAAAGGGAAATGGAGTTAGCCCCCAAGGACATTAATTCTAAGTCATTTGAAATTTTGAAGTTGAATATATGGCTTCAATATGGTTTATTTTAGTGCTGTCCAAAACAGTGTTGGAAACCAGGCCCCTGGATCCTGTTTTCTACTTGAATGAACCAGGTATATGTCATCATCTTGTCTAACTTTTGTTCCATGATCCTTTTCTTAACCTATCCCAGGGGCTAAACAATTTCACTACATTATTTGATGATATGTTAAAAACTGGTCTTCACACCACATCAGCCTTGCTGCCTCTTGCTTAGCCTCTGCCTTGTTAGCATCTACTATGCCCCCACCCTTTTGCTTCTCCCTCTATGCCCGCTCTCTGCCCCTCCCCTGCCACACCACAGCCAAGGATGGCAGTGGCTCTCAACCTTCCATTTTAGGATGTTGGCTTTTTTTTGTTGTTGTTTCACAAATGTTAAATGAGCACACATGGATAGGCACTGTGAAGGTAAATGACACAGGACTTCTGTTTCACCTCACTGATGTTGGTTGGACTGAAAGAAGGTTCAGAAAAGTGTTCTGGCATTTGAGGTGGGTGAGATCACACCTGATGACACAGGTCACGAGGTTTTGATGAGGACCTTTCATCGAGGAGCTAGACTTTGACTTCAATGGGCAGTCATGGGGCATTTATTCACACAGGGAATAAAAGCAAGCAGTTGGCCAGATGAGTACTGGAAAGCTTTTGAGTAATGACCAATCCAGTCTGTCTGGCATGCAGACAGTGTATGCTCAGTGAGACAATTCTGGAGATCTGTTGGAAGGACATGTGGGACAGTTGAACCGGCCTTTAAGCAGTGGGCAACACTGGGAAGACAACACAATGTTGGCATCAGTGTCATTCTTTGCTTCATTCCCCTCCCAAGGGGAAAGCTTCAGGAGGAAGGCCTGGAGAGCCAAGGAGGATGGTGTGTGCACGGGGCTTCCTGCATAGCCTAGGGGATGTGATGCTTGAGATGACAGGTACACAGCTTCCACATGACTCCCATGTTAAAGAAGACATCAAAACAGAAAGTAAAAATTATTTTCCTTGAATGAAAGTGGAAAACGGTGGTATACGAGACACTCAGAGGAAGGAAAAGCCCTAAAAGTCTATGTTATGATTTAAAAAAAGGCATTTGGAAGAACCCCTGCATGGGAGGACATTGCTATTCTCAGAGATGAGTTATTAAACATGAATCTAGATGGTAGGTATGGGGCATCTCCTGTAGTGACCACTCAGGCCCCAGAGGCCAGTGCTGCTGCCCATTCACCATGGTAAGAGCTCATTGCTAAGGACTACACATTTTGGTCACAAGACAGAAATCAATCTTGAACTGAAGAGAGGTGGCAATGATGAAGACAAACAACACAGGGACAGGGACAGGGACAGGGACAGGGACAGGATTTGACAGGGCGGGACTTCCTTTGCTCTGGCTGGCTTCCATTATGCTAGGAGGCATCGCTGTACATCGAACACTGTAGAATTGTATGTAAGCATACAGAGTGGACCTCTTTCTGACTTCTTTAAGCATTGATTATCTTGAGCTCCACCCGTTGGTGTAACATGCAGCAGCTCATTTCTTTTCTACTTCTGAGCTGTATTTTATGCAAGGGCTCAGTCTACAGCAACAGCAAGTGGGTCAGCCGTTGTGTGTGGCTGCAGCAGAGAACAAGGGGCAGAGGAAGATGGGGAAGACTCTAAAGGGCGTGGACTAGAGTTTGAGGTTATAGAAATGTTCTTGGTTGCGCGAGAGACTTCATGGGCATACGCATATGTCAAAATTTGTCAAAGGATGTGAGTCCAAATATGTGTAATTATTTGTAGGTTAATAATATCTCAATAAGGCTATTTTTTAAAAAATCATCCTTAGTGACTTGGCCACAGGAACCTAAAGCAAAATGCATGCTGGGAGAGCTGAGATCACAGAACATGAAGATGATAATTGAAGTCTACCTTGTCTTGGGGGAAGAAGCCAGTCTTGTTCATCACAATTAATGAGCTACAAAGTCTACAACGAGGCTCTTCCTATACGACACCGAGACAAACTAGGCCGTGTTGCTCAATCTAAGCCTCCCCATCCTCTTCTCCTCTTATCTAGGGGAGGGGGCAAAGGTGCGAAAAATTAACATTAGAAGATTATGCAATAGGTTGTCAGGAATCTATGATAGAACACTAAAAACAATCCCATAGCTTATATAGTAAGTATCTTTCTTTACTTTCTTCTTATTCTCCCACCCTTCTTTCCCCTTCCTTCCGGTTTTAGGGTTTTCTTGCTACTTTCTATCATTTGCTCCTTGCTCTACTTCCACCCATCCCCCCTCTGCCCCATTTACTTGACAGGAGAAGGCAGTGGCTCAACATGGACCCTGGAGCATTCCCTGCTTCTGGTCTCCAGTTCAGGACATGGTGGTTTATATCTTGTATTCTGGCATCCATGATATAAACAGCATAAAATGAAATGCCCTTTCGGCATAGGGTTGGTGTGTGATAGTGGTTCTCAGCCTGTGGGTCGGTCGTGACCCCCTTGGAGATCACCTGTCAGATATCTTGTATATCAGATAGTTACATTACAACTCCTAACATAGCAAAACTACAGTTCTGAAGTAGCGACATAATAATTTCACGATTTGGGGGGTGTGGGGGGAGAGTCACCACAATATGAGGAGTGGGGTTGAGATCCAATGGTGGGTAAAATAAGTTGATACAGGAAAAACAACACGAGAGCAACCATTAATCATCATGCAAGTTACTGTTCCCAGAGCGCCCATTCCGTTAGGTACGCTGGACTCCAGTAACAACATGGAAACAGCCCTCGGTTCCAAGTGGATTTGAGAATACATGAGATTCCAAGGTCAAGGTCAGCATCCCAGGCCTGGCTTGGCCAGTGGGATGCTCTGGCGCTATGTTCCTCTTATACCAGAGCTTAAGCTATTTATTTAAAATGGAAAGTTTGGTATAGAAGATATATTGATGGTCCTGTTCAGCTTTAACCAATTCAAATGTATAAACACATTACAAAATAAAAAACTTGTGCTATAAGTGGGGAGGGGCTCAACTGACATGACTCCATTTTTATTACAGCGAAGGCCATGTGTCCTGCAGGAGGAGAGCTAACAACACAAACTAAGTGACATAAAAGCACTAAGATGTCAGAACACTGTGTTTATTTCTCTCATGTGTTATGAGAAATTGTAACATACAGTCTTGATTTGTATCTTCGGGAGAGACTCCAAGTTCTGGATTAGAACTCCCTTGGTCCAGCATTGTACACGAAGTCTCCTGAAAAGTCAGACTCTGTGTCCTTCATCTTTACGTGGAAGGGGTCCTGTTAGTCTGGACTCAACACCTGCATGCTGACCATGATCTGTTTTTTCCAAGGTCAGGTATCTTGAATGGTGAGTGAAGCAACCGCAGGAAATTAGTATTCACACAGAAGAACTTGTATGGAATTTCCTGGAGGGGATATAATATTCTATATGTAATGCAGTAGGCTGCACAGGAAAAATAGCTGTTACAAGGCAAAAAATAACACAAACAAACAAACAACTCCCCCCAAAAAAACCCATAGACCTTCGGGTTGGTCCTATCACATGTGTCATCTCGCTCACATGGTTTGGTACCGACAGCAACACACTAGATGCAGGTGCTCCAGAGAGTGTGGGACACAGACATCCTGGGTTTACTGGTAATTTTACGAGGTGTGACTATGGTGGGGTGGGGTTGGGGACTTTTCTCCATTAACACTCTATGAGAGGAACTGCCACATGGGCCAGAAATTGCCAATACTCTAAGGACTGAAGGAGGAGTGTAACACTGCTATGGGACCAAGGACTAATCCATAAACTATCACACGAATTATCTGACCAGTGGCTCCCAACCTGCCCACTGGAGATGTGGTGATGGCAGGGACCAAACAGAAACTTTGTTGAAATTAGTAAACATTTCATCTTATGGCTAGAGTCTCAAGTCCCTTCTACCTGTAAGGACACTGTTTCTCTTTCTTTCTCATATTCCTTAGAGGCAGCCACTAAACTTTAGCTTTCTGTTGGAAGGAGCTGTCTGTGGAGCTGTTTCCATGGTGCCTATGATGTGATAACACTGTGCCATTTATTGCTAGCTGGAATAGCCTGCCTCAACTTGCATATTATTACTAGTATTATTTATTACTTTTTAAGCTTTTTAGAGATCGTCAGTCACTATCAATAGCACTGTAGACCCAGCAAAGGGCAGGAGGCGACCTGCTTGCTTTCTCCCCCATCTAGCCTGTAGACCATCTGTAGAGGAAAATGATTGGTTTGGTACCTCAACTGGCCTCTAGATAAGAGAGAAGAGACTGTCCCATCTAAGTAACTGGCATCTCTAAGTGAGGGCTTAGGAGTTTTGAGTGAATTTTTTCAATGCCTACTTTTTAAATTTTTATTCTTTATATTTTTATTTTAAGGCATTTTTATTAGATATTTTCTTCATTTACATTTCAAATGTTATCCCCAAACCCCCTTATACCCTTCCCAAGCACTGCTCCCCAACCTACCCACTCCCGCTTCCTTGTCCTGGCATTCCCCTGTACTGCAACAGCAGTGACATGACCTAGCAGAGACAGCCAGGCCTTAGCCTAGGCTTGAATCAGCAGGAGGGACTACCAGGAACACCAGAAGTTCTTAGCTGTGCTTCTCAGGGAAGCAAAGATCAGTGAAGACTTGAGACCCACAAGCAAGCTAAGTTCTGTCTCCATCACTCCGTTGAGTCCTATTTATACCCTCCAAAGATTATGTGTCCTTCACCACGTGCCTTGCTTCGGCATGTGCATCCGATCAGCTGGAGTCCATGGAGTCCTGACAAATGGAGCTCAACTAAGCAGTGTAAGGCAGACCAACACATGCGTGTTGTTAGCAGAGAATCCTTCATCACGTGTCCTTTCACATGCTTGCTTTAGCAGAACGTCTTCTCTCCTGTGTCTGTTTCAGTGAAATGTTCCTTCACAAGTCTGCCTTAGTCTTTCACCTGTGTCCACTTCAGGAAAACATTCCTTCACATGTTTGCCCCAGCAAAACACCATCCAACTCAACTGACTCTCCAAAGAACCCTTAAGTTTCCACCTCGTGTGTGTGTGTGTGTGTGTGTGTGTGTGTGTGTGTGTGTGTTGGGGAGAGCAAACAAGATTCAAGTTTTACTTTGATTTCTAGGGTGGTTGAAGGGTACCACTGATATCTTTACCAATCACTGATGACTAAGCTTGATTTTTAAAAGTTGTGTTAGTTTATTACTAAAAATTTGGAAAAGCAAGTAAAAGACATACTCACAGAAATAAAACTCATTATTTTAGTTTATTCTCTACTAATAATTTTCTGGCATATTTTCACAATCTGATTTTACATTTATATACCATTTTGTTTTGTTCACAAACATTGCCATATAACACACACACACTCTCTCCCCCCACCTCCCACCCCACACTGGTCTAGTCTTGCTATTTAGTCTATGTAGGACTTATGATCTTCCTGCTTTTCCCCGTATCATACCACATCATACCATATCATATCATATCATATCATATCATATCATACATTTTTTTGAGACAGGCTCTTGCTTTTTAACCCAGGCTGGCTTAGGACCCATGATCATACCTCCTCCTGTTCCCAAGAGATGGTATTTATGCGTGTGCCACCATATTGAGCATATATATTTTTAATATTAAAATATTTCTACTGTAGTGGAACTTGAGCATGATCGACTGTTTTCTTGTTGGAATTCATATCAATATCCTGTGCTTTCTCTTTAGGATTATTTCTATGATGAGACACTGCAGGATTTGACTTAATATTTTGGGGGGGGGCTTTAGATATATTTTAACCAGAGGATTGCAGCAAAAACACCCTCACACTATCAACATATGAATACATTTATCTTATAGTAATACTGCTAAAATTAGCTACTTCCTAAAAAGAGGAAAAAACCCTTCCAAGTTTGACAGTGGAACAGTATTTTTATTGCAGCTCTATTTGCATGCCTGATCGCTTGCTGTGCTTTTTTTTCTCTTGTTCTTCTTTTTTTCTAGCAATTCTGCCCATTGTTTACATTTTCACCATGAATTAATCATTTTATAATGTCTAGTGAAACAATAACAATTTGCTAGGGTGCATTTTATTAGATTACGTATTGGTTACACAAACATTCTAAAGTCTGTAGTATATTGACATGAATAAACAAAGAAGTATACATGTCCAGAGATCGTTACATACTAACATCAGAGTAAGTACTGCCTCCAAAGAACATGATTTGTCTCATAGTGCAGTGGGTCTAGAAGGCAAGGCTAGACCTTCAAATCAAATGAGAGTACATAATCTCTACATTAAGGAGAAAGGCATTATAAAAGTACAATCTGTTAAATTCTAGAAGACGGTATTGGGTTTGCTGAAGAATAAGGTCTTTTATTTACCTCTTCAAAGAACTGATCATTTTCTTCACCTCTTTATGGGCATCCTTGTCCTGTAAAGAAAATCCAAATGGTACAATGAGGTGTCACACATGCACTCTAAGACCTTTGAAATTAACTAGTCTTGGATGTAGGTATTGCTCTTGAAAGGCTATCGCAAACAGACTGTATTTTCCTTAGGGCACACAGGATGCAGATGTGCAAGGTGCTGCTTCTCCATGAACTCTGGAGTGGGAGTCAGGAGGGGACAGTCTCCTCCACAGGCGGACACATTGGTTCTACCAGTGTCTTAGCAGTGGTGCTGTCTCCCTTTCTAAGAGGTGCGAAGAAGCCATAGCGTAAGCTGCAGGATTTGAAGTTGCCTGAGATTACCCAGGAAGAGCCACACATATGTAGATTATATATATATCATATATATAATATATATATATCATATATATAATATATATATCACATTATATTCCCTAAATGTTATATATATTTCATTATTGACTTTATCAAGTAGTTTATACTGAGATTACTCTCCTATGAGTGATTGTCGTCTGGAAACATAACAATTTAAAAGAAAGGTTAGTGCCGTCTTCACAGCAAATCAAAGTATTATAATTTCTCTTCCACATGAGTCTTTTCAGTACATGCCAGGCTGCTGAACTTGAACGCTGTCTTTAGGCAAACAGCGGTGAGGCTACTGATGAAGTAATTATTTCATTCAGCAGTCATTGTAGACTGCCTTAAACATAGGAATTCCTTTAATTTTCTGTTTTAAAAACTGTTTCTTAGGATCTGTGATTAGCTCCTTAAAGTGAAGAGATGCTCACATAAATAATGAAAATACTGTAGTTTCAAATTCTTGCAAGGTAAACATGTTGATGCACGTTCATTTGGGCTTTAGGGAGGAAATGGCTGACAGTCTCAGTAGCAACTGGATGTGTGATGAGTTTAGAACGTTCTGGTGAGAGACAATAGACACAGCTACAAAATAACTGTAATGGAAAGAAGCTGCTACAATTGCCACAGCACTGAAGGATGCTATGAAGGTCACAGGCAGGGCAGGGAACAGAGGGGAGGCGTCTTCACTGCAATAGCGTAGCAGTGAATAAACTGGTTACAAACTCACTAACTGGATCTATTTCAGACTCAGCAAACCTAGCGGCAGGTGGTTATAGGTATAAATCACTTTATCTTATATTCTTGACTAAGAGGAAACTGAGTTTCTAGCCATACACACAATTTAAAAAACAATTTAATAATACAAATGAAGACTAGAAAAATAAAAAAAAACATGGTGAGGTTTTGTTCATGTTCATTTTTTTTCTTATAAAACTATTGTCATAATGTTTAGAGCTTGAAGCTACATTCATTCCTCTCATTGCCTGTAGTCCTGCAGACATGATTCGTCTCTTTGTGAATGAGAGCGCTGGTTTTTCAAACCAAAGCTTCCGGAGTGCTAATATGCTAATATGAGTGCTTTTATTTGGCACTAGGAATACAGTGGCAAATGAGATAAGACATTTGTATAGAATAATCATACAAATAACTATACAGTCACTATTTTCCGATATGGTCTGAAGGGAAAATAAGAGAAGCTTCCTTGACAAGGGATCTTAGGTGTCTGCTGGAAGACATAGGAATTTGGGGGACCAGACATCCAGGAGACATAGCAGAACCATGCTCTGCCCAGGTGGCCGTGAAAGGGCCCCGTGGGGTCCAGTTGGCTCTAGGCACGAAGTTCCTAGGCAGATCTTATTTACTTCCCCTTTCAGTCTTATTTCAGTGACTGTGCCATCATGCATTCCCTCCTTTCCAGCTAATATCTTTGCTTTCTCATTCTGTGCTTGTATTCATGACCTGATATATCCTCTTCTCACACTTACACATTATACAGATATTTCAAACTTTATCTCTGGTATGTCCTGGTCTCTGCTAGAAAAAAATGATTTCTCCCTTTGAAGTCTCTGTAGTAAGTTCCTCGCACCTCTTAGCACCCTGTTCTCTGAATCTTGAGACACCAGTATCTAGATATGCGCTGTGTGTTCTCTCAAGTTAGAGGCTCCTTGGGTTTATGATCATTACAGTACAAACCGAGACATGTAAGAGGCATGTTTTACTTTTTATATCCAATACCACAGCACAGAAGGCTGCTTTCCCCAAGGCATTTCTTTTCCTTTGAGAACCGAGGGTGACAATGGTTGGAGCAGAAAAACATTTACTTATTTCTATTCATCCAGAATATAGACAGTGACTCACAGGCACACAGGCTGGAATGATAACGCTGAGGAATGCCTGAAACCATAGCATTTCCAGAATTCTGAGTTACTAAATACGATACAAGACACAACACAGGAGTGTCTTCTTAACTAACAAAGTCTCAAAAGCGCAATAAAACGTAATACACATTGTTATCACTTAGTATCATGGTTGTGGATAGTTATGCTCACTTCTGTCCTAGAGCCTGAATATGGCAACCCCTTGGAGAGTCAATGTGTTTTTGTTTTTATTAAACTAATAAAATTTATTTTAAAATATACAACTCAGTATTGACTTTTTAAAAATTAGGTATTTTCTTCATTTACATTTCCAATGCTATCCCAAAAGTCCCCCTATACCCTCCCCCCAAGTATTGACATTTTTATGTCATAAAATAATTTATAATAGTTAAATGCCTCTTAAATATACATGACACCCTCTAAAGCTAAAAGTAATATGCACTTAACCAGTTTTAAAAATCTATTTGGAACATTAAACATGGTAGAAGTAGAAAAAAAAATCTCTTATGAAGTCCTCTATGAAAGGAAATTGTGACATGTTCCTGATTAGACAGAAACCGTTCCCTCTCCAAGGGAGAATATGCAGTGTAACTGTGGCTTCATAGGATGAATTGGGTAGTGTTCCTTCTGTTTCTATTTTGTGGGATAGTTTGAAGAGCATTGGTATTAGGTCTTCTTTTAAGGTCTGACAGAAGTCTGCACTAAACCCATCTAGTCCTGTGCTTTTTTTGGTTGGGAGACTTTTAATGACTGTTTCTATTTCTTTAGGGTTATGCAACTGTATAGATGGTTTATCTGATTCTGTTTAACTTTGGCATTTGGTATCTGTCTAATAAATTGTTCATTTTATCTGAATTTTCCAGTTTTGCTGAATATCAGCCTTGGCCATAGGATCTGATGATTTTTTTTTTAATTTCCTCAGTTTCTGTTGTTATGTCTCTCTTTTCATTTCTGATTTTGTTAATTTGGATACTGTCCCTGTGCCCTCTGGTTAGTCTGGCTAAGGGTTTGTCTATCTTGTTGATTTTCTCAAAGAACCAGTTCCTGGTTTTCTTGATTCTTTGTATAGTTCTGTTTCTACTTGATTGATTTCAGCTCTGAGTTTGATTATTTCCTGCTGTCTACTCCTCTTGGGTGTGCTTGCTTCTTTTTGTTCTAGAGCTTTCAGGTGTGCTGTCAAGCTGCTAGTGTATGCTCTCTCCAGTTTCTTTTTGGAGGCACTCAAAGCTATGAGTTTTCCTCTTAGACTGCTTTCCTTGACCAAGTTATCATTGAGTAGGGTGTTGTCCAGCTTCCATGTGTATGTGGGCTTTCTGTTGTTTTTGTTGCTATTGAAGATCAGCCTTAGTCCATGGTGATCTGATAGGATGCATGGGGTTATTTCATCTTCTTTTATCTGTTGAGGCCTCTTTTGTGACTATATAATTAGTTTTGGAGAAGGTACTGTGAGTTGCTGAAAAGAAGGTATATTCTTTTTGTTTAGGATGAAATGTTCTATAGATATCTATGTGTTTTTAACTGGGCAGTCTCATAGTTTTCTTATTTTCCTGACTGATCAACTTTTTCCTTTGTAAGCATGCATGTGTGTTTTATATGTGCATTTGTATATATTTGCTTTATCTATACATGTATATGTTTGTTATATGTGTATATATGTATATGTTTGTTATACTTATGCATGTATATATGTTTATTATCTGTGTGCATAAGTCTGGTGTGTGTGTGTGTGTGTGTGTGTGTGTGTGTGTGTGTAGGCCAGAGGCTGATCTTGGGTGTCTTCCTCTATCACTCTTTACCTTGTTTATTTTAGGGCAGTGTCTCACTGTACCTGGTACTTGCGCACCGGCTAGATGGCTAGCTAGAAAGCCCTGAGCATACTCATTTCTCCCACCCAGTGCTGGGATTCCAGGCATGGCGTGCTGAGTGTTATGTTGACTGTGGTGCTGGGGCTCTGAATTCAGGTCCTCCTGGTTGTACACTAAGCACTTTATCCACTGAGACATCTCCCCAGGCTCTTCCTCCAGTTTTGTTTTGTTTTGTTTTGTTTTCTGTTTTCTCGAGACAGGGTTTCTCTGTGTAGCCCTGGCTGTCCTGGAACTCACTTTGAAGACCAGGCTGGCCTCAAACTCAGAAATTCACATGCGTCTGCCTCCCAAGTGTCTTCCTGCAGTTTTATACACAGTAGGCACCAGGGTGTGCTAAGTGATAGTTCATGATTTGTGTCTGCCTTAAAGGTTTGTGTGATCTCCTAGTGACAAGTTATTCTACAGAGATTGTACAACTTTTAAAACTTTAATGGACACACAAAATCCAAGTGATACACACTAGCAGCTTGACAACACATCTAAAAGCTCTAGAAAAAAAAGGAAGAAAATTCACCCAAGAGGAGTAGACGGCAGGAAATAATCAAACTCAGGGGTGAAATCAATCAAGTGGAAACAAGAAGAACTATTCAAAGAATTAACCAAACGAGGAGTTGGTTCTTTGAGAAAATCAACAAGATAGATAAACCCTTAGCTAGACTCACTAGAGGGCACAGGGACAACATCTTAATTAACAAAATCAGAATAGAAAATGGAGACATAACAACAGATCCTGGAGAAATCCAAAACACCATCAGATCCTTCTACAAAAGGCTATACTCAACAAAACTGGAAAACCTGGACGAAATGGACAAATTTCTAGACAGATACCAGGTACCAAAGTTAAATCAGGATCAAATTAATGATCTAAACAGTCCCATATCCCCTAAAGAAATAGAAACAGTCATTAATAGTCTCCCAGCCAAAAAAAGCCCAGGACCAGATGGGTTTAGTGCAGAGTTCTACCAGACCTTCAAAGAAGATCTAATTCCAGTTCTGCACAAACTATTCCACAAAATAGAAGTAGAAGGAACTCTACCCAACTCATTCTATGAAGCCACAATCATTCTGATACCTAAACCACAGAAAGATCCAACAAAGATAGAGAACTTAAGACCAATTTCCCTTATGAATATCGATGCAAAAATCCTCAATAAAGTTCTCACTAACCGAATCCAAGAACACATTAAAGCAATCATCCATCCTGACCAAGTAGGTTTTATTCCAGGGATGCAGTGATGGTTTAATATACAGAAATCCATCAACGTAATCCAGTATATAAACAAACTCAAAGACAAAAACCACATGATCATCTCGTTAGATGCGGAAAAAGCATTCGACAAGATCCAATACCCATTCATGATGAAAGTCTTGGAAAGATCAGGAATTCAAGGCCCATACCTAACCATGATAAAAGCAATCTACAGCAACCCAGTATCCAACATCAAAGTAAATGGTGAGAAGCTGGAAGCAATCCCAATAAAATCAGGGACTAGACAAGGCTGTCCACTCTCTCCATACTTATTCAACATTGTACTTGAAGTCCTAGCCAGAGCAATTAGACAACAAAAGGAGATCAAGGGGATACAAATTGGAAAAGAGGAAGTCAAAATATCACTTTTTGCAGATGATATGATAGTATATATAAATGACCCTAAAAATTCCACCAGAGAACTCCTAAAACTGATAAACTGCTTCGGTGAGGTAGCAGGATATAAAATTAACTCAAACAAGTCAATGGCCTTTCTCTACACAAAGAATAAACAGGCTGAGAAAGAAATTAGGGAAACAACACCCTTCTCAATAGTCACAAATAATATAAAATATCTTGGCGTGACTCTAACTAAGGAAGTGAAAGATCTGTATGATAAAAACTTCAAGTCTCTGAAGAAAGAAATTAAAGATCTCAGAAGATGGAAAGATCTCTCATGCTCATGGATTGGCGGGATCAACATTGTACAAATGGCTATCTAGCCAAAAGCAATCTACAGATTCAATGCAATCCCCATCAAAATTCCAACTCAATTCTTCAACGAATTAGAAAGAGCAATCTGCAAATTCATCTGGAATAACAAAAAACCTAGGATAGCAAAAACTCTTCTAAAGGATAAAAGAACCTCTGGTGGAATCACCATGCCTGACCTAAAGCTTCACTACAGAGCAATTGTGATAAAAACTGCATGGTACTGGTATACTGACAGACAAGTAGACCAATGGAATAGAATTGAAGACCCAGAAATGAACCCACACACCTATGGTCACTTGATCTTTGACAAGGGAGCTAAAACCATCCAGTGGACGAAAGACAGCATTTTCAACAAATGGTGCTGGCACAACTGGTTGTTATCATGTAGAAGAATGTGAATGGATCCATTCCTATCTCCTTGAACTAAGGTCAAATCTAAGTGGATCAAGGAACTTCACATAAAACCAGAGACATTGAAACTTATAGAGGAGAAAGTGGGGAAAAGCCTCGAGGATATGGGCATAGGGGAAAAATTCCTGAATAGAACAGCAATGGCTTGCGCTGTAAGATCGAGAATTGATAAATGGGACCTCATGAAACTGCAAAGTTTCTGCAAGGCAAAAGATACCATCAATAAGACAAAAAGACCACCAACAGATTGGGAAAGGATCTTTACCTATCCTAAATCAGATAGGGGACTAATATCCAATATATATAAAGAACTCAAGAAGGTGGACTCCAGAAAATCAAATAACCCCATTAAAAAATGGGGCTCAGAAGTGAACAAAGAATTCTCACCCGAGGAATACCGAATGGCAGAGAAGCACCTGAAAAAATGTTCAACATCCTTAATCATCAGGGAAATGCAAATCAAAACAACCCTGAGATTCCACCTCACACCAGTCAGAATGGCTAAGATCAAAAATTCAGGTGACAGCAGATGCTGGCGAGGATGTGGAGAAAGAGGAACACTTCTCCATTGTTGGTGGGATTGCAAGCTTGTACAACCACTCTGGAAATCAGTCTGGCGGTTCCTTAGAAAATTGGACATAGTACTACCGGAGGATCCCACAATACCTCTCCTGGGCATATATCAAGAAGATGTCCCAACCGGTATGAAGGACACATGCTCCACTATGTTCATAGCAGCCTTATTTATAATAGCCAGAAGCTGGAAGGAACCCAGATGCCCCTCAACAGAGGAATGGATACAGAAAATGTGGTACATTTACACAATGGAGTACTACTCAGCTATTAAAAAGAATGAATTTATGAAATTTCTAGGCAAATGGATGGACCTGGAGGGCATCATCCTGAGTGAGGTAACCCAATCACAAAGGAACTCACACAATATGTACTCACTGATAAGTGGATATTAGCCCAAAACTTAGGATACCCAAGATATAAGGTACAATTTGCTAAACACATGAAACTCTAGAAGAATAAAGACCAAAGTGTGGACACTGTGCCCCTTCTTAGAATTGGGAACAAAACACCCATGGAAGAAGTTACAGAGACAAAGTTTGGAGCTGTGACAAAAGGATGGACCATCTAGAGACTGCCATATCCAGGGATCCACCCCATAATCAGCTTCCAAACGCTGACACCATTGCATACACTAGCAAGATTTTGCTGAAAGGACCCAGATCGAGCTGTCTCTTGTGAGACTATACCGGGGCCCAGCAAGCACAGAAGTAGATGCTCACAGTCAGCTATTGGATGGATCACAGGGCTCCCAATGGAGGAGCTAGAGAAAGTACCCAAGGAACTAAAGGGATCTGCAACCCTATAGGTGGAACAACAGTATGAACTAACCAGTACCCCGGAGCTCTTGACTCTAGCTGCATATGTATCAAAAGATGGCCTAGTTGGCCATCACTGGAAAGAGAGGCCCATTGGACTTGCAAACTTAATATGCCCCAGTACAGGGGAACGCCAGGGCCAAAAAAATGGGAATGGGTGGGTAGGGAAGTGGGCGGGAGGATATGGGGGACTTTTGGGATAGCATTGGAAATGTAATGGAGGAAAATCCGTAAAAAAAAAAAAAAAAAAAAAAAAGCTAGTGCACATTGGAGAACAAGCCATTTGGGTTTCATGAACAAACCCCTTCACACATAGAGGCCAGTCATGGATCTTACCCTCAAAGAAACACTCCTAATTCCTCAACTTTCTTCTCTAGACCTACCTGCCTTGTCTGAGACTTTACTCGACAGCCCTGATCCTGGATGCCTGGAAGGCTAAAGAAATCCTTTTAAACAGATAGGTTAGTTCAACCCATCATCAAGCAGCGACTCATTCCTCCCCCATTCAGTAGAAAAATTCATAACCATTTATGCCTGGCACACATATCTGTGTGCATGAGAGTGAGGACAGGAAAGAGTGGGGAGTCAGAGAAAACAAAAAAGAACATTTCCCCATAGGAGAAGAGAATAGCCGTGATTACCAGGATCTTCCCAGTCCTTTAAAGTGATTAAAGAGTAAAAGCTTCATCTATGAGTAAGTTCTGGAAAGCTAATGCCCAGCATGTTGACAATAGTTAGTAATGCCCCATCAAACACGGAATAGAAAAGAGAGCACTCTTTGGTGGTTTCACCCATGAAAACAGTGGTGTGTGGTGAGGCAAGTATCCATTAACTTGGTTGTGGTAATTGTCTTACAATGCATATAGGAATCAAAGATTTCTGTGTCTTTAAGCAGTCAAAGAGAGGTGCCTCAGAGATTAAGAGCACTGACTGCTCTTCCAGAAGGTCCGGAGTTCAATTCACAGCAACCACATGGTAGCTCAGAATCATCTGTCATGGAATCCAATGCCCTGTTCTGGTTTGTCTGAGGACAGCAACAGTGTACTCATAAATAATTAAATCTTTAAAAATATATGTATGTATCTTATATTAAATATACTCTAATAAAGCTAGAATAATAAATTCACGTAGTAACTGATAAGGAAAACTCTGGTTGTTCATCACTGAACCTCAATACTGGTAAGTGCCCCACACTTTCTCACTGCCTCGACTTACCTCTTTGGTGACAACAGGCAGTAGCAATGCCAAGTTACAGAATTTACAAGCCTCCTGAGGTTCCCCAAGTTCAACATAACACTAGAAATGAAAAGAAACATTTATATGAAGAGCAACCCATATTTACTGCAATGCGCTCAGAGTTATCTCTAAGCAGTTCTCTGCCTTACCTTGGCTGTATACATATAGTTGGACATGGAATAACCAGGTTGCAGTTCTTCAGTCTGGATTAAGAGAAAGCACACAAGAGGATAACAGGGCTATGGGATAATAATAACCAGTCATAATGAAAAGGGACACATTTTAACAAATCAGACCTAGTAACCAAACTGCCCCAAGACTTGTTTCATGTTTGATTATCTTTCTTGGCTTAAGTATTTTCATATAGAAACAGCCTTTGGAGAAAGCTATTACCGTGTATTGCCATCTCCATTATGGCCACCAAGCGTCCACAGCAACTAGATTAGTTCATACGCAGTCATTGCCTTCCTTTTTATTGTCCTATCTGCCCTCATTTTTCTTTAGAACAAAAACAGCTGGCAACACACTCTCATGGAGACAGGGCCTACACGTTCCTCGTCTGCTTAGAGAAACAAGAGAAGGGCGTGGCAAGCATCTTCTATTAGATTAAGACTTGGTTGCTTATGAGCAAGTCACATGACTTTCATAACCCCTGAAGTCCATTCCATGCAGTGCTTTAAAGGAATGACAGGAGCCAAAGAGAGTTGGTCCAAGCAGAAGGCACTATTAGTGTGCCCACCTCGACTCATTCACACATAGTTCCTAATCTCTCAGGGAAAGAATTACTGTACAAATAGGGTACTAAACTAGAGCTCTTCTAAGGACCCAAGTCAGTCTTTCTTTGCCGAGGTAGCCAGGCATGTAGGCTTCCATCCAGACTCCAGTCCCCAGCCCTGAGGGATGTAGAACTTAAGGGAAGACTTTAAACAAACAAACAAACAAAAAAAAACTTTAGGGATTCAGTTATTTACAAAGTCTGAAAAGGCAGGTTTCCCTTTTCTTATTTTATTCTCAGCTTTCCATTCTCCAGGAGTAACGCCATCGACACTCATCCTATCAGATGAGTGGATACAGAAATAGAAGTAATTATCATTTTAAAAAATAACACCTATAATGAAGTTTTTTTTTCTATACTTTTTCTCTTCCTGGAGCCACAGATGAATCTTCATGTCAGCATGTGTAGATCTACTGTATTGTTCCTAAAAGCTGTATTTCAAAGTACAGATATACTCTCATTAAGTACTTTTCCATCAGACTTTTTAATTTGTTCTCAACTTTCACTGTCAAGGAACACACTTGTATATGCGTGTGACTATGTCTGTGGGAGAGTCTAAGATTGACAGGTGAACATGGAGTACAGATAGAGGAATAGATCAGAGGAAGTAGTTATTTCAGCCCTGGCTAGAGGTCTGGATGTGCTATTGAGCCTGTGGGGTAAAAGAGTCAGGGGAGCCACCCACAGTGCTGACAGGCTCTGGCTGACCAGGTATTTCTCCTCTGTAATTACTTCCGGCTCAACATTCCTCATTTGGCAAGAATCTTGAGCCACTCCAAGAATGACTCAGACTAATTGTTCAACTGCCCCCTTCTATGTTCTGTACTTGTCTTAGCTCTGAGAAAACCTCATCCAGATAACCTCTACTCATGTTCTTCTTCATCCTCCTCTTCAAACAACAAAATAACTGACGTCACCAGCTGGAAGCTGGAAATCCCATGTGGGTCAGGTTTGGGAGCTGACAGGAAGCATTGTTTAGTGGTTTCAGAGTAAGGCAGAGACCAGGTGACTAGAAAGTTAATTTAGTGGGTAGGTATACTACATGCTTAGATATGTGCAATACTGCATTTAATTGTTCAAAGTTTTGTCAGCAAAGCAATTACACGTGACAGACAAACATACCTTAAGGAAGTTGTGCAAAGCTTCATGAACCGTTGAATATGGTATTTCTCCGAACAGAGTAGCAGCCATTTTTTTCTCAATCCAGCTGAGTCTTGAGACCTACATATACAAAGGAATATCACTCTTAGAAATGAGTGATGTCTCTCATGTTAGTTACATGTGCAAGCATATATGTATATACATACAACAGATGTTGATAAACACACAGCCTGCCGCTGCTACTCGTGCCTACTTCATGCTATCCTCCGAGTCAGTGCTTTCTCAGATAAGGATAAGTAACACGAGTCTTAGTCTAGAGGGAGTTCAGAGGGCTGAGAAGACTTCTTCACTACTTAGGCCCCTGAGAGGCTCTGAGGATGGCCTGACACCCACGCACACACAGGCAGCACTAAGGGGACTCAGTGGGTTTAAAGAAAAGGAGCATTTGAAGTTGGGAGGAAGAGGGGTAGGAAGGTTAGAAGAGAGAGTGGAGAGGGAGGGATAGGGTTAATCTGAACAAAGCATGCAGGTACGAGTTGCTCAGATAATGAAAACAGCAATCAAATTCAAGTTCACATTGCCGTTTGCTTTATTGCCCACAAATATGAATATTGGGCATGTATCATATTTCAGAAATGCTATTCAAAGGCATTGATGAGATGCATATCCTCTCAGTGAAATCAAATATCTTCTCAGCCTACTTTTAAATGTTTAGGTAAAAAGAGAAAAAGAAAAAGAAAAAGAAAGAGAACAAAACAAAACCCCCAAAACCAACAAGCAAAACATGAAAGAAAACAAACAACCGAAACAGAACCTGTGGAGCTAGGGATGCAGGTCGTTGTGTGCACTTGCCAGGGATGCACAAGGCTCTGGGCTTAGTCCTTGGAGCTCACAAAACTGTGCATTTCTATACAATTTTATTTATTTGCTCAAGTTTGTTTTTTAAAGCTTTGTAAAAAATGTATCACACCACTTTTTTCCTTTTGTGATTTTTTTTTAACCAAACATTGCTTTAATCTGGTTGATGGCATAATTGAAGTTCAGTCATTCAAAAACATTATTAAATGTGGAATTTGATATGCTTATTAAGTGCTTTACACATGATATATATATATATATAAAGGCAGGCTAGGGGCTGGGAAGATGGTTTGCTGTGCAAACAGAAGAACCTGTGCTCCATGGCCAGCACTCAAGTAAAAGGTAAGGGACAGAGCCGTTGCCTGTGAGCTCAGCACTGTGTGAGCTCAGCACTGTGTGTGTGAGCTCAGCATCGGGTGAGGGTTTGGATGGACAAGACATTCCTGAACGCTGCTGCCCAGACAGTCTAGTAGAATTGGTGAGCTCCAGACTCAGAGAGAGATCCTGCCTCAAAAGGTAAGGTGCTGAGTTACTGAGGAAGACATCTGATGTCACCCTCTGGCCCCGTAAGTACATGCACACACATGTATACATACATGCCCACCCCACCCCATCATGCACACACATGTATACATACATGCCCACCCCATCCCATCAAGAAGCATGTGAAGTCTACGAGGATTTTTTCAGTTTGCAAATATATGCATATTTTGGTCAGTTTTTATTTTATAGTTTTGAGTCTGGTATTAGGAGTGTATTAAGTTACAAATTCTTTCACAGTTAATTAAGCTTTTATTTTTGCATAGCTATGCCCTGTAGCTCTAGAAATAATTGTACTTTAAAACCGATTAAATGCATTTATATTTTTATAGCTCATATTAAATTATATTTTATTTTTAAGAAATATAACTCATAAAATGCACACATGGCATACAGTGGTCTCCAATAAAGAGAGCCTCTTTCTTCTCCCTAGTCCCCTAATGAGACGGTTCCTGCTTTTACTTGCTCTAATTTCTTTACTTACAAATTGTAGCTAGTTGCCCTGCACCTTTCTCACGCACCTCTTTAGACATATTTCTCATTCTGTAAACTAATGTATTATTTAAGACACTGGGCCTTCGGCTGACCAGCTGCCCACATTTGAGCTGTTTCAATGTCTAATATCCCATCAAGTTAAGTCCCTTGGAGGAACCCTGCCTGCTATCATGTCTGAAATGTCTGGGGACTGCAGATTAGTGGTGAAGTGCTTGCCTAGAAGTGGAAGGTGGTTCTGTGTTTGGTCTTTAGCAGACTGAAATTTTAAAAAGAAATGGAAGAGGGGGAAAAGGTATTTTACAGCCGAAACCAAAGTCATTTTCAGGCCAATAACTAAACACATAATTTATGCTCAATAATGCTGATAATAAAAATAGATCTTCCCAAAGAACCATGATTGGTACATTTGTACACAAAACATGTGTGATAGCTGATCTCAACCTGAGAAAGCCCAAAGTATGACTTCTGCCGTTCCATGGAAAGATAAGAACTGCACATACACACACACACACACACACACACACACACACACACACACAAATATAATACACAAAATGTAAGCTAATAAATGATAATATATAATTTAAAATTAATATTCAATTTCAAAACATATGTCATACACTAAAAACTAACTTTACAATGCTCTCTCTAGTGTGCAATAGGTAAAATCATGATAGAGGGAGAAAGCTGTTGAAAACGTATCTAGTGTCCACATGGTATTCAAGTAAGGGTTCTAAGCAAAGACAGTAACTTACTGTATAACAGTACCTTCCCTTGAGGTAATATAATAAGGGTTCTTCAGGCAAAAGCTGGATGGCTATTTCTAGATGCTTCTGGAAAAAAAAAATTCACAGAAAAGTCATCTAGTTTCAGATACGGCTAAACGGAGCCTTGACAAAGCCCAGGGAACTCAGTTGTCTGACAATGTGAACACAATTATATCTCAGCAATCAGTCACCACATCCCGTGCCCGTGGAACTGAAGCTGTGACTGGGCCCTGAGGAGGCCATGCTTGAGTAAGTGTGCTCAGCGCCTCGGCGAAACGAGCGCACGTCCACGCATATCAGATGGCACGGAGCAGGACTTAGGTAAGGAAACCAGCAGCTCTGGGGAGGCCAGGGATCCACACCCACCCCAGACCCCCTCCAGCACTGTCAGGGTGAGAACCGGAAGCTGGGACTCAGGGAAGAGCCGTTTTCTTCCACCACAGTTACTGAGTCAGATTAGTTAGTGGGTTATGAAAACTAACAGCAAGAGTACATGGTTATGTAGGCAAGTTGCCTATTTTGTTCGTCACCGTGGTAACTTTAAGCTTTAGGCCAGACCTTTTGTTTTTCATTGCCTGCCGCGAAGGCAGGTAGTGGTTCTCAACTTGTGGGTCATGACCCCCAACAGATAGGCTGATCTCAGATATTTACATTACAGTTAATGACAGTAGCAAAATGGCAGTTATGAAGTAGCGATGACGGAAGGATTTTATGGCTGGGGGTCACCACTACATGAAGAATGAGTGAATCAAAGGGAGCAGCACTGACAAGGCCGAGGAGCACTTCGAGGAGAGAACAATGATTACTTATCTCAGTCATGTTTTATGTCAGTGAGCTCATGACCGAAGGGCTAATCGTCCACCTTTGGAGGGAAAAAAGGCCAACACTCATCTATGTGGGCACTATTGTGTGCCATCTTGGATAATATTTACCCTCCCCACCCCCAAATGGTTTGATTGCTTTTCTTACAGCATTAACTATTTCATTTTCTGTTGTTCAAACATCAGAATAAACCCCTAGTGTTCAACATGCTGAATAATCTCATGGCGGTTAGTGAGAGGAAGCTGTACCTTGAATAGATGTCCACAGTTAATTTTGTTTTGCAAGCCCTCAAACTCAGATACATAACCACACAAAACTGCATACCTGGAAAGAGAGAGAGAGATAGAAAAAAAAAACAAGCAGTGGCTGTCAGGTCAATTTTTCATCAAACGCTACTATCGCTTAACATTTAAAATATGTCTCTAAAGACTTAGTTAATGTTTTATAGACGCAATAACAGAGATGCAAGGGCCCTACAAGTAGATATTTGACATTAATGTGAACTCAGCTTCTTTAGGAGCTAACTGGGCATAGGAACATTGTCCATGCCCTACACAAGGTGAGAGAAAACAAGCCACGGAATGTGACGTGATTTGAACAAAGCTTGGCAGTAGGAACTCATAGCCAACGCCAGATGCTGGGCTCTCAGAAAAAGCCGAACCATGCACTAAATTAGATAACAAAGTGTTAACACATTTATAACCATAAAAGCATATGAAAACCAGTAGTTAAAGACCATGGCTGCTTCAAAAATTTCCTGGCCTCCTTATATGTCATTGAAAAACACAATCATGATTAAAATCAACTAAAACTGAGGATAATTACAACTTGCTTCAAGAAAAAGTCTCATTTTTCTCCATTCCTCCTGGAAACAATGCATTAGTACAAGGGTACATCCACCCAAGAATGACTGATTCTCCCCCCCCCCCCATACAACCCTTTACAGAAATGGTTATTTGACTGTAGATTAGACACAGTGTTTCTTCAGCAACTGGCTTATCTACTCTAAAAGTTGAGGATACATTGTTTTTCACACCTGTTTCTGTCTGTGCAAGTCTCTAGAGGACATCAGGATGCTGCTGCCTGACACAAAATGCACACATTTAACTATGCAAAGAGTGTGATAGTCTTATATTGTTTTAAAAACTGAGCTCCGGCATATGGTTTTGAGTGCTATCGTGATCGCTTCTCTGAGTGCGTATACCTTCCAAGTACAAAAATGATTGGGTAATTTCTTAAATTGGAACAGTAACATTATTATTGTTACATGGGAGACAAAAAACAAGAGCCAAAAGTCACTCACTTGCAATCAGTGAAACTCCCCTTTCAGCTGTGACTGTTCTCTTTACAGCCAATGGAACCCACCACCGTAGAGGGAGGAAGAACAATCAAGCCAGCCTATTGGAAATGACCTGAGAACTTAGAGCCAGGCAGATCACTGATCAAACGCTTTAAACGAGAATGGAGTTTGCTCCTCTGAACCCAGAGGTTGGATATTAAATGAGCACTGTTTCAGAGCACTCTGATCCCACTCTGGGAATTTGTGCTTGTTGCCTAAGGTCCCAGGATCACTGCTGTACCTGGGTTAGTGCACACAGCCTTTAAGTCATGAAGTGTTGCTCCTCAGCCTTGCTCCCTCCTCCAACTCTGACTTGGGGTTTTTGTTTCTCCATATAAACGGTGTTCATGATATCACATAAGTTGACAGGATTTTTGCTGGTGATGTATCAAATTTCTGGATTATACTGAGAAAACTGACATCTTGGCAATTCTGGGGCTATGAACCCACAGCACGAACTGGCTCTCCATTTACATAGTTCTCCATATCACTATTAGAGTTTGCAGTTTGTCTCATAGAGATCTTGTACATATTTTATATGTATTTTAAACCCTAAATATTTGAGTTTGGGTGCATGTTACTGCAAATGGCAATGTATTTTAATTTTAAATTTCAATTACATATCCCTAGTATATTAAATTGACTGGGTGTTGTACATTAATTTGGTATCCTGCAACCTTGCGTTGCTGACTAAATTCTAGGGGTGTAAAGGCTGTCACATCTTCAGCAAGGAGTCAAGGTTTTTCCTTCTTGTCCGTCTCTCTCACATTCTTCTGTGCATTCACCAGAATTCTCAGAAGAACCAGGAGAGCCATGGTGTGAGGAACACACCTACCCTGCCTTATCTCCCATGCATATGCGGCAGGAGAGCCACCCTCTTACATCAGCAATGATGCTAGCCATGGCTCCTCTGGGGTTTGTTCTCTGCTAAGCGGAGGCAGTTCCCACTCTTCTGGTTTTTGAGAGGTTTTGTTTGTTTTACTTTCCACGAATAATAATTGTCTGTCCACTGTGCTTTTCTGTATCTATTGATGTCAGCATATGATCTTTCTCCCTCTTCAGTTTATTAATGAACTAACTAGCTGACTTTTACATGTCAAACAGGCTTCTCAAAAGCCCAGGAAAGAATCCACACGGCCACTGTGTATGCTTTTCCTACATCGTTGCGGTTCAGTTTGCTACTACATTTTGAAACAAGTTCTATACCTATAGCCACGAGAGATGCTGGCCAGAAGGCATACAGTGGTGCGGGGCTACACAGAGGCTCTGGAAGAGCTGGCAGAAACGTGGTGTGTTCTTTCCTTAAATATGTGATAGAATTTACCAATGGAGCCTCGTATTTCCTATTATTATTTACCCTATGTCTTTAACAAACAAAGGCCTAAGTTGACTGTTTATGCAACAATTCAATATTTTTGAAATGCTAAAATTCGGCTGCATCATTCCTTCCGAAGACTTCTAGACTATGGAGTATTTTCAGTCCTTCTAAGTTACTATGAGTGAAGAGAAAAGGCAAAGGAATTCCATGAACTATAAACATTATAGGAAGTACTTGTACTCTTTCACATAATGTACCCCTAGGGACTTAGGACAAGTATAATCTGTTCTGAAATCTGTCTTGAGTCTAAAACATTACTTGCTTTCCTCTGTGCCATAAACTCCAAGGTCACTTGTTCGCTTTCCCCCAAAGGCTCATCACCTCCTTTCTTCTAGTCAACTCTAGTTATGATATGTGTATATTATTTTTATAGTGCTCATTTTAAAATGTAATTTAATATTTTATTTCCCAAACTCAAGTCTGACGGGAATCCTGCCTAAGCCACTTTACATGACGGTGAATTACCTCCATCTAGAGGTTATTTGAGGTACTGCTGCTTTCATAAGACTTGCTCATATATAATGTGTACACACACACACACACACACACACACACACACACACACACACGTATATGTTTGCATTGATATTGAATATACTATTAAAAGGGACAGTCATATAGCTTCAACACAACCCTACTCACTTCTTGCCTATTTGTGATTCAGCACTAACACTGTGCACACAGTAGGGATCAGAGGATCACTGTGCACACAGTAGGGATCAGAGGCAGCCTCTTGGAATAGAAGGAGGGCTGAAAACATCAGAACACAACAGCTAAGTTCTAGTTTCTGCTTTTCCACTCATTGTGTGGCTCTGCTTCCTAATCAACACACACACACACACACACACACACACACACACACACAGAGCATTGCTTCTGTATTTAGGCAACAGAAACAGACTGTTGTGTGACTCATATGCTATAAGGAGTGTAGCTATAAGTCATAAACAGTAGAGCACAATAGAGCATGACTCATATGAGAGATATATTTATACCTACAGCCAAACCCATTTGGCCAACATATTATAAATATATTTTATTATCTTGACCCCAGAGTATTTTAGGTTGATATGATAAAGGCAACAGAATCTTACAGAATGCTTCTGTAGTCTTAAAGTTACAGTTGGGAAGTTTTTCCCAAGTTGACCTATAATCCCAGCTATCCAATGAATATTTGTTTTGCAAAACAGATGAGTGGATTTAGCCTTCACAGCACAGTTTGCCATTCTTGTTGACTGAATGAGAAAAGTTTTATTAATGCCTTAATTTACCCTGAAAGACTTCCAGAAGAATAAGATTTTCCCTCAGCACTGTGAGGTGCTGTGGATCTCCCTGGTGCTGTTCGTATTTTGATGCTAATTCTGCTTCTTCGTGATGAGAAGTTGGTCACACACTTTGGTGAGTCCATGTGAACCTTCTCCCCATTTTAACTGGTTGATAAAGATGGCAGAAGCTAATCGGTGAGTGAAGGATAAAGAGGGATTTCCGGGTCCCAGGAAGAAGAGGAGGAGAGAGAGAGGGAGAGGAATTCGGATGAGGCTGTGGAGCATGGAACTCTTGGGGACCGATAATTTGTAGCCTATGGTGGCTGCAGAAGCTAAGAAGGATGGTATAAGAAAATCTTCGCCCGCCCAGCAGTTGGCTGGTTTTAAAATATTGAAGCTGTCTGCTGCACTCAGGTGGATAGGAGAAAGACATAGCTGCAGCTCGGTCATTAGAGGTTTGACAAAGTTAGCTGTTGGGGGCTGGGTGAGACTGTTGCCGGCCCCTGCAACTGCATACATTTTAAAATTACATGCAACAGGGCTAGCTATGAGATCAGTTTATCCACGTGTTATTTCACAAGTCAAAACTTAAGATTCTCTTTCATTCATTACCACAATAAGTTTTAATATTTGATTGATTGAAGGGCTTTCTATTGAGTAGACAGAATACATTTTGAGAGTGAATGTTAAACTGACATTAAAATTTATCAAATTTCCATCAGTTGAATTGATCTTAACATTTTAAAAAATTGATAGTGAATTTAAAAAAAAATTACACGAAATAATTGGATCATTACTTTGTGATGATTTAACTTATTCTGCGAATTAAGTCCTGTTGTCATAATCAAGGTATTAGATTCACAACAAAAATGGAAAGAGGGAGTGGAGGAGGTTAAGGGAAGGCAGGGTAGGCAACATACTGAGGGGGACTAAGTGCTGACTACTGTAGCAAGCCAGGGCTCAGGTACTACAGAGCCGGCAGAGAAGATCCGATATTCTCTGTGAAAACTCAGAACTCACATTGATAAAGGGCCTCACTGAAGACAGTGTATATTTCTCATGTGATTGCTCATGGGTCCAGAGGACTGCTGGACAGACGGAAGAGCAGAGAAAGGCCAAGAGGAAGAAGAGGGAGCAGAAGTGAGAGGAAGGCCTCGGAAGGAGGCGTAGGGAGGAGAAGAGGAAGTCAGTTAAAGGGGAAACACGAGTGTTTGCTTGCACCCTGATCTTGCTGACCAGGTCCCAGGCACCCAGTTTCAAAGATGAAGAGAGAGGATAGCGTTCTCAGTACAAACTCGTTTCAAGTACTCCTCAAAGTGAAGGAACACAAGTGCTTTATCACGCATGCCAGTTTTAAAGTATACAAGATGATCTAGGCAAGCTAAGGAGAGATATAAAATCCAAGACGCCTACACATTGCAGTGATCTTTTAAGTCTGTACCAGCGAGTTCACCTCTCAGTTGCCCCCTCCTCCGGCCTTAACTGAAGCACCAAAGTGTGAGCTGCCTTCCCACTCTGAAGTAGCCTCTTCAGGGGGCTTCCACCAATGTATGCCGTGCCGAAGACCAAGTCACATGTTCTAGCTCCTTAAGCTCACTTCACATTTTGGCATGTGTCTCTTAGAAGTTGGAGTACACAAAAACTACTGGATTTTGTTCAGAAAGTTAAAGCAAGTCCTTGTGAATGGAGCGCCCCCTGCTGATGACAGAATAAACAGACAGCTTTGCTGTTAGGAATCTTGGGAACAGCGAAAAGATAGCTGTTTTAGATAGATTTTGCCTAGGGATGTCCCTAAAGAAACAAAATAGCCCCGGAGAGGGTAAATTTATGAAAAGCTACTATGGTGGTTTGAATATGCTTGGCACAGGGAGTGGCACTATTTGGAGGTGTGCTCTTGCTGGTCGAAGCGTGTCAAGTGGGCAGTGGCTTTAAGACTCTTTCACACTAGCTGCCTGGAAGCCAGTAATCTGCTAGCAGCCTTCAGATGAAGATGTAGACCTCTCAGCTCCTCCTGCACCATGCCTGCCTGGACCCTGCCATGCTCCCACCTTGACGATAATGGACTGAACCTCTGAAACTTTAAGCCAGCCCCAAATTAAATGTTGTCCTTATAAGGGTAGCCTTGGTCATGGTGTCTGTCCACAGCAGTAAAACCCCAACTAAGACACCTACATTCAAGAAATGACCATAAGTTAATTTTCTGCTGTATCTAGGGTAACTGTGTGCTCATTTAGCCTGGGAGAGAAACAAAGCCTGAGGTGGTGGCAACAACTAGGAATCTAAAAATATAAAACTGACCAACAAATAAAAGGAAGGATAATTTAGAACAATATATTTTTCTTTGCTTTTTTTCAGTGTAGAAGGAGGACACATCCCTTTGGGGGGGGGGAACAAACAAACAAAAAAACCCCCAAAAAAACAAAGCAACCAGCCAGAACCAGGAAGTGGCTTTCCTCCTTTGCTCCAAAGTTCCCCATCCTATGTCACCCAAGTTTGTCCCCGGTTTGGTGATCCTAAGTCACAGACTGGATTTCCCTTGACCTGTGGAATTTGTTTCCTGTTACTCATCAGGTTAAAGAAAATGACCCCTCACTTCCAATCTTTGGAACACCGGTGCCACATTTTGCTCAGAAACATGTCATAACTTTAGTATATGTTTTCAAAAACCTATATCTAATTAGATTTAATTATAGTTTATCCTCAAAGGCATGAGACTTGTTAGGTTCTCAGGAACTACTCAAATTTAGAGCATAATCTAAGGAGAAATATGTGAGAACAAATGTAACCATGACACTACCCACTGTCTTTTTCTGCGAGCGAGCGAGGAACCGTGGCTGGTCAGTTCAGTGCAGCAATGTGTTAAATTTATGAAATTCTTAGGCAAATGGACGGAACTAGAAAATATCATCCTGAGTGAGGCAACCCAATCATAAAAGAACACACATGATATGCACTCACTGATGAGTGGATATTAGCCCAGAAGCTCAGAATATCCAAGATACAATTTGCAAAACACACGAAACTCAAGAAGGAAGATCAAGTGTGGATGCTTCAGTCCTTCTCAGAAGGGGGAACAAAATACTCATGGGAGGAGTTACAATGTATGGAGCAGAGACTGAAGGAATGACCATCCATAGACTGCCCCACCTGGGGATCCATCCCATATACAACCACCAAACCAAGACACTATTATAGATGCCAACAAGATCTTGCTGTCAGGAGCCTGATATAGCTGTCTCCTGAGAGTCTCTGCTAGTGCCTGACAAATACAGAAGTGGATGCTCTCAGCCAACCATTGGACTGAGCACAGAGTTCCCAATGGAAGAGCTAGAGAAAGTACCCATGGAGCTGAAGGGGTTTGCTGCCCCATAGGAGGAACAACAGTATGAACCAGCCAGTACCCTCAGAGCTCCCAGGGCTAAAGGAGTACACATGGAGGGACCCATGGCTCCAGCCGCATATGTAGCAGAGGATGGCCTTGTTGGTCATCAGTGGGAGGAGAGGCCCTTGGTCCTGTGCCCCAGTGTAGGGGAATGCCAGGACTAGGAAGCAGAAGTGGGTGGGTTGGTGAGCAGGACGAAGAGGGAGGGGACTGAGGTTCGGAGGTGAAACCAAAAAAGGGGATAAAATTTGAAATGTAAATAAAGAAAATATCTAATTTTAAAAAAGGGACACCCTGCGGTGTGGAGAGAGGCATGCATACTGGGGAGGTAGGGCTGCGGGGACCCCGCATGCTTACCACAGATGGCAGTGTCCATTCATGGGCGCTCTGGTAATAGCTCTCTCTCCTAAAGTTTTTCCTGAAAGACAGAGAGACAGAAGTTTAGTGTCATTATAGGAGTGGGTAGGAAGTAGAGTCTCCAGTCAAGACAGTGGCTCCTAAGTCGGGTCCTGAGGTGGAAAGTGTTTGTTCCCCTTGTGCTTGTCAGATGAGGTCATTCAGCCCAGGGTCAGTTGCTTCCTCTGGGAGTCGGGTTCTTGATCTACGTTTTACCAGCTTCCAAGCACGGTGCTTGTAATCAATTCAAACATCACGTGCTGAATGCTTATTAGCTACTGTATTGTGTGAACATTTGGGGATAAGACATCACATTAGAGCTGGTCCATGACTTCCAGGGCCCAAAGTCCTCACTACACAGCAAATCCATAATCAGGTAACCTGATCAATTAGAGCAATGTCAAGAGAGCACAGCGTGTGTGAGGGCGGGGACCGGCCAGGGAGCTGGCCTGCTCAGTCACGACAAGAATGGGTTCAGGGAATAAATGGAGCCCTTAAATTATTATCCTCAGTTTATCAACAAGGAGATTTTGATTATTTGGCATTACTAAAACATAGGAGATTTTTAAAAAGATTTTAAGTAAATTCATAATGTCAGTACAGTTCAAATTTGTTGTTTTATGAATTAAAGAGTTATAATGATTTGAAATTGAGGTGAAATATTTGAGCAGGATGGCTGTGGCATATGCCTTTAATCCCAGCACACAGCAGACAGAGTCAGGCGGCAGATCTCTGTAGGTTTTAGACCATCGTGGTCTACACAGTGAAGTCAGAGTGGGACTCCCTGCTGATAAGATAAAGCTGATTTCGAAAGACAGTCTAAGGTCCAAAGTGACACACTGTTTTTCCTCAAAGGTACTATCTAAGTTTTTGCTTAAAAATAAGTAGAAATGTCCTTAGTAAGCTAAAAGATGAATGCATGTCAGTCTTAATTTTATATAAAGAGAAAGGGTAATGTAGGCATATTTATCCACATAAGGGTTATAATTTCAATTTAAAAGATAATGCTTTTTCTGTTGCCAAAAAGGACCCCCGCCCCGCACCCCCCAGGGAAGATCTATTTTGCTAGTCAATGTAAGACCCAGAATTAGGGTTAGGACAAGGCTCTTTGCTTTTATCTTTCCAGAAGAAGAAAAGCGTCCAACTAAGGAATCCTAAGACCACTGGACAGAACAAACATAATACTGTTAAGCTTACTAACTGTATTGCATGCTAATTATCAACTTGGCAACACAGAATACAAATGTGTTTTGTCAGAGGAGATAAATAAATCAAATGAACATACACGTCCTGGAGTCGATGTGATATTGTTTTAAATGTAAAAAGATACGGGATTAATGTCAATTGAGGTCTAAACGTGATACCCCATCATTTTATCCAACAGGACACACTGACAGACTGACTAGTTTAAACCGGCACAGACCGGGGCTTGCTACCCCTTTTGAGGAAGGGTGTCATGCTACCCTGAACATGTGGAAAGTATCTCCTCGGAAGACTCCCCCGGGAGGATTGACAGCAGCTCAGCCTAGTGTGAAATACACAACCCAGGCCAAGATCTCTGAGCAGGCACACTCTGCCTGAAAGCAGTTGAAATAGAGTTGAACACCGGGAAGAATGTTCAATTAAAAGAGGAAAATGGGAGGGATAGGTATAGCCACACAAAAGGTAACTTCCAAAGGACAGAGAAGGAGACAAAAACCAACATAAATGTTTTCAAGGGTACGAAGGTACTAAATAAATAAATCCATGCTTTGATTCCCATACGTGGGAAACAAAGACAGAGACAGATAGGTTCCTTGTGAGTTTGAGGTTAGTCTGATCTACGGAACGAATCTGAGTCACCCCAGGCTACACAGAGAAAACCTTTCTCAATAAGAAATAATAAATGTATGCCATTGTAGAGGAGGATATTTGGACTCCATACAATCTTGTTTTGAATTATCAAAATGAAAAGGGTTATATGCTCAGTGGCAATGGTGATGTTGCACATTTCTTTGTGAGAGGTCAAAATGGACAAAATGGAGTGGACCTGGATAAAAACAGGGCTGCTAGATTGGGTCCCTCTATACTAATGATGACTTCTAACTGTTAAACAAGAGATATGTTATATTGGAGAGAGATTTTGTATTTGTGTTAACATAAAAGGTGGGGAAAGGCTTTGGATTTCATCCAAACTGATAAAAATCAGACTTGAGAGTGGGAGACCTCCTGAAAATCTTGGCTGTAGAAAGAAAGAAGAAAATCAAAAGAACTAAATGAACCAGTAATGTACAATGCTAAGCCCTCTATTGAAACAACTCTGAGACTGACTTCAACTGGAACTTCAGCTTAGCTGGAATAGTGTTAAATCTTGCTGGCTACAGACTTTTCATGACTTATTATTACATACCATCCTTTCAGATGGCATGAATGGAATCTTATCTTACAGTTTGGTCATGTAATCAACTAGTTCAGAAAGAAAGACAGATGTCTGTCATCTCTCAGATGGAGAGTAGAAGGTCATCTTTGGCTAAACTATGCACCTTGCACATTCCATGAATTGTTGGTACTGAGCTATGTATTACTTATGAGGAATTATGTTTTCAGAAAATGACAATGGAGGAAACAGCACTAATGAGGTCAACCCTGGAGGATGCTGGGACAATTGATCCTGCCCCACATTGTGTGAGACTTGCTTTCTAAACAGCCTCAGGGAGGGCTGCTGACTCCAGAGGACCTTGGTTTGTCCAACCTTACAGACTGATCCAGCCAGGACTTCACTTGAGCCTGAACTTTCTCAGTGCATAGAGATTGGACAACACATGATGCCAGCTACTTTCTTTTGACTTAAACATTTTCCCAATTTCCTTTGCCCTTCCCCACCCACAAAAGAATTCTTTGCCTCAAGTCAGCAGGAAGTAATTTCAGGAGATCATGGCCCCATTTCGTTAGGATGGGGTGGGCAGTTTTGATCATTTTATGAGTTTTAGGTATATTGTCGTTTAAGGGGATGGTTACAAATAGTTATGGTCTTGGACAAAGGAAACAAAATACAGAGCTTAGACTCAGGGATTTCTAGCTTTCCTTTTCTCTATCCTTCTTTCTTTCTTAGATAAAGGGAAGTGGATTGAGAAGAAAAAGGGGGAAACAGAATTATCATATAGAAATAATAGAATAAAAGGGTAGATTACTGAATCTATTCTTCAACTTAGAGCTATTGCGATTCTCAAGTGAGGTTATTTTTGTTTACATTGATATGGATATGTTCAGATATTGATACAGACGTAAGGTTTTCAGTGTTGTAAGTCTTTGTATATTGATACAAAATTTAAGGTTAGTTTTGTTATAACATAAGGTATGTATGCTTCAACTCTTGTATATGTATTATGCCTATGCAATTCATTTAAAAATACAAGGTTTAATCCCAGTCCTTTTAATAGCTGCTACTGCAAACTGTTAGGGATGGTTGAGAAATGCAAGTTACTGGCCATGTGAGATACAAGTCTGGATTATCACAGAAATATGCATCCTGGGTTGATCAGACAATTAGATAACTAGAGGCAGGTATTGTTTCCCTGCCTCTAGTAAGTTGTCATGGCCATGTTGTTTAGATATGCTATGAATAGATAGATAGTTATCAAAAATCTCAGGTACCCGTAGAATATGTAATTTAAAATGTTTTTTTTATTAATTTAAGGTCCCTTTGACATTGAGACATGTCTGAGAGCACCTCATTTTTCATTTTCAAAGATGATGAGCATTGAAGAACCCCCATATGGAGTCGCTTCAATCACAGCAAAGAAAATTGCCTGAGTTCATCTGCAGGCAGAATGCTGCCCAAGAAGGACAGACACAAGGAACTCAACTGCCAAGCTCTTCTAAGACAGGATAAACAGGTCCATCATAATTCCTGTTTCACAAAAGGCCTGTCAGATTTTCTGGGCCAGAAGGCTGAAGACGATGCTCCAATGTTTTAGAAAATATTGGGGACTGTCCAGGCAGTCAACAGGCTCTGTCATTTCTATAATTTTTGGAAGCTGTGACCCTGCACTTCCTACATACTAAAGTAATATTTATTCCTTCTCAGGTCTCTGATGGGGTTGGAGACTAGATAGTCATAGTCTTAACATAAGTTTAAGATGTTTAGGATTTAAGAAGATGTACCTGGAGCTGAGACGAAAGGATGGACCATCTAGAGACTGCCATATCCAGGGATCCACCCCATAATCAGCTTCCAAACGCGGACACCATTGCACACACTAGCAAGATTTTATTGAAAGGACCCAGATGTAGCTGTCTCTTGCGAGACTATGCTGGGGCCTAGCAAACACAGAAGTGGATGCTCACAGTCAGCTATTGGATGGATCACAGGGCTCCCAATGGAGGAGCTAGAGAAAGTACCCAAGGAGCTAAAGGGATCTGCAACCCTATAGGTGGAACAACATTATGAACTAACCAGTACCCTGGAGCTCTTGTCTCTAGCTGCATATGTATCAAAAGATGGCCTAGTCTGCCATCACTGGAAAGAGAGGCCCATTGGTCACTCAAACTGTATATGCCCCAGTACAGGGGAATGCCAGGGCCAAAAAAAAATGGGAATGAGTGGGTAGGGAAATGGGGGGGGGAGGGTATGGGGGACTTTTGGGATAGCATTGGAAATGTAATTGAGGAAAATATGTAATAAAAAAAAGAATATTTAGATTCTCCTCCTTAAAAAAAAAAAAAAAAAAAAAAAGATGTACCAAGTCTAAGAAGATGATTTTAGGATGTTAATACAAATTAGGATAGAAAATGATTTAGATCTAAAACTCTAAACTCACCAAGATAGGACAGATGATAGAATCTAAATTGCCAAATATAAACAGATAGGCTTTTAAATTTAACTCTTTCCTAATAATTGTCATTATTGTTTTATAATTGTTCCACTCTAAGTTGTTTATTGTTATTTAGACAAAAGGGGGAAATGCGGAGGTTTGGTGAGTTGCTATGTATTGTAATGCTAAATTCTGAATCCCAAGGTCTAGCTGCCTCAAGATGACTGAATTCTCAGGTATGCAACCTTTTGTATTGCAAACCTTGCTTGTTAATTTAAAACCATTAGTTGATAAAGACGCCTATAGCTGGGCAGGAGAGGTGGGTGGGGCTTCAGTTCCTGGGATTGGGGTCTGAGGAGAGACCAGAGGAGAGGGTGAAGAGGAGGAAGGAGGAAGGCGCCATGGGGCAGGTGAGTCAAGAGTGCATGGCCTGTTGGAGCAGGAGCAGCAAAGGTGGGACATGGCAAGTGAAATCTTGAGGTTACTGACAGAGAAGTAAACAAACTAGCATAAGGGGTTGATAGATGCCCAGCTCTAATGCTTAAAGGCTTATTATAAATATAAAGATTTTGTGTGTGTGTGTGTGTTTTAATTTGGGAACTAAATGATCTAAGGTGAGGTAGAAGCCCCCAAATAATACTTACTGGAGAACTGAACTATGATGGTTAGTCATTGGTCCTTTATACAGTCATTTCTCTAGTGTGGCACTGTCACACTCACGGGTCCCTTCTTGCACCTCTCCTCACCCTTTCTTGCCACACTTCATTTTAGCACTGTTCCCAGAACACTAACATGGTGAGGTAATTTCTTAAGTGTACAATTAAAAGTGATCCTTTTTGCTTTACTTCAGTATTTGAATACATTCCTTCTGTATGAATGAAAATGGTGCCCTCTTCTTCTTGTGACATGGTAAATTTTCTTCTTAAGGATAAATCTCATTTTAACCCCATGCGGCACTCTGGCCGCTAGATCTCCATCCTGTTTTCCTATTTCTCTGTCTCATATATCAACTCATGTTCCAGCTTCATTCTGTCACTGTGACAAATAACCATGACCAAAAGGGACTGAGGAGGACTCATCATAGACTGTCATTGGGGAAAGTCACAGCAGAAACTCAAGCAGGGACTCAGGTGCAAGCCTGTTTGCCATTCCACACACTCCTTCTAAACAAAGAACTTACCCACAGCCAAGGAAGAGCAGCAGAAACCAAACCATGGAGGAATGCCACCTGACGGCTTGTTTGCAGGTCCATGCTTATCTACCTTTCTTCTTCAGTCTGGAACTATCTGCCCAGGGATTGGTCCCACCCACAGTGGGCTGGGCCCTCTTACATCAATTATCAACCAGGACAATCCCCACAGTCATGCTCACAAATCTGATCTAGTAAATCCCTCTGCTGAGATCCCTTCTCAGACAACTCTAAGTTTCATCAGGTTAATACTTAAAGCTGGAAGAACATCTCACTTGAGCTCTCGTTCAATTTAAAAACAGAGTCTAGAGAATTTTACCTGTGGGAACTGTTATCTCCATAAGAAGATTTCCCTACATGAACCTCTAGCTCCTGCTATCGACTCCTCATTTTCTTTATACAAACTTAACACCCTGTAGTCTGAAAACAACTCCCCATTTCTATTTGTCCCTTTAGATATTATTATAGAAATGCATCACCTTCCCAACAAACTCAGAGGCTTCCCTCCTGTATTTTGTGCTCTTGGTCCCGTCTGCTAACAGAAGACGCAAGAGGAGTGCTCGAGAAAGATACATTACTGCTGGTGAGTGTCAAACACATTGCACATCAATATGGTTTAATTCCTCCCACCCCAGCAGATATGAATATAAATCCTTTCAGGCTCTGGTTGAAACTTTCTTTTTCTTGAAATTAATCTCTTTTCTAGAGCTCCCCCATGGATAGTGCCTTATAGTTGGATTGCTACAGAAAACTGCTTTCCAGAAAGGAAATAGTTAAGTGGAGAGGACACTTAGCAAGGGAATCTCCAGAAGACTACCAAAGACTACTGCAGATTCTAACCATTTGTCCTTCTTGGAAATAAAGATGCCAGACTAGAGTGGGAGGAGTTCTTATTTGCTATTTCCTTCTTTTTTCTTTTTTTTTGGGGGGGGGTTGGTTTTTTTTGGTTTTTGAGACAGAGTTTCTCTGTATAGCCTATACTATCATGGAAAAGCTGGGAAAAGAGAAAGCTTTGGAAGAAAGGAGAATAAAACCTGAGGCTCAGAGAGATGGACATACAGGAGCGTTGACAAGAAAGCATTCTGACATCCAATGAAACATAAACACAACAACCAACAGCAATAATTTGACAGTCTCCTTGGTTTTTATTGTGATGGTGGAAAATTTCAAATGTATGCAAAATGTATACATGGCAGTTTAAGGTATTGCCTTTTGGAAATCCCTGACAATCGAGAGGTTATTTTTATGTGTTCCTGGCCTACCATGCCATAGGAAGTGAGTTGTGAGTGTAACTGATAGTACAGCTGGAGGCCACAACACTCCGTGGCTTATTGTTGCACCTCAAATGCTAGCACAGGTGTTTTAGCTTCCTGTGATATCATAAACTCAAAAAGTGAAATCAGGGCTTTGTTTTGTTTTGTTTCTCCAGTTCCCTGCTTTAATATTATTAGCTCAGTTGCTTTAAAGGAACATACACTTTAGTCCCAGAAGACCATTTTGTTCTGAGGCTGTGTACAGTTTTTCATTATCAGAGTATATTGAAATGGATTGAGTCTTTAACTTAGATGATTTTGCTTGTATTAAACCCACTGATGGCTGATTGTGGAGAACAATGCCACCTGAGAACACCCAGTGCTGACGAATTACTTACCAATATTAGCATAATGCTTCTTTTCTTGTGTACTTGTGGATAGATCATACATGTCTCCATAGGCTCGGGCCAGGCGCCACAGAAACTCAGTTTCTTCACTAAACTGGAAAGAGAGCATTGCACACTAGATTAATGCAGTCATTTGTCCAGGCTGACCATAATTGCTTTCATTGTACCTTAAAAAATTTAGGCAAGTACAATGGTATTTATAGATGACTGAATTTATACTATAGATATTTAACATTTTAAATCCAAATATTTATGGCTAAGAAATATGGCCAAATATAGTGTTACATTTGGATCTTAAATCATTTAATATTATACAGATATAATTACATATTCCCCCTGGACCAGGTATCCTCTCCTATTATCCTTTGTAAGTTATCTACTATCAGCATAATAAATAGCTTACTGAGCATTAAGTAGTGTCTGTAAATTGAAGTACATATACTCAAAGAGACATTACAATTTTTACCTAAATGATTCAATTATAATTGTAGATACTTTAAAAGTTTTAAAAACTTTTATTGACAGATAATCCTTGCATATCTTCATAGGCTATAGTCTGATTTTTAGGATATTTGTATATCATGTGTTGATCAGCTTGGGTTCACAGGTTTTACACAGTGTATTGAAGTTGCTAAACCTTCTTTTGGCCAAGGTTAGGCTTATATTGCTTATGGGCAAAAAAGACACTTTATATCTCCCCGAGCTCTCATGAGCCCTTATATCCTTTCTTTCAGTAGTGATAGTGAGACTAATGAACTCAAGTCCAATATTAAACACTGCAGAATGACTACTGATAGAAATAGCTTTAGATACTAATACTACATTGAAAGCAACACAGGAAACGTAGCCTGGTGTGGTGGCACATGCCTTTAATCCCAGCACCTGGGAGACAGAGGAGGACGGAACTCTGTGGGTCAGCTGGTCCACAGATCGGGTCCTAGGACAGCCAGGACACATAAGAGAAATCCTGTCTTAAAAAACAAAAACAAAAGAAAACCTAAAAAGCCTCTTATTCTTTCCAGAGAAAACATTATGCCTAGGTATAATGTTTTATTCTTCATGTTACAAAACACATATTAAGTATCCAAGTTAACAAAATCAGAGTAAATCTGTATCAGGTTGGTTTCTATTTTGGGGACCTTAGATAAACCCAATTAACTCAAATGCAATTTTAATCAGTTACTCATTTTATAAAAGTGCATCCTTATTCTCTCCCTATGAATTGCAACACAGTGCTGTAGTTTCAGTAAGAGCAGGGTGGTACTTTAATAAAAATTTCAAACTGTGTGAACATACCGCTGCCACACAGCTCTTACCTTCTCCTTGTGGTCACAGAGTAGCTCAAAACTCTCCATTTTGTGAGACTCATTTGTCCGCAAATGGTCTGCCTTCTGAAGGAGGACATCCAACTTTAGCTCCTCTATGTGTGTGTTAAGAGCCTTGGGGAACGGGAAGTTCTGTTCTTCTGTGTCCGTGTTAGCTGTAATATACCTACGATGGCAGAAACAACCACCAACTCCCTTTAGACTTACACATAATGATCAGAGCAATCCTTTGAAAATTCAAGTCGAATTATTCCACTCTGTGCTAGAAAATGTCACAGCACCCATTGTTATACCTTGTAAGCAGTCAGCTCTTGGCCTTTCAAGAGCTGACTGCTTACAAGGACTTGGGCAATTACAAGCACATGCCAACCCTGATAGTTCTGTGACTTAGTTTCTGACCAATCTTCTCAGTCACCGGCCCCTTCAGCCTCAAGGCCTTTAGCTGCTCTCTCTCTGATAGAATGTTCTTTCCCCTAGACGTAACCTCTACTCTTGGCTAACATCTGCAGCAATGCACCTTTCTTCGTGTGGTCCACCCAGATCTTTCTACCCAATTCTACAATCCTAAATCTTTCTTCCTTTTCTTGTTCTGCATACATTTTTTTCCTTCGTAGCACATATTCTCTTTAACATGCAATTAATAATAACCACACCGCATGTGTTCATCAGCTACAGTTTCAGAATCAGCTCCACTAGAATGCATGCTTCTTAGTGGTACATACGGTTCACTAACAGAAGAACTAAGTAGCCAGAGTGCATTCATTAGATGCTGTTATAGATCACAGCAAGCTGGAGGAATTCAGCAGGCACTCAAAAATGTGTATGTGTATAATATTAGCACATGTTCAGGTATTCTTCTATAGTTGAACATGATGTTCTAACTTGTGTGTGTGTGTGTGGTGTATGTATACATGTGCACATGTACAATGGGGTGCACATGAATGGTATGTGGAGGCCAGACACTGACACCACGAATTTCCCTTAGTCACTCTCCACCTTGTTTTTTTGAGACAGTGTGGATTATTTCACATGAGGCTCACCTAGTAGCTACACCGGCTGTAACAGAGGGTGCCTGAGACCTACCTGCCTCCAGTCCTTCAGAGCTGGGATTATAGATGGCTGTGCTAGCATTTACACTGGGTGCTGGGGATCTGAACTCATGTTAGTGTGGCCAGCAGTTTTCTGACTGAGCCATTTTTGTTGCTCCCACTGTTTTAGTTTTTAAAAATTAATACTACCTATGTATGCTGGCTACTTTTATGTTAACTTGACAAGCCAGAGTCATTTGAGGAGGGAACATCAGTTGAGAAATAGTCCCTCCAGAATGGCCTGTGAATTGTTCTCTCGGTGACGATAGACATGGGGAGGCCAAGCTCATTGTGGGTGTTGGTGCCATCCCTGGGCTGGTCATCCTGGATGGTATTAGAAAGCAGGCTGAGCAAGCATGGAGAGCAAGCATGGAGAGCAAGCATGGAGAGCAAGCATGGAGAGCAAGCAGCACTTAAGTGGCTTCTGCATCAGCTCTCCATTCCAGGTTTTTCCTCTGACTCCCTTCCCGATGACAGACTGTGACACGGAAGCGTAAGCCAAATAAACTCTTTCCTCTCCAAGCTGGGTATGGGTATGGTGTTTTATCACAGCAATAAAAACTTTAAGACAGAAATTGGTACCAGAGAGCGGACTATTTCTGTGACAGACCTGAACATGTGTTTTGGGGGAGACAATGGGAGGACTTTGGAACTTTGGGCTAGGAAAGGTTGAAAGATGGTGAAAGCAGTAATGTGGCACAAGGCTGTAACAAGGAGACTGTGGACTCAGGGGTACCTAGGGATGAGGGCAGTGGGCAGAGGAATAAAACAGAATGTTTAAGCCTCCAAGAAGACTTTCAGAAGAATGAAGGTTTCGTGAATGGTAAGAAGTGGAAAACCTGCAAGTCCATAAGCACATAGACCTGTAAGAAATACATGCTCCAAAAGACTTGAAAAGACCCCGAACTTCAGCTGACCACTGAGGGTCTTCTGAAACATGGAGCCAGTTCACAGACATGGGTGTTCTTTCAAATTCTCAATCTTCAACCAAACCCGTGAGCATATAAGGAGATGGTGACAAGTAGTTAATTTAAAGGACAAGAACACATCTCCAAACACAGAAGCTAAAGCTTGGATTTTAAGACAATAGCCTTAAATTTAATCAAAGAGCTAAGGAAAGAATGAAAGAATAAAAAGGATAAAAGAAGAAAATCACACAAGAAACAAACCAAGTATCCACAAAGAAACGCACATTAGGAAAAAGAACCAAACACAGGTTGTGGGGCTGAGACTGTGATAGAGGGACTGAAATCTGCTGGAAGCGAGCAACAGGCAGACCTGAAGATGTTCACTTTGAAAATGTTGTGAGGAATAAAAAGAATAAAGAATGAATGAAAATAGACGAAATCTGACAAGTCCCTTCCGCTCGACTCGAGACTCGAGCCCCGGGCTACCTTGCCAGCAGAGTCTTGCCCAACACCCGCAAGGGTCCACACGGGACTCCCCACGGGACCCTAAGACCTCTGGTGAGTGGACCACAGTGCCTGCCCCAATCCAATCGCGCGGAACTTGAGACTGCGGTACATAGGGAAGCAGGCTACCCGGGCCTGATCTGGGGCACAAGTCCCTTCCGCTCGACTCGAGACTCGAGCCCCGGGCTACCTTGCCAGCAGAGTCTTGCCCAACACCCGCAAGGGTCCACACGGGACTCCCCACGGGACCCTAAGACCTCTGGTGAGTGGATCACAGTGCCTGCCCCAATCCAATCGCGCGGAACTTGAGACTGCGGTACATAGGGAAGCAGGCTACCCGGGCCTGATCTGGGGCACAAGTCCCTTCCGCTCGACTCGAGACTCGAGCCCCGGGCTACCTTGCCAGCAGAGTCTTGCCCAACACCCGCAAGGGCCCACACGGGACTCCCCACGGGACCCTAAGACCTCTGGTGAGTGGAACACAGCGCCTACCCCAATCCAATCGCGTGGAACTTGAGACTGCGGTACATAGGGAAGCAGGCTACCCGGGCTTGATCTGGGGCACAAACCCCTTCCACTCCACTCGAGCCCCGGCTACCTTGCCAGCTGAGTCGCCTGACACCCGCAAGGGCCCACACAGGATTCCACACGTGATCCTAAGACCTCTAGTGAGTGGAACACAACTTCTGCCAGGAGTCTGGTTCGAACACCAGATATCTGGGTACCTGCCTTGCAAGAAGAGAGCTTGCCTGCAGAGAATACTCTGCCCACTGAAACTAAGGAGAGTGCTACCCTCCAGGTCTGCTCATAGAGGCTAACAGAGTCACCTGAAGAACAAGCTCTTAACAGTGACAACTAAAACAGCTAGCTTCAGAGATTACCAGATGGCGAAAGGCAAACGTAAGAATCCTACTAACAGAAATCAAGACCACTCACCATCATCAGAACGCAGCACTCCCACCCCACCTAGTCCTGGGCACCCCAACACAACCGAAAATCTAGACCCAGATTTAAAAACATTTCTCATGATGATGATAGAGGACATCAAGAAGGACTTTCATAAGTCACTTAAAGATTTACAGGAGAGCACTGCTAAAGAGTTACAGGCTCTTAAAGAAAAGCAGGAAAACACAGCCAAACAGGTGATGGAAATGAACAAAACCATACTAGAACTAAAAGGGGAAGTAGACACAATAAAGAAAACCCAAAGCGAGGCAACGCTGGAGATAGAAACCCTAGGAAAGAGATCTGGAACCATAGATGCGAGCATCAGCAACAGAATACAAGAAATGGAAGAGAGAATCTCAGGTGCAGAAGATTCCATAGAGAACATCGACACAACAGTCAAAGAAAATACAAAATGCAAAAGGATCCTAACTCAAAACATCCAGGTAATCCAGGACACAATGAGAAGACCAAACCTACGGATAATAGGAATTGATGAGAATGAAGATTTTCAACTTAAAGGGCCAGCTAATATCTTCAACAAAATAATAGAAGAAAACTTCCCAAACATGAAAAAAGAGATGCCCATGATCATACAAGAAGCATACAGAACTCCAAATAGACTGGACCAGAAAAGAAATTCCTCCCGACACATAATAATCAGAACAACAAATGCACTAAATAAAGATAGAATATTAAAAGCAGTAAGGGAGAAAGGTCAAGTAACATATAAAGGAAGGCCTATCAGAATTACACCAGACTTTTCACCAGAGACTATGAAAGCCAGAAGAGCCTGGACAGATGTTATACAGACACTAAGAGAACACAAATGCCAGCCCAAGCTACTATACCCGGCCAAACTCTCAATTACCATAGATGGAGAAACCAAAGTATTCCACGACAAAACCAAGTTCACACAATATCTTTCCACGAATCCAGCCCTTCAAAGGATAATAACAGAAAAGAAGCAATACAAGGACGGAAATCACGCCCTAGAACAACCAAGAAAGTAATCATTCAACAAACCAAAAAGAAGACAGCCACAAGAACAGAATGCCAACTCTAACAACAAAAATAAAAGGGAGCAACAATTACTTTTCCTTAATATCTCTTAATATCAATGGACTCAATTCCCCAATAAAAAGACATAGACTAACAGACTGGCTACACAAACAGGACCCAACATTCTGCTGCTTACAGGAAACCCATCTCAGGGAAAAAGACAGACACTACCTCAGAGTGAAAGGCTGGAAAACAATTTTCCAAGCAAATGGACTGAAGAAACAAGCTGGAGTAGCCATTTTAATATCGGATAAAATCGACTTCCAACCCAAAGTTATCAAAAAAGACAAGGAGGGACACTTCATACTCATCAAAGGTAAAATCCTCCAAGAGGAACTCTCAATTCTGAATATCTACGCTCCAAATGCAAGGGCAGCCACATTCATTAGAGACACTTTAGTAAAGCTCAAAGCATACATTGCACCTCACACAATAATAGTGGGAGACTTCAACACACCACTTTCTTCAAAGGACAGATCGTGGAAACAGAAACTAAACAGGGACACAGTGAAACTAACAGAAGTTATGAAACAAATGGACCTGACAGATATCTACAGAACATTTTATCCTAAAACAAAAGGATATACCTTCTTCTCAGCACCTCACGGGACCTTCTCCAAAATTGACCATATAATTGGTCACAAAACAGGCCTCAATAGATACAAAAATATTGAAATTGTCCCATGTATCCTATCAGACCACCATAGCCTAAGACTGATCTTCAATAACAACATAAATAATGGAAAGCCAACATTCACGTGGAAACTGAATAACACTCTTCTCAATGATACCTTGGTCAAGGAAGGAATAAAGAAAGAAATTAAAGACTTTTTAGAGTTTAATGAAAATGAAGCCACAACGTACCCAAACCTATGGGACACAATGAAAGCATTTCTAAGAGGGAAACTCATAGCGCTGAGTGCCTCCAAGAAGAAACGGGAGACAGCACATACTAGCAGCTTGACAACACATCTAAAAGCCCTAGAAAAAAAGGAAGCAAATTCACCCAAGAGGAGTAGACGGCAGGAAATAATCAAACTCAGGGGTGAAATCAACCAAGTGGAAACAAGAAGAACTATTCAAAGAATTAACCAAACGAGGAGTTGGTTCTTTGAGAAAATCAACAAGATAGATAAACCCTTAGCTAGACTCACTAAAGGGCACAGGGACAAAATCCTAATTAACAAAATCAGAAATGAAAAGGGAGACATAACAACAGATCCTGAAGAAATCCAAAACACCATCAGATCCTTCTACAAAAGGCTATACTCAACAAAACTGGAAAACCTGGACGAAATGGACAAATTTCTGGACAGATACCAGGTACCAAAGTTGAATCAGGATCAAGTTGACCATCTAAACAGTCCCATATCACCTAAAGAAATAGAAGCAGTTATTAATAGTCTCCCAACCAAAAAAAGCCCAGGACCAGATGGGTTTAGTGCAGAGTTCTATCAGACCTTCAAAGAAGATCTAATTCCAATTCTGCACAAACTATTTCACAAAATAGAAGTAGAAGGTACTCTACCCAACTCATTTTATGAAGCCACTATTACTCTGATACCTAAACCACAGAAAGATCCAACAAAGATAGAGAACTTCAGACCAATTTCTCTTATGAATATCGATGCAAAAATCCTCAATAAAATTCTCGCTAACCGAATCCAAGAACACATTAAAGCAATCATCCATCCTGACCAAGTAGGTTTTATTCCAGGGATGCAGGGATGGTTTAATATACGAAAATCCATCAATGTAATCCATTATATAAACAAACTCAAAGACAAAAACCACATGATCATCTCGTTAGATGCAGAAAAAGCATTTGACAAGATCCAACACCCATTCATGATAAAAGTTTTGGAAAGATCAGGAATTCAAGGCCCATACCTAAACATGATAAAAGCAATCTACAGCAAACCAGTAGCCAACATCAAAGTAAATGGAGAGAAGCTGGAAGCAATCCCACTAAAATCAGGGACTAGACAAGGCTGCCCACTTTCTCCCTACCTTTTCAACATAGTACTTGAAGTATTAGCCAGAGCAATTCGACAACAAAAGGAGATCAAGGGGATACAAATTGGAAAAGAGGAAGTCAAAATATCACTTTTTGCAGATGATATGATAGTATATATAAGTGACCCTAAAAATTCTACCAGAGAACTCCTAAACCTGATAAACAGCTTCGGTGAAGTAGCTGGATATAAAATAAACTCAAACAAGTCAATGGCCTTTCTCTATACAAAGAATAAACAGGCTGAGAAAGAAATTAGGGAAACAACACCCTTCTCAATAGTCACAAATAATATAAAATATCTTGGCGTGACTCTAACTAAGGAGGTGAAAGATCTGTATGATAAAAACTTCAAATCTCTGAAGAAAGAAATTAAAGAAGATCTCAGAAGATGGAAAGATCTCCCATGCTCATGGATTGGCAGGATCAACATTGTAAAAATGGCTATCTTGCCAAAAGCAATCTACAGATTCAATGCAATCCCCATCAAAATTCCAACTCAATTCTTCAACGAATTGGAAGGAGCAATTTGCAAATTTGTCTGGAATAACAAAAAACCTAGGATAGCAAAAAGTCTTCTCAAGGATAAAAGAACTTCTGGCGGAATCACCATGCCAGACCTAAAGCTTTACTACAGAGCAATTGTGATAAAAACTGCATGGTACTGGTATAGAGACAGACAAGTAGACCAATGGAATAGAATTGAAGATCCAGAAATGAACCCACACACCTATGGTCACTTGATCTTCGACAAGGGAGCTAAAACCATCCAGTGGAAGAAAGACAGCATTTTCAACAATTGGTGCTGGCACAACTGGTTGTTATCGTGTAGAAGAATGCGAATCGATCCATACTTATCTCCTTGTACTAAGGTCAAATCTAAGTGGATCAAGGAACTTCACATAAAACCAGAGACACTGAAACTTATAGAGGAGAAAGTGGGGAAAAGCCTTGAAGATATGGGCACAGGGGAAAAATTCCTGAACAGAACAGCAATGGCTTGTGCTGTAAGATCGAGAATCGACAAATGGGACCTAATGAAACTCCAAAGTTTCTGCAAGGCAAAAGACACCGTCAATAAGACAAAAAGACCACCAACAGATTGGGAAAGGATCTTTACCTATCCTAAATCAGATAGGGGACTAATATCCAACATATATAAAGAACTCAAGAAGGTGGACTTCAGAAAATCAAATAACCCCATTAAAAAATGGGGCTCAGAACTGAACAAAGAATTCTCACCTGAGGAATACCGAATGGCAGAGAAGCACTTGAAAAAATGTTCAACATCCTTAATCATCAGGAAAATGCAAATCAAAACAACCCTGAGATTCCACCTCACACCAGTCAGAATGGCTAAGATCAAAAATTCAGGTGACAGCAGATGCTGGCGAGGATGTGGAGAAAGAGGAACACTCCTCCATTGTTGGTGGGAGTGCAGGCTTGTACAACCACTCTGGAAATCAGTCTGGCGGTTCCTCAGAAAACTGGACATAGTACTACCGGAGGATCCAGCAATACCTCTCCTGGGCATATATCCAGAAGATGCCCCAACTGGTAAGAAGGACACATGCTCCACTATGTTCATAGCAGCCTTATTTATAATAGCCAGAAGCTGGAAGGAACCCAGATGCCCCTCAACAGAGGAATGGATACAGAAAATGTGGTACATCTACACAATGGAGTACTACTCAGCTATTAAAAAGAATGAATTTATGAAATTCCTAGCCAAATGGATGGACCTGGAGGGCATCATCCTGAGTGAGGTAACACATTCACAAAGAAACTCACACAATATGTATTCACTGATAAGTGGATATTAGCCCCAAACCTAGGATACCCAAGATATAAGATATAATTTGCTAAACACATGAAACTCAAGGAGAATGAAGACTGAAGTGTGGACACTATGCCCCTCCTTAGATTTGGGAACAAAACACCCATGGAAGGAGTTACAGAGACGGAGTTTGGAGCTGAGATGAAAGGATGGACCATGTAGAGACTGCCATAGCCAGGGATCCACCCCATAATCAGCATCCAAACGCTGACACCATTGCATACACTAGCAAGATTTTATTGAAAGGACGCAGATGTAGCTGTCTCTTGTGAGACTATGCCGGGGCCCAGCAAACACAGAAGTGGATGCTCACAGTCAGCTAATGGATGGATCATAGGGCTCCCAATGGAGGAGCTAGAGAAAGTAGCCAAGGAGCTAAAGGGATCTGCAACCCTATAGGTGGAACAACATTATGAGCTAACCAGTACCCCGGAGCTCTTGACTCTAGCTGCATATATATCAAAAGATGGCCTAGTCGGCCATCACTGGAAAGAGAGGCCCATTGGACTTGCAAACTTTATATGCCCCAGTACAGGGGAATACCAGGGCCAAAAAGGGGGAGTGGGTGGGCAGGGGAGTGGGGGTGGGTGGATATGGGGGACTTTTGGTATAGCATTGGAAATGTAAATGAGTTAAATACCTAATAAAAAATGGAAAAAAAAAAAAAAGAAAATAGATGAAATCTGAAGGGCGTGGGAGACGCCATTATGTTGATCAAATACAGATGACAGATGACGAGGGCACTGGGAGAAGACAAGAGGGGACAGTAGGGTTACTTGAAAAGATCATGTCAAAACTTCAGATCTGAAGGACAAATACACAGAAAGCTCAGTTGACTCCATGTAGAATAAACCCAAAGCGAGCCACCCAGGCACCTTACACTTAAGCTGCCGATAGACAGAACGAGCAATTCTCCACTTCATATGAGGGGAAAACAGGACAGCTGAAACAATCCTGAACAATAAAAAAACGTTCTTGACGGGATCACCATCCCTGACCTCAAGCTGTACTGCAGAGCAATAGTGATAAAAATTGCATGGTATTGGTATAGGAGCACACAGGTTGATCAATGGAATTGAACTGATGACCCTGAAGTAAACCCACACACCTATGGACACATGATTTTTGACAAAGAAGTGAAAATCATTCAATAGGAAAAAAAAAAAAGAAAGAAAGCACCTTCAATAAATGGTGCTGGTCTAACTGGATGGATGTCAGCATGCAGAAGAGCACAAACATATCCTTATCCCTCACTCTGCACAACACTAAAGTTCAAGTGGATCAAAGACTTCGACATAAAATTTGATACACTAAATCTAATAGAATAGAAAGTGGGGAGCACCTTGAACTCATTGGTACAGGAGACATTTTCCTGAACAGAACACCAGTAGCTTAGGCTCTAAGATCAACAATTGATAAATGGGACCTCATGAAACTGAAAAGCTTCTGTAAGGCAAAGGACACTGTCAATAGGACAAAAGACAGACAATAGGACAAAAGACAGACAGCCTACAGACTAGAAAAGGATCTTCACCAACCCTACATCTGTCAGAGGACAAAATTTACAATGAACTCAAGAAGTTGGACACCAACTACCCAACTAACCCAATTAAAACACTGGGCACAGAGCTAAACAGAGAATACTCAACAGAGGAATCTCAGATGGCCGAGAAGATCTTAAAGAAATGTTCAACATCCTTAGTCATCAGGGAAATGAAAATTAAAATGACCCTGAGATTTCACCTCACACCATCAGAATGGCTAATATCAGAAACTCAAGCAACAGCCCACACTGGTGAGGATGTGGAGCGAGGGGAACACCCCCTCTATTGCTGGTGGGACTGCAAACTTAGACAACCACTCTGGAAATCAATTTGGCAGTTTCTCAGAAAACTAGGAATAGCTCTATCTCAAGACCCAACTATACCACTCCTGGGCATATACCCAAAAAATGCCCCACTATACCACAAGGACACACACTCAACTATGTTCCTAACAGCTTTAATTGTAAGAAACTGGAAACAACCCTCAACTGAAGAATAGAGAAAGAAAATGTGGTACATCTACAGAATGTATTCAACTATTAAAAACAAAGACATCATGAAATTTGCAGGCAAATGGATGAAACTTGAGAATAGTATCCCGAGTGAGGTGAGCCAGGAAGACAGGTATGGTTTGTACTCATTTCTATGTGGATATTAGACATAAAGTACAGGATAACCATGGTACAATCCACAAAGAAACTGGGTAATAAGGAGGTCCCAAAGAGAGGATGCACCAATCTCACTCAGAAGGGGAAACTAAATAGTCACTGGAAGTGGATGGGAAGAGGAAACTGAGCTGGAGAGGGGCTGAAGAGAGGAACAGGGAAAGAGATCAGGTGTGTGGGTAACGGGGGAGTGGTGATGAGAGAGGCCTGGGAATGAGAATGGAAATTGGGGAGGGGATAACTGGTGACTAGCTGGAGGCCCAGGGTGGGAGAGGATATGGAGAGTCTATGGTGGGGCCCTCTAGCTTAGATTCCCACCAGTGGGGGATATAGAGACTGAAATGGCCAAGCAGGATTTCCAGAGGAGAGAGGGGGACATCAATCTACTCACAAAACCTTCAACCCAAAAGTTGTCATGCCTTCAAGATGTGCAGGGATAAAAACAGAGCAGACTGAAGGAACAACCAACTAATGGCTGGCCCAACTTGGGACTCATTCCATGTGAAAGAACCAACCCCTAACACTATTAATGATACTCTGCTATGCTTACAGACAGGGACCTAGCATAACAGTCTCCTGAAAGGCTTCACTCAGCAGTAGATAGAGGCACATGCAGAGAATCACAGTCAAACACCAGACAGAGATCAGAGTCTGAGGGGTCAAGGACACCACAAAAAGATCCAAAGAGTCAACTAACCTGGGACCATGGGGGCTCACAGAGCCCGGGCCACCAACCAGGGAGCACATAGGGGCTGGACCTAGATTTCCTGCATATCTGCAGCAAATGAGCACCTTGGTGCTCATGTGTTTCCCTTAACAAGTGGATCTGGGGTTAAGTCTCTGTTCCCTGACTTTGGATCCCTTTCCCTCCTACTTGGACTGCCTGGTTGGGCCTCAGTTGGAGAGGCTGTGCCTACACCTGCTGGGCCTATAAGCTTTAGGGTGCTGTGGTACCCAAAGAGGCTCACCTCTGAGGAGAAGAGAGGAGAGGGTAATGGGAGCAGGGATTTGTGAGGGTGGGACTGAGGAGGGAGGGGGCTATGATTGTGATATAAAGTGATTTTAAAAGAAAGAAAGAAAGGAAGGAAGGAAGGAAGGAAGGAAGGGAGAGAGAGAGAGAGAGAGAGAGAGAGAGAGAGAGAGAGAGAGAGAGAGAGAAAGAAAGAAAGAAAGAAAGAAAGAAAGAAAGAAAGAAAGAAAGAGAGGAAATGGCAAAAGGGGGCTGGTCAGATGGCTCAGCAGTTAAGAGCACTGAATGCTCTTCTAGCAGTCCTGAGTTCAAATCCCAGCAACTACATGGTGGCTCACAACCTCTGTAATGAGATCTGATGCCCTCTTCTGGTGTGTCTGAAGACAGCTACAGTGTACTTACATACAACAATAAATAAATCTTCGGGCCTGAGTGAGCAGGGCCTGAGCAAGCAGAGGTCCTGAGTTCAATTCCCATCAACCACATGATGGCTCACAACCATCTGTACAGCTATAGTGTACTCATATACATTAAATCAATCAATCAATCAATCAATCAACCAATCAATTTTTTTAAAAAAAATAAAGGAAGTGTCAAAAGAAGCTCAGCACATGTCACGGGCTGTCACCTTTAGCAGACTTCGCAGCAGAAGCCTTGTTGACCAGTCAGCACCGAGGTGATGCATTTTAATACCATAAGAAAGAAAGGAATAACAACATAATTCTCCAACCAGCAAAAATGGCCCTTCAAAAGTAACGGAGAAACGAAATACTTACAGAAAAAAAAAGCCAAGTTTAATATTGCTCTACAAGAAACCCTAAAAGGAGTCCTTTAGACTGGTTTCACACAAATAATCTGAAGCAAACGAAGTTTAAGTTTCTCAGGCTGGGGATGTGGTTTTAGTTGGTACAGTGGTTGCCTTCCTCTCATGGAGCCCTGGGTTCAGTTTCCTGTCCCATGTAAACTGGGTGTGGCAACACATCCCAGTAATGCAGTGGAGGCAGAGGCAGGAAGATCCTAGACAACACAGCTCAAGGTCATACCTGACAGTCTATGCTACAGAGGACTGCCTCAAAACAACAACAACAACAACAACCACAACATTAAAGAATGTTAAGTTCTTTTAGTAACGGTAAATACATAAATAAATACTAAACCCAGTATTATCAAAATTCTGTTTTGAAACTCTACTTATTATTCATGATTTTTAAAAATTATAAAAGTATGAAAATATATTAATATATAAATAAATTAATTAATTATGAAAATATATTAATTAATTATTAATATTAATATATAGTACAGGTGTAAATTGTGACAACAACATAAAACAGGGGAGTTAAAAAGGAATAGAATTTTTGCAGGTAATTGAAATTTAGAACAGTTGAAAATCAATTGTTGCATCTTTTTTGTTTTTATTGGAAACCACAAAGAACCTTCCAAAGAATCTATTGAAAAAGAAATAAGAACATATCACAAAACATACAATTTTAACACAAAGAAAAGAATTAATTGAAGAAATGAGTGGCAAAAGATACTATAACACACAGGAAAATAATAAAATAGCACCAATAATTTCTTTCCTATTTGTAATTATTGTACCAAAACAAACTATATATACATATATATGTAAAATAGATTTTAAAAATTCAAGGTCCAATTATATGATGCTTACAAAACTCTAAAGATAAAACAGGCTAAAGGCCAAAGATGGAAAAAGATACTCTATGTAAATGGTGACTAAAATAGGCTAAAAGTAACTTCACCAATAGATGTAAAGTCAAAATCTGTGACAAATGCCAAACAACACTGGGGCTGAGTTATTTAACTCTGCATTTTGATTAGTTATGGTTTTTTATGATGGTCTCCATCTATGACAAGATGATTCCTTGATGAGGGGTGAGGCTTATACCTATCTGTGGGTATAAGGACACAATTTAGAGTGTAGTTAGGGGTTATGCTGGCTTAGTAAAGTGATGGTGGTAGGTTTGTCTCCAAGAGAAGATCTAAGATCCATGACTTCACTAGCCCTGGGTAGCTGGAATGGCTTGCAATATTAGGCATGGTTTCCCTTTTGTTGAATAGAACTTAATTCTAATTAGAAGCTGTTGGTTACCAGGAAGATATGAGTGCTACTACTGCCCAATGGATACATCTACGAAACAACTCTCGTACATAAGGCCGAGGGAATGTTGCAGAAGGACTGAAAAGACTGGGAGAGCCAGAGGACTAGAGAATTTGCTGTACCTATAAGGTCTCACTGACATGACTATCTAAACATAAGCTAGCCAAGGACAACAACGGACAAAGTAGATGGGGAAAGACCATGAGGCCTCAGCCCTACACAAAGAACCACAGGCAGCTAAGGAATGCTGAGCTGAGAGGGGGACACATAGCCATGCTTAGGGATTATTGAACGCCAAATGGCCACTCCTGAAACATACATGCAAGTAACACTATATGTACTTAGCAGGTTATATTTAGGAATAGATACATGTATATGTATATATACATACATACACATATATGCATATGACAACAATTAATGAAAAAAGAGGCCATGAATTTGAAGGAACGCAAGGAGAAATATATAGAAGGATATGGAGGGAGGCATGGGAAGGGGGAAATTATGTAACCACATTATAATCTCAAAAATAAATAATTTAAAAAGATAACAATATATAGGAAAATGATCAATTTATTAAGAATAAATAACAATAATAAGGATCTATGCACCAGATATCAATATATAGGAAAATGATCAATTTATTAAGAATAAATAACAATAATAAGGATCTATGCACCAGACATCACGGCCTCTGAATATATAAAGCAAATTTGACAGAATTGAAGGGGAAAGTAACAGACCAGTAGTAAAAAGAATGTCAGTGTCCTGCAGAGTCTCTTCTTTAGCTACTGAAACCAGAGCACCACACACATCATGCAAATGCTCTGCCATCAAGCGACATCCCCAGCCTTCATGTCCTACTTTTAGTAAGGAATGAAACAATAGCATATCAGGAAGAAAACTGATTGGAAAATGATGTATACATGACTGTAGACCACGAGCCAAATAAGGCCTCTACAACAACAGACTCCACACTTCTCGGGATAAACATTCCTAAGACAAATCATAGGTTACACCACAAAATAGGTCTCAATGAATTTGGAAATATTGGCAATGTATAAATTATCTTTTCTGTCTCTTGGGATTCGTACAACTGCATCACCATCATACCTGCAACAGACCCTCTTTCTGACCACAGTAGGATGAAATCAGAAACCAACAGAAAGAAGACTGAAAATCCAAGGGTATTTAGAAATTTAACATTATGTTCTTTGTGTAGGTGGGGCAGGGTGTATTCACGGTATCCAGGTGCATATGTGTATGTGCATACATGTATATCCAGGTGCATGTGTGCATGTACATACATATGTATCTGGGTCATGTGTAATATATACATACATGTGGAGCCCAAAAGACAGACTTGGATGTCATTCCTCAGGATTTTTTTAGTTTATTCATTATAGCTATTGTATAGTATATGTATATGTATATGTATATGTATATGTATATGTATATGTATATGTATATGTATATGTATATGTATATGTATATGTGGTACCCTTACACCACAGCATGGTGAGGAGGTCAGAGGAAAGCGCTGTGGAGCTCAGACTCAGGGTGATTAAGCTTGTGGCATGAGCTTTTACCCATGGAGTCATCTTGCTGGCGTACCTCGTTGTGTTGAGAGAGGTCTCCACTGTTACTTAGGGCTCACTGATTAGAATAGGCCAATGCCTAGCAAGCTCCCAAGGGACTCTCTGTCTCTGCTTTGCCAGTGCTGGGTTACAAGTGTGGGCTCACCACAAGCTCCTCACATGGGTGCCGGGCCCTCAGGTTAGTGTGGCAAGCACTGCACTGACTGAGCTTTCTCCTCATTCCATATCAGACCACCAGTAGGCCAAATGTGAAACTATAAGGGCCACTACAAGATGTCAAGTTGAATGCAAATGAAAGCACACCAAATTCCATGAACACAGCAGAGATAAAAGGAGATTTATAGCTACAAATTCTTACATTAATAAAGAAGGTCCGAAAAACAATCTAAATGTACACCATGAGAAATTAGAACAAACTCAACTCACAAAAAACTCCAAAACCCAAAACCCCAAAAAACAAACAAACACCCAATAGGGATTAGAATGGAAATAAACAAGAGAGACTAGAAAAATGATAGAAAAAAAATCAACAGAAAAAGAATGTGTTCTTTAGAAAGATCAGCAAAATTTGTAAGTCTTTGACTGACAGAAAACAAAAGGGAAATTCAACTAAAATGAAATAGATATTACTTCTGGTGTTATAGGAATAGGATTGTAAGCAGAATTGATGTGAACACACTAAATAACGAAGATGAAGTGGGCACATTTCTCAAAACTCACAAGTACTAGACTGAATCAGAAAAACATAGAAAATTTATGAAATGGGAAAATTTCTCAAAACATGCAAGTGCTAGACTGAATCAGGAAGACACAGAAACTCTTAACATTTAAACCAAGCAAGGAGATTGTGAATTAGCAATCAGAATTCCCAGCAAGTCTAAAGGCTAGGGCCAGATGGCTTCCGTGAATGCTACCAAATTCTTTGTTTTGTTTGAGACATGGTCTCACTGTGCATCCCCAGTTGATCTGAAACTCACTACATAGTCCAGGCTGGCCTTAATAAAATCTCTACCTCCTGAGTTATGGGATTAAAAGCATGTTTAACTAGGCCCAGCTATACCACACATTTAAAACACAATTAAGAGCAGTATTCTTGAACCCTCTCCACTGCCCCAACAATTGAAATGAGCAAAACAACTCAGATGTAGTCTATGTGATCAGCATTGCTCTGATAGAAACATCAGACAAAGATACTACCAGAAATGAAAACTATAGACCATTATCATCTCTGATGAATATTTAGGCAAACATTTTCAAGTACCAGCAAACAGGATTTAACTACATATTACAAAAGACTATAGCCCATGACAGAGTAGCCCATTATTATCTTGGATGCTAGGATAACTTAATACATGAAAATAAATCAGCATAATATATACTATAGCAATAGAATGCAAATAAAAAAACAGTATCATTTTCAAAGTATCATTTTCATTTGCAAAGAAAAAAAGTACTTGGCAAAATTTAGTGTTTTATGATAAAAGTGGAAGAAAATTGCTTCAATGTACCAAAGGCTACACATGAGAAGCACAATGGTAACATGCCCAGAGGTGAAAGATGGAGAACTTTTCCTGAAGACCAGTTAGTGAGGATGAAACTGCCTGCTTTCACAAGGTCAGTTCAATATACCACGTAAAGTCCTACCCAGAGCAACTAGGCAACAAGAAGAAATAAAGGGATTCAAATGGAAATGGAAGAAGAAAAGTTATCTTCTTTTCACAGCTAATATGATTTATATGTAGGGAACAAACAAAACCCAAATATTACACACACACACACACACACACACACACACACACACACACACACGTAAGCATGTAACACATGCACATACACTCACGCACACACACAAGTACATATACACATGCACACATATCATAATATACATATACACACATGTACATATACATACATGCTCACACACATGCACACGTGTATACAAGGGCACATACATACACAGAGGCATACACACACACACACACACACACTATAGTCTCTAACAAATGCATGCAGCAAAGCTGAAGATATAACAAACAAGACTCATCTGTCCTATGCATTGGTAATGATCTACATAAAAGGTAAACAATATATAAAAACGGATTCTATTTCTAATAGCATCTCAAAGAATAAAGTAAAGATTAATTTAGGCAGTTTAATGACTTCCGTCCTAAGAGTTTGATCTGCTCGGTTTCTGACTTGGGTTTGTCCCGTCCTTAGGGAAGTCACTCATAGGAAGTCATCACATTGATGTTGAACTTAGTGTCAACAGCTGATTTGCACCATGATCCCAAACTCCTACTCAAGTGATCCTCCTGCCTCAGTTTCCCAAGTAGGTGGAATTATAGGCGTGAACTACTGTGCTTGGTGATATGTATCCTTATAACATATTGTTGAAAGAGTATAAAAAAAGAAAAGAAATTTCTCATATTTATAGGTTTAGTATTAAGATGCCAAGACTACTCCAAAATAGTCTATTGATTCAATGCGATCCACCTCAAAATATCAATAATAGTCTGGTAGAATATAGAAATCTGTCCTGAAATTCATTTGAAATCTCAAGGAACACCTGGTGGCCAAAACAATCTTGAAAAAAATGAATGATGTTGGAGATCTCACATTTCTCATTTCAAATTTACCACAAGACAATAGAATCAAAGCACTGTGATATAAGCGTAAAAGGACACTTCTCACACCAGCAGAACAGAACAGAGACCAGGAGGAAACACACACATCAAGTATATGGTCAAGGGTCCAAGTCTATGTTACTTTTAATCCTTTTAAAATAAAGCCACTGATTATAATGAGCTCAAATAAAACCATCCCAGAACTAGGATGAGACGGCCACTCCAGCACAGTTGCCTTGGCTCGATTCTGTGCCTCAGTGGCTCCTGCACAGCTGAAGAGCTGTGCTGAAGCCATGGAGAATCCCATACTGCCTTGCACTTTACTATCAACTATATTTGTATGCATCTATGCAGCACACACACACACACACACACACACACACACAAAGAAAAGAAAAAGAAAAAAAGAAAAAAAATCATGACACCGTGACCTAGCTGAAACTAGGAAACAATCAGTTTTATATCCTCTTGAGTGATCATTTGTCGTGCCTGAATTTTGTCCTTCCTTGTCACCTAATTTCTTATTTAAAGAATGCTCAGCATCCCTAGCCATCCAAGAAATGCAAATTAAAGTTCCTTTCAGATACCATTCCACCCCAGTCAAAGTGGCTGTCATCAAGAAACCTGAATGAAGTCTGGAGAGGATGTGGGACAGTGGAGTTTATTCATTGCTGGTGAAGCACAAATTCATACCGACATTAGGCAAATCAGTTTGAAGTTTCCTCAAATTAAAGTTAGGACTACTGTATAACACAGCTACTCTACGACTAGGCATATACCAAGACCATAATGATGAAGAAAGAACAGTATCCTTAACAAGTAATGTTGGGAAAACTGTATTTCTGCATGCAAAGCATCAGTTTTGATAATATGTCCTTTGGTGCTAGAGTGATGACCAGCAGTTAGGACAACCAGCTTGCTCTACAACCGTGAGGTCCAAAGTAAGTACCCATGTAACTAGCTAGGCTTCATACACAAAGAAACTGGTAAACACATCTTTAAAATATTGTATCCTGAGATCCTTAATCAGCATCATAGCCAAAAAAATACTACCCAAACATACCAAGACCTAACTGCAAAACTAAGCTATACAACCCTTAGGAGGAAACATAAGACAATATCCTCATGTCAGTGAATTAATAATTTCTTGGATACAATACCCAATGGATAGGTAATGAAAGACAAATATTAAAGTAGATGACTAGGTCAGGATTATACCAAAATATAAACCTTCTGTGTATAAAGAACACAACTAGAAAAGTAAGAATTCAGCCCAGACATGTGTAGGAAATATTTGCAACTGATATCTCTGATAGGGGGTTAATACCCTAATACATAAGGTTGCCCTAAAAGAGCAACAACAACAAAATGGATAATCTGATTTTTTTTAAAGAGCAAGGGATGTGAATAAATTTTCTCCAAAGGAAATCACATCAAAAGATGATCAAACTTAAATGAAATGTCACTTTACAAATAAATAAAACAGGACAAATAGATGCTGATAAATTAAGGAAATAAAGAAATCCCATGCCTTTCTGGTATGAATGCAAAATTAGTGCAGCTATTGCAGAAAACACTAAGATAGTTCCTTTAAAAAAATTAAAAATCAGGTTACACTAGGATCTAGACATTTTGGTAGAGACTCAAAAACAATGTAAAGTAAGGTCCTGTCACATGCCCTCATCCTTGTGGCAGAGAACTCATTCTGGGACTGAGCTGGGACCTTCTTCTGGCCTGGCTACCCCTCAGATTGCTGGGAAGTGCAGATGCAGGGAGACAAGTGCCACTCAGAATTTTACTCTGCTATGCACTCTTCAGTGCAATAATAACTACTCTCCAGGCAAGATATACCCACTAGTGTAATAATGACAGCAAATCCATTAGGAGGGTAATCAACCTGCTCTCTAACATAGGAGGGAATTCACATCTGGTACTATAAAGCCAGCTAAAGAGCCTATGGCTGGGGAGACCACAGTCCTTAGTCTACTATTGCCATTTTGCTCCCTGGACATGACACGGCTGCCCAACTACCCTCTGAATAGCCATGCTTATGAGCAGTAACTTCAGAGACCCACAGCTGATCCTGTGTTGAGAATAAGTGACTGCTGACTGCTCACTAATAAGTGGGGTGACTATTACATTCTGAAAGTTCTGGAAATATCACAAACGGGGTGGGAAGAATGTAAGTGCTGGAGAGTGGTCTGTATGGGGTGGCATGCTGACTATCAGGCTTAGCAGGCTGTTGTACGCTCGAATTTACAGAAGCTACACAAGACCTCTACTAGCCCCGTGCCTGTACTGTAGGCCTGCCAATATCTTGTCACAGAGTAGGAAAAGTTCTTGAGGCCCCTTCCGTCTCTGAGGATTTATATATTGTCAATATTTCCTTCAGTGGGATAGCCACTGGTAACGTATCCATGCTCCTGGAAGGAGATCTTCCTCATTTTCCTATACTAACCATAACAAAACCCATTGAGTCATTGGAATAAAAGGACATGAAATAGACTTGGGGAGCCAGTTGAGAAAAAGGGACCAGAGAGATGAGAGGGAAATGAGAAGGTGAGGGTATAGGACTGAAATGCTTCGTTTACATGCATAAAAATGTCTCAATGAAACCCATTATTATGTAAAATTGATACATGCTAATTAAGATACTGAAAAGTAGTGTCTCCAAGAGGCATTCACACCCATGTTCATAGTAGAATTATTCACGAGTTCAAACAGAGAAGAAATCAAAGTTCTCCACTGACAGATGAATGGCTAGGTGAGATGCGACTCCCACATAAAATGGGGTGTTCTTTAGCCTTATAAAATGAGAAATGCTTTGATACATGCTACACAAACCTTTGGCAACATAATCCTAAGTGAAGTGAGACAGTCGGAAAAGACAAATACTAACAATTCGACTTAGACGAGCCAGTCAAAATCATAGAAGGTAAAAGGCTAGTAGCCAGGGAAATGGGGGAGAAAGGAACTAGAGAGTTATCCCTTACTGGGGATCGGGCTTCAGTTTTCCTATCTGGAGAGTGCTGTGGGGATGAGGTGGTGCCAGTGTGGACACTTAATGTTTCTGAACTACACACCTCAAAATGCTTACAACAGTACCTTTCATGTTCTTCGCAAGTAATGACATCTCTTAAGATGAATAGAAAGCCTTGCATGTAAAAATAACATTAGAGCCTAATGGTGGGAAGTAGGGTTTCATTTGAATATGATAAATAACTGAAAATAACGTAACTATTCTTTTAAGAACATAGTCTAAAGTGTTTTTTGGTTGCTTACATTTGTTATCTTTCTACTCTTTTTTTTTTTTTGAGAGTACTTAAATAACTTTTGCCTACTGGAAAAGATTAAGAATAATATTTTTAAAATATAGCTTTGAGAGGCCAATTATACATGCTTTTTATTTGATTTCATGATTCCTTAAGTTCCTAGATTTGTGCAAACATAAGTATATAATTAAGTTATTAAGCAAGATTTCTGGGTTATGGGCTATTGAGATGACTCAATAGATAAAGGTACTGGCCACTGAGCCTGATGATGTGAATTTGACATCTGGGACCTACATGGTAGAGACAATTATCTCCTAGTGGTTGACATCTGGCCTCCCCACACATACCAGGCATGCACCACATATGGATTCCCCAAATAATGTAAATTAAAAATCTGGGTACTAAATAATCTACATTTTCTATTACATCACTGTTTAATTCTTGTGTTAATGAAAACTGTGAGTGAGAATATGATAAGTACTCACTGATACAAATGAAAATGTATGAGTCAACCGTGATAACTCTATAGATTATATACATTATATTACCATCTCTAGGAATCAGAAGCAAAGGAGGCACTGTACTCTAAGGATGCATGACATTCAGGTAATTTACACAGAAAAACTTGGTGTCATTTTCAAACCACAATACTTTATGAAATTTATAAATTTAGAAATCCAAGACTAGCCAATCTTTGGAACATGAAATCATCTTTGGCTTCTACATTCTAATAATGTCTACAAACTTTCAAAACCACACTATTACATTTAAACCCGCCATATAGAAATCTTTCCCCCTGCACTATAGCAGATCTGCGTAAGAACGGGTTTCAAGAGAGCTGAATACTAGTTTCTATCGTCTTTGGAGAGTGATTGTTGGGAAATTTTCCAATTTGAGCTGCCCTTCTCAGAGAAAGGAAAATCTGAGATGACCTTATTTCATCCGTTTCAATAGGTGAAGGTATATCTTCATCTAGAGATGGGGTGGCAAAGCTTTCTTCTTCAAAGGAGCCTGAGGTAACTTCAACAGTCAAGCTACCGATAGTTTGGTACAGTGAAGAAAGTTCATCTTGGAGGAAGCTGGCAGAAGACGGATGCTGTTCCAAACCAGCTGGAGAGTAATTTCCACTCAGACTCTGAGACCTGTGATGAAGGGCATCCTCCGAAACCTTATTTAGCTGGCCATGCTCTTGGTTATCAGCACCAGACACATTTACTTGACTGGAAGAAGAAATAACAGTCGGAAGAGAGAAGAGAGACGTTGTTAGAGTTAGTGGGTAAGGCGTTCTCTCAAAACTCCAGTGGCCTGAAGAACCGGGTTTTGTTTCCAGATTTGCAAAGTATCTATCGCCATGTTCGGGATCAGAGAAGCTTATTCGTTTTGGAGCATCTGTGCTAGTTGACTTTTTAGAAAAGCCTTGAATTTCGTTTTCATGAGACAGACTACCTCGTGGAGTTTCATAGGTAACGCTATTCCTGTGGCAGGAAACTACACTCAGCTTGCGGGAAGAAAAATATTTTCGAGATTTACGCAAAGTGAACTGATCTGAAGAATTCGCGGCACTGGAGGTTAAGTCTTCCTGAGAATCAAAGTTAACTCTACTTCCCTGTTGTTTCCTCTTTCGGAATCTCCGCAGTAAACTATGTCTTCCTTTACACGGACATAAGTGTGTAGTTGAACTTGAGGAGGACGAGGATTTTCTACCTATCTTATATGTTGAAGAAGGACGACATGTTATAAGACCCAGAGCCACTTTTGTTTGTAACGCACGAGAGGATCCATGATGCATGCGTTGTGGAGTAACTGGATCGTCATGATTTGGTTGGAAGCACTGGTCCTTTTTCCAGCAGCTAGAGTGAAAGCGGGGGTGGGGGTGGGAGTGGGGGTGGGGATGGGGATGAAGAAGAAAAAGCAAACAGGAGCTGAATGGAGACCTAGCAAACTTTCTAAAGAATAATATCTACCATACCAATGGGAAACAACAGCTAATTTGAAAATGGTGTGGCTAAGTTTAGTGGCCACACAGATGTATCCAAAAGAATGCACAGAAAGGTAGATTATCTCCTCCCAAGAGCCCACCCACTCTGTTAAAGCTCAGGGGTTGGGAGAGTGATAAAATCAGGGATGTAGGCAGGAAGAAAAATAAAGAGAAACATAAAATGACATCAGGCATAACAGGTCCCCAGAGAGTTACCCCCCTCCCCGCCCCCCGGCCGCCCCCAGACACACCACAGTATCTCTCTGAGACTATTAAACTTCCATTTGAAGGGAATTAACTAAAACAAACCTATATTCCATTGACTCCATTTTAACGTATCTGCCATGGGTGAAGCAAATGTCTATCTGCGATGGGAAGACGCTTCAACTAAACACAGAGATCTCCAGCTACTGTGGGAAACTAAAGGCAACACTACCTGGGCTTCTGGCTACTTCTAACATTCTTTAGCACGCAAAATGTGCACCACGTGAAGTGCGTTTTGCTTTATTTTGCTTTGTCTTTAAGGCATACCTTAAGCATTTTCCCATACTGAATTTAATCCAGAGTTAAGTCTTTCCCTTCTAGGCCATCATTCATAAGACGTAAAATGCCCTGTGTAGGTGGAACAGGTCAGAAGACTGAATACTGAAGCTGTGTGTGGAGTTGCCGTGGCAACAACCCAGAATGGAAGGACAGAGACTCTAGAACCCACTGACGTTGCTCTAGAATAAAATCGTTCTGTGGCTCGCCTTCCTGAACAGCTGCAAGCTCTGTGGCTACGGAGTGTGTGTTCTGATTTCATTACGTTCAGGGAGTCAGCTGACAAATTAAGAGCTAAAATTGCAGTTAAGTGAAGGAGATCGTGGGTTTTCTGCCAGTTCTTTCCTCGGGACAGCCTCTCTCCAGCCATCTTCTACATTCCTGGTCTCCTAATCCTCCCTTCTTCCACTTGAATGTTCTCTTCCCGATGCCTTTATATCCAGTGAAGTGGTAAAGTGACTCTTAAAGAATTTGTACTGAAAGTATGTAAATCAGGGAGGAAACACTTAAAAAGCAGCACCTGTTTTTGCGGGTCACGGCCATGGACTAATTGTCTGTAGCTATTTTCACACTCCAGTGGGAAAGCTGGAGGTGAGACAGACTCTGGATCTCTCTCTCTACTTCCTAAGTCTTTGCAGAAATTTCCTGACCACTTTTTAGTGCATCTGATACATTTAACCCTTTTCTCCCCTCCTCCCTGGCGTCACGGTGCTGGGATGCAGTCCATAGGCTTGCAATTGGTAGGCAGGTGCCTCACAAACACTAAACTGCACCCTCAGACCTGTCTGTTCCCTTCGAACTGATAAAACACTGATATTCTGCAGAACTCACCACAGACTAGACAGGGTACAAAGCATCGCTCTGTGTCATCTCAATTAAAACTTAAAACAACACGGCACACACTATTAACCACATTTTAATTAACATAGTTTTATTTGTTATTGAATGTTTGTCTGGGGGTGGGGTGTCCATACCATGAAGTCATGGCATGTAGGTAGAGGTCACAGGACAACCTCTGGGAGTTGGTTGTCTCTTTCCACCTTGGGTCCCAGGGGTTGGACACGGGTTGTCAGGCTTGTGTGGCAAAGGCCTTTACCCTCTGAGCCATCATACTGACCTTTACCTACACTGTAAGAAAAGCATTCAGGTTTGGGAAACTGATGTCATGTATGTAGTTAAAGCTGAACCAGGATGCATGCTTGTGTCAGATGGATGAAAGCAGACGTCCCCACTGCTGCTCCTGAAAGCTTACTCTTCCTTGGTTCCCCAGTCCTCTGCTGGTCTGCTCTGGGCTGGGGTAGTTCTGCTCTGTTCTCTCACCTGAACACACACTTGTTCCAACAGTTCTCAGGTCCTTTGCTGGCTTGCTCGAGTTCGCTTCCACCCACTCCAGTAACACTGGCTCCAGAAGGCTATGCATGCTACTCTTTTCTCTGCCCACACTGCACAGGTGCTTTAGCAACAACACCCATTCCTCCAGGATCTGGGCTTTGCAAACATACTGCAATGGGGTCAACAATGGCAGAACTTCTCTGCTCTGCACCAGTCTCCTTTCACAGCTGCAGACAGTGAGCACTGGCTCTCCTGGGCAACGCCTTCAGTCTCTTAGCAAGTCCTTGTCCTTGCCACGTAGGTCAAGGAAGCACCTAATTACACCAACGCTACGCCCTTAAAATGTTTTGTGTGGTCCTTCACCTTTGGGGGGTTCTGGCTAAAATGCCCGAGAGCGTTCCTCTTCAACATCCTACTTCATCTTAAAGAAAACTGGTTGAAGTTACAGGACTGTTTTGTTCTCAGTTGTGTCTCTAGAGTTTAGACAGTGCCTGGCATGGAGTAGACACAGTCAGTGAATATGAGGGACTTCACCAAGTTCAGTTTCTCTCTCCTAGCCCTTCTCTCTCTTTCTCTTTCTTTTTCCCTTCCCCCATCATGAAAGAGATTTATTTACAAACCAAAAATGTATGGCAATATGCTCAATATAATGAAGGTTCAGGGGAATACAAATCAGAAAATTATTTGTTAACATTTCATCTTCATAAATTTGACTGAAGTTTAAAATCCGACGCTATAAGTGTTAATACAGGACAATGAGCCTTCTCATAGATACAGGTTTGTGAACTGGGGGTATTTTAAACATTTATTAGTATACATATAACCGATACATGTGGCCTCTAAGTCAGCACTTCAAACACATGCTTTAAAACCCCACACGTGTCTAAGGAATTCTAAGGGTAGTCACCGAGGCATTATTTATAGGAGCACACAAATGATGCTCCAAATATTCACCAACAAGAGAGAGCAATACTGTACCAATGGGATGCAGGACCACATTTCAAAAGAACTCGTTTACATATATCAACACGAGACAGCCTCAAAACAGAAAAAAAAATGAATAAACGGCTACAAAAAAAAAACCCCAATGCATCACAAAATGTTACTTCTGTAATTTTTAGGAACAAAATCCCAGTTATTCCATGTATATAGGAACACAAGCACCCAGAGGAGACAGGGGAACTGTCAAGGCCTGCACGCAGATGAAGGCAAGGGGCACCTCCTAAAGAAAAGATCTCAATTCCAACGTCACATTGTTAGTAGAGCTGAAAAAAATCATTTTCCAACTATAACAACTTTGAGGGATACAAAATCATCATTATAGTCAGCGTCTGTTTGCCTAGAAGCCTAGACATGAATTTCAACACCAAACTGACCTGACAGAAGTCAATAAACTTAAGATAGAAATGCCAAAACCAACAACAAACACCCCACCCTACAAAGGCAAGGTCTGCATTTCATCTCACAGAGATCAAAGTTAAAGGATTCTCCAGTAAACTGATGCAAGCCGGTAAGCTCTCAGCAGACTTGATTTTGTTATCCCTGAGTTAGTACAATCTAAAGGTTGGTATATGCCTGTACTTACTGGTTTCTTCCTGGGGTCTCTGAAATACTTGTGGTGGCGAGAGAGTCCCCTGTGGGAAGCTAGTTGAGATCAGGCAAGTTCCAAAGGGAGAGAGAAGGCTTAGGGAGGTGACTATCTTACAGATATTTATCTACAGAGACAGTACATATTTTTGTATCTCATTAAAAACTAAATTAAAAGTATTATTATTATTATTATTATTATTTTGCTTAAAAACTGTTCTAAAGCAGCGTTAGGTAGGAAAGGGTTCCTCCCATTTACTTAGTCTCGTGTGTTTACCAGTCTAGTCTGTTACTAGGACTGTATTATAGTTATTGCTAACAAAACCAACCATGATCAAGCTAGAAGAGGTACGGTTTCAGTGCCTGTGTCTTAGTTTTGATATATTCATGCCAGCTGTCATTCATAATTTTCCCAAATCTTCTTTGAACTCCTATTTCTTTCATTCTTACCTCAATGTTTAGAGTTTGTAATTATCTTCCTTTTATCTGTCCTGAGCTGGAGGAGGGCTTCTTCTCTTTCCAGAATGTTAGCATTTCCTGAGCAAGCAGGCAGGGTTTTAGGAGTATAGGCCACTCACCACTTTAAACTGCATGCACTCTTGCACCAGCTTCCAGGTCTCCTCTCAGACTATAGCTCCAACGTGTCCTGTCTGTGAGGAGACTGCTCAAACCTTACCCAGCGTTCCCAGTGAAAGACTGCCCCAGATTTCCACGCAGTCAGGGTAGGCATCTGCTTGGTCTTCTGTACCTCTCAGAGATGTCCCATGGCGGTGTAGAAGATTTCTGTTCACTATTAGAGAACTAAGTGTTTCTTACCCATACTCATGAAAATTCCTGGGTCTCTATTCTGATTTACACTTTCCAGTGGATCTTAGGTGCTCTCTAAACATCTATCTTACTTGCCTATTTTAAAACTAGTCTAGGACATTTTGTTACTGTGCAGGAACACCAAGTTCTTAGGCTTTTCCCTACCACAAAACTTCACGGTCATTCCACCAGCATACAAACGGATACATAACAATCCTGGACTGAGCACTAATGGCTGACACTTGACCAATGAGCTACGTCATCCGTACTCTTTGACTTCTTCCTTCAGATGCCACCTCCCACATCCACAGAAAGTGTGTGGATCACCCGTCCAGCTAAGAAACTCTCATTGGCCCCTACTCTGTGAAGGCACAGAAGTGTCATGAAGCAAACAAGGTCCCTACGCTCAAGGATGCCAGACCGTATCACATTCAGAACAGAGCCTTAAAAACAAACAAACCAAAACCCCTGGCTATTTTGTTCTTCAAAAACCCTACCCAGGGTCAATGTTGTAAATTCTCAGAGTATTTGTTTCTGGACTAAGGGAATATTTGTTCTCAGGGTTAGGATTCAGGATATTAACCCATGTAGAGATGAAACGGAATCACATCTATATCCTCTAGACCGGCAATAAAATCCAGTAGCTACTACTTCCAAGTGGTACATTTAACTACATGAAATAAAATTATAATTACAATGAGCTAAATTTAAAAGTTCCTTTCCCCAGGTGTACAGCCCACACTTGAAGTAAGACTTACACATGGCTCGCGGCTACAGTGCTGGGCAGCACAGAGGCAGCCAACGCCTAACGTCACAGGAAGTTCTATTGCACCACATTGGTCTAGGGCGTTGTTAATAAAAGTCACATAGTACCCACATTATACAATAGGTTGCCCATCTTGTCAAATGATGATGTCTTCCCAACTCTTACAGGATGCTACTAGTTATTTATAATAACCAAATTATAAAATAAGTTATCTATTCTGGAAAACAATAACTGTCTTTTCAACAGGATGTCATTATATACATATATATATGTATATGTATGTACATGTGTATATATTACAAGGAAATATATATAATTTAATAATACAATATAGTAAATATAATTATATATTATATAAACTAAAAATATAATATATTAAAATATTACATATATAAAAGAAAAAAAGGAACACAAACATTCCTTTCATTTTCTTTTAATAGCAGAGCAAATGACTGTGCCTATCTATCTATATAAGAGCAATAATGTGAGACATAACCAGTTCGCCATGGGAAACACTGAGGCCACTTACCCCCCTTCACTTTCTGCCTCCTCTGAGCTGTTACTTGTTGCTGAGCGTTGAACGGTTGTCCCCTTCTTTTTTCTCGCTCTGTGCTGAGGACTGATCTTATGAACTGTCACCTTCCCTCCGAATTCATCTTGTATACATTCCTCCAGCTTTGGAATTGTCTCTTTAAGGAATCTGATTTCCTCCTTCAGTTCTTCCATGTTGGTCAGTAGCTCGTTTAGCTTTTCCAGGATCTGGAGTTGCCTCCTTTGAAAGACCACCGATGCTCCTTGCGCACTGTGGCTTTCCTCTGGCAGAGTTAGTGAACCAAATTTCTTACCCAGAGAAAGAAGCTTAGGGAAGTTCATGGTCGTCCTTGGCTTGAGGACCTTGTGGTACCAGAAGGCCAGCAAGCTGATCCCAGCAGTCCCCGCCATGATGCCAAGGATTAGCTCTTTGTTTGTGGAATGGGGCATTCTGGGCTTTTATTTCTAAAATTAAAAAAAAAAAAAGGGAGAATGGAAATGAATTTTGTTTCTCTGTCCAGGAAAAAAAAAAAGACACTTTTCCAGTCAATAAAAGCAATATTAAACCTTTGTCATAAAAAATGTGACAAATCACAAGCCAAATCGCATTATTAGGACTATTACAGGAGTCTACTTCAATACGGACTTTAATTCTGATTTTAGTATCTCTCTATAGTCAACCTGAAGCTTGCTCTTTAGTTATACTTTAAAGGGCTTGAGAAACAGAAGCAAAAGTATCACCAGCTTGGAAAAATGCGTTAAGAATTCTAGATTTCCTGGTCTTCTCTGCTATTCTGTGTGTAGTTAACATGTGAGGTTTCCTGGGCTTAGTTCACTGGTAAGGGTAAGGGGAGGGTCTTCCTTAGCACATGAGTATATGAATATACCTAGAACTTCCCAAACTTGGTTCCACTTCAATTTTGTCTATTAGATGTATTTATTTGTGTTAAAGTTTACTAGTAAGGTGGTTGAAATAGCTGTAAGCTATCCACCTTTGGAACATATTATCGAAGCACTGCTTTCTATTATCCTGATCAGAAAGAAATAATCCCTGTAGGGACTCCTGGATCACAGTTGGAAGTAACTTCTAGACTATGAAAGAAGAAAAAAGAAAAGAGAACAAGCAAACAGGTAGGCAGTCTCACTCGACTAAAGGGATAATTTTAGGGTCTACGGGAAGTAGAGTATCTAGAATGTATGTGCCAGCATGCAGAGGGTGAGACAAGGATGTCGGGAAAACACAGACTCCACGGGGGCTGGTAAAGAATAACTTCATGAGAATGAAAAACTACCTGGAAGGTGTCAGTTAAAATGGTCCCAAGGATCACATGGAGCTGAGATGCCAAGCAGGCTTCCAGTCTCTGTGAGGCTTTCAGCAGAGAGCTCAAAGGAACCTCAGAGTTAATGCCATTTACACTCCATCCAAAATGGATTAAAAATTTAAAAAGAAGCCACCAAACTATTACATTGATTCACAAGTGATTTAAGTGTCAAAGATAAAAGTGTCCAATACTGTAAATTAGCAGAAAAAAATGCAGAATTGAACAATGTTCAACAATATACAGCCAGAATGTCCCATACCTAGCCAGAATTCATCAGACTTGCACAGAAGCAGACCAGAGGCAATCGAATCAGCAAACAAAGGCCTTAAAACAATCATTTAAAGCATTCGCCAATTATTGTGAATAAGTTAAAATGTTGCCATATTATAAATGTACAAATATATTCATGATAAGGATACACGTGATGAGGGGAGAAAAAAGAAAGTTTTAAGTCAGACTGTTTGGAATTTCTAGAAATGAAAACTAAGATATCTGGGAAAAAGGCTTTATGAAGTAAAATTGACAGTAATGATAACACCACAGGAGGACAAAGAGTAGTGCACGGGAAGACACAGCAGTAAAAGTCACCCCCGGATGCAGCACGATGGGGAGACGCTAACGCTAACGACCAGGACAGTAGACATCAAGAACATCCAAGATGGACAGGAGCGTAGAATGGAAGAAGGGGGAGCAAACGAGTCCTAAATTAAAGAGAAGCCAACGAAGTCAAACAGTGAGAAACCAGAGTGGACTAGTATTCTGTTGATAAGGATGGAGGGTGGAGTGGGGAAGAGAGCCAGAAGGAGGAGGGAGGAGTGGGAATAGGGAGGAAGGAGAAGGCTTATCACGGCTTATGATGAAGGAGCCATTTAAACAAGAAAAATGAAGTAGTGGTGTCTTTAACATGCTGGGAGGGGTGTTGGGGATGGGGAACCTATCAGCTGAAATTTGTATACCCAGTGAATATCTTTCAACATTAAAGGTAAAAACAAGACAAAAACAAAACGAAACAAAACAAAAAAGCCTGGGGTTTTATTGTTTAACAAAAGCAGAGACTATTATTACCAAGTAAGTGCTAAAAGAAATGCTAAGCAAGTTCTTCAAGCAGCACAGTAGCCGTGAACATGCACGGAGGGCACCACACACCAGTGGTGGCATAGACGGACAAACATGAAATCGAGTTTTCTCATTTTAAAATTCACTTGTAAACTAATTGCTATTGAAGCCAAAGTGGCAACCACACACGATAGGTTTATAACAGGCTAGAAAGCAAGGGGCAAAGTCCAAAGTATGGGAGAGTCCTAAGAAAGGAACAGAAAACCATAAAGGTATCAATAAACCTGTGTGTGTGTGTGTGTGTGTGTGTGTGTGTGTGTGTGTGTGTGTGTGTTTTGAGGTGGGGTGGGTGGAAAACAATGGAGTAATAAAGATATTCACTCACCAAAGGAAGGCAGGCTGGCCTGAGGGATGGCTAAATACAAAACAAGTGGGAGAAAAGATGCCGGTTATATAGAAACATGGTCTCAAAAGATCAAGGAAAATATGATTTTCCAATATGAAAGTTTAATTAAAATGCAAAGCTGATAAGGTTGAAGCAACAGTGCAGAATTGTACAAATCCGCAACAGTACAGAATTGTACAGATCCAAATAAGAAGGCCAAGGAGATGGTCTCCAGCGCATGAGCACAAGGCTGACCTTCAGCCGGAGCACAAACCACTCTTTGACAGTAACAAAAGAACAGGCAGATTACTTCAGCAGAGATTCAGGCTAAGTGGGTGAATGTAGGAGCTTATCAAAGTTCTCTTTGATTGTTTCTTGTCCAAAACGGCCAGGAGTGGAAGCTGGGGCGCAAATACTAGATGGACATAACTCCTGAGTTAGGCTGCATCCCTGAAATCGTGCGCCCCACAGCGAGCACCGTACTATTCTCCACATTCGAGCAAGGCATTGTTGTTTCTGTATACTACATGGCCAACTAAACATAATGATTTAAGTGACCTATGGAAGAGGGCGACAAACAGAAAGCAGCAGGAATCTAGTTCCAAGGGCTGCTTAAAGGAATGTTTCTTTTCAGATTCTTATTGTAGTGGAGGGGCAAAGGCATTTGCTCTCAAGCTCAACTACCCGAGATCAATCCTCATTCCCCCACAGTGGAAGGAAAAAGACAATTCCTGCAAGTTGTGCTATTGCGCGAGTGCGCGCGCGCGCGCGCACGCGCGCGCGCACACACACACACACACACACACACCACTAAGTAAATAAATAAAAGTTAAAAAAAACCCAGATTCTTACAATATTAAACTATATGCATAGACAACAGTTACTTTCCAATTTGGATGTCCCACCTCATTAAAAAAAAAAGTAAGGACTTAGCTCAGATTTTGATGACTATTATCTCTAAGAGACTGATTGAAAATCTCTCTCTTACAACAGTCCCAGGGAGGACCCTGGTGCTTAATCTGGCCTGTCTGATGGAAGAGCATTTGTCAGTTTTTCCTTTCTTTTTCTTTTTTCTCTTTTAAACCCAGATATCCTCTGAACTAATTGATATATCTGGGAACTGTACATCTAACCAGCTGCTCCCCTCACTCACCCATGAAACCCATCGATAGCAGAATCCAATGCATCTGCAACAGATGAGGCTGTTGATAATAAGTACTGTTGTTTGGCCCCATAAACATTAAACTAGTGCATAAAACTAAATTACCTCGATAGATTACCACAAAAAGCAATAGAAATAAAAAAAGGTACCACACACTATGACACGCATCTATATTACAGGCCAATCACGCAGCAAACTTGATCATCTTAAGGCTGGTTTTTGTTTCTGCTTTTTATTGATTAATAAAATACTAGGGCTGGGAACAGTTCAAAAGTACAGTTCTTGCTTAGCATATATCAGAACCAGCATTAGAGCTCCAACAACACCCATTCTGTACCTGCCTTCTCTCTCTCTATCCCCAGCCCCATCCCACCCTTAATGAAGAATGCCCACACGCCCATCTTGAAGTCTACCATGGCCGAGCAGTGGTGGCACACGCCTTTAATCCCTGCACTTGGGAGGCAGAGGCAGGCGTATTTCTGAGTTTGAGGCCAGCCTGGTCTACAGAGTGAGTTCCAGGATGGCCAGGGCTACACAGAGAAACCCTGTCTAGAAAAACAAAAACAAAAAACAGAAACAAAAAACAAAACAAAAGAAGTCTACCATAAGGAATTTTCTTATGCTGATTTAATTCTTTGATCCAGTCCTAGTAGGCCAGCCTTGAACTTTACATTATGAAACACACACACACACACACACACACACACACACACACACATCTGAAAGATCTGAAAGGTTTTTTTTTTTTTTTTCATTTAATAAGTAAATAAACAGAAGTAAAAATCCACCAGGAGAAAGACCTTATCCCCAAGACAGAATCAGGTTTAAACACATGAGAAGCAGCCAAACTTTTACCTTTTTTGGGGTTCTACACCGGCTCCAAATGATCTCTTTGAAGTAGTTCAAGACAATAGTGCCATTATTATTTTTCAGACAAACTGCTGTAATCTACCCAGAGGGTTATCAGATTCAAGAAGTGAGAAAGGTTACCTCTGGCTTCCTGTTTCGTAAATCCTAGAGACATCTAGCCAGCGGCATGCAGAATGAGAAAGCATCAAGCAAGGACAGACAGAATGCTGACAGAGCAGAGATGGTTAGAGGTGAACTAAGGCGTCAAAACCATGAACATTAACAAAGAATAGACTCACTAGATATGGCATTTGTTTAAAAAAAAATCTCACCACTAGAAACATATAGGTCAGAGTGTGTGAATTTATGCTTCTATGTGCTTCTATGTCAGTGACTTGAAAACCCTGAATAAAAATAGTAAGGCACAAACAAGAAGTAACTTGGAGTGTGCTTTTGTGTCAATAATCGGAAATATGACACGGATGAACAAGGAAAACTATAAAAGTTGGAAATCAGAATCTGCTTGCCTACGGTGTACTTTAAAAGGTTGTATAAAATTACTTAAATTGTTTTTAGACTCTTGACTATAGTAGTATACTCTTGTCCTGAGTACAGATAAGGCAACTAAAATTTATTGAGCAGACTTTACAACTCATTTTAAGATGCAAGTTTGCATTTTGGAAGCAAAACATTATTAGTTTACAAACTTCCAGTTATAAATCACTTACGATGAAAAAGGATAGCTATTATGTTTGCATAAATGACCTAAAATTAATACAGTACACAACCAAAGGTTATTAGCAGCGAGTCACCTAGTGAAACAATGAAATGTTGACTTCCAAGGGAACTAGGACACACAATGCTTTTAAAAGAAAACATTGCGTTCATGTCTTAGTTTTACCTCTAGACATTAATGTTCTTAAAGTAACTTGAATGTTTAGAACGAGCTCCTAAGAAACATTCATACGAATTCATCAGCTGGTCCTTGGGATAAGGGGAAGGCATAAAGAGCTCGAACCCATAAACAAGAGGAACGAAAACGACCAAGAGGGTCAAGCAACATGCCTTACAAATCAGCTTTAAGTTTCAAGCTTCGGAAGGCAACATTCGGACGGAGTTCTTGGGGCTATCATGTATTCAGCGATGCAAGTACTTTACCATTGAATTCTAACACTCCATCAGACTTTCATGCATTTCCTCATCTATAATTTAAATTTGGAGCCTTTTAGTATTCAACTTATTTGCAAATGTTAGTAGTAGTGCTGTTAGTCTAGTTTCCATGTTTGTATAAAAAAGGGCAGACAATCAAAATTTTTTTCTTTTTTAGTTGGGGGGCACGCAAAGAGAACAAGGTTGGCGCGAGCCTGAGGCAGGAGCAGAGGCGCGGTGCCCGCCTCCGGTGGTCGCCTGGGCTCGGGGGTCAGGAAGCCACCTCTCCAGGGCGCAGGCTCCTCTAGGATGGTGCCAGGAGTGCCCGCAGCCCCAGGTCACCAGGCGGCAGGCCGCGACCCGGAAGTGGAGCAGCCGCCGGAAGTGCCGCCGCCTTCTTCCACACGCCCCACCGCCCGTCGGACCCGGGCTGCCGAGCCCAGCCCGCCCAGGTACCCCTTCCCTGGCTAGGTACGCACCCGGAGTCGTTGCGCAGGCTTCTCTGGGGCTGGAGCCAGGGAACCGGGACCCGCGGGCGAGCGGGCGAGCCAGGAGAGGATGGCCGAGTGGAACCCTGTGCAGCCTGCGGGTCCCAAGGTCCTGCGTGGTGGCCTTCGTGTCTGACCCAGATAACGGAGGCGCCGGGGGAGGAGCCGCTAGCGGCCCGGGGCTCCCGCCTCCTCCGGCCGCCAGCACTGCTCAGCCCCGGGCTCCGGGCCTGCTTCTCTCGACCCGGAAAGCTGAGCCCCGCAGAGCGCCCCGCAGGCCGCCTCGGAGGCAACTGCCCCCCTCCACCCGGCGCATCCACTGGGCCATCCCTGCCACCGATGGCTTCCAAGGCCTCCCCGCCCTTAGCTCACCTCCACCCCCACGGCACAACTTTTAACCTTCCTTCAGTCAAACGCAGACTTCTTGCACCATCATCTGGTTTTCCTGACTTCAACTCACTTTGATGTTCTATGAACCAAATTCCCAGCCTCTTTGTCCCCTGCTGTTTTGAGTTGCTTTCAGTTCAAAACCAGTCTTCTTGGATTCAGGTGGCTGGTGTTGAAGGTTTGCACAGCATCACGCTCTGCAGATTGTGTAATGATAATTCTGTCAAACTTTTAAAAAACTGCTTAAATGCCCCTCTGTAAAGCTCTCACTTGGAGCATGGTTGACTTAAACTTTTGACTTGATGAGAACAGTCTTTTGGGGGGAGGGTCAATATAGGGTTTCTCTATATAGCCCTGGTTGTCCTGGAACTCACTCTGTAGACAAGGCTGGCCTGGAACTCAGAAATCCGCCTGCCTCTGCCTCCCAAGTGCTGGGACTAAAGGCGTGCGTCACCACTGCCCGGCTGAGAACAGTCTTAATTACTAAAGTTCCCATCAATGAACTGAATAGAATTAAAAATGGATGCACCCCTGTTTATCAAAAACATAAGAACCAAACCGCTGTAAAAAGAATCAGGGTTGATTGATTGTACAATATACTATTCTTTACTGAAGGAAATTGAAGAAAACAATTTCACATTATAGAATTTTTACTTCCTAGTGTGAAATCAAGTTTATTACAACCTAGCTTCTGCCATTTTACTAAAAGCACAGCATGCTGGAGCTGGAGACATGGCCCAGCACACCCTCACAGGACCGGTCTCTAGTCATTCTCCTCTGTAAACAAACCACCCGGCATCTCTTCTTACATGGTGTTCCTTTCATACTGGGTTATACTAGTCTTGGTAAATCCACCAACCTTGATCTCTTTCCCTTGAGAAGCTATTGGACACATTCCTTGTCCCTCGGGGTTCATTTGTGCTTTAAAAGTTTATGCACGAGGGCTGGTGAGATGGCTCAGCAGGTAAGAGCACTCGACTGCTCTTCCGAAGGTCCGAAGTTCAAATCCCAGCAACCACATGGTGGCTCACAACCATCCGTAATGAGATCTGACTCCCTCTTCTGGAGTGTCTGAGGACAGCTACAGTGTACTTACATATAATTAAAAAAAAAAAAAGTTTATGCATGAAAGGATAAAGAGTTTAAGGAAGTAGCCGGGCGTGGCGGCGCACGCCTTTAATCCCAGCACTTGGGAGGCAGAGGCAGGCGGATCGAGGCCAGCCTGGTCTACAGAGTGAGTTCCAGGACAGCCAGGGCTTCACAGAGAAACCCTGTCTTGGAAAAAACAAAAAACAAACAAACAAACAAAAAATAGTTTAAGGAAGTCTAAACCTCCTGCTGCTTTCAGCCTACGCTGGTCCCTACGACATAATTACTGCTTGCCTGTGCCTTTTGTGTTTCTGAGTTCTAATTCCTTAATCACCTGTGACATCCATTGAGGGAAACAAACTGTTTGGTTTGAAGACAATTAAGTGTCCTGTCTGTTTCCTTGGCCTGAATCACTTTTCCTTTTGTCAAGAATTTGATAGGAATTTTATTGTAAAACTCAAGGATTGATAGCAGTCAACTATTAGAACCCACATTCCATGATTTTTTCCCATTCACCTATAAAGTTTTTTAGTCTCAACTTCATTGTGAACAGTGCTGAACTGTCAGTCCTTCAGTTCAGTTATGAAGTCTCCAACTCCTGTTTCCAAACAGCAAACTCACCCGCATTTCTCAGAGAGCTTGAAGGAAATGTTCCGCAGAAAGGGAAAGGGTCTGATGAGTCTTATTCCCAGTTCTCTGGCTTCATTCTTTTAAAGATTTATTGATTTTTATTTTATGTTTATGGATGTTTTGCCTGCGTGCGTGTTTGTGTACAGTGTGTGTGCCTTGTCTACACAGGCTAGAAGAGGGGGTTGGGTCACCTGGAGCTGGATATACAGGTGGTTGTGAGCAACCAGGTGGATGCTGGGAATTGGCTCTGGGTTCAATCGAAGAGTAGCCAGTGCTCTTAAGGGCTGAACTGTCTCTCAAGCTCCTCTGGCTTAATTCTTTAAATGTGCTCTCTTATTCTGTCCTCTTATAAAAAATCTAGTGAGATAAATAACATTACTGGTGATGACACTGAAATCTTGAAAGGGGGAAAAGTATGTCCAAGCCACACCACCAGCTCTAGAGGTAAAATCAAGCCAATCTTTGAAAAGCTTTCCTCTTTACCCCACGTAAGCCCCACTGGATAGGCCACCTTTGATCGAACACTGGACTCAGCCTCCCTCAGCTGTTCTCAGCAGGCCTATCATGATGGAGTCTGTATTCCTTACCCACTTCAGCTAATTAAGGTCCAGCCCTCAATGCTTTTGTTGGAAGAGGAACTGAACTCTTAACTCTGAACACTTGGTTCCTGAGGGGTAACCATACAGGCTTAGCAACAGGATGTAAAATTGTCATGCTCATCATGTTTAGAGTCCATTAGGAGTGAGATATGGAGAAAAAAGGAAAAATGTAAGTGTCCAATTAAATAGTTGTTTTCAATTTTTTTAGAGATCTATAAAACACTAAGAAATTTCAAGAGAGAAATTCCAAAAACTATAACTTTGGTTAAATGGGAACTTCAAGATAATAGTTTGTTAAATATGTACAAGGTTACAGTTCTTAAATATTTTCATAAGGTTAATAGATGAATTCAAGAAATTATTATTTACTTAAATATAGCAAAATGGTTGTCCACTATTCTGGTAATGAAAAGATTACAAAATAGCATTTTAAATAAGAATGAGTGACAAGTTTCCAATCTATGTACACATACACACATATACATGTACATACATACTTAAACACATATACACATACATACATACATTACTTAAACAATTGAAAACTGAGTCAATTTGTTAAAAATATAACTACCTTATTAATATATTTAATTCTTATTAGAAACTTTCAATTTTCACATGGAAAAAATGCTTTTGTTCAATGAAAAAGTTCCAGGAAAGCCCTAAACAATACCTTGTTTGATCAATACCAACCTTACTTGGTGGCTGTCAGGAGTTTTTCTAGGTTATTCTATGAAGTTTCTTCAGAAATTGCAGAAGAGTCTTTTAGCCATGTCCTTGCATGAGTTCTTCAGAGAACTCTAAAGAATAATTAAAGGGATTCTAAAAAGAGTAACTCAGCCCCTCCATTCTTTCAACGGGAGAGATAATGACTCAGGGTGTCCTTGTGAGAGTCTCTGTGGACGGGTGTCCTTGACAAACCGAGGTCAGTTCATCCTTTGACCAGAATCAAATACAACTGAAGATGAATGAGACAAAGTAGTGGTAGCAGTACATGGGACTGAAGATGTTTACTTGCAGTGAGTAGACAGAAGATTTTTTTTAATTAAGTCTTGATTAAAGAAGAGGTTGGTCAACATTCTGCTGCAAAGCAGTTGGCCCTCGCTGTTTTCATAGCTCCCCCGACCTCAGTTTTTGCAAAGAAATGTGATTTACCCGGTAGGAGCAGATTTTCTACAAGAAATTGTTCAGGAGATGGGGGGGGGCATTTTTGCTATGTAAATCAATCATTAGAACAGATTTACTCTCTAAGGTTACAATTGGGACTCGTTAATTAACCAGCCACTGTTAAACCTTGTACGGTACAACAGGCAGAAGAGAGAACAAGAAAGACTAAATATTAGGGGAGGCAGAAGGACTGAATGCGGGTAATGGGGAATGAATTATGAGAAAGGATATAAAACTAATTGGTTTTCCAGTTCTCTGTCATGGAGTTTTTGGTGTTGGTGGTGGATAAGTGCATAAAAGTATGTTAGGCAGTGAGTCAGTAAAGGCCACGTGTGAAGCCCCGCAGCATCAGGATGAGCATTCTAAGTGTATAGAAATTTACTGAGACGTATAGACTTTGGATCTGGCTAGTATCAGTTGTGTAATGTTTTTTATTTTCAAGACTTTTTTGAATAATAAAGTTAAAAGCCTTTTTAATTTATAAAATTTCATTTCTAACATTATAATTAATATACTTATTTGGACTCTCACCCAGAGATGTGAATCTAGAAAAAGATGAAAACTGAAGCCTACGAGTGCAACAATTTCAGAAGAAGTTCTGTCCCATAAAGCCACAGTTCTCGTGTATTCCAACCCAATACAATTTTAGTTTGTTTGTTTAGAACAGGAGATATAAATTATGAAAATTATGCCTCAAGTGATGGTCATTTTCCGAAATAAGCCCATACGATCCTTTACAATCTATGCGGTAACGTGCATCCTGGCTTGGGGTTGTATTCCAGCTGAGTACTGATGTCAGGGAGCACTCATCTGTGTGTTTTGGCATTGGCAGTCCTTCCCCTGCCAGCTATGTAGCAGTCGATTACTCTCCAGTGACCAAGGTTAAGAGATATGCACTCTGCCTTTGTGGTATCTCCTTACCAGCTAGTGCAGACCTAAGTCTTCCTTGTACCGGCCACAGGTTCTGCCAGAATTCGAGCAAAGAAACTCATTGTGCCAGGTGGTGCTTTGACTTTCTCACATTCGGGAAAGCAGCCTCAGTCCTCCTCAAAAATAAAAAGGAAGCTGGTTCGCATAGGAATGTCGTCACAGTTACCCCTTCACTTGTAAGCTTCGAGAACCTTTATACACAGTGGATAGCCAGCCAGTCACTCCTAGAGCAGGAAGTGTAAGTCCTGGAGCAGGAAGAGAATTTGGATATTTACATTTAGAAACACAGTGAGTCCTTATGAAGCAAGTGTGTTTTAGACACTTAGACTTTAGTACTTTCCTTTGCTAAACATTTACAATTATAAATTAAATATAACAATTTTCCCTCCTTTAAGATGCAGAAATGATCAATACATACCACCTTACTATGGCTTGGGTTGTCTTGTCAATGGCATCATACATCTAAGTGAAAACTGAAAATTTCATTTAATTAAAATGCTTTGCTACCCCACATTATCAAAATTTCCACTGGTCATGCCTCCCATCTTGAGCAATAACTTGGTTTAACATCCTTAATGATTAAAACTTGGAAAGCTTTCTCTCTCAGTCTTTATTCACTGCCCGCCCTCCCCCACATCTCTCACAGAAACCACTAAAGTAGCTCTCAACTGTTCTCAACTGTGCAGGGCAAAGGCCTCCTCATGCCCCAAGCAAGTGGCTTTGATCTTTTTGGAACAAAATTTCTCAATATCAGTTCTATTGACTTTTTGGGCCAGAGAATTACCATAGGAGAATTTTATGTTTTAGAATGTTTCTCAGCACTCCTGACTTCTGTATACCAATAGCACAAAGATCTGTTGATTAATGTGTAACATCATAGAATCAGATACTTTAACAGCAAAAATAGCACCAACGTGGACACTGAATTAAATGATGCTCAGGTAGGGCTGTTAAAGAATTCCCCAACTTTGACAGAGTATGCTAGAAGTTCTTAAGTTTTTAAGTTTTAAATAATTTTATCAAACTAATTTTTCTATCCTAATTGTTGATAGTTGGTAATACTACCCCTTGAATGAAAGAACCAATTGATAGGTAAAACAGCAGCCTTCAGATGGGGAAAGGACCATCACCAACCCTACTGATGACAGAGGGCTTACATACAAAGTATAGAAAGAACTCAGGAAACTAGACATCACCAATCCAAACAACCCCATTAAAAAGGGGTACAGGGCTAAACAGAATTCTGGACAGAGGAATCTCGGACTGCTGAGAAGCACTTAAAGAAATGACCCATCTGATACCTGTCAGAATGGTGAAAATCAAAAACTCAAATGATAGCAGATGCTGGCAAGGATTCGGAGCAAGGGGTACACCTCTCCATTGCTGGTGGGAGTGCAAACTTATACAACCACTCTGGAAATCAATTTGTCGGATTCTCAGAAAAGTGGGAATAGTTCTACTTCATGACCCTTCTATACTACTTCTGGCCATATACCCAAAAGATGCCCTACTATGCCACAGGGACACTTTCTCAACTATGTTCATAGCCGCTTTATTTGTAATAGTCAGAAACTTCAAACAACCTAGATGTCCCTCAATTGCAGAATGGATTAAAAAGATGTGGTACACAGCAGAATACTACTCAACCAGCTAGAGAAAGCACCTAAGGAGCTGAAGGGGTCTGCAACCCTATAGATGGAACAACAATATGAACTAACCAGTACCCCCAGAGCTCGTATCTCTAGCTGCATATGTAGCAGAAGATGGCCTAGTCAACCATCACTGGGAAGAGAGGCCCCTTGGTATTGCAAACTTTATATGCCCCAGTACAGGGGAACGCCAGGGCCAAGAAGTGGGAGTGGGTGGGTAGGGGAGCAGGGTTGGGGGAGGATATAGGGAATTTTCGGGATAGCATTTGAAATGTATATAAAGAAAATATCTAAAAAAAAAAATACTACTCAACCATTAAAAACCAAGACATCATGAATTCTGCAGGCAAATGGATGGACCTTGAGAATATTCTGAGTGAGGTAACCCAGTTCCAAAAGGACATGCATGTTATATACTCACTTATAAGTGGATATTAGCCATAAAATACAGGATACCCATGCTACGCTCCACAGACCCAAAGAGACTAAACAAAAAGTAAGGCCCAAGTAAGGATGCTTGAATCTCACCTAGAAGGAGGAATAAAATAGTCATAGGACACAGATGGAGGGAGGAAACTGTGTGGGAGGGGGATAGGAAGGAGAAACCGGGTTCAGGATCAGGTGTAGGGAGAGACAGAACAGAGGGCTAGGAGAACGAATGTAAATCTGCAGCTGGTGGGGGTGAGAGGTTCTCAGGAGTCAATGAGGGAGACCTGCCTGAGCCTTATAGCCGTGGAGATATGGAACTTCAAGAAGTAACCTCTTGTAGTCAGGCAGGGACCTCAGTGGAACGATAAGGACACCAACCCACTCACAAAACTCTTGATCCCAAATTTATCCTGTCTACAATAAATGCAGGGACAAAGATGGAGCAGAGACTGGGGGCATGGCTAACGAATAATAACCCCCCCCCCCACCTTGAGACCCATTCATGGGAAAGCACCAATCCCTGACACTATTAATGATACTTTATTATGCTTGCAGGGAGGAGCCGAGCATAACTGTCCTGAGAGGCTCTACCAAGCAGCTGATTGAAACAGATGCAGAGACCCACAGCCAAGCAATGGCTCTGTCCAATGTTTGGGGACTTATATGGAAGAGTTGGAGGAAGGATTGAGGGCCCATGAGGGGATAGGAACTCAACGTGAAGACCAACAGCGTCACTATCCAGGGCCCTTGAGGCCTCTCAGAGACTGAACCACCAACCAAAGAACATACATGGCTAGGAACTAGGCCTCATGCACATATGTAGCAGATATGTAGCTTGGTCTTCATGTGGGTCTCTCAACAACTGGTAAGATTATCATATCTGTCCAACCCAGTCTCTCTCTCTCTCTCTCTCTCTCTCTCTCTCTCTCTCTCTCTCTCTCTCACACACACACACACACACACACACACTTGTCTAATGGGGTGGGTAGAGTGGCTTTCAGAGGAGAAAGACCTGCTGATTTTGAAACAAACTTGTAGAAAAGCTGAAAAGGTAGAAATCAACTTCTAAAACTTAACAAAAGTTTTGGACTTTACATTAGAGCCAAAATCGGGTGTAAAGCGAGTCCTGTTTATCACAGTAACTTTTTCATTAGAATTTGCTATCGAGTGTTTAAAAATCTCCCTGATTTATGTATTTTGTATTTAAAAGTGCTTTAGCACCACCGCTTCTGCCTCACCAGGCCACTAAATCTTTTAGATGGTGTTTGTAATTAAGATGGCAGACTGAAAAACGAGGCATTGAGTGTAAATAGAGCAGCTCTGAATTGACTGTTGATTGCCAAGGATCATTGACCACCATGCCTTTGGTTTCTTAGTTCTGACAGGGAGCTCAAGAATTTTCAGTTTAAAGACTCTCCAGTTGATTTTGCATGGGCCACCCTTTCAGAAGCCTCACATGTTTCTAGGTGGTAGTTGATAAAGAGTTTCTTAAATGAAACAGACCAAATATCATCACCATCACCATCACCACCACCACCACCACCACCACCACCACCACCACCACCACCACCATCACCATCATCATCACCATCTGTAGGAATCATTGTGGACCTGTTTTTGCATTTTTAGTATTTTGTGAGAAGTGGAGTTAAAAGGCAGTATCGAGAGAAATAAAACCTTATTTTGGAATTTTTGCCTATGAGAATGCTCCATGATTTGAAGGTTCTTCCCAGAACTTAAAATGAAATTTAATCTTATGGAAAAGTGTTAAACACTGGGACCAGGTAAGAAATTTAAGAAGTGCTGTGAATTAATGCCCGATGACGTCCATTTAATTTCTGATATTCAAGGTAGCAAGCTCAGTCAATGAGAGAACAGAGAAAAAGAATAGTGCCAGTTAAGTTTTGGTGAACAAAATGCGAAGTTAATTTTCAGTTCCTCCACTGTGCATTATTTATTTAACTGAGAAGGCAAATAACTTAAAATATTATTAAAAAATGAGAATGTTACCTTTCATTAATAAATGATTGCCTATAGAGATGCCAAGTTGGTTTGGAAATATCCTTTACTTTGACCTTACCAGCTGCTAAAGTCCTTTGATTATCTTCCAGTATTGATTTAAGTTTCTTCCAAATTAGGTTTATTTCAGTTCTTTTCTGGGAGTTACAGTTTGTTTATATCTTTGCTGTAAGGGTCTGAAGTGTGTTTATAAGTTCATGCACTTTGAAAGGATCTGGGAAGGTCACTTACTTCAAACATTTTAAGGTGATATTTGGAGTATTTATAGTGTGCTGCAAACACAGCAAAAGGTTTGGTAGGGGATGGAAGGGCTTGTGAACTCTTCTCATGAAACCTGAGGGGGGAACAGTCCTGCTTGTCCACAGTGAGAGAGAACATTTGTAGTTTCGAGAGAAAGCTTGTAGCAACTGGGCAGTACATTTGCAGGTTCAAATAGGGCACTTTTGCCCTTGGGCAAACACTTGGCAAATAAGAATTTACTTAAGGTGGTGCCTCAGTTTCTAACATTAGCCTCCCCGAGGGTAAGCACCACTTGTAGCATATCCTGAGAATAGAAGAATGGTAGAATTTGGCAGTGTTTAAACCTATTTCATAATGAATTAAAATGTGAAAGGGCCACATTCATTGTATGAGTTGCTGGAAAATATTCTACAAGGAAATGTATCTCTTTGCTCTTTGATTATCCAGAACACCAGAAAATGAGTGTCGTCCTGAGAGTATTAGGTAGAGTATTGGAGTAAATCACATTGATAATTATTTTTGAGAATTATGGTAGAAAGAAACAAAATGTAGAGAAAAATTACATAAGGAGTGCAGATGCTATTTACATGTACAATGACAATCTCTAAGAACACAGAATACTAAATAAATAAGTCTTTTATTTAGCATGCCATGGAATTAATCAACAGCATGATGAATACACAGGGTTAGAATTAGAGGCAATACGTGAAGAAGGTATGGGGCAGACAAAGGGAAAGGATAGGGTTCATGAACCCTCAGAAAGAATAAAAATGCCAAGTGAGATTGTTCTTGTTTCTCCTGGGATTGGTGATAAGTTCCTTAGGGGAAAACAAGAAATGCTACGTAATCTCTACTCTAAATGGAAAACCACTTCTTCACTGTGCATGTGAAGAGACAGTGCTCCTCTTTCCACCTTGGTTCTGGGTCCTCTTCAGGAATAAGAAACCTCTGGAAGAGTGCAGCCTGGTAAAGTGGCTGGGTGTTTTACCAGCATTCTATACCCAAGGGCCTTGACGATGGGTGGGGCATCACCAAGAGAATCACCTGTAACTCACAATAGCCCTGGAGACGGCCTCTTCTTCTCCAGTGGAAGAGCAACTTGAGTTAAGGATCATTATTAGGCTCTGATTAGGCCATTCAGTCTAGAAAGCATCCTGGCTCTTCAGCAATAGCAGAATAAAGAAGAGAGTCATAGTCCCTCCCAGGAAATATTAAAGATGTTGTCTATAGTCAATGGCAGGTGCAGTGGGAAGCTTCGGACATTCTGAGCACCTTTACAGGGAAGCAGAAAAGGCACTCGCATCACAAAATGGTGTGATCTTGTCCTAGTGGGATGTAGTTGAGATTGAAACTACCCAAGGAAGCCATTTTTGACTGTGCCCATATAGTCAGGGTCACTTGTACTCTTTGCCTACCTACGCCCAGGCTACAGTGATTCTATGACTTGAAACAGTTCCAATGACTAAGAAAGGGAGCCCTTAATGACAACTTTGCCCACAAGCTGTGCCAGTGGAGGGAACATCGCAACCAATCGGAAAGAGGGCACACAACCTCGTGAGGAAGCCTTGTTTATGCCCTCTTATGTGTTCTGATGGCAGAAAACAGGAAGGAGAAGTGTAGGTTAAGAGAATGTGATTGGAGAAAGAGAGCAAGTCCTGTCTGCTATAGGTTAAGGAAGAGCTACTAAATGCAGACTGAAGTGCTAGGGATATATTTCCACACAGTGTTGGAAGTTCGGGGATCCGCTTTGCAGTAGAAAAGATAATTCAATGGAACATAGTTGATAGACATTTAGGGAAATAAGTTCACTCTATATGTATATGTGGATAAATGGGTATCAGAAGAAGCTATTCAGTTAGCCACTGTGCAAGACAGACACTTTTAGGGACAAACTCCTATGTTGCTACATCTTCAAACTTTTTTCATCTTTAACTGAACTTTTGTTTTTCAAGCTAAGTGTCTTAGAGTTTGACTGCTGTGAACAGACACCATGACCAAGGCAAGTCTTATAAAAAAAAACATTTAATTGGGGCTGGCTTACAAGTTAAAGGTTCAGTCCATTATCATCAAGGTGGGAGCATGGCAGCATCCAGGCAGGCATGGCACAGGCAGAGCTGAGAGTTCTACATCTTCATCCAAAGGCTGCTAGTGGAAGACTGACTTCCAGGCAACTAGGGTGAGAGTATTAAGCCCACACCCACAATGACACACCTATTTCAACAAGGCCACAACTTCAAATGGTGCCACTCCCTGGTCCAAGAATATACAAACCATCACACTCAGCCTGCTTACATTCCTGTTCCTCACTTCAGTATTTTAAACATGTGCCTCATGATGTTGCGATCAACATGCCACAAGATGTAGCTAAGCTTTTTTCTTAAATTATAGATTAAAAGTGAGCATGTTTAAGAATGTACTTCTTAATCAAGTACGCTGGAATGGCCAGCCCTTGTGTGAGTGTGAATAGGATTTCCGATAAGACCCCCATGCTGCTGCTGCTGTTCAGAGGGCATCATTTTGGAAACAGTTCCCGCAATTTCCTTTTGTGGTATAGGCAATAAACCCATCTCTGCGCTTCACGTCCTAGCTGCACTTTTGTGGTTCTGCACCTGCTAACGTGACCCCACTGTGTTTATTTGCATTGCTGAGTCACTAAGTCACTACCTGAGCTAACTCTTCCTAGTCTTGGTTTGGTGCCTGATAAAACCTTAATGTCTTTGTTTTTATCCTATGGGACTATTGCTAGTCCTTCGTATAGGAGGGACAAATGGGCTCTTATTCAAACTTAATATAGCCCAGTATCAATTACTTACCTTAATCATCCTTAGACACGCCAATGCTAATATTCTAATAACTAAAGGAAATCTGAGAGACTTTGCTCAGTAGACATTCTCTGATGAATAGTATTTGAATCAACTATTCACTGGAGGGATTGGCAAATTAAATTATTTATCTTTTACAATGTAATAGCTTTAGTGAACAAGCTCTGGGGTAGCTTCCATTTCTAATGAGGTCAAGCATTACTGAAAATTGAAGACAACCTCATTTGCATTCTAATTAAAGCCATTTCATTAACAATCCAACTTAGAAGCACAGAGGTTTATTAAGGAAGCCTTGTCCTTTCTAGACCATCTCATTCTCCAGAAGTAAGATATGGTTTGTGATACACATGTTTGTGTATTTCCCATGAATATACAGGTATGCATGTGTGTTATATGTGCCATATAAAACATGCATAATAATGTATCGTATGTAATTTCATTTCTACCTTTTTTTGATAACTCATAAGTATTTTGTTGTGAAATGTCTAACTAGGCTCTGAACTACTAGATATTATGTAGGCTCACTTCATTATTTTCGATGAAAATATTATTCAGTGCAAGTGTATTATGAGATAGTGTGATGGTTAATATTCTCAACTCCACAGAATCTGAAATCACCTAAGAGATAAACCCATGAGGGATTATTTATAATAACCTCTGGGCAGGCCAAAGAGAGATAATCTTGATAAGGTTCATTTAGGTTGGAAGACCCACCCTAAAGAAGAGAGGCGCCATGCTCTGGACTTGAGTCCTGACCTGGACTGTACAAAGGGAAAGTACTAGCTGAACGTGACATTTCACTGTTCTCGGTTTCTTGGCTACAGAGGTCATGTGACCAGTTGTCTCCTTACGTGCTTACCACCCTGACTCCCCTGCCACAATGGGCTGCAGCCTCAAACAGAGAGCTAAAATAAACCCTTTGCTTTAGGTCGCTGTTATCAAGACTTTTTTTTTTTTTTTTTTTTTTTTTTTTTAAATCACAACAACAAGAAAAATAAATGGAAAAATGAAATCATGCCCTGTCTGGGGACAGATCTGAAGCATGAAGCATCGATAGTTTTATGAACTAGTTCCATGATCACAGCTAATCCATGCTAATCCTTATTGTTTTCTATAAACAACTCAAAGAACGTCCAGTTCAAACAAGAATACTGTGCAGCCCCAAAGATCTGCTTCCCTTGCTAAGTGACTGAACTCCAATTCCTTAGCAGGCACAGCATTGTCCTAGCTGTGCTGTGTCCTACCTTCAGATAAGATTTAGTGAGAAAAAACAACTGAACAATTTCTGCCTCTTCTGTCAGCATGCAGCACAAAACATAATTCTCCACACTGCCCCGCCACAAATTAAATCCCATGTTGTGTTCATTCCGGTGTCTCTTCCAGGTATTATATTTAAAGCTGAAATTCCTGGGTTAAAGGGATAAGTGAACAAAGGGGAGAGCATTGCTTTCCAAGTACTGTGCAATTGAAAACTGCTCACCAACAGTTTTTCTGTTGGTGGCTAGCCTTTGGTTATGGCTATAAGGTACTTTGTTTGTTGTCATGATCACATTGGTTATAGTGATCTGGTCTCCTCCTCTTCCTTTCCTCGTCTTGGTTGTTTGTTTGTTTGAGATGGCCTCACTATGTAGCTCAGAATGACCTTGAACCCAAGACTCTTTTGCTCTAGCTTCCCAAGTGCAGGGTGCAGTGTTACACCATGCCTGGCTTGAACTAAGCACTTTAAAAAGCAATTCCATAAATAATCTTTTAGAATCTCCACAGGCAGCCTGGTTAATCCTCATAGCAATCCTGTAATGTAAATTATGCCACTTACATTTTAAATAATTAAAATGAAATTGGGGTTTGAACCCAGAGTCTTGCATGTGACAAGCAAGTACTCTGCCGACTGAGACATGTCCCCTAGCCACCATCTCCATTTTGGAGACTAACAACTCAAGTATTTAGAGAGATGCAGTTTGTGCAGTCATGTACGTGGCCAGACAATACTGGAGGTGATATTTGAACAATCTGGCTCCAGAGCCCTTGCTTGTAAACATTGCACCATAGTGTCTCATTACCATGTTAGAAATGTTCAAGATCTACATGAAAAAAAAAAAAAGATAAAAAACCCCACTCACAGGCATAAAAAAAGAGGCTGGACTAAATGAAAAGTCGCACTGTGTTCTTGCACTCAAAGAGTTACTATTTAAGAGATACTGTGTTTGCATACACGAATTCACAAGATTTCTACCCAAATCAGGTCTTTTTTGAGACTTGATTTTAATATTCAAGTAGAAGAATAAACATTCATGAGAAATCGGGAAAAGTCTGAATAATGACAGTAAGATCAATTACCTCTCCTGGTTATTCAATTTTACTATAAAATACTCTAACAGCACAGTGCCAGTGTGGGGAATCACAGAATTAATTAATGACAGAGACAAAACCCCAATAGAGACCCAGGTACACACAGCATTTAGTAACCAAGGAGAAACAGTCAGGAGACAGTGATGGTCTAATTGATTAACTTTATTAGAAAACCTATTGCCTGTTTATAGCCCCTAAGAATCCCAAATGAATAAAAAATTAACCATAAAACGTTATATCATCTATTTAGGGAAAATTTTTATTGTGTCTGGCTTTCCTCATCTAACAAAAATTTCAAGGTTAATCTTTCTCACAGCATATATTAGTTTCTTAGTACTTCTTTTTTTTTGCTGTAGATACAATAGATTTTGTTTCTTTATTTATTTCTACTTTTTTGAGTCACAAATAAAGCTACTACAAATTTCATTTTAATGTGAACGAACAGGTTTTTTTTTCTTGACAGTCTGTTTTTATTTTAAAACACTATTTAAAGGAAAAAATCATTAAGGTACAAATATTCGAAATGATTGTTATAGTTTGAATTTAAAGTTATTCCCTCAAGCCTATGTTCCTGGCTGGTAGCTGTTAGGATGCCGCAGAGCCTTTGAGAAGTGGGGCATAGCTGGCCGAGAAGGAGAGGCCTTTGATGACTCAGCTCCTGGCCCTTCCTTGCTCCCCCAGCTTCCTGGCTCATGCCACGTGAGCTGGTGTCCACCATATACTCCCACTGTCATGAACTCTGCTTGCCTTGCCTGCCGTGAAGGACTGAAATCCCTGTGAAACCATGAGCCAGAAAAAAACTTTCCTTCCAGAACATCTTACTATGAGATATTTGGTCACTATACTGGCTAGTTTGGCATCAGCCTGACTCAATCTAGAGTCATCAGCAAGGAGGGAATCTCAGTGGAGAAAATACCTCCATAGATTTGGCTGTAACAGAGACTGCCCCATCTGGGCATCTATTCCAATGCAGACACCAAATCCAGACACTATTACTGATACAGCTGTCTCCTGAGAGGCTCTGCCAGATCCTGACCAACACAGATGCGGATGCAAGCAGCCAACCATCAGGCTTGAGCACAGGGACCCCAGTGGAGGAGTTAGGGGAAGGACTGAAGGAGCTGAAGGGGCCTTATCTGGCATCAATGGGAGGGGAGGCCCTTGTTCCTGTGAAGGCTCGATGCCCCAGTGTAGAGGAATGCTAGGGCAGTGAGGTGAAAGTGGGTAGGTGGGTGGGGGGCATCCTCATAGAGCCAGGTTAAGGGGGATAGGATAGGGGTTTTGCAGAGGGAATGACCAGGAAAGGGAATAACATTTGAAATGTAAATAAATAAAATATTAATTTTTAAAAAGATCTGGCTGTAAGGCATTTTTAAAAAATTAATGAATAGTAGGGAGAGCCCCACCCACTGTGGGTGGTGCCATCCCTGGGCTGGTGGTCCTGAGTTCTATAAGAAAACAAGCTGAGCAAGCCATGCACCCCTCCATGGCCTCTGCATCAACTCCTGCCTCCAGGTTCCTTCTGTCTATGAATTTCTTTCCTTAATTCTTTTGATGGTGAGCTGTTATATAGAAGTGTGAGCAAAGTGAACCCTCTCCTCCCTAAGTTGCCTTTGGTCATGGTGTTTCATCACAGCCACAGTAATCCCAGGATAGTCACAGTGACTCAAAAACAAGTCACACATTGATGAGTATGCAAATTACCCTTATGAGATCATCACAGGATGTGTTGAAATGTCACATAGCACTCAACTAAACATGCAATGGATTAATTAAAAAAAAGATAGAATTCTCAAACGTTATATTATTGCTTTCCCCATCCAAAAATCCAACTGTTAAAATTTTTCCTCCCTGAGACAGCTTATGGCTCAGACCAGAAAAGAAAAAAAAAATGTGCAGAGAAGTGAAGCCAGAGCCTATAACTCTCTGAACAGTTGTCTGGACTTTAAGATGTGAAATATCTCGCCCTGATCCTCGGGGACACTCCCTTTTATTTAACTTTTCACGTCGTGCTTAACTCAGCTGTCTGAGGATTAATTTATCTTGTGGTAGGTGTCAGAAGACTAATTGTGTATTATTTCAAGTTTAATGAACTGAGAAGAAAAAAAAATGAGGTGGGTGGGGGGAAGTTAAGTTGAGCTGAGATTAAGCCTCTCAATGATTTATGTTTAATTAGTGTCACAACATAGGCATGTCCCCTGCCTCATGCTTTGCTACCTCTAGGGATGACAAGGAAATTCCTGCCTGCAGAGCATTCCAGACAAATCACACACTGTGCTGTTGTGAACCCTGACCTCAATGCCTGTGTTTGCTCTTCCCTGCCCGAGAGCTAGAACTTAACTTGGCATAAATTATTCTTTTCCTGAAAACTAAAATTTTTCTTTAACATCATATCGGACTTCAGAATGACGGGGCATCTTTTGACATCATAGAAATAGAATATTGATTTTCTTTTCTTTCACAACATTGTTTAGAACTTTATGACAATGACTAAGATAAATGTATCAATTGTATAGGAAGAAAAAGGAACACACTTGATGCATTGAGATTATTAAAATCCACCATATGAAAATACTATGAAATCTTCCACCAACTTGCCAAGAGAGATCTGGAACCTCTTTTCTTTTTGCCCATGGTAGTCCTCTGACTCACTGAAGGCTGGACTCTGTGACAGATGTGTCCAGTCTGCTCTTACCTCCCTCTTATCTTCCTGTCCCTGGACTTCCTCCTCTGCTGGTGATCCGCTGCATACTTGTCTCTTTCATTTGGCTCCCCGTATAAGGGAAGCTCCTGAGAACAAGCCCTCTGTCTCCTCAGTGTGTTCTCCACATGTATACTGAATATTGTGTGTAGTATTTGTGGAGTAATTAGTTGTTGAGTAAACTAACAAAGCAAAACAAAATCCCATGTAGTAGTAGAAATTGTTTTTTATTATCCCCGACTATGATTGAAGCTTTAATAAACCTTAAGTGTGATTCTTAACCCAGTGGCAATTTTTCCTCTTGCCCCTAAGAACATTTCACAATTTCTAGAGGTATATATATTTATCATAACAGAAGAGGTCTACTAATATGAGCAACTAGAGGTCAAGCATGTGGCTGAACAAATTCTGATGTCTAGGGAAGCCATTGTACAAGGCACGGACTACCTGGCTTAAAATGTTGATCATTGCCAATATCAATAAAACACATCCTAGCAGCTTAAAAGGAGACGAGGTAACATAACTGCTGAAGTTTATTTTAATCTCTTATTTTAAGTCATCCTCACATTTAGAGTCACAGTGTTATGGTTTGAATGTCTCCCAAATACTCATGGTTTGCATGCTTGGCACTCAGCTGGTGGCACACTTTCTAGGGTAGTGGACATCTTAGCAGATAGGATGTAGCGTGGTTCTCAGGGACGTGCCATCTTGGGGCACTCTCTCCCTGTGTCTGCCTCTAGTCCACCATCAAGTGAAGAAGATTCTACACACAGCCCTGCAACCATGATATTCTGTCTTACCATATACCCGGAATCAACAAAGCCAAGAACTGAGCAAACCAGTGAAACGATGGGCCATACAAATCCTCCCCATCTTAAACTGTTTTTAGTCAGGCATTTTCTTATGCTGGTGAGAAAGAGTTGGAAACCCATACCCATCCTACAGAATATCATTCGTATGACACGCTCTGATTTTTTTTTATGAAAAATTTTATATTGGATAATGTGATTCCTGGGACCTTCATGGAGTATAGGGATGAAGAGTGATGCACATGACTTAAACAAGTTTGTTTCAAATCTAATGACCTGTGATTGCCATCAAACACCTACCATGTGCTTACCACAGTACCTCAGAACTCTGAGGAAGACTATGATGTCTGCTGTTAACAATATACATACATACATACATACATACATACATACATACATACGTGTGTGTGTATTGTTAACAAGGAATCTTCCATCACATGTTCTTTCATAAGTTTGTTTTAACAGAACATCTTTTCTCCTACATCTGCTTCAGCTAAACATTCCTTCACGTGTTTGCCCTAACAATAACCATAGAACTGACTTTCCAAAGAACCCTTAAGCAGCCACTTCAGTGTTATCCTTTTTCTTTTCCTCTCCGTGCTCCCCAGTCCAGTGAGACGGAAGCAAGAAGCTACCATATTGTACTCTCTCACTGGTATGTTGTGGTTACCTGTTGCTATTCCTCTGTGTATATTGTGGACTATGTTTAGGTTCTCTGTAACAAACAACTTTAAAAAAACCTCTCTGTCCTGTCCAGGTGATCAGTGAATCTATTTGGACTGATGCTTACAGGCTCCTTGGTGAGACCTACCCGTAAGACGGTATGTCTTTTGTTTTTTTGCCAGAAATCCTCCTGGTCTACAATAATCCTATGCGGTTTAGGGCACCATGGAACTCAAGTTTATAGTGATCCAGTAGTAGCCCTCTGGGAAGCACAAAATAACATACCATCTAGAGCTAGCAATGCCACTCAGTTTCTATAAACCTGTTGTTCCAGTCCTTTGCTCTACAGGCTTCTGACTAGGAGGTAGGGAGTTCAGCTTTCAGGTCTCTCTGTCCTGTCCTATCTAACTAGCTGCTAACCCCCACCCCATGGTTAAGAGTTGAGACCCCCCAAATTAAGTCAGGAAACAGGGATTTCAGACGCTATAGAGAATGCCTCTTACATGTGAGTATCAGTAAAGACCTGGATTTAAATCTGACAAAGCAGCACTTATATATAAACTTTGCTAATCTTCACCAGCGTATGGTGGACTGGAGCCAGCAACAGAGGAACATTTTAGATTCTTAGGGATTATTAACTGCACAGAGAGCACTGGTTTTGAAATCTGATCGGTTGTATAAAGTTCTTTGCTACAGAACACCTGTTTACACATTTCGTACAATTGGCATTGGCTTAGACAGCAGAAATCATGTAATCTCTTACTGGTTTTCAGTAGATTGGGAAAGGAGAAGGGTTTTCTGATTGAAGTCACCCATCTGGTTCTTATTTCCACCCTTAGGTTAAGGCCCAGGTAATTTCTTTTGGTGTATACATTGGACAAGCGAGATGAGATGGGAATTAATGTAACACATGACTGAACCAGGAGATTTACTTTGCTGTTGTATCTATTCCCTTATTTCCTTATGTGTCTCTGTTTCTTGGCACCTACAATGAACTCTTGCTGTTGCAGCTGGTAAATGTATTGCTTTCAATGAGGCTAGAGCCAGAGGCCTACCTCTGATGGAAATGATGTCAACATTAAGGCGATGTCTCTCTTGCCAGATTGTGGCAGTGTGGACAGTACTGGGATGACATACTTAGGGTTGGTATATATCGTATACAATTTCCCCTGGCAAAGTTTCAAAGCATGAGTTAAGACTATGAACTCAACCAGCTGTTTTGAGGTTTGGGGAGGCAGAGAATAGGTATCTAGCATGCTCTTAAGAGAAACATCTCATGTCCCCCAGCTTTCACATAGGAATGGCCACCAGTGAGCCAAATACATTTGATTTATCAAAAAAAAAACATCCTTATCTTGTAAGTCTTCTTTACTATAATGAACAAAATTAATCATATGGGGGTAATTGTGAATGATCTTCCCCTGAGTGTTCTCTGTTGGAAGTAGGCAATCAAGTATCAGTGTTGATGTTATACCATCAATATAAAGATAGCTCAGCACTGTTAAGTAACACAGCTTGGTAAAATATAAGAAGAACATCTCTAAATCAATGGATCCTTTGGACTCTAACAGGGGTTATTTAGTATGAAGAACGAACAAGGAGAACCCAGAATTAATTCATGAGGTTCTTCTATAACTGCTATTGTCCTTGTGCAATTGAGCCATTCTTGGGCCCCCAGGTCAGGCTGTTTTGATAATTATCAAAAGCAGGTTAATAATGGGCTTGACCCAAAGCCAGGGTGAGGACTTCCAGGACTGTACCTTGATGTTTAGTAACATACAATTTAGAAAGCCTGTTTGGTGTGGTACCTCTGAAGTTGGAGGCTGGAGTCAAGAGGACTCTGTTGTTTTTGTTCCCAGAAAAGGAAAATTTTGTCATTACAAACAGAGGCTTAGTCATAAAGCTGTATCTGGGAATGTAAAGTCAATACTAACCTGTTTTATAGTGATGGGTGTTAGAAGGGTCTGCAGAACTTGAATTTGATTGGCCAAAGAATTGTTTGCCCTGCTTCTGGTTTCTGTCTGCACCAGGAGCTGATGCTGTGCCATAGCAATCCATACCTAAACTCTGCCAGGAGAGAGATGGTCTCCCAGGAATGTGGGCATGCCTGTGAGCACAGGTAAGACCACCACTTCTGTTCTGAGGGATCTCCCTGGGAGCCCTCAGGACACAGGAACAAAGGAGCAGCCTGGGACAGGATCTTTCTGGTTTCTGAATGCTCTGGGAGCTGATCCTGTGCCACAGCAGTTCCATACTCAAATACCATTGGGAGAGAGCTGGTTCCCCAGGAGTGCCCACACACCTGTGAGCACAGGTAAGACCACAACTTATGCTCAAATTCCTGGCCCAAGAGGGACCACCCAGAGCCATCAGGACACAGGAAACAATGAACAGCAGGGGACAGGATATTTCAAGTTTCCATCTGCACCCCAGAACTGACCCTGTGCCACAGCTTCCATACCCAAATTTTTCCTGGAGAGAACTGGTCTCCCAAGAGTAGTGACACACAGGCTTGCAGGAGGGACAAGCCACAGTCAGAGACAACAAGACCAGCTAACACCACAGATAACCAGATGGCGAGAGGCAAGGGCAAGAACATAAGCAACAGAAACGAAGGCTACTTGGCATTATCAGAAATGAGTTCTCCCACCACAGTGAGCTCTGGATACCTCAACACAGCAGAAGAGCAAGATTATGATTTAAAAATCACATCTCATGATGATGATAAAGGGCTTTAAGAAGGACATAAACAATTCCCTTAAAGAAATACAGGAGAACACAGGTAAACAGTTAGAAGCCTGTAAAGAGGAAACACAAAAATCCCTTAAAGAATTGCAGGAAAACACAACCAAACAGGTGAAGGAATTGAACAAAACCATCCAGGATCTAAAAATGGAAATATAAACAAAGAAATCACAAAGGGAGACAACCCTGGAGATAGAAAACCTAGGCAAGAGATCAGGAGTCATAGATGAAAGCATCACCCCAAGAGAATACAAAAGATAGAATTGAGAATCTTAGATGCAGAAGATACCATTGTCATAATAGTCAAAGAAAATGAAAAATGCAAAAAGCTCCTAACCCATAACATCCAGGAAATCCAGGACACAATGAGAAGACCAAACCTAAGGATAATAGGTATAGAAGAGAGTGAAGATTCCCAACTTAAAGGGCCAGTAAATATCTTCAGAAAATTATAGAAGAAAACTTCCCTAACCTAAAGAAAGAGATGCCCATGAACATACAAGAAGACTACAGAACTCCAAATAGATTGGACCAGAAAAGAAAGTGCTCCTGTCACATAATAATTAAAACACCAAATGCATAAAACAAAGAATATTAAAAGCAGTAAGGGAAAAAGGTAAAGTAACATATAACATATAAAGGCAGACCTATCAGAATTACACCAGACTTCTCACCAGAGACTATGAAAGCTAGACGATCCTGGGAGGTTGTTATACAGATCCTAAGAGAACATAAATGCCAGCCCAGGCTACTATACCCAGCAAAACCTCCTCAATCACCATAGATGGAGAAACCAAGATATTCCATGACAAAACAAATTCACACAAAATCCAGCCCTACAAAAGATAATAGATGGAAAATGCCAACACAAGGAGGAAAACTACACCCTAGAAAAAGCAAGAAAGTAATCTTCTTTCAACAAACCCAAAAGAGGATAGCTACACAAACCTAATAACATCAAAAATAACAGGAAGGAACAATCACTATTCCTTAATATCTCTTAACATCAATGGACTCAATTCTCCAATAAAAAGACATACACTAACAGACTGGATATGTAAACAGGACCCAACTTTTTTTTTAATTATGTATTTATTTCATTTACATTTCCAATGCTATCCCAAAAGTCCCCCACACGCTCCTCCACCCACACCCCCACCCTCCCACTCCCACTCCTTGGCCCTGGCGTTCCCCTGTACTGAAGCATATAAAGTTTGCACGACCAATGGGCCTCTCTTTCCACTGATGGCTGACTAGTCCATCTTCTGGTACATATGCAGCTAGAGACACAAGCTCTGGGGGGTACTGGTTAGTTCATATTGTTCCACCTATAGGGTTGCGGATCCCTTTAGCTCCTTGGTTACTTTCTCTAGCTTCTCCATTGGGGGCCCTGCGATCCATCCAATAGCTGACTGTGAGCATCCACTTCTGTGTTTGCTAGGCCCCGTCATAGCCTCACAAGAGACAGCTGTATCTGGGTCCTTTCAGCAAAATCTTGCTAGTGTATGCCATGGTGTCAGCGTTTGGAAGCTGATTATGGGATGGATCCCCAGATATGGCAGTTTCTAGATGAGGACCCAACATTTTGTTGCATACATGAAACACACCTCAGTGTCAAAGACAGACATTACCTCAGAGTAAAGGGCTGGAAAACAATTTTCCAAGCAAATGGTCTCAAGAAAAAAGCTGGAGTGGCTATTCTAATATCAAATAAAATCGACTTTAAACCAAAAGTTATCAAAAAAGATAAGGAAGGACACTTCCTACTCATCAAAGGAAAAATCTACTAAGAAGATCTCTCAATTCTGAATATCTATACTCCAAATGAAAGGACACCCACATTCATAAAAGAAACTTTACTAAAGCTCAAAGCACATATTGCACCTCACACAATAATAGTGGGAGACTTCAATAGCCCACTCTCATCCTGAATTGGGTGTTGTAATTCCCTATCATGGAATTTGCTGGTATTATTTCAGGTCCTATTGGGAATACTTAGGGTTTATAGTGTGTGTGTGTGTGTGTGTGTGTGTATGCACTATATATACAAATAGTCTAGACCTGAGTCACACCCTTTTTCACAGAGGTAGTGTCTGCCCCATACTAGCAGTGGCATCCTTCAAAATTCTGTGAGGGATGTGAAAAAAAAACCTAAAACTCTTCATATTTCTCATAATTATCAGAGAAGCTATGTGAGTTCTACTTGATTTGCTTATATTCTTGAATAATGGCTGTTGGGCTCAATAGCTTCAAGTTCCTATCAACTTCTTGAAGGAGACATGTCCAAGTGTTAGAAAGGAATATGGAGATGCTGGGCCTAATTCATAGGTGGCAATGGCTGAAGATGCCACTTCTGACTTATCAGGAGGGGGATCAGAGAAGGCACAGTCTCTTAAATGAGGAGTTCTATATCAGTTTTGAGAACTATTGTTGCTTGATCTAATTTCTGGGCCTTCTCTTAAGGCAAAGGAAGTTGGGACATAGGGTGTTATTAACCATTTGCCCAGTCATTCCCACAATAAACCTGGTTGTAACTGACAGTTCCTTTTCCAGACCAATTATTCTCTCCTGTCCTGAGGTCACATGGTTTATTTTTAAAGTTAGGGATAAAATCTGACCTCAATATAAAGAATATACCAAGAGGTAAATCAGGAAGAATTGAAGAGGGAGTTATTCATATAGAAGAGGAAGAATATAAGGAGCCTATAGAAAATCTGTCATTTCTTGAGCCTTATGAAACCACCATTGAGTGAACCCAGTTTACTCTCCAGGCTAGATATCAAGAACAGCATGCATTACTTTTGCTGGTGGGAGCCAAGTTCTCCATGTGTTCTTTCCACTTTTCTCTGTGACCCATGGCGCAGGAACATTACCTCCTACAAGGATATGGAGAGGTTGAACTAACTCTCAGAACGAACTATCTAGGAGAAGGAGCTGCACACAGATCTTACTGGAAATGTACTGCAGGATAACTGTCATAAGGGGATCCAAATTCTCCTTCTGGTACACCATGCAAAACAAGTGACTCAAAACAAAGGAAGCCCCTATTAGGGTCTGGCATCACCTCCTCAGTCCTATGTAGAAAATGAACTTATCTCACTATATGACAACAGTGAATCAAATTCTAAGCCAGAGACACATAGGAATGTACATACTGTGTACCTGAAAGGAGAAAGTACAGGCAAAACGGTTATGGTAAATAACAACATGCAGCCTTCCGATTAAGTTTTACACTAGTAATCAAATTGGATAAGACCACCACGACAAGGTATATTTGAAAAAGGCTTCATAAGCACAGTCATCTCTTCCTGAAAACTGTATTTCAGTTAGTACAGAGGGAGCAGGAAGCAGAGTATAATTTGAGCAAGAAAAAGTGACCCAGGACATGTAGTCTCAAAACCTAGGCGAGTGGAGGTGATCCCACAGCCTGGTACTGTGCATGTCTCAAGGGAGCTCCCGATTATAGAGGAACAGAGGAGACTATGTTCCTGACACGGCAAGGAGTCGTCTATACCCTCTCATGGCGAAGATGAAAGAAACCCAGTAGAGCTAAATAGAAACACCAAAGATGTCACCAGGGTCCTCCTCCAGACTCCTTTCTCTTTCTTCCTTTGTGACCTCTGTAAAAGAATCCATATGACACACACACAAAAAATGTACAGAGCAGGAGAGAAACAATGCACAGTCTACTGCAGAGCAAAGGAGCATACATTCTTAAGAGGTGAAAAGAGAGACCATTGCCTTAGTCTATATCTCCCATAGGCTATATACAGTATTCTATTATATAGAGAGACAATAACCTCACCTTAGGATCTTTGTCCATTTTGAGTGATTTAAATAGGTCTGATGGAAATGACTTTTCCAAGACTATCTCAGTGATGCATGTCATAAAATGGTTTTTCATTGTTCCTCATCAGAAAGCCTCCTGCTCTATAATAATAATCTTATGCAGTTTAGGGTTCCATAGATCCTGTTTAGAAGGTTATCCATTAACAGCCTTCCGGGTAGTCTGGGATCCACATGTCCCTCCAGAGGCAGAAATATGACTCAGCCACAGTCTTCTGAGTAATTAAAATCTTGTCATTCCAGTTCTCCTTTCTATAGGCTGTTGACTATGATGGAAGGAATCTAGTTTCCAGGTCCCCTAAGCCCATTAGTATCAAGTTAGCTATCTAACAATGCTGGAAGGAATGGGTTTCTTAAGAATGGCCAAGGTTGAGAGGGAAGAGGTTACTTTTTCTGTCTGTTAACTTTGTTTGACCGTATGCTCTCAAAATGGATGAACTCTGAACATTTTTTATCTGGAGGAGAAAATTAACACCATGACATATCAACAAGGAATATTTTCAATGAATTAAAACAAATTAATTGAAAAAGAGGCAAGATGGGTTGGGGATGTGGTTCTGTAGGTAAAGTTGTTGCTGTGCAAACATGAGACCTGAGTTTTATCCTTAGCACCTGTGTTAAAGGTTAAGTTAAAATTTAGAAAGCTGAGCATGGGGACACATGCCTATAATCCAAGCACTGAGATGGGAGAAGAGGCAGATACATCCCTGGGGCTTGTTGGCCAGCTGGTCTAGCCACATGTGCAAGCTCCAGGGTCGGTAAGAGATGCTACAGGACAGATTGCTTCCTTCTATAATATTTCTTTGTTGGCCTTTTGTCTATTGCTTGTTTTACTCAAACAACAGGGAGAAGGAATGTGGGGCCGGTTGTCAAAAAAGAGAAAATGCCTCAGAAGATAACATAACATTTATGCCTCCAACATTTTGGTCAGAAGTAGGATGTCTAGCCATTTGCAGCACAAGAGAAGCTCGGGAACCAGGCATCTGCCTTTCTGACCTCAAGGGTAGCAACGTTGGTCCAGGAAGCATTAATCCCGAAAGATCCCCCAGGAGCTGATTCCAGTGTGATTGCATTAGTGTCTCTATTCAAGCTGAACTTAGGCCATACCACTGGCTCTGATGCAGAACGGGAGGGGGCACCAAGCCCAGTTTCAGGCAAGCATTTATAGAGGCAAGAATGGGGTATCTAGCCTGGTATACATCTGATTGGGTGCTATTATGTCTGGTGCTGGAAACCAAACCATAAACTTAACATCTGCTTTTCTCCCGGTGGGCGGTTGTGAAGAAGTGAAGTGTCAGGGGCAGGCTTGTAACATGGAGGTGCAGATTTGCTGAGGACTAACCTGGAAACTGGTGCTGGGTGTCAGTTTGTTAGTTAACTCGAGTTCAGTCTCAGGTCTGGTTCTCTAAGATGGAGTCTGAATCCAAAAGATTTGGTCTCTCAGCAAAATGAGTGAGGCAGTTGGGGATGGTTTGGGTTAATTAGCCAACAACATCTGCACACTGACCAAATGGGAGTTGGCAACCTCAAGTGGGATGAACAAGATCCATACAGATGTGGATCTCTGATATAAATAATAATGAGTTGAAAGTATACAAAGAATGTGTTATCATTTTACAATAATGGCTTTCAACTTTCATTGTTGAGTGTAATTTTAAAAAACACACCTACCTACTCAGCTATTAAAAACAATGAATTTATGAAATTCTTGGGCAAATGGATGTATCCGGAGGATATCATCCTGAGTGAGGTAACCCAATCACAAAATAAATCACTTGATATGCACTCACTGATAAGTGGATATTAGCCCAGAAACTTAGAATACCCAAGATACAATCTGCAAAACACAAGAAAATCAAGAAGAAGGAAGACCAATGTGTGGATACTTCATTCCTCCTTAGAACAGGGAACAAAACACGCATGGAAGGAGTTACAGAGACAAAGTTTGGAGCTAAGATGAAAGGATGGACCATCCAGAGACTACCCCACCTGGGGATCCATCCCATAAACAGCCACTAAATGCAGATGCTATTGCATACTCCAGCAAGTTTTTGCTGAAAGGACCCTGATACAGCTGTCTTGTGTGAAGCTACGCCAGTGACTGGCAAACAGAGAAGTGGATGCTCACAGTCAGCTAATGGATGGAACACAGGGCCCCCAATGGAGGAGCTAGAGAAAGTACCCAAGGAGCTGAAGGGGTCTGCAACCCTATAGGTGGAACAATATGAACTAACCAGTACTCCCACAGCTCGTGTCTCTAGCTGCATATGTAGCAGAAGATGGCCTAGTCGGCCATCATTTGAGAGGCCCCTTGGTCTTGCAAACTTTATATGCTCCAGTACAGGGGAATGCTAGGACCAAGAGGTGGGAGTGGGTGGGTAGCAGAGCAGGGTTGGTGGGGAGGGTATAGGGAACTTTCAGGATAGCATTTGAAATGTAAATAAAGAAAATGTCTAATAAAAAAAAGAAGGAAAGAAAGAAAAGAAAAGTCCAAAGTTAGGACTCAAAACAAAACAAAACAAAACAAAACAAAAAAACCAAAAAAGCCAAAAAACACATTACTACCTTCCCAGGAGCTCCATCCACACTCCTGGTTTAGCTCCAGATTGAACGCAACCATCCCTCAACCTGGGAACTGGGAGCTGCTGTCTGAACTCCACCAGTCATTTTTTTTTTTTTTTTGGCTTTTCTTTATTCCTCATAGCTAGCTTCTTCAAGCCGCCACCAGCTGATCTGTCTTCTCTCTTTCTCCTACACACCTTAGCTCCTTGGAAGAAAAACACTAGACCACTTCATTGTGGGGGTGGGATGGGGGACTTTTGGGATAGCATTGGAAATGTAAACGAGGAAAATACCTAATAAAAAAATGTTACAAAACAAAACAAAACAAAACAAAACAAAACAAAACAAAACAAAAAACAAAAAAAACCAAACTTTCCAGGTAACACAATTTCTGGGCACAGAAACCTCTAGACCCAGACTTATCAGCTAACCTATACGAGCCGTTCTCAGGTAATGGAGGCTACCAATTCTGGTTGCCCGGGGGCCTTACGTGATTATGGCATTCTTCTCATTCCAAAGCCTGCTCTGAAGACATCCTCTCTTCCTGCATCTGCTCTTCCTCCTCCTGGGACCTGGAAGTCCCATCTTTTTCCTTTCGCCCAGCAATTGACTTTCTCCTTCTTTATCGACCAAATCAAGAACCAATTAGAGAAACAGATTTTAGCATCAGCTCCTCCCCCTACATTTCATGCAATATTTTAACACATTAATAGCAACTGCATCAAGAGACCTCTTGCACTGAGGGGTTTTTAAAGCGATATTATGGCCAGTAATATCAACCTGACTTTTAGTTTCAGTCTAACGCTTATTTTTATATGTTGACTATCTAGATAGGAAGGTGTATGCAAGATATTTTTATTTTATACTCTTTGAAGTAGAAATTCTCATACAGTTTGTGGTTTGTGTTAAAACTTTGTGGCTCGAAGAGCCTTTTAGCAAGGTTAGAGAAGTGGATTAGTGGAAAGAGTGATGGAGAAAAGAGTAAGCTGTTGAGACAGCTCTTCCAGAGATCAGCGCTTGAGGGTTAGGATGCTAAGGCCATTGGACAAAGCATTCTTGATAATGCTGTAGGGAAAGGCACTGGGGCATAGCATGCTTTTTTTTTTTTTTTTGAATAAGGAACTTTAATTTTTAAAATCTCCCAAGTCAGAGCATTGAAAGTTGATTATGTGTTTATGCCTCATATATATGTTGAAGTTCTTTAGTTTTTTAAAAGCTTATTTGTGTGTATGTGTGTGTATGTGTGTGTGTGTGTACACATATGAATGCTATGATGTGTATGTATAGGTGAGAGGATAATTTGTGGGGATAGTTTGGTCCTTCCAACACATGGGTCCTGGGAATTGGATCAGTTTGTCAGGCTTGGTGCTAAGTGACTTTAATTCACAGAACCATCTCACCAGCCCCCATATGTTAAAGTTCTAACCCAGTGTGATGATGTTGGGACGTTGAGTCTTTAACGAATATGATGGTTAATTTTGTCAAGTTGATGGAACTTAGAGTCACCATGGAAACAAGCCTTTGGGCATATCTGTGAAGGACTGTCTAGACTAGGTTACCTGAATTAGGAGTACCCACACTTAAATGGAGGTGCAAGTCCATGGCCCGAGGTCCCAAACTGAATAGAAGGGTGAAAGCAAACAGTACAAGCTTATGTGTCTACTTGCTTACTGACAATGCCCTGGGGACAGCTGCCTCAAGCTCCTGCCACCTTGACCACCCACTGTGATGGACTGTAGCCTCGAACTGTGAGCCAAATAGAGTTTCTTTCTTATTTTTGTTCTTATCAGGTATTTTATACAAGAATGACACAAGAAGTTAATACAGTGGGTGACTAGATCAGGAGATGAGTTCCCAGATGGTTATCATGGCCCATTGTGCACCTTTGCTCACGTGGGGCCATCTGTCAATCTTGACTGTATTCCTTCCTTCTTGCTCTGTACTGTTGCTTCCCTTTGAATGGAGTTTCCTTGCTACCTTTACGAACCTTTTAGCCTTTATTTAACTTCTTTGATTAAGAGGCCAAGAACTTGGAAACACTAGCCACAGACCCTTACCCACCTATAACAAAATGACTTCTATCTCTAGAAGCAGGCAATTATGGGAAGGCAGATGAAGGCAATTTAGTAAAGCTCACTTCTGTGGGTTCCTCTGGTACCTGCCCAGAAGGAGGGACTGAGGCTGTCTTCAGTGGTTAACTGCTGTCAGGACCAGTGGGAGGGAAGTAGAACATCTTTTGGTTGTAAATCAGTGCCCTACCCTTAGCCAGAAGGAGAATAGGCAGGGGTGTCTTCTTACCATCAGCTCTAACGAGCCTTATGCTAAAGAGGCATATATGGGATGACCAATCTGCCCTCTATATCACTACGGATACTGTGCTTTGATTTTTATCAAAGCTAGATTACTATGTTTTTATTTTAGCCTTAGAGACATACCAAAACATCCTTCAACAAAACAAAATACTTCCTGTAGCACAAGATGAGCCTTTAGAATAATATCAGTATCCAGCTATTAATATATACAGCTGTCACTGTGCATCTTTATTAATTTTTAAGCAAATGTCATAGTAAACAATAGAGGATATTAAATAACCATTAGAAATAGCTCAGGGTTTGCAGTTTTGCAGCCTCTCTCTATTGGTGTGATGCTCTGTATATGCTCTGCCCGGGGAGTGACACTATTAGAAGGTATGACCCTGTTGGAGTAGATGTGTCACTGTAGGTGTGGGCTTTAAGACCCTCATCCTAGCTGCCTAGAAGCCAGTATTCTGTTAGCAGCTTTCAGATGAAGATATAGAACTCTCAATTCCTCCTGCACCATGCATGCCATATTCCCACCTTGGTGATAATGGATTGAACCTCTGAAGCTGTAAGCAAGCCCCAATTAAATGTCCTCATAAGAGCTGTCTCCGTTATGGTGTCTGTTCACAGCAGAAAAACCCTAAGACAGTTGTGTTAACAGTTGAGTCTGGATTACTCTTTTCGCCCTTTCACTTTCTGTCCTGCCCTGAGAGTGAGTTGAGAGCCCTTCAGGAGGGTTAAGCATCGTGCTGTGTGCTCATCTGCTTCTAATGACTCGGGGTTTTCTGCCCACCAGTCCTTACTTCTGTTCCTGTCTGTAGGCTTACGTTCTGGCTTCAACTGCTCATGTTTGTGGTCAGCTCTGTGACTTTCAGTTTCAAGGTCTAGACATTCCTTTTCTGTCCCAACCACATGCATATTCTGGTTTCTAGCCCTTTCTACCCGTCTACAGCCCATGTTCCTCTACTCCATCCACAGGGGCTTAGGGGAACCTTTGGGTCTTCTTCTACCTGGATAGGGTATTCAGGACTTTCCCAGACAAACTGGCCCTGTGAATGAAAATTACGGTGATGTAATTAAGCACAATAAGAAAAAACTTCCTGGGCAGAGCTCTTAGAAAATCTCAAATTTCTTTTCACAAAGATATATGGAAGTTATGATTACTATGTTGCTTCTAACAGTACACAGGCTATTTGATCTCTCCTTGAATAAGGAAACAAAGTCAAAGATAAGATAATGTTGCCTTGAGAAAAGACATTTGCTCTCAGTGTTTTTTCTGGAGGTAGCCTTGAGAATGTGACTCAGGGCTGAGCCTACATTAATTTGGGGGGGGGGTAGCCAGTAAGTCTTGGATGGAAAACACTGATTCTTAAATAAAACTCTGATACATACTATTTATCTCTCCAGTCTCCAAATGGTCTGTTAGCCATGTCTTGATAATAAAGCCCCCCTTTTTTTAAAAGTGGGGGGAGGGAGGAGCCGATAGTTTCTCAGTTTGTAAATGTTCTCTCATGCAGGCTAAAAGCAAGTGTTGAATGATGATGGTCCATGCATTTAAGTATACTTCCCTTTGAAATGTAATATTTCAGTTAACGGGAAGCTTAACATAGAGGAAAAAAGCCTTCTGTTCAAAGCTTCAGACTAAGTAGACTTCACAGAGAGTATTTGGACATCAAAGGCGTTGGGAGTTGGGAAGTGATTCAGAGAGTCCCTGAACTGGGAGACAAAGAAGAGAGATCACTTGACTGTCTGCAGTCAGGCATTTGATTTATCTGGGTATGGTCAGGCAGGAAGTCCCTAGCAGAGCTTAGATGGCAGTTCCTGATTGGTTAAGTTTGAGGTCTGTTATACTGCTCGCATGAAACTTTTATTTTGTTTGCTCAGGTAAGGACACAAGGCACAAGAACCGCCCAGGCATAAGACCTGCTCACTGTTTTAACAATAAACAATGTTAGTGGAGGGGGAATATGGCAGGAATCGTTTCTGTCCTCCTGTCTTAATGGAAGGAAAATGGCAGGGAGGCATAAGTCGCTGTTTAGGCCTCTGAAAATGACTCGTTTTGTGTCCTTAAGCAAGTCATTTATGGAGTTTGTGTATTAAACAAGTAAGGCTTACTGATGGATAAGGAGGATGGTATTATCTGAATGACTGGAGGCCTTCTCAAAGGGACAGTGACACCAAATGACTAAGTCCAACCCTCTTGCATGCTGGTGAGCAGGGTATTAACCTATCAAAGCAGGTCATCCAACCCAGCCCTCTTGGTTGGTAGGTAGGAAACTTTCAGAACATAATTTTTACCAAGGTCATATGGCCAGGAGAAGCAGATCTTAGCCTAGAACTCAGGCTGTCTGATTATCACTGTCCAAAAATAGATAAGAGTTTTTATTTTGTCATTGAACATAAAGCACAACGTCCTCAGCAATGCTCCCAGCTCTTTGTCCTGGAGCGCAGAGAGAGGATTTAAGAAACCCTTACCAATTAGTCTAGCAAACGTTCGGGATATGAATTTGACTCAATGTTGTCATCCCGAGGAATGGGCTATTTCAGCAGCTCTATAACTGTTGACTCTAGACAGTCCAACATGAGTCAGGAGTTCCTCACCACAGAGACTGAGGAGTGAGGCAGAGGGATCACTAAGTCAGGAAAGCAGAGTTGAGGGCAGGGGCCGAGGCTGCTGACTCTGACAGAGCACAGAGGAGTTGTTGACAGAGCTCTACAGCACATGCCTGTTGGCTTGTTTCTCTGAACCTGACCATTCTTGTAGGAAAAGGGAACTCTTTCTCCATCTATGTAGGGCTCTTCAGAGCAACAAAAGGTTGAATAACAAGAGAACAGAAGTTGTTCAGAACCAGAAGTTGTTGGCATGTCTACCATACATACATGGGGTTCTCAGAGATGAGTGACTGAAAGGGCTGTCTAGAACTTGAGTTCATGCGACATCCTGACAAAAGAAGAGCAAGTATTTAGGGATGCAACAAGATGAAAGATGGAGTCTTTGAGCTTTTGGGGCAGCTGGATTTGAGGAAGTTAAATAATATGGAAAAGTAATGGTACCCAAGGGTGAGGTGGTAAGGTTTGCTCTCTGGAGTCTCTGAGTAGGGAGTATAGAAGCATAGGTCTTGGGGTGTCTCTATTTTGTTTTCATGGTAGGAGACGGAGTTTGTTTGTTTGTTTTGTTTTTAAATACATTCTTAACTGTCTTTAGCTGGGAAATAATACTGACGGCCAAGTGATGAGCTGTAGGGTAGCATCCTCCACAGTCCTCCAGCCTGCCCAGTTTCTTGGAGGTATTAAATCACCGTGCTTAAAGCAGATGACACTCACTCTGACTCCTGGTTAGAAAAGTAGGGCTGGGAATAGAGTTCCGTGTTCGAGCCCTTGCCTAATGTTTGTGAGACTCCAGGTTCAATTCTCAGCACTGAAGACGTAGTGTTCTCTGGTCCAGACTGAGCAACCCTGAATGGATGGGTTGACAGTCATGATCTTGGCAGGGGAAAGTAAGATGGGGTTGAGGAAGGACAGGATCCAGCAGAGGAAGGGTGAGTGTTGCTCACTGGTTGATAGGCGGCTGAAGATCAATAAGGACTTAGGAGAAGCACTGAGCTTTGTAGGCTCCAGGCCAGTTCCTAGCCTCAAGGGCAGAACTGTGCCAGCCTTGAAGGAGAATGTATTCAGTGGTATCACATTGGAGCACAGTGTCAAATCTGAGCCCTCCCAAGAGAGTTCCCAGGGAGCTGACTACTCAGAAAAGTATTGGGAACAAGTATAGATCTACAAAGGACTTTATCCATGAGATATAGTCATCTGAGGTCTACAAGGTCCAGACTTCATAATGAGCGGTAACAATATTCACTCGGTTACTCTTATGTATGTGAAATACAATAAACATGAGTTTCATCTCTACCTTAACGCAATCTCGGAGTAAAATAGTCTTCCAGTTTCCCAGATGAGGAGACTGAGATTCATAAACAGTTCGATTGGGAGCCTACGGCCATCTAGTCTTTCATCAGCAAGCATAGATTCCAATTCAATTCTCATTACAAAACTAATTTGAATCATTATACTACACTGTCTTTTAAGGGCCTCTTGGGGAGGAACTACAGGGACTAGTTGACCTGAAGTCAATACCCAGGTATAACAGTAGGGGTTTAAGTTCAGAATTCAAGTGGCCTCTGGGCTGTGGACAGAGGCAGGTGAATGTGTGGAGACCTTACATATGCGGACTCTGCCCGTGAGATCTGGTTTGAATATTTCCTTAACGTGATATCCACTATGTGAGCTTTCTCAGTGAATCTGCCTATCCTGGGCTTCTCATTAGGACTGAAAACTGACAGGGGGTCGGGAGAAAGAATGAAAATGAAATTATAAAATGGGGTGCGTATGGGAGGGAAGGGCGGACAGTAAGGAGTGAGCATGTCCAACATCGTCCTGGATTCAGAGCTGGCTCTATCTGAGGGCATCGTCTCTCTGCAGCATTTGAGTTTCATCTGATTAGCAGTCCTCCCTACACGGGTTCCAAAGGACAGGATCAGAAGAGGAGGGCCTCAGCCCAGGTGGCTGATCAGGCCATCGATATTGGTTTAGGTAGAAAAAGAGAGCAGCTAGTGGAGAGACAGTATGCGGTGGATCCAGAAGGGGAGGCAGAATCTAAACTGTGGGATCTGCCTGGGCAGGGAGAGCCAAGCAGTAGGAGCGTTGGAGCAGATGGGGTCTACTATCTGTGATGTGATCATCGTCAGAAGGAAGCAAGCATGCTTCCAGAAGAGAAGCCAGGCTAACAAGCTTGGAACTCTGACAAAAAACAATTTAGTGGGTTCTAGGTGGCACATTTTGGTATCTAGCCTAGCTAAGCAAGTCCTAGGAGACAGCCCAAACCAGCCAGACCACTTGCTCCAGGACAGATGTGTGTTCCCTTGTTCTTCTCCCTGTGGGTAGTAAAACTGGCCACAAGAGGGCAGTGGGCGCCATGAATTTTACCACACTGATTCCTGCTGAAGGCTGAGCACTCTAGAGAGATGCTGTAGAGAAAGGTAGAGGATCCTCCAGCTCTGCCCTGAACATTTCAAATTCTCCAGGGTGTGTGGGGTCTGGAGTCTGAGCTTTTAACATATGATATGAGAACAGCTTTCCCTAGAGAATGCAAAACCTTTTTATACTGAGATGACTAATAAATACCTCTTAACATGTTTTATTGGAAAAATAGGTCAGGTATTAGTGGTTATTGAAAGCACATGGTAATTTCAAAGAATTAAAAAAAAAACTAGCTGAGCAAACACCTCTTGGGTCAAATGACAGAGTAGCAGCAGTATTGAGAGACCCCACCCCATTTCCTGTCTCCTCTGAAGGTAACTCCAATCCTAACATTTTATGAGAATAGCCCCCTCTTTCTCCTTGCAAGATGAACACCTCTACTATTATATTTTAAAACACATTACTTAACTCGGAGTAACTGAATTTTGATAAATATATATTTTTTTAACTTAGAGTATCTTTGCAAGACTCATCCACGCATGGAACCTGTTTGTGGTATGTTGTCTTCTTCTAATAAGCCTGCATATTTTATTTCTTCTGTGGATAGACATTTGGGAAATTTCCAACTTTTGCCTCCACCCCTGTTCCTACTTTCCTGGTAGGAAAAATGCTGCCATAAACAATTTTTTTTTTTATAAAGTATAGAATAGACTTTGTTCAGGACATTGGGAGGGGGATTCAGAGATTAGTAGAAACAGAGATAGGAGAGAGAGAGAGAGGGAGAGAGAGAGAGAGAGAGAGAGAGAGAGAGAGAGAGAGAGAGAAGAAAAGAGGAGTAGAGGCTGATCATGAGCATGTGGAGAGAGCAGGGAGGGGAATGGGGCAAGAGAGAGTAAGGAGCTGGAGCAAGAGATCAAGAGAGTTGCTTTTGGCTGAGGTGGTGGGAGTGTGTGGGAGAGAGAGAGAGATAGAGATAGAGAGAGAGAGAGAGAGAGAGAGAGAGAGAGAGGTGATAAGCACTAATCTTTTAAAAAAGAGAATGATAAATTTGACAATATTAAACTTTGGGGAACCTCCCTGCCAGCACTAGAGACTGAACACAGGGCTTTGTGTATGCTAGGCAAGCCCTTTACCACTGATTGCATCTAACTACATCCCCAGGCCACAGAACCATTCATTCTCTTTAAAGATTCTGGGAAGGCAACCCATTCACTGGAATATTTGAAATATGTTTAATTGGTGAAGGACAGACATACAGAATATATAAAGAACAATGAATCAATGAGGAAAAGGGGAAGTGAGTAATGATGTTATCTCACAAACAAGGAAAACTAGACAATCACTAACTATTAAAAGACGCCAACCTCATTACTCACCAGGGAAATGCAAGTTAAAGTCATAAGGAGATACCAGCACCTAGCTTACAGACTGGGCACAATTAAGAATCAGTGTATACCAGGTGTTGTTGAGATTATGCAATAACGGAAACATACTCATTGCAAACTTGATACAACCACTTCAAGAAAGTCTGACTATTCATCTCAAGAAGACAGGATAGAAAAAACTTTGGTACCTCAGAATCCCATTGACCACAGCCGAAGTGAGTCTAGCGGGTGGGGTATGTGTGGAATCCACAGGAAGTTTTGCCTCTCCGGTCCACAGGCAAGCACTTCCCATGGGTTGCTGTCCATCACTGGGACTAGTAGAAGAAAAGCTAGACACAGTGCGGAGGGTAGGGCCATCCCCGATGGGACCTCATCTTCTCATAGAGCTTCAGAGAACAATAACCCTGGTTCCACTATCTTGAATCCTGTCTGTGTTCCTCTTCTGGTACCATCTAGTCAGAAACACAGAGGAAAGGGGCTGTGGAGAAGGTGGTTTCTATGGTAATGGTTTCCTGTGACGGCTGTAACAAATCACACAAACTTAATGGCTTAAAATGCAGCTTTATTACCTTCGCAGTGCATAAGGTCAGAAGATTGAAGTGGGTGTGCTGGGCTAAAATCCAGGCATTGGCAAAAATAGCCTCCCTCTAGAAGCATCTCGGGAGAACCAATTTCCTTGCTTGATCGGTTTCCAGGTGCTGTCTGAGCTCTTGGCTCAAGCTCCTCCACCATCTAACCGTATCACTTCAGCCCTCTGCTTTCTGCTGTCCTCTCTCCTGTCTGAGTCTGAGTTTTCTGACCTCTGCTACAAGGTCTCTTAATGATCGTGTGAGGCCTACCTGAATAATTCATCTCAGAAGTCTTAACTAACTGCATTTGCTGAATCCCTTAGGCAGTGCAGTCATGGGTTCTAGAGATTAGAATGTGGCCACATTCCGGGGCCTTGTTTTTCAGTCTACTGTCATCTGTGTGTCTAAGTGGACAGCCACATAGGGAAGCCATCTTCCCCCACCAGATTGGAGTCTTATTAGCTATTTTTCAATGCACTTAACTGGGTCTTCATGAAGAGTACGATCCTCTCCTTTCAGGCACGTGTTTTGTTTGTAGTGTACGGAGTCGGTGGCTTGTAAGATGTTTCTGGGCTGTATCTTCTCCCTCAGGTTCTTCGGTTGTTGCTGCTTGGTCTCATACACCTCAGTTCTGAGGGGTCGGGAATTGTGTTTTTACGTAGTTTTGTTGATGGTCTTCTTCCCCTTCATGCCCTGCTTGTTAAACTCATTTTCTTTTTTTCTTTCTTTTTATCTCTTTTTTTTTAATGACTTGGGAAGATGAAATGAATCTATATTATACAGGCATGTCATTGCCAAAGAATAAAGAATACAAATGCAAAAACATTAAACTGTTAACACCACATATTTGAAATCTGAATGAATGCTTTATACTCTTGTCTTGTTCTGAACCAATGGCTTGACTATATATATATATATATATATATATATATATATATATATATATATATACATATATATATATATATATTAAAGTTAGGAAACATGTACTCTGATGAAGATTAATGAAGATCTTTCAAAAAGACCTTTTCTGAGACCAGATTTTCTGGAAAGTCTTTCCCCAAATCACTCCCTAAATTATGACTTGGCATAAAACTTCAAAGCCAAGTATTTATACTCCTAGAAATAAAATTGGATATAAGGATGATATAGCCAGGACATTCCTCAGTTATGGGGAGTAATGAAATTGCTTGTTTAGTGTTGAGATGTTTTTCTTAGTTGGAATATTAGTTACAAATACCTGTTTTGGAGACTCTTAGAGCGGTCGGATCTCTGATTGCCCTTTGATTGTCCGGTGTCTGGCTCAACTTCATTCCAAGTAGAGGCTTCAGACTGTCAACCACATTAAAGGAATCCCTTGGACCACCCACCTCTAAGTTTCTGCTTGCACTGCCCTCCCCTCCACTCCAGTCACCATTTGAAGTGTTTGCCTAGTATGTGGCTATCTTTGTGGTTGTAACTTTCAAGTCTCCATTTCTGTTTTCTTTTGTGGAGAGAAAATTTGAATTTCAAGTAGAAAATACTCTTTGAACAAAACTTACCCATTGCATTTGGCCACCAAACCACAGACCACCTGGGGAACCTCCAAAGACCACAGTGTCCAAATCTGTTCTTTGGAGCAGAACAGGGAAGGACAGAAAAGATGCCTGATACAATCTCCTCCCCAAAACTGCCTTAAGTCATTAACTGTGGGATGTAGATGTCAAAGAGACATGCTTGCCTTTCAGGGATACGGGATCTCCCTGATGAGACAGCATCCCACCCATCCTTGCACTCATAGATGCCGTTTTGTCTCCCTTGAGCTGGATAAACCTAAGCACCTTGTGAGGTTCTACGACTTTTCAACCATCTCTAGAAGTAATGACATCATAGAGTCTTGAGAGATCTTGCACCATTGCACCCAACATTCTGCCACCTCATATCTTCTTTCTTCCACCCTTCATCCCTAATCCTGCTCCATCAGCAAATAACCCCAAATCCTGATTCCTGCTCCTTTTATTTTGCACACTTGGTTTCAGGCCACATCACCCACCCAGAGACTCCAGGGACCCTTTTAGTTTTTTCCCCAACAAGTATGAGACCCTTATTAGAAATAATCTGTCTGAAAGTGTTGGCAGACAGAAAAAGTTTACAAACAAGACTAGAGACAAGAATCCACACTCACTGCCCCCAACCAGTCAGTTTGATTCTGAAGGAATTTCCCTCCATCACAGCATCCTCTAAGGAGTTCAGCAAGCATTCCGTGGTCTATGCCTTTCTGTGCGAGGCAGAGCAAGATGCTTCCTCTCTTCTGCTTTCTTTCCCAGTCCTAGGACCTTCCTTTTCTCTGTTGACTAGATGTTTGATTCTAACTGTTCTCTCTTGTTATAGGCACATATTCAAAGGAAAATTTTCTGCTGCTAGGGTCTGAATTTGTTTTTAACCTGTTGTCAAAGAAGCAAAGAACTGGATGTGTCTGTTGGGTTTCCACTCAGAAAAGCCAGTAGGTTCCTATGACAAAAGCAAAATGGATTCTCACCATTTTCTTTAACAGTTGCAAGTAGGTACATGTTTTATGGACCAATCAGCAGCAAGCTCCTGGGATCTTAGATTTATTTTTCAGCTCCATCTTCAGCCTAGCAGATGGCCACCTTCTTGCTTCAGAACATATAGGAACAATTAAGCTTCCCAAGGCTGCTCCCAATTAAGTCAAACAAAGCAGAGCACTGCCTCCAGTCAAAGGACACTAAAATACAACATCATTTAGTGGGTCACATGGACTTAAAGTGTGACAGTGTGAGGATCTATCTTCTAAAGGCGTGTGGGCTTGTTGCAGAATTTCTCTGAGTTTTCCCAATTTCTTTGTATGATGTGTACACGAATCATTGCTTGGCACAGGGCATTTTGAGAATCAAAATCTGATTGTGCATGATAAAGTTCCTTGGAAACTGCAAAACATCTAGCCATGTTAAAACACCAGGCCAGCACAGAGCCAAGAATACAAGTACTGAACGGGATGTAGAAGGAAAGATGGCGTGAGCTCATTTGTATGGGCTTGAGTTTCAAATTCTTCTGTTCTTCGGTTATGATACAATGATGGACATAGCCTAGGTCTGCTGGATAATGTACAACTTAGTCCCCCGAAGGAAGGTCTCACTACCCATGAGCTGTTTCGCAGTAATCTGGTTTGCTTTCCAAATTGTGAGCTCCAAGCTAATCCCTGTGGGCTGTGTCTTACCCTTCTTTTCCCAGGCCTTGCTTAGGCAGCATTCCAGTCCTATGTAGACATACAATCTGAATGGCCATGCTGGCTAATTAAGATCTCAGGAAATATCTGTCTCTATGGTCTAACCCCATCCTCACAAGGCTCTCTGTGTATTCTTGTTGTGTACTCTGAGGCAGAAGATTGCAAGATACAGTTAGGAGCTCAGCAAGGGTGGCCATGCCGGTATCTTAGCTGGGGTGTAGGGCTGGGTTGGCTCTAAGGTTCTCTGCTGGGTTGGACTTAAATCTTTTACTTGCTAGATTGTGTAGCAATCCAAGTGGAACAGAGCAGCAGGAACAATGGACAGTAGCAGAGAAGAAGAGATCAGAGAGGAGGAGTCTTTAGGAGACGAGGCTATTTGCTTATTTAGTATGTCAGTGTTACTATTGGAGTGCATTTCTGACGGTACAGAGGCCTAATGGAGCCTTGTATTTGACTTCCAAACTCTTAGGTAATTCACATCAACACAACTTTATTAGTCAGCTACTTTGGGCACACAATCTTGGAGTCTACAGCAGGTACAGAGAACCAGGGAGCTTCTGGCCTTAAGCGGGTGGAAAGGAACAAAGATGTTATTGGAGGGAATCCAGGAAATATGAAGAACCAAGTGGAGGCATGGTGGGTCAGGGAACACCGTGATGTGGCACGGATATAGAAAGAGCTGGGTAAAGCATGTTCCTGTGAGAAAGGAGCTGCCTTTGTGGGTTGGCAAATAACACTAAACCAAAGGAGCACTGAGGGGCAACGCAAATGGGAGTAAGGGAAGGCAGTTTCTAACTTTTTTCAAAAGTAGGTCTTACGTTAAAGCTGAAAATGTAAGATTGTTCAGTAAAGGCAGGACCGTGAAGTGGGATGAAGAGCATCTTGGAAGGGCAGAGCTTTGGGAACACTGACTGGGAGCCATTGGTAGAAAGGCCCTTGATAACCAGCTCGTGACAATTAGTTCATTTCAGGATTCACAGTGCAAGACTTCAAGTTCATGGGGCCCTGAGAGGGTCTTTGGTTCATGCCTAATTGAATAAAACTCAGGATGACTATTCTGTTGTTAGTGAGCAAAACATATGAGATCAATTTACACATTTTCTCAAAAGTTAACTGTATGGCAAACTAAATCACAACCAGGAACTACTTTATTAATTTGCCATGAGGAATCATGTTCCATGGTTTGAATTATCAACATTCTCTGTTCGTATATATGTATATACATATATGGAAGGACATAATTAGAAAGAATTTACAGAGGGTGGGAATAAAACTTTTTAAAATTGGGGGTACAGAGATAGATCAGCAGCTAAGAGCTTGCCTGATTTTCTGGAGCTTAAGAGTTCGTGTGGATTATAGCCATCTCTAACACAGTTACAGAGGATCTCACACACACACACACACACACACACACACACACACACACACACGTAGATAAAAAATTAAAAGTAAATCTTTCAAAAAAATTCAAACCTTTAAAAAGCACAACAGACTAAAATATTGCAGTGTTTTTATTTTCTAAGTCAGTGAACTCCAAACTTTGTTTATCATGCATTTCAACTAACAGAGAACAGGGAGCCCAGGTTCCTTAATTCATATGCTCAAATGTGAACCATGTATACTCACTATTTCAAGAAGTATTTCAAGTAGTAAGTATTTATAAAATTCAATTTAAAATTGAGGAGTCTAGTAATTTCTTCTCTCGTTACAATGGAATATATAAATTATCATCTGCAGACAGACATTGATTCTGTTCTGCATTTCGTATGGATGAATCTTTGATGGCAAAACTCTGTAGAGACACGCGATTGCACAGGCCAAGTCTTTGTGTTTGTTCTTTCATGATAATACTGTTGAAAACACTGTGATCATTTAAAGTACCAAAGGCATCAGACATACGTGAAAATAACTACAGGGTCTAGGACTAAGGTTGCTTCTTTAGAGAACCTTTTGGGTTCACTTTACAGTTCAAACATCCTTGGTTGATAGCACTTTTCTCAATAACAGACGTGTCTCACCAACTTGTAAAATATGTATGAGAAACTATTTTGTTTCTTTGCAATCACTTCTATTTTCAACATCTGATTAAAATCTACTCAAATTCAGTGCATTTTATCTTTCTAACATCATCAACAACAACAAAAGACACAGAGCATATATTTCTGTTTAGCAACTGGATAGTACATTGGATTCTAGGAAATGAGCAAGTTCTATGCTTTCCAGAGTTCAGTATTTTTTTCCCTCCACCAACAGATACTTTATTAAAATCAAATATCACGGGAAGTGTGGGTACTTCTTAGTCAAGCAGTCAGAACCAGTTCTGTGAAGGGATCAGAGAAGGCAACATTGCATTTACTAAAACTTCCAAAGGCAGGAGAGAGCACAGCATGGTTATTTTGATGGTTGTTAGTGACACATCCTGGTTGTCATCTCTTTCAAGGGCTCCAGCTCCTTGTGGTCTATGAGGTTCATCTCCGTGATAAAGTAATAGAAGTGTTTGTAGCAGGTGTTGACGTGAGCCTCTGCGCCCATCACAATGAGGCGGTCAAAGTGATGAATGTAGACATGGACAAAGACCCAAAAGAGGCGGCACAGGATCTTCTTGCAGATCTGGACCATACCTTAAGCAGGTTCATGCACCGAGGTCATCCTGCCACCGGTACTCATATTTGGGGCCCCCTGACATCACAGGGCAGGTCCGCTCAGTGCAGAACTCACAGTTTGTGTTTTATGAAGAGAGGTAGGACTGGAGACATGAGGGTGATGAAGAATAGCCTGACATCCACATGGCCATTGGTGTTAACATGAGCAATGGCTATTGACACAGGACCCCTGCCCCCTGCCATAGACCCAATCATACACACAAAGACACAGACACAGACAAACACACAGACACAGAAACACACACACACACACACACAGAAAGACACAGACACAGACAAAAACACACAGACACACATAGTGAAACACACACACAAAGTCACAGATACACAGAAACACACACACACACACACACACAGAGAGAGAGAGAGAGAGAGAGAGAGAGAGAGAGAGAGAGAGAGAGAGAGAGAGAACATACACACAAAGTCACAGACACAGACAAACACACACACACACACACACACACACACACACACACACACACAGATGCACATGCACATACGCACATACATACCTACACAATGCATGCCTGGGTTGAGTGGAGAAGAAGGACGCTTCCTGTCTAAGGATTTCCACCTCTTTATCTTCTTCCGATACTTCCTTTGGCTAAAGAGAAAATCTTTTCTCTCACATTTCTTACTTCCCAGAGAGGCATTTATTGGTAAGGTCTGAATTTTTCAGATGTTAAAGAAGGAGATCAAAGAATTCAGCCAGGGTGGGCAGTGGTGGTGGCTCATGCCTTTAATCCCAGCACTTGGGAGGCAGAGGCAGGTGGATTTCTGAGTTCAAGGCCAGTCTGGTCTACAGAGTGAGTTCCAGGACAGCCAGGGCTACACAGAGAAAAAACCCTGTCTCAGAAAAAAAAAAAAAAAGAAAAAAAAATCAACCAGTTTTCTCTATGAACAATGCCTGGTTTTCAAGCTTTGTGCTTTGATACCAAATCATATTTTGAGTCACCAATGTTGTTATTCAAATGTGATTTTTCATACTTTACATTCCTGCTATCAACAATATTAATCCTAGAGACAGACACATTTCAGGCCACCTAGGAAGAAGAGCATATACCCTAGAAAGAGAAAAGTACCCTGGGACTTGAGGGGCTCTTTCTTCACAGATCTTTGTCAGCTGACTTCCACAGAAGTTCCACAGTGCACTCCACAAACTGGGCTTTGCCTGCTACATGTTTGGATAGCAGTGGCTGCTCAGGTTGCAATGCTCTCCCAAGACTCTCTGTCTCGGTTGTCTGTCATGATCAGTCTTTCCCGACTAATACTCTAGCTTCAGAGGGTCTGGACTTTGCTCTTTAATCCCTCTCTGCCCTTTCCCACCAGAGACACCACAGGAAGTCTTTGGTTTCTAAATGGTCTGTAAGTGTAGCATTTCAAACCCAGAACTCATTTTTTTCCCTACAGAGAGAATATTATAAGTATGTGTTGGGTCTCCAGGTCAACCCACAAAGGCTCATTCAACTCCTAATACAGGTAATGTATTTTCCCTTTGCTCTTTAATATATCCTAGAGCAATAGAATGTCTGAGCAAAAATGGAATTTAGAACTTCATGCTATATACTGGTTTGTCAGTGTATTCTGTTACAAATGCCCACAGTCCATCTCTTTAGATATTAAGTAGGGTCCTGCAGTTCAGCCTGGAAATCCAGTTATATTTTCAAACAATATAAATCATATTGTCATAAATATAGAAATGGCCTTGCCACAGACAACTTTATTTTGGCTACTTTTCTTTACATGTTCTGAGGCACACTGTAAAACCAGACTGTTTGTCTATCATGTCTGTATGTCTATATGCACAGACATGGCCAGCACTTACATGTACCTTAAGTTGTAGGATCATGGAGCACCCTAAAGGAAACAAACAAACAAACTCTCAGATATGACAACTCACAATGAAAGGACTGCCTCTTGGTGTTTGTTGAGCCAAATGTACCTCTGTGATGGGGCACCCTGATGCTTTCTCCCTCTTTCTGAGAGAATTCTTGCCAGAACATGCCCCCCTCATGTCATCAGCTCCTTGCTCATTGGTCCACAGAGATTATTCTGAGCCTGTCCTTCTTGGTATCTAAGCTTTGCTGTTTTTCTATGGCAGTTCTTATTAGCTTATTTGGTAGATTCCTTGCTACCACTTGGGTACCCTCACTGACTCCAAAAGCCACAGTGGTGGGCTTTTCTCTCTTTTTCTTTGTTTTACCATTCATACCTAGAACACTTTCTACCTGGCACGTAGGAGTGTTAGGGCTGAGAAAGCAGTGCCTCTCGTTATGGTGTTTTGGCATGATGAGGATTATAAACTACTGAAGGACACTAGGAGGCCTTAGACTTAGAGGGACAGTCTCTATGACTCTCTCCTGCTCTACTGTCTCCAAATCCTCTCGCCTAAATCAAGTCACAGGAATTGGGGTTGTTGTCCTCTAAAGCAAGTCATAACATCTGGAAAGGTAATTTTCTTTCTCCTCTTCCTTGCAGACTCTGATTACCCAAGAGGAAAGGGTGCTTCATGCTAGGCCAAGAAGGATCAGGACAGACCTTTTTTGCTGGCTGCCTACTTGATATCAGTCTACTGGTGTCAGATTATATTCTGTTCTCCAATCAGATTTACACACAACTGACTCCAATACCTGGAGGAAGCAAAGAAGAAGAAGAAAAGGAGGAGGAGAAGGAAGAGGAGCAGAGAAGAAGAGGGGGAAGGAAAAGGAGGGGGAGGGGAGCAGGAGGAGTAGGAGGAGAAAGAGGAAGTGGGGAAAGAGGAAGAGGAGGAGGAAGAAAAAACATTTTTTCCTGAGTCCTTGAGTTTCATTATCAAAGCTTCCACCCCCCATATTTTATTAAATAGACATTTGGTGCTTCCTTTCTTTAAGCCTGTTTGCTGTTGGTACAGAAGTGTCAGCCATGACCCTTTATGATGAAGAAAGTCTCACACCTGTCTACCCTGTGATCACAAATCTCCATTGTCCATTTGATGGGACTTAGAATCACATGATACTAAAAGTCTGCCTGTGCCTACGAGGGAGCTTCTGGACTAGGTTAATTGAAGTGGGAAGACCGGCTCTAACTGAGGGCACCATCCTCCCATGGGCCTGGCTCTGAATGAATATGACGGAGAACAGGACATGAGGACCAATGTCCAGCTGTCTGTGTTTCCTGGCTGAAGATGCAATGTCACCAGCTGCCTCTGGCCCCTGCCTCTCTTCTCTGCCTTGATGAACTATTTTAGAGGATTCCCGGACTTATTCTTTTAATAACACAAGTAAGCAAACTTAGACCAAATCTGCAATATGGTTCACTTATCCAAGTACAAAGGTCAGAATTCATACTAACATGTAAAAAGCAAGTCTTCGTTGGAGGACCTGAGGTGAGCATGCCCTGGGATTTATGAGGTGGGTATTCTGAGTCCTGTTTTGTGATGTAACGTATGAGATGAGAATAACTGTGGAACCAGGTGAATAACTGGACCTACTCCCAGCCTTAGCTTAGCTACATCATCCTGGCATTGGCACCTGCCATCTTAGAGACTATCCATCTCTCAGATGGCTGAGAAGAAGGCTCCTGGCATAGTCTGGCATCTACCATCCTCCCAAGCAGACACCATATTACTCTAGAAGTTTTTGTTATGCTTGCTTTGGAAGTAAATTTTACCCATTGTTTAGTTAGCAAAACCACTTCCTAAGTATAATTGTTCAAGTCTTACAGATGTGAAGGCTGTGCCTAAGAGAAAATGTGTAGCTATTGAGCTGTTCCCTGAGTTTATTTTTATTTTAATTAATACTGCTTCCAAAGGTGGAGGTCTGCAACATTACATAATTACGAATGACTATATGACTATATGACTATACAGGTTGCTTAAGGATATAATACAAAATAAAACCATGACTAAGAATCTATATTTATTAATAAGTCCCAGATCATGAAATTGCTTTTCCCTTCCTAAACCCAGATATTCAATGACAAGTTGCTACTTCCTAATTTTAGTACTTGACAGTAGATGGCACTGCTGATTGTCAAAAGATACAAACATTTCCCTGTATATACCAATCTCTTCTTTTTTAGCCATTAAAAAAACCATCAGAACAAAACACACACACACACACACACACAAATGGTATAAAAGTAAATATTTTTATTCCAATGAGAGGTTAAAATTAAGCACATAATTGAGCTGGACATTTATGTGAGTTATGCATAGTTTATTTGAGATGCTAGGAGAAACCATAGTATGATCAGCGGCTCTCAATCTGTGGGTTGCAATCTCCTTGGCAAACCTTTATCTCCAAAAAATGTACATTATGATTTATAACAGTAACAAAATTACAGTTATGAAATACCAACAAAAAATTTTTTTTGGTTGAGTGTCACCACAATCTGAGGAGCTATAGAAGAGGGTCACAACATTGGGAAGGTTGAGAAGTGGGTACAAGTTCTCATTATCAAGAGTAAAAGTAAAATTTCATTACCAACACAAGCAATTTATTTCTGTACCATAACTTTAGGAAAAAAATGGATATTATCACAACTGAATTTAGTTGTCAAGAACAAACCAGAAAATAAAACGAAAGCACTCACCCATGGGCTCTGGAGTCTTCCAGATGGCATACAAGGATGCAGTGTGTAAAATAAGAACAAAACAAATACGTGACCTGAACTTTGGGTAAGTCACTCAGTGTTTCATGACAGGGGTCTCTCATCTGTAGACAGAACTGCTTATCTCTTGACCAATTTACATGACAATTGCAAGGATCAATTAATTGTAACATTGTAGCTTAAAATATTATATGTCATTGGTGGAACAGATCCTGTATTGGTTACTTTTCTAGTCACTGTGACAAAATGTCTGACAGAAGCAACTTAAGGAAGGAAAGACTTATTTCAGCGCATGATTTCAGTCCATCATGGCAGAGAATTATGGTGGACCCACTCACCGTACAGCTGGATGGAAAGTGCATCGCAGACCAGAACCAGAACCAGATATAATTGTAGGGTATAAGGTCTTAACCCATTTCCTCTTGAAAATTCTTAACAGAACTCCACCAATCCCTCAGCATAAAAGTCCTCTAATCCATGAGCACGAAAACCAACCAATCTCAGAGCACAAAAACGCGCTAATTCCCCTCATTGTGAAATCCCACCAATCCCTGGTCTTGCTCCGAGTACAGGACTTGAAACCTCACTAGTTCTCACTCTGCAAATCTCTACCCCGGGGAACTCCTCCCCGTCAAGCCCTATATAAACCTGACTCCTGCCCCATTCCCTGCTGCATCTATCTGCCCACAGCCCAGCAGAGGTAGCCACCTCGTGTCTTTCCCAATAAATCTCGTCTGTGAGGTTTGTTGTGTGGTGTGACTTGGTGGATATTTCTTGGCTCCAAGATGCCAGGGTACCTTCCTTCTCTGAGCTGTAATGTTTCCATCAGAGAAACCTTCCCTTTAGAACTATTACCTTCTCCTTCCTCTTAGAGCTATGACACCTTCATCAGAAAGCCCGCCCACCCCCCACCCCCTCCACCCCACTAGAGCTATAACATCTCCATAGAAGCTTTTGCTTTAGAGCCTTGTCACCTCTACCAGAAAAGCTTTTCCCCACAGAGCTGTAACACTTAAAATAACCTTCCAGGCTTGCCTCTAGTAAATGCCCGCTGCCAGCAAGGTCCAACAACCAACGTTTCCATAACGTCCCACAACAGCACCCACTAGCCAGGGGTGGAATCTTCTCTAGAGAATAGTTCATATTAAACCATAACAGACGCCACAAAGCATCTTAAAGCTCTCTGTGGGCTTTCAGGAAAGGCATAGCTAATGACTGTAGTTCTCCACTATTTCCTATTCAGAGTTAAGTCTTGTAATCTTTACCTCCCCCTTTCCCCCCCCACACACCCCAGCATCCCAGGGCCAGTCTTAGCTTCTCAGATCTCACCAGGTAGGACCTGTTACATGTTCCATTACTTGGTCAGGAGTTAAGGGACCTAGATTTCCTTGTTATTGAATGTTGCTTTGCCAGCTTTTTGCTTAGATCAGTGGTTCTCGACCTTCTTAATGCAATGATCCTTTAATACAGTTCCTCATACTATAGTGACCCCCAACTGTAAAATTATCTTTGTTGCTACTTCATAATTGTATTTTTTGCTGCTGTTATGAATTGTAACATAAATATATGCTATGCAGGATATGCAACCATGTGGAAGGGTCGTTTGATCCCCAAAGGGGTTGCAAATCACAGGTTGAAAACCACTGGCTTAGACAGATTGATTCTATCAGTATTTGCTTAGAAAGAACTCTACCTGGCTTCCTCAAAGGTCACCACAGTATAGCCCTGTATCCCAAGAGATGTTTCTTTAGGACCCTAACACATTTGTGATTAGAGTTGATTGGGTGGCTTGCAGAATAAACCTGGTTTTTGTAGTTTGATTTATTTTTGTTTTCTTTCTTACAGCTGCAGCTTAGCTTTCTCCCTGTAGGCTACAAAATGAAGAATACTCCATTTTAGTCTTTCTGGTATCAAAAGGTTGAGCCAAACTACTGACTAGCCCTTTTGCCATCTTGAAAGCTTTTCATACAGGGACAGGGAGGAAAGATTGAAGGGGGTGGGGGAGGGGGGAGGGGGAGGGAGAGGGGAAGGGGGAGGAGGATTTTGGCAGAGAGAGACTGGGCTGGGGGCCTGTAGGCCACGAGGCTTTGCACTCTGAAGCCTCCCCTGCCAAGACAGCAGCTGGGGTGCGGCCTCCTCCTCTTTCCCTCACTGCCCACTATGGGGAAGGCTGGCAAGGAGCTGGGCTCCAAGTAACAGTACGTTTAATAGGAAGCAAATGTTTCTCCACGGAGGAGGTGTTTCCTCCTCAGAGAAGTTACAAAGAGCCCTTTCAGAGAAAAGAAGGCAGGCAGAGTGTGTGGCCACCTTGCTCTCTGCCCTGTGTAGCCCTGTACGAAGCCAGGGCTCTCTTTCTCTCCTCAATCGGACAATGTCAGAGGTGGGCAGAGACATGCGAAGCTCTGTCCCTTTGTTTACACCATATAAGAACATTCTTGAAGTTCCGGGGGGGGGGGGGTCATTGTGAAACCATGCTTTCTTTCTGTGGCTCCTGGTACTCAACAGCTTGTGGGTTTACTTTGTAGCCTCTTGATGGATCTTTATCAGAATCTCTTCATTTTCTGGCCACCCTCCAACCCCACCCCCAGTTCTTATATGAGGCTACTGAGTCTCTGCCTCTTCTTTTCATATCAGAGTTTATTCTTATTAAACCCAAAGCTAAACCCTTGGTCTTATATTCTCCACTGACCAACCTGCCTTTCTCTCATTGCACTAAGAGACTCACCCCAATCGAAACAGTGACAAGTGCAATTTCCAAAGTGCACAGCCTCAGGAGACCCTCGTGGGGGTGAACACACTCAGCTGGATTGGGTCCTTGGGTGAAAGTGAAGAAACACCCTGACAGGATAAGCAGAAGGCCTTAATCTTGGATGTGCACAACTCAAGGAAAAGGGCCGAAGGTTCAGCAGTGCAGAATCAAGAAGAAAGCATGGTTGTACCAATTCAGGGCAAGAAGAGAGAAGAAGGGAGAAAGATGTCATTTGTATGTCGTTAACTGATTGTAATCTTCCTGTCTTCTTGTCCACTGCCTAGCTCCTCCCTCGGGTAGAAGCAACATGAGGTCAGGGCCTTTGTTTGTTTGTTTGTTTGTTTGTTTTCTCCCTAATTTCCTGGACTCCAGAACAGCAGCTACACAGAGGTAGCTCCGGATAAATATTTGCTGAATGAGTGTCAGACACTGCTGAAAGTACCAGCAATTGCAAAGATTAAGCATCCCAGATGTTAGCTATTTATCCTTGATGGAAATAGATATGTTTGGCTCCTCTTCTGGCTATTCTCACCCTCTCCTGACCTTTGTAGGATCTGGATGATATGCTTTCACAGTACGGAGCTAACAGGAAGAGCAGGGCCAGGTGCTCTGTTGCCAGAGAAGGGATGGCAACAGTGACAAACGAGAATGGAGGTTTCAGGAAGGGGACACATGGTACTCACAGATAATGGTTCACATCATGATCAAAGGAGATCTCAGAGAGGCTGATAGTACCATTATCTATGGCCAGCTTCCCTGAGGAGAAAGGGGAGAGTCCCAGGAGGATTTTTAGAACTACTCTATGCCTTCAGACTCTGAGACACCAAAGGAGACCCGTGTCCAGGTCAGAGAGAAGAGCTTAGTAGTTAGAGATCTGGGCACAAAAATCACAAAAGTCTTTGTTGTGTATCCTTAGCATTCCCAAGCCTTCTCTTGTTTCCAAGTCTAGTGGCTGCCTTTGAAATGGCACTTCCAGGGACTGAAGGTCCAGAGAGAGGGTGGGAGTGAGGTAGAACAGAGAAGGTATGAAAACACGCCAGGACGGATGGGTGGAGGTAGAAGATGACATTTCTGCACTTCCAAGGGAGGTGCTGAGCTGTCTTGTAACTCCTCCCTGGGCTCTGCTGCAAGCATTCAGTAATTCAACCTATTGCCTGTTTCTAACAGAATTCTTTGTGGGGGTGGTGGCAGTCGTGGAAATGGTTGGTTTCGCTGGAATTCCATAGCTCTCTGGATGAGCTATGTGTAGAAAAGCATGTACTAAGAGTTTAGGGCCAGTTGTGCTGGCCTTAATTGTCCTATGGCATGCATTGGGGTCACAAAGGTTAATGCTATGATAGGACACAGGCCTGCCAGCCAGCTGGGGCTGCCACTTACTTTCCATGCTCTTGTTAAGCCCCTCCCTCACTGTCAAGGCAAAACACCATGGAAAACAAACTTTAGAGCCCCTGTCCACTCCCCTCCCATCTCAGCTTTTAACCCCTAGTTCTTAGCCACAAGGGTTCCTGGGTCCAGCTGATCTCTACAGGGCTGGAGAGCTTCCATTACAGAATCTTAGGAAAGTGCATATTACACACTGTAGTATGTTGGTGGGCATGGGGAGGGGATGCAAGCTTTTGTCTTCTGATGAGAAAAACTGGACAACGAAGCAACTGGCTCAGTGGGCTGCAGAGGGGGAAGGGACAGAAAGAGTGGAGACTCAGGACCAAAACTAAGTCGCTTTGGAGAAGGACTTAAGCTGAATTCCATGTGAATGAGATGCTGTGCATAGTCTATTTTTAGATCCTGGAGCATTTCTAAGAGGTAGAGCGAGATGGTTTGGCTGTGTTAAAAGACAAGTAATTACAGTCATTTATGGGCTCTGCTGCTTAGCATCCTCGGCTGATCATCCTCCAGGCTGGATTGCCCCTCTCGTGATTATCTGCCACCATTTCTTTTGTTGTCAGTTTTATTTGATTGCAACACCTGCTCATAAAGATTCTCCTTCTCCTTATGCAGCTTAGTGAGCAACTCAGAACAAAAGGAAAGCAGTTTAGGGATGGTTAGGGGTGCTGTCTGAGAAGAAAGAGAAGCAAACGCCTGCGTGTGCTGTAGAGTTATTTTTTAGTATTTGGGGTGAATACTGATTGGATAAAGCCATTAAAATGCTAAGAATTTTGTTGTTTTTGCAGCTTCCTGTATTCCGCTTTCCTATCATTACTACCATCTTATGTATGTATGTATGTATGTATGTATGTATGTGTGTATGTGTGTGTGTGTATACACATGCATACAAGCATGTATACACACACACACACACACACACACACACATACACACACACACACACACATAGTTCTTTGGTCCATGATAGCTTTAAAAGTTTAAAAAGTGCAACTTTTAAGGTACAAACTCATCTGTTGTTTTACCCATGGTTCTTTGGACATGACAAACGTTGTTTTCCCTTCTAAAAATATATCTGAAAGTTAAAATGCTGCTGGGGTCACTCAAGAAACCTGTGTCATATCAAGCACTGATCAGAACAAAAGGTTGTAGTATGTCAAAGTTAAATGGCCTTGTTTTTGTAGCTTGAAAAATGTATGTTGGGCTGGAGAGATGGCTCAGCACCTAAGAGCACTATCTGCTCTTCCAGAGACCCCTAGTTCAATTCTCAGCAACCACATGGTGGCTCATTACCATCTGTAATGAGATCTGATGCCCTTTTCTGGTGTGTCAGAATATAGCAACCGTATACTCATACATATAATAAATCAGAAAGAAAGAAAGAAAGAAAGAAAGAAAGAAAGAAAGAAAGAAAGAAAGAAAGAAAGAAAGAAAGAAAGAAAGAAAGAAAGAAAAGAAGTAAAGAAAATGTGTGTTTACTGCACTGGAGCCATGCTTTGAAAAGTAGTGTTTCATAGGTACATGTAGACATGTTGTTCTTTGAATAATTTGGAGAAAAGTAGGCCAATGTGGCCCTGATCCTTTCCCCAGAGCACCCTGCCACTATCTTTGTGCAAGGGTGACAACCTGGAGCCATGAGTCAAGGCTTCTCTGGCAACAGTAAGAATTTAGACAGAACTGCATATAGAAAAGGGGGAAGTGGAGTTGAATAGCTTAGTTCCTATATAATTTCATTAATGTCCAGCCAGCCAACACTTGGAATTGTCATATGGATCAGCACAGAACTGTTGATCAGATGAATGTATTACTGAAAACAAAAAACATACCAAGTCCTCTGACGTGGCAGCAAGCAGGAGATAAAAATCAGATTCTGGTCAGAATGTGGACAAGTTATACTGATCACCACCCAACCAAACCAAGACAAAAACAAAGACAAAAAAAATCCAGGAATCAGGAAATAAAATAAACCTAGGTAAGTGTAAGGCATGGGGCCTGTTCATCCCTGAGGAAGAAGTTAGATGTTGCTTTTCTAGCTTCCCTCGCAGCTATTTTCATGTGATCTAGACTCCCTGACTACAGTCAACCACACAAGGCTGGGATTTGGAAACTATGGAAATGAAGACACGTGCTTGTGCTGCAGCTACTCTGGGTACTGTGACATCCAGCAATTCAGGAACAGGCAGGGAGTATCCTGATCTTGGAGTTGGAGAGATTAATTGAAGTACCATGGGAAGTAGAACATTGACTTCCCAAAGAGATCCATGTCCAAGTTTCCCCAGTACCAGAATATGTACTTCAAATAGACAAAGGTGAGGATTTGGGGGTTGAGAGGCTCTACTGTATTATCTGGGTGGCACTGATAAAAGAAGGATGCCAGCATCCCTTAAGACCTAGATAAGGCAAAGAAAATCCTATGCACCCAGAACTGTCTGAAAAAGACTGTAACCCTCACAAAACCTTTTAAAATTTGTTTACTTTATTTGGTACTATTGAAGAATGACCCAAGGATTTCATGTATATTAGGTAAGAGCTCTACCACTGAGCCACGGCCCAGCCTTGGTAATGAAATATGTACAGAGACTTCTGTAAGAATGACCCTGTGTTGCTTTAAACTAGCACAGGAGCAGCACAGCAGCTCCTGAGACCATAGCAGCAATAGGAAGCCAATACCCAGATACTGAAGTGCCTAAGCCTAGTTGTGAACAGTTTCAGTTGATGAAATTAAAGTCTAATTTTGTCTGGAACATTTCTAAACCTGGTTCTCTGGCTCTCCTAAAGATTTTGTAAATTATTATATAACTTAAAATATTCCTTTCTTCTTGAATTGCCCTAGATATATAGGTTTCATGGCTTGTAAGAATGAACCAAGGTAATGACATTCCTCAACCTCCACCAATACACTGACATACTTACTTATAGCTGGTATCCCCACTCTTTCCTGTTTATTTCTGATTGATCTTTAAGTTGATGTTTATGTTCTATTATTCTGTCTTCCTTCAGCTCCTTGCTGTTCTTTGATCAGGCTGTTATCACATCCTTATTATGACTGGCCTTCCCATCTCTTCTCTCTTCTCACTCCAATTCTGGTTCCACTTCCTGTTGTGCTTCTTGAAACTTGTCAGTGCTCTTCACTGTTCTATTAGAAGGGTGTCAGAGGTGTTCATCAGCAACAAGAAAAAGTTCAAAGACTTTACATGGCATGGAAGGACCTAGATAGCCTTGCCTGACAGATTTATACAGCCATTAAGATCAAATCTTTGGGTCACCTTCTCATCTCGATGCACTGGAAAATAAACCTCTTGCTTTTGTATCAATTTGCATCTCAGTGTCTCACTTGGGGGTGTCTTGAAGTAAGTACTACTGACTGAGGGTCATGGTCTTACATTTGGGGGCTTGTCTGGGATTTGAGGAGACTGATTGGAGGGAAAAAGACTGAGCTTGGCAACATGTGCCTACTTTGTTTGTCTGTGTTTGTTTCTCTGTCTTTCACTTTCACTTTTGGCTCACAAGCATAGAGTTGGCTGAAAAGTCTCTGGTCTGATGTGGTCAATTGTAGAGGGCAGATGTGCCTTAACATGGTGACTATATGGAGTCTGGAGGACCAGTGTGCATATTGCAAGGAGAGGGGCCACTAGGCCCTGGAGTGCCCTAACAAATGGAATCTGGGGGCAGGAAATCCCAGGCCTTGGGCAAAGCACCCCCAAACAGCAAAGGTGTTAGCTTTGGGGGGATACAGCGACTAGGGAGGATGGGGTTCACACCCCCTACCTGAACCTAGGGTAACTCTGAGAGTGGAGGGGAAACACACTCAATTCTTGGTGGACACAGGGGCTCAACACTCTGTCCTCCTCCAAGCTGATGGCCCCATTTCCAAGAAAAGATTGTGGGTCAAAGGAGCCACTGGCACCAAAATGTATTCATGGACTACTTGAAGAACAGTGGACCTACTGATGGGCTGGGTATCCCATTCATTTATGGTCATCCCAGACTGCCCATACCTTCTGTTGGGGTAAGACTTACTTTCCAAGATGGTGGCCCAGATATACTTCCTGCCCAGTGTGCCGCAACTAACCAGCCCAAAAGGAGAGCCCATGGGTGGAGGAAAGACCTCTCCAACTGACCCCTACTGGGAGCCAAAGCTACCTAGTTTACAGACCAGAGAAGTTTTTCCCATGGAGGTCAGAGACAAGTGGGTGCTGCCATGGTGGATGGCACAAATGTCATCTGGGTGGGACCTCTACCCCTCAGCCCATTGGCGGAGAAAGCAGAGCTAAGTGCCCTCACCAAAGCCTTGGAACTTGGGGCCAGCAAGAAAATTAACATCTACGGGGATAGCAGGTATGCCTTTGCCACAGCCAAAGTCTATGGAGCTACATACCAAGAGTGAGGACTGTTCACATCAGAGGGAAAAGAAATAAAAAACAAGTAGGAAATCTTGGATCTCTTGGAAGCCCTGATGAAGTCAACAACTGTGAGCATCATTCATTGACTAGGACATCAAAAGGGAAGAGACTCAGTGGCCCAGGGCAATAACCAGGCAGATCAGAAGTGGCTATGCAGGAGCCTATCCAGGTTATGGGCCTGCAAGAGGCACCTGCTGGGGAATGGACTGCACTAAGGGATGGTCTCACTTAAATATACAGAAGAAGAAAGAACTCAGATTGCTATCCACCCTACCAACCTAGAGAAGGGAGGGCAATGGCGCACACAAGAAGGAAAAATTATATTCCTCAGAAAGCAAGCAAAAGACTTCCTTGACCAAATGCACAAATAGACTCATTTAGGGGATAAAAAGTACGTCCAAGAAGTTAAGGGATCTAAAGTATATATAACATGGAACTCAGGTTTGGGGCCAGAGAGATAGAACAGTGTAAGGTATGCCAGCAAGTGAATGCTTATGTGGCCAAGAGTAAACAGGGCAAAAGACCTAGGGGAGAATGGGCTGGAGTATATTGGGAGGTCGATTTTACAGAAGTTAAGCCAGGAAAATATGGTTACAAATACCTTCTAGTGTTTGTGGATACTTTCTCTGGATGGGTTGAGGCTTTCCCCACCAAGCAGGAAATAGCTACCATGGTAGCCAAGAAGATATTAGAGGAAATTTTCCTGAGGTTCAGAGTGCCCAAGATAATTGGATCAGACAGTGGTCCTGCTTTGGTCTACTAACTTACTAAGGTAAGTTAGGTATTGGCAGAGATACTGGGGACTAACTGAAGGCTCCATTGTGTACCATCCCCAGAGCTCAGGGCAGGTAGTAAGAATGAATAGAACCCTAAAAGAGACCTTAACTAAATTATCCTTGAAGACTGGTGCTGACTGGGTGGTGCTCCTCCCCCTGGCCCTGTTTTAAGCCTGTAACATCCCCTACCATTTTAACCTGACCCCTTTTGAGAACCTGTATCCCACTCCCTTGACTCTAGCTCTTGAACCCCCCGCCCCCAGAGTGACTTTTCAGGCTGACAAGGATCTTATGGTTTGATTGCAAGCTTTCCAGATCAGGAATTTTGGCTTAAACTTAATGCCCTGTATACCTGGGGCAGGTATCCCAGAGGTTCCACATGAGCACCAAGTTAGAGACTGGGTATATGTTAAGAGGCATCGTGCTAAAAACTTGGAGGCAAAGTGGAAAGGGTCGTTCCTGGTGTTGTTGGCCACCCCGACTGCCGTTAAAGTGGATGGAATAACTGCCTGGTTTCATGTAACTCATGTCAGACCAACACCTGTGCCTGACGCCAACTGGATAGCAGAACCAAACAACCCCATCAGGCTCAAAATCGCCTGCCCTTCTGCAAGGCCAGAGAAACCATGAGATGGCTATGGTGTATCTTCCTTCTGGTGCTGAGCTTCAGCACCCCCACAACCCTACCAAAGTGACTTGGCAAGTACTCTCAGCCACTGGGGCTGTAGCTTGGTCCACTACAGAGGAACACTTGCCTATACCTGGTGGCCAGACCTTGTCTCTGTAAGTTAGCAATGGGCCTTGACTCCTGGAATATCCCCACCCTACAGACACAGGGGAATGGACTTTTGAATCTAAACTATGTCTCAGAAGTGGCCTTGGAGGGTGAGGCTTAGGGTGTGGACACCCGAAGTTGAGGAGTGTCCTGACAGAAACCCCCATATATGTGTGCCCCGAGATGGGAGAAGCTGACAGCAGACCCATCAGTGGGGGAGGGGCAAACCAGTTTTTCTGTGTTACCTGGGGGTGTGAAACATTAGGAAGCTCAAACTGGAGACCATTGTGAAGGGTAGTTAAGGATTCAATGGCTAAGGTGAGAAAAGGGCTAGCTAAGCAGAAGAGAGAAAGAGAACAGAGTCAGGGCTGGTTCGAGTCTTGGTTTAACTCCTCCCCTTGGTTAACCACCCTCATATCCACCTTGTTAGGACCTCTAATTGTTCTACTGTAATCGTTGACCTTTAGACCCTGCATATTGAACAAGCTTATCACCACCTTCTTCTCTTCTTCTTCTTCTTCTTCTTCTTCTTCTTCTTCTTCTTCTTCTTCTTCTTCTTCTTCTTCTTCTTCTTCTTCTTCTTCTTCTTTTTGGTTTTTCAAGACAGGGTTTCTCTGTGTAGCCTTGGCTGTCCTGGAATTCACTTTGTAGACCAGGCTGGCCTTGAACTCAGAAATCTGCCTGTCTCTGCCTCCCAAGTGCTGGGATTAAAGGCATGCGCCACCATCGCCTGGCGCTTATAGCCTTCATAAAAGAGAGAATAGGAACAGTACAACTGATGGTCCTATGCCAACAATATGAGATCCTGAGTATAGAACCTGAAGAATATGAGTTAGTTACCCAAGACCCAGGCCATAGCTCCAGGATTGAAGCTTGTACAAGGAAAAGAGGGGAATAAGGGACCCTCAGGGTTTTTCCAGTCTCACACCCTACTTACAGCTTTCCCCTCCTGCCTGGGTCAAGGCTAGGCCACATTCCCTTCTCCTCCCACAGGAATATTCTTGAGTAAAAAATTCTCTAAATGTACCGACAGTCACCTGATCCTCTGGAAAGTCCCAGGTAGAGTTCAAATGCATGTTTCGTTTGCTAGCCAATAGATTTAAAGGTCAATATGCTTAGCCTGTAAGTTTGAACTGTAACCTTGCTGATGTAACCTGTGCCCCTAGAAAGTATAAAAACTGCGTGTAATAGCCATTTGGGGTTGCCCTCTCGTCACTTGCTTTGAAGGGCTGATGGAGGGTTGGCCCCGATGCACCAGAAAATAAACCTCTTGCTTTTGCATCGAATTAAAAGAAAAAAAAGCATCAAATCAAGATTTTGATCAAGTCTGTGATGCCTGGCACACCCTTAGACCTGGAATGAGTTCTTGAGTCATACAGAGTCTCAACATTTGACAATTTCTTTATTTATAGGGTGATTTTAAAAGTCTAACTTTATAGTGCTCTCATGAAAGTGAAATGAGGTAGTGAAGAACATACTTAGTCCAGCACTTGACATGCAGTAGGCCTTTAGTTATACTTGTGGATTCATGTGTTCATGGGTGTGTTTCACTAACTACCCTCTCCACATAATCCTCACATCACTCAGCCCTGCATTTCATGCCAATACATCTTTGACATAAAACCTGTCTATTGTGATAAAACACTATGGCCAAAATAGACTTGGAGAGGAAAGGGTTTCTTTTATCTTACACTTTGTATCATCAAAGGAGGTAAGGGCAGAAACTCAAGGTAGGAACTTGGAGGCAGAAACTGAAGCAGAAGTCATGGAGGAGAGCTGCTCACTGGCTTACTTCTCCTTGTTCTGCCTCTTATGTCACTAGGACCACTGGGCCAAGGGAGCACCACTCACAATGGGCAGAGCCCTCCTATGTTAATCACTAATATAAAAAAAAAAGCCTAACAGGCTTTCCCACAGAACTGTTTATGGAGGCATTTTCTTAATTAAGATTCCCTCTTCCCAAATGACTCTAGCTTCTGTCAAATTAAAAATAAAACCATAAAACAACAACAACAACAACAACCAAAACCTAGTCAGCTCGAAGCCCCTTCCTCTTTCTCTCTGGCCTGATAAGCTCTTGCAAGTTCTAGTTTAAATGCCATCCACTTGCAGAGTAAACTCAGGATGTCATTCTCTTCCTGGTGGCAAGCCCTTGGTTCCACTCCAAGATTTGTGTTGAAAGTCATTTCCTTCATTCATTGTCTTTTCCATTTGGGAATAAAGAAGGCCCAGTGTGGCATCTAACACTCAAGAGCACCCAATAAATGTCACAGAAACATTGTAGAGGATAGCTTAGGATCAAAGGGCCAAAAAGTTCATACCTGAAATATCACATGACTGAGGAACAAATTTATGTAGTTACTCAAAGGAGACATCAAGGAAAAGTACCTAGGAAGGTTGAAGATTATGTAATGTGTGGTAAAGAGTAGTTACTTTACCCAGAATTTTTAAGTACACAAAATGAATGGTTTTTAAAATCTTTTTTTTCTTTTTTAATAACAAGGAGTTTGAGCAGTTGCTAAGAGTAATTATTTACACAAGCAAGCATTTCGAGTGTGGGCAGGCAAAGCTTCTGTGAGAGAAGTCAGCACCAATTGATGTTCTTCTACCCCCAAAGAAGACAAAGAACCTCAGAAGAGAATTCAAAGGCATGGAGAAGGACTATCTCTGCACACCACCATGGCGTCTCTGCGAACAGTGAGGAATGTTTGAGTGACAGCGGACTGCTATTCTCACCAACACCGGCAAGAACCTTCAAACTATCGAATGAGCCAAACAGATAACTAAAATGGACTAGAAAAGGTTTATTTTTTAAAGAGTTACTTGGACTCCCAAAGTAAATACATAAACCTAGATACAACCTTCTCCCCCCCCACCCCCCCGCACCTTGAACCAACTATACAAATGTGGCTCACAAAGCATGGTTTTTCATCAATAAAAGCCATGCTTAACTTTCTAGATTTTTCCATAGGTAGAAGTTGCAACTAAAACGAATAGCCAGTTCTGCTTAACTTGGCAGTCAAACCACATGTAGAAGTTCAAAGGCACCACCATGACACTTGGATGGGGTCACCAAGGCCATGAAACCATTTTAAGAACAAAACCCAGAAGGTTCTGACCTTGGTTGCTTCTAAAGTAGAGCCTTTCCTGCTTTCGATTAGAAACTGGTTTGGATGAAAACCAGCTGATACGTGGACAATCTGATGGCTTCAGTAGGCTTTTCCAACCTTGTAATTATCTCCTTCCTAAAGTAAATGTTAGCATAACTATTGACATTTGAGACATAAGTTCTTATTGCTATTGAGTAGTTAATTTGCATTTCTTATCACAATAATTCTTTATTGTTTTTGATGTGTGGAAATACATATATGTAGTTAATCTGACACAGTTGTACATGTGGGCACCTTTTCCTGGTGTGTGTGTGTGTTCTTTGTCTCTGCGTTCATAACACTCCTAGAAGATAAGTGATGACTTTCTCTGAAGCTCAGGGGGTGGCAATGCAGAGGAGGATTTCGAAGGGATCGCAGGCTTTTGAGGCTACATTTTTTGCTGAGACCGATTACATCTTGCTTCTCTCCAGCATCGCACAGAGTATCACATCTCAAATTATTGAGAGCAAAAAGATTGCCAAATGATAAACCCCACACCAGTCTGTCAGAATCACACATGAATACAAAACTGTAACCAGGGGGACATAATCATTTACAGTCATTAATTTCTCCAGTCCTCTTTGAAATAGTCCAGGGGAAGAGGCAACTGAAAAGTGTTCACACAGTGAGACATGGGTAAACTTCGGACTCCTGCCAGCTTTACAGAATCTAAGTCCATTGGCAACTAAGCAAGGGGTGGATTCCAGGCCCTGAAGCAACTGTGCACATCAGAGGAATGGGCCTCCACTTGGGGCCCCAGCTAATCCTGCGGTCTTCCTTGGCAGACAGTTCTGCCTTGAGGTCAGCCAACTAACACTTGACAAAAGCCAGCTGGGGGAGCAGCCCAGCCAAGCTGGTACCCACACATTGCTACTGCAAGTGTTTCCAAGACCCCAAAACATCTTATTTACTCTTTCAGCAAGAGAAAAGCTTGTGTCTTCCTGCTTTCAGTACAGCTAACTTGACTGTTTTATTTTTTTATTTTATTTTATTTTATTTTTTAGATCATTTAGTAGGAGTTCCTATCCTGGATGTTATCAACTTGTGTTGGAAGTTGACTGAAACATGTTTATTTCATGTTCAACAAATAGTTCCCGAACACTCATGATGTTTAGGGTTCAGGAAGAAATAATAAAAACAAAAAGTCTTTTCAACAAATAATGTTTACTAACAACGGTCAGTTGACACAGCACGCACACTTGATCTTCATTTGATCCCCAAAACAATTCAGGGGGATGTGTGTTGCCATTCCTATCATATGTGAAATGGAGCTGGGGTTCAGATAAAGGGTGAGAGTTGGGAAAGTTGAGACTATGAGGTATTGAAGTGAATTGATTCAGTAGTAGATGGGGGGTCTCAGGGCTATCATGAGAAAAACAGATCTAGTCACACCTAAAGAGGAATATGAAATGCTGATAAGAAAAACTAAGAGATGAAAATGTTGGCTAGGATGCCAGCTGTCTGTCAGTGAATGCTGTCGCATGAATCTAAGCAACATAGGTGTATGTATGCATGCATATTATAAGAATGAAACCAACTGTAATAAAAACTATTAAAAACACAGAGTGTTTAGTAGTTACTGGGAAGTGTAGGCCAGTGAGAGGATGCAATTAATTTGGAATAGAGTTCCTGGGGACTTAAATAGTATTTTGGATGCTTTATTTTTAAAGTATTTTATAGGATTTGAGATCCATACATCAATTTCACAAACTCTCTTGGTTCATGATGTTCTTAGACCCTTGAACAACTTATTCAACATTCCAAGGTGAGACCAAATACTTAGTCTTTTATCTATCAAGCAGTTGTTATATCTATCTAAATAACCCAAAAGTAGGAGGTTGTATACTTTCCCTTACGGAGGAAAAAGCTATATTATACCTTAGTGAATTCACTTGGATGTTTGGGTTGCTTCCATGTACAAACTGGGAACCACAACAGTACAAAATCAGCTCTAGCCATGTGTATGAAATATTCCACAATATGTGCATGAATGCATATACACATGTATTGTATTAACTATAATAATGGCTTGTTCCAGGACAAGGCTAATGGGGACAGGAAGTAGATATAGGATCTTCTTGGTTGGCTGAATGAGGAAAAGTCAAACATCTCACCCTCATCTTACCCTGTTAATACTCTTTTTAAACAAATTAACTTGAAGAGACCTAAGGCGTTTTGACCATGTTTTATAAACAAAAAAAAATGTCCATGCTCATTTACAGGTGGAGAAAATGAAGAACTAGAAAGGAAAGCTTTAAAACAGGGAAACCAGAAGATTATTAGAGCAAAGTTCCAGGAGGCCCAAGAGCACAGAACAAGACAGATGGATGTTCCCACCTCTCCGATGGGAAAATAAGACTAAATGAAAGCTTAAGGAGAGAGACGAGAGCATTCCTGTCTGTGGCTGAGTTGACTCAGGAAAGGCAGGTGGAAACCTAGAGGAGCATGGGAAGGGGGATTGACCTAAAAGAACCAAGGTTAGAGAAGACAACAATCCACAAATAGTCTCCATCAATGTGATATCCTCCAGAGAATCCTTTTGCTCAAACATCTGAGTGCTTTCTGTCTTCATCTAGTGGAGTTTCACTAGTACAGAATGAAATAAGTCAGCTTCCTTTCTTGGTGTCTGCTCATGAGTTCATTCCTTTGCTTCATGTCTCATGTGCTTGAAAGGACAGTTAAAATGCAGAAACAATCTCCAGGGAGCCGGGGGAGGGGAGGCCATCGCAGCCTCATGGTTAACTGGACTGTCCAGCAAAAGCTTCTGCGCCACCCTTCTGGAGCTGCGTAGTCCCAGAACAAAGGGACTGTGCATGTAGCATCACACACGTGGGGCTCTGGCCTCAGCATACGTCTTCCTCCATGACTCTTAGTACTTAAGATCTCCTTCCACCTCCCTTGCATCAACTTATTTCACCTCCAGGGAGTTTCTATTTAACTAACAAAAGCAATGCCAACAATTACACCTAAACCATAGGAGTATGGGGATCCTTTAGGGGGTGGAAATGCAATCCTGAGTTTGAGTTTGCATAGACAGAGAGGAAGGTGGCATCTGGGGATGGGAAAGTGAAATGTGGAAATGTGGCACATGACCAGTGATGGAAGGCTTCCTTGGAGCAGACAGTGGGCACCTCAGTCTGACAAAAGACAGTAAGGTAGGTAGACTGGATCTGAGACATCGAGACTGGAAGACTATGCATCTGGACTTTATCCAGAAGTCCAGGAGAAACAGAGTCCTGAGCACCACTAGAGCATGTTGCCAACAAGAGTAAAGCCTTGCGGTGGTAGTAGGGTGAACAATGGGTCAGAGGCATGGGGATCCAAGACAGCGAGGAGGCCTTGCACTAGTCAGGCATGACGTGATGAGCACAGGGACTAGAGTTGTGGCAGGGGACCAAGGAAATCAGGAAGGATTCCATAGGAGTAAACTGATGGGTTAGGCAAGCTATGAGAGATGGATGAGTATTAAGCAAGATTGCTCTGTTGGAAATACTTCCAAAATGTACAATGTACTAGTTATCTCGAGATATTTATGAGTTCTCTTATGTCATTACCTAACTAACATATAATCCAGGAATCCATAACCACATTATCCATCACATTCCTTCTTCATGTATCTTCACAGATAGATTAACTTTAACCCTTTACAAACATTCTATAATCACTGTGTGCAATGAATTTTCAAAAACCAAAGTGAACAGGGTTCTAGCAGTCCTAGTTGCAGGTTCGGCCAAGAATTGCTAGAGAGTTTCAGAATGGGTTGCAAAAGAGCTACTCAGTTTGCCTGACTAGAAGATAGGCAAAACCACCTTTGTGGGGCAGCTCATGTCAAGTACATAACAGTTCAAATCACAGTGCCTCAACTAGGAACCAATTCAACTCATCCCTCTATTGTGGAAGATGGTTACATTCACTAGAAAAGAAATCATCCTGTTAGAGCAAAACAGCTACTCTGCACTAAATACTTTCGGGACATTGAGCCTTTCCCAATCTACCTTTGAGGTTCCATAGGTAAATTAAAGCATTGAATTTTCAAGTATAAATGAAATAGACCAAGATAGTATACATATATAAGGACAGATTGGGACATAGACAATGTAATTGGAATAGGGGAGAACCAGTTTGATCTGGTCTACAGAGGAACAGAAATTCGATTGCCTATGCTGGAAATTTTTCTTCCCTGAGCAGCATAGGATAATGATGTAATGGCAACATTGCATAATGATTCAGTGGTAACATGTTAGCATAATGTTGCTGTGGTAACATGTTAGCATAATGTTGCTGTGGTAACATGTTAGCATAATGTTGCTGTGGTAACATGTTAGCATAATGTTGCTGTGGTAACATGTTAGCATAATGTTGCTGTGGTAACATGTCAGCATAATGATGCTGTGGTAACATGCTAGCATAATGATGCTGTGGTAACATGTTAGCATAATGATGCTGTGGTAACATGTTAGCATAATGATGCTGTGGTAACATGTTAGCATAATGATGCTGTGGTAACATGCTAGCATGATGCTGTGGTAACGTGTTAGCATAATGATGCTGTGGTAACATGTTAGCATAATGATGCTGTGGTAACATGCTAGCATGATGCTGTGGTAACATGTTAGCATAATGTTGCTGTGGTAACATGCTAGCATGATGCTGTTGTAACATGTTAGCATAATGTTGCTGTGGTAACATGTTAGCATAATGATGCTGTGGTAACATGCTAGCATGATGGTAACATGTTAGCATAATGATGCATTGGTAACATGCTAGCATGATGCTGTGGTAACATGTTAGGATAAAGATGCAGTGGTAACATGCTAGGATAATGATGTAGCAGTAACATGTTAGGATAATGGTGCTGTGGTAACATGCTAGGATAATGATGCTTTAGTAACAACATGTTACTGCTGCTTTTGATCATAGTATGATTTGCCCACTGCATATGATCATCATCTCCTCACAGAACGAATTTCTATGGAAAAATATATCAGAGAGTTAAAAGCCTATGAGTAGCAATTAACAGTTACCCTACAACTATCCCTTAAGCCACTCCACATATCCTGGGTAAGAGAGGCGAGGCCCCAGCTCTGTGCTCCATGGCAGACCCTCTGCATCCACAGACAATTTCTTAACTGCCACCACATCCTCTTTCTATGCCCTTCTGCTGAAGGGTCATAAGCTTCATATTTGTATTTTGGTCTTTTATCAACTCAAAGCAAAATGTGCCATTCTAGTGTTGACTTGAGACCTCCTGGTAACATCTGATGCTCTACTTTAAAACGGTATCTACTTTCAAAGGGATGATCATTTACTGTGTAATAAGCTAGTGATAACAACAACCTGCCCTTGATTATTTAAAACTTACTTTATATTTATTACATGTATATGTAATATATATAGTATTTTGCTTGAATGTGTACATGTGCAACACATGGATGCCTGCTACCCATGCAGGCCAAAAGAATGCCTTGGATCCTCTGGAACTAGAGTTACAAATGATTGTGAACCACCATGTGGGAGCTGAGAATCAAAACCATGTCCCCTGAAAAAGCAGCAAGTGCTCACTACCACCCCAATGCCCTTGACTTAAAAAGCACTCTGGGAAGATCTTGGTTGGGATAATTTGTTGATTTGGTGAACATTTAGTGATACCCAAATACTGAGCGCTATACTAGGTGCTAAAATTCCGCACTGAAACTCTTATGTCTTCAGATACTTAGGCTCGATAGGGCAGAGTGTAAACCAGACACAAGTATCTGTGTACAGTTTGGTAGGAATCTTCTACCTTTGGAATTTGGTTTCCAGTTTGAGGGATAGGGTGAGGTCGTGGGGGAGTGTGTATTATTCACATGAGCACAGCTATGTTGAGGAAGCCAGTGCCTCAGTCCAGTAGGAATTGGTGCAGCGTTCTCCTGGTCCAAATGTTAATAGTGTACAGAAAGAAGCTTGCTTTTCTTGGACGTTTACATCCTGAAGCTTGCCCCATGGAAACTAACCAACTTCTCCTCTGCCCTCTGTAATAAACAGTCTGAGGTTCTAGATTGGTACACGGTAGGTGTTTTCCATCACGGGGAGCACAGACCACTCAATCCCAGCCTTTCTGTACATGTATGTGCTAGTGTGTCTGTCCTTTGAAGTTTCCAGACCAGACCATGCTGGGTGTGGCATCCGATCTCAATCGAAAGTGATCAAAAGCAACATCAGTTTTGCATTTGGCTACCAGTGACGATCTGCATTCTTATCAAATTTCATTTAATAGTAAAACAATGTTTATGCAATGAATAAGACCATAAAATTTGAATTCATGTCCCTGTGACTTGGAGCCCATACCTCCCTGGCATGTCTGATGGAGCTGTCTAATGGATGAGATTAGACCACGACATTGTCTTAGAACCTGACCTGGAAGCTGTGGATATTTCCCTGACTGAACTCAATTGCAAGAGTCCTCTGAAAGAGCTTAAATAATGCTTAGAGCCCTCCTCTGTCTGTTTTCCTGTGCCTCCACACCTCCCTTCTTGTGTCCTTTCCCAGTCTGAGCACACTAACTGCGTATCTGACTTTGATGAGCCCAGCAGTGTATTAGGCATCTAGGCATATGCAGAAGATGTGACTTCATGGCCTTCTCAAAGTGAGGCTAAGCAGATTGAGAAAGGCACAAGATCTGGTGGAAGACACAAAGAGTAGCCAATGTCTGGGCTGTGAAAGTCTGCCCATCAATGCCTATGGAAAGCGAAGGAGACAGATGATCAGGAAACTTTCTTTCCAGAGCAGTACTAGTCAGGGTAGGTACCACACTGTACGATCCCCATAGGGAACACTAATCAATTACCAATGCTTTCTTTTGTCCCAACTTCCCAGGGATTGCTCCCTTAGGAAGGCTGGCTAATGCTATTAATATATACTGGGTCCACCAGCAGGCCCCACTTCAGGGAACGGGGTGAACCAAAGCTTTTGGTGACACTGGAAAGCCACCAGAGAGTGAACTGGAGGTGCTCATTGTGTAAGCAGGGCTAGAGGCCATCTCTTAGAGAGTTCATGGCAGGACACTGAGGGCTTACTGTCAGGATTTGCTCTGTGGTCACTTCCAAATTAGGAAGCCCAGCTAGCCTGGGACCCAAGGAATGCAGCAGGAGAAGAGGGAATGTCCTCCAGAGAGGCTGGGCTGCTCTCATCCCATAGCCTAGAAAGGAAGGGCCGTCGCTAACCTCCTCTATCTCTCTGCCCAGGATTCTGGTGGCCCCTCTTTCAATGAGTCATAACCAAGTTCCATTTATATTCTAGATGTTAGTCCGACAATGAATATATGTCTCTTTATTTAAACCACCCGGAGAAGATATCTACAGCTTCACAACTTTTTATTCTGTTCATAGTCTGTAAAAGAGAATTTTGTTCTAGGCTTATTACTAATTCCTATGAGTAAATCACAATGTTTTTAGATCTCATTAAGCATCAGGGAGCCAGGCTTACGCAATGCTGGCCACTGATTAATAAATTAAATTACTAATGCTCATGAATAAATCATAACCTGTTTAGGATTCACTGAACATCATGAAGCCAGGCTTATGATATGCTGGCTGCTAATTGATATTTATGCTTGAAGTTAGAAAGAGTCTAGAAAGCTCCATTTTAAATAACAAATCCTAGACTTTAGAGGAGAGTCTATCTACTATTATCCTGCTAAGTGGAATTAAACTGACTCCTAATGACTGTTTGTTTTTGTCATTAGCGATTAACACAGAGGCCCACAACAGGTCTAGGTACACAAAAATAAAAGATTGTAGAACACTGAGCTCTCAACAGGGCATCTGCATAAAACATACACACATACTGCCAAGATTCAGGGATCATCACAGCAGAGGGGGCTGAAGGATCAAGAGAGGCAGAGGCAGTGGGTGACTACATGGAAACAGTATTTTCTGGGCACAATAGGGCAGTTGCACAGACCAACTCACAGTGGTTGTGATAGTTTGGGCAAGCCCTATGTGAACCCAAGAGAGACAAAACCCTAGCATAGAGGAAGGAGTTTGGCTGAAGTCCTACCCTTAGCTGGGGGAGCTATTGGCAAGTGATAGCTGTTTGGAGAAGGACAGTCAGTTTTCTTTAAGGTTGTGGTCCTTCATAAGTTCAGTGGATGGCCACATACTCATGGCAACATGCATAAGTGGACTTAATATAACACAAAGTTGAGTGGCTGTGGGAGTGGATCTGAGAGGAGCTGGGTGAGGTGATCAAGTACGATCAAAGTGGCCCTGTTGGAGTAGGTGTGTCACTGTGGGTGTGGGCTTTAAGACCCTCATCCTAGCTTCCTGGAAGCCAGTAGTCTGCTAGCAGTCTTCAGATGAAGATGTAGAACTCTCAGCTCCTCCTTTACCATTCCTGCCTGGATGCGGCCATGCTCCCACTTTGATGATAATGGACTGAACCTCTGAACCTGTAAGCCAGGCCCAATTAAATGTCCTAATAAGAGTAACCTTGGTTATGGTGTCTGTTCACAGCAGTAAAACCCTAACTAAGACAGTGCCTATGTATTTTACGTTTACACAGAAACTCAAAGACAAAGCAGCTTTGGTCTTTTGGCTTGAAGTACATGGTACCTAGTAGACTGGCAAAGAGGGAGGAAGGTGGGAGGCAGTAAGGCAGTCCATGATGGAGTCTGCCCAAATGAGGAAAGACTCATTTTATTAGAGCATACACACCCACAGAAGATGTCTCAGAACTGGCAGTGAACTATCCTTCTGGTTCACTTTGTGCCTTTGGCAACACCCTTGTCTTGGCCTCCAAGTAATGTGAAGGAGTTTGTACAGGGCAGAGGCGCTGTGTCTTTAAATTACTAAGACACAGGGAATAGAAGCAAGGAATGTCACATATCTGAGGAACCTGGGCACATATCCCTGGACCCCTGACCTGGCAAGACTGCTTTCCTCTCTATGTTTTCTTCCTTGATTGGCCTGCTGCACACTCACCCACCAGGTCCCTATCCCTATGCAAAATAGTCCCTCGGACTAGGACGAGTGGTGACAGGCGGAGCTTGTCTGAACAAATGTCCAAATGACTTAGGAGATTTCGTTAACTAATTTTGCTAATTAACTTCTTTCAACTAACTAACTAAATAAATAAATTTCCTGGTCATTTGGTCAGTTCCAGGACCAGTGGAAGAAAACTTGGCATAGTGCTTATGGTGGAGTGAATTGGGTGCAGGGGTATTCGCTGGGATCCCCAGGGGAATACTATCCCCTGTGATGAGAGCTCCAGTATCAGGGCTCTGAGAGCCATGAGACAGGCACCCGGATGTAAGTAGCCTGGGATGGGGAAGCTGGGCACGCAGAATGAGTAGCAGTTGTTCAGGTAAACTTGACGCTGCTAGAAGACAAAGGGGATATTGAGAGGGTGTCCATCACAAAGTGAACAGCAGACTCAGGGTAACTTCTTGCAGGCAGGAGGAAGTCTGCTGGATCCCAATACAGGAAGAGGTTGGATAAGCCTCGCACACTGAATGTGAGGGAGCAGGCGTGGAGATTGATGTATAAAAGAGACTGAGGCAGGGTGCATTTGAGAACCTGGGAGACGATTTCAGGATTAAGTGATTGGATTTGCATGTGAAAACCTGTTCCTTTTGGCTTCAGGATGAAGACTGGGTTGGATGAGCATGGAAAGGGAGGTTGGTAGACTGGATAGCAGTGACTTGTAGCAATGCAGCTAGAGAACAAGGTGAGAGGAGGTAGGCTGTGAGCACTGGCCCATGACACTTATCCTGACTCTGTCCTGTGTATGTTCAGGTGGCCTCCTAGGTGTTCCGATGCCAGACCATTGCTCACCCTGTCAGAGCTCTGGTCAAATGGTCTCTGATCACCTTATAGGCCCACACATGACTGAGATCTTAAAACAGGGGTGGAGAAGAGAGAAAGGAAGACATAGTGGCCAAGAGAAGCAGACCTGTTGTCTCAAAGGCTGCTTTCTTCTTCTGTTCTCTGGAGGCTGCTAGAAGTTGGCAGATATATTATGGGTCAAGACCTACTGAGGCTGTTCCCCTTTTGTTTTTAATTTCTAGAATGTCTTAATACATGTCATTTTATCTCAGGAAATGTGTCTGCAATTTTGCAGATACACCATGCCCAGGGTGGCTCTGGCTATGTGAGAGGCTACCCGCTCACCCTGAAGTCCGGGTCACTGCCGGATCCCCTGCTAAACCCAGGCACTCCCTTGCTATGGCACAGTGACTAAGTCATGGAACTTGGTGGTGTTTTATCCAGCAGACCTGTTTTCTTGATCTGGACTCTGAAAGAGGAAGCCTTGTTGCTTCTCCTGGATACAAACCTACAGCTTCCTCCTCTGTGTGTCTGACTTCAGATAGGCTGCCTGCCACCCCACCCTGACATCTGGCTGAGCAGTAGGAATGGTGTGTGTTGGACAGAGCAATTCAGAGCTGAAAGGCCTTGGCAGAGAGGTGGGAGGCAGCTTTTCTGGCCCGAATTCCACCTACCGGCTTTGAGCCAACATTTCTTTTCCTTCCTTTTGCAAACAGCCTGTTCCCCCACAAGACCTGGACAGGGGAGAACTAATTTACATAATGGAGACTCAGGTAACAGAGATGGGACATGAGCCTTGGGCCACAAACGATGTGTTGAGTTCAGGAGCCCCACTACTTTGTGTGAGGTTTTGATAGGAGACTCGGCAGCATCTTCATCGGCTCCTGACCGTGAGCAGCCAACTCGGGAACTTCAACAATAAGCATTACTCCTGCCAAGAAAAGCTGGCTGACATCCTGGAAGGCAACACCCAGCTGCTCCCATCTTTGGCAAGAGACACAGGGCAGGCAGGAGCTCTGAAACACACAAAGACCCAACAGGCTGATGAGTACCCAGGGTTCATTAAATTTCTAGGCAGAGTTAACTTATCCTGTGTTCACATCTTGCAGGTTGAATTAAGTAGGGAGATATAGTCTCTGTGATATAGGCCTGAACAATGTACACTGGAAGAAGGCCGAGAAAGGGAACATTAATGACATAGGCTTGAATGCTACAGGTCGCATAGAGTCATTGAGTTTGTGCATGGGAAAAAAAATGAAGTCTATAGCAAAACAGAACCAGGTTGCTTCTTTTGAGTAAATGGTTAGTAGGTTCCAGTGCCAATATTCACATCTTGTTTACTATCTGACCACTTGGTCAAGGAGTAGACATGTATAGGGTACTGCTTCGTGTCCTGTTAAGGACAGATGTTGGTGATCTCCCCTTTAGGAGATCACTTATGGATAGCTTACAAACTTACTTATGGATGCTTACAATGCTTTGCTTCTGTGCACAGCCCCCACGTGACTAATCTTGAGAGCGAGGCTAACCTTACTACATTGTTGAGTTAGCCCATGCACAAGAAACAAGGGCTTTTGTATAAACTAAATTACACCATTGGGCTTTTAAAAATATATCATAAATCAACAGAAAGATTCTTCTGAAACATTTTCTGTAGGCAGCTGAGGAAGCGAGCCACAGTTCACTTGTCGCTCTCTCTACCACCATGTTCCCTGACACAGAATATCTAGGTTTGAGGTCTGGCTCATCTTGCTTCCAGTTCTGGGATGTTATTCCCGTTGCATGCCTTGACTTCACTAATGGTACAAGGGCATAAGAATGACACAACCTCAAAAGCGTAAAAATTAAGTTGGATACAATAAAGGTAAAGTATCAAGTATCTAATGACATTGTATCACACTAACACTAAGGTACCATCCTAATAGGATGATACTATGAGGGATCTGGCTTAAGCATCATGCAAAGCTATAGAACACTTAGGTTGCACACTTAGTGCCCTCTCAAACAATAAATACCTGAGAGTATATAAGCCAAAAGAAAAACACAGCAAACTACCTTAGACGTTAAGTGTGTTTTGGCAGGTGACAAACTTTCCATTTAGGTGTGCTAGAGCCCTGGATTGCCATTGCAGAAGGAGGTAACGTAACTCAGGCTGTTTTGGGTTGCAGGGACAGGAGGAAAGCAGAAGAAACCAGAGAAGTCGGGTCAATGACTTCAGCAGTGACGGCAGTCAGTGAGGAGCCACATGGGCTCTGTAGCTAGAAGAGCTCTTCGGAGCACAAAAAAACGTACATGCCTTAACTCCTTTGTATTAATGTATTGTTTACTTTTAAAATTGCTTCAAATAGTGTTTTTGATAATTTTATACCTTTATATAAGTTTGATCATCATTTATTCATCACACTCCTCCTTTATGCCCTTTCCCTGAAACTCCATCAGGAAATCTTTTACTTCCAAGAAAGTCCCTTTCTTATATCGATATCTTAAAACATTAATAATAAGCCCTGAGTTTGATTGTGATTGCTTGCAAGTGTGGGGGTCACTTCCTGAATCTTGGGATCTTGTCTGTGGTTGCATCTTGAAGAAAAACAAATCCCCATCCTTCAGCAGCCATCAAGTGGCAATCACTCCTCATAGTCCCCTAGCTATCCAGTGCTGCAGTGTTGACTGGTTTAGTCTTGGGAGGACCTTCTGCTGGCAACCATAGCTCCATGTCGTATCTATGAGTGCGTGGTCCACGTCATGCTCAGAAGTCAGCACTTCACAGGATTTCTCATCCTGCTTTAATTCTTACAACCTCTTAGCTCTCCTGAATTTTGTGATGTTCCCCGAGTCTGCAAGGAGACTGATAGAGATATCCAGGTTTAAGGCTGAGGATTCAATAGTTATTTATTCTTAGCACTTTGAGTGGTTATGAGTCTCTTCGTTGACTGCTGTTGACTACAAAACAATGCTTCTCCAGTTAAGAGCAGCACTAATCTACAGATGTAAACATACATAGCTACAAGGCATTTTGACATGCCTATTTATTAAAACAACATAAATAGGCTCCTTCTTGGGGGCCTCTGACCTTCTCAGCTGTGGTTTTTGAACAGGTTTACAGTATCGGGTATAATTTTTTTTCCCTATGTAGAAGACGTCAAATCCAATTTAGAACAGCAGTTGATTGCCTCCATGACATGCCCGCCATGACTGAGCAGTGAGCACATCTTAGTTGGCAGGTTAGTATTCTCATCTGCAAGATCCACAGCTTGGTAGGTGCGTGGACAGTCTTTCCTCCCCAGCAGCCTGCATTGCAACTTCGAGCACTTTGAAAACCTAGCCAGCAGGGAGGAAGTTTTCAAGGCAGTTCTAGCTTGATTTTTCTGTGTCCTGTGCTCAAAGTGCAGTACCTTCAGTAATATGGGCTCCCCATCTGTTCTGGTGGACATTCAAATGAATGGCAATAGCCTGTGTTGTTTTAGGCACCTCTGAGCCCTCTCTGATCAGCAAATCCATAGGGAGGTATTTCACTCCTGGTACTGGGATCTTTGCTTACCACCCCGTGGCCTTTGAGAGAAGCATTAGCCAGCCATACAGAGTAACTTTATTTAGATTCCTTTAAAAAATTCTACATTTCTAATTACTGTACAAAGTAGTGAGTTTCCATAAGACTTTTTACACATCTTTAGCATTGGTTAGACCTTTCTCTATACACTCCTCATCCGCGTATTCCCATCCCTAACTAAACCTTTCTACTCTCAGTGTTTACACCTCCCCCATCTACTTTCATATTACATGCATTCAATTATCCCTTACCTAGCTTAGGGGTTCTTCTCCTCCCACCTCCAAGAGACCCTTTCTAGCTTCTGACATCTATAATAAAATACCCTGGTTTTGTTTTGTTTTTTACCTCTGATTGAGAAACAGGTAGAAACCCAGAGCAACTTCTCCAACACTAAGAAAAGCAGAGTTAAGACGCAAGTCTAGACCTCTCATATCTGGTCCCATGTGACTTAGTACGTGAGAGAAGGCAGGAAGATGAAGGAGTAAAGCAGGACTTGTATGCCACAAGATGTCATCTACCACAAAGTCTTCTAGTCTCTCATTTTATCCACTCCATTACTTAACAAATATGTCATAGGCTGACTTTCCTACACACAGTGATGGCTGAGGCATGACTCAGTGACCATTGTTGTCCTCCCTGAGTGCACATTTTCCAGACTTCTTTTCACCAAGGCTTCTTTGGAGAATCTACAAGATCCATTAATGATTCTCATCTTTTAGCATGCTTGCAGCTCCGTCAGGTCTTAGCTACCAGTCTCTGAGTCACTAGATATGGGACGGCTTCAGGTTCTGACTAAGAAAACTAATGACATTGATGCTGGACCATTTTGAGCAGGGAAAGTGTAGTCTTCAACATATTTAAAAAAATTTTTTTTCAAGTCAATGCCACTAAACAATCTTCATTTGAGGGATACTTGGTGGATGCCATGAGAAAGGCCATCATTTACAAATTTCTGCTGTCAGTAGTTCTAAAAAAAATATCTAAGGTCAGATTGGACCTGTTGGGATCCAAACCAAGAAAGTTTTGGGGGACTTTTCTATGCTTTCTACAAGGCTGTTGTATGCAATTACCTCTAGTTTGTCAAGAGAGGTAGCTATTGGGTTTTCTGTCTTTTAGGAGGTAGTCAGTTCTGGAAAACCATACTGGCTCGTATGAACCCTGACTAATAACAGGAACTAGACAATTAGCTGACCACTGAAATTGCTCAAGATAATAGGATTGGGATGAGATGTCATCTTTATGGAATCTCTTCAGTTACCTTGGCCAAAGTCAACAGGGAAATGAGGAAATTTTCTGAAATTTGTATATAACTATTTCCAATGCTATTTATGTGCCTACCAACTACTATGTTTAAATGTAAATTCTTTTTCTTTTTCAGTTCAACAGTTACTATTAATGCTATTCAATTACAGGTTTTCGGCATGCTTGTCTCCCCCCACATATGTAGATGTCAAACATGTTACTAACCTAACATTTGGTGTATCTTCAAGAACACTGCGGTTCAGTTCTGGGAGGATACCCAGTTCAGGGGATGGTTGATGTTAATTCGTGGGTTGCTTTTGCTTTGTCTCACTAAAAAATAGGATGCTAGTGTAACACATTTTTGGGAGATTTTATCTCATGAGGCAAGTAGAAAATATCTGGTACTGATAGCAATAATCCATAAAGTTCCATATCTTAAAATATCATTTCTTTGAATTATACTAATGAGTTCTGTAAGTTCAAAAAAATAAAACATTACACTTTTTCCCCCTGCCAAAGCAAGCAGAAAAGCAGCCGGGGGGAGGGGGTGGGAAGGCAAGCTATTTCAGATTCTTTAAAAGCTCAGAATCTTAAGATATAAGATATGATAAATATAAGTAGCACAAACTTAATTATATTAGAAGAAGGAGAGGGAGAGGGAGTGGGGGAGGGGGAGGGGGAGAGGGGGAGCGGGAGAGGGAGAGGGAGAGAGGGAGGGGGAGAGGGAGGGAGAGAGGGGGGGGAGGGGAGAGGGGCGAGAGGGAGAGGGGGAGGGCAGAGGGAGGGGGAGAGGGGCAGGGGGAGAGGGAGGGAGAGAGATAGGAGAAGGGGAGAGGGAGGGGGAGAGGTGGAGGGAAGAGGGAGAGGGAGAGGGAGAGGGAGAGGGAGAGGGAGAGGGAGAGGGAGAGGGAGAGGGAGAGGGAGAGGGAGAGGGAGAGGGAGAGGGAGAGGGAGAGGGAGAGGGAGAGGGAGAGGGAGAGGGAGAGGGAGAGGGAGAGGGAGAGGGAGAGAGCATACAGCAGAAAGAGGTCTGACCTCAGGGAGGGTAGTAGAGGCTGGACATAGATAAGGAACAGCCTGACAAATAAGTTCACATCCTGATCAAGACTGTAAACTAAATGGCAGGAAATGTACTTAAGAAAAATATAGACACCGCCTGCTTGGCAGTGGCTGACATAGACCTAGCTGAGAAAGTTACATAAAACCGAGACCTGGAGGCTGAGAAGGTCCGAGAAGGGCGTGTTCTTTTTCCCCTGCAGGAAAGATTGTGGTTATGAGAGGAGTGGAATGAATAACTGACCATCTTCCTGGACAAGTTAAGTTTCTGACTGCTTCTCACTGCTGACAACTAACATTTCAAAGCTACTTCCTTAGCCTTCTTAACCCCCAAAGCCATGAGATTTGGCCACCCCATCTCACAAGAGGAATCTGATTATGATGTTAAGAAATTTGGCCAGGGAGGTACAGAAAATATAACTGACTTAGGTAAGAAATGAAGTGCAAGGAAGAATAAAATCCTTGCTGTGTTTCCTCTAAATATATTAGGCTAACTTTTTGGGTTTTATTTTATTTTTTATTTTATTTTATTTTTTGATTAGTGTTTAGTTTAGTGAAAACTTGAGACACAAACCCAAATGTATCTCAAAGCATCTCATCTATCCAGTTTGATCTGGTGCTTTGTTTTATGTTTCTGCCTTTTCTTCTCCTAGGCTCTGCCGCTGATGTTGGTACCTTGGCCTGGAGGTTAGGGAGAGGGGTTATCTGAGTTTTCCATTCTTGTTAACAGTGTCCATAGTCTGGTTTCAGTTTCCTGACCCATGTAGGATGTGATTGCTGCAGGTTCCAGAGAAAAGCTCTCGGTAGGTTCATGGAATGATGGAGTGTGTTTGTTTGTTTGGCTGGTAATGAAGTGGAGATTGAAGTAACATTTTCCATTCTCTCACATACATATCAAATCTCTTTACCTTGCTGGGTAGCTCTGGAACAGCCATATTTTAAAGGATCTAGCCCTGTTATTCTCTTTTGCTTTTACCAATCTAAGCTGAGAAAGCCCCCATCTTTGCTCTCATTGACTAGAAGAAGTTAGGCTGGATCCTCCTAGCCTACTTAATCTCCCATCTTCTTTAAGTTCTATTTCCTCACATTATGGAAAGACACAGCCACAAGTTCTTAAGACAAGAGGGTGAGGGAGCTGGTATGCACAAGAAATGGGTTCTTATTTATATAAAGGAGCTATGCTTTCCTCTAGACCAGTTGTTCTCAATCTTCTGAAGCTACAACCTTTAATACAGTTCCCTCATGTTGAGTTGACTCCCGCCCATTAAATTATTTCCATTGCTACTTTATAACTGTAATTTTGCCATTGTTATAAATCATAATGTAACTATCTGCTATGCAGGATATCTGATATCTGACCCCTGTGAAAGAATTGTTCAACTTTTGAAAGTGGTCACAACCCACAGGTTGAGAACTACTGCTCTAGGCTACTTAATAAAGGTGACAGGATCCACTGGCTTGCTTCCTCATAGAAACCCTGTGGCGGAGTATAATACTTTCAACCTTAGCTGAGAGATATCTGCCAAGGCTCACACTGGATTTCAGGGCTTTTGATCCATGCCTCATATTCTTGTATTCCAGAAATAATATGGCCTAGCATATATGTAGTCCTTGACTTCCTATAATGTTCCGTCTTACAGCAAGATAGCAGAGACTGACAAGGCACACCAGAGCAAAGCACCGAGTGAAGCCATCATGGCTGAGAACTGTGTCAGGCAGACTATATCCAGATTCCAACTCACATCAAGCAGAAAGTGGCAGCTTCTGTTGAGAGCAAGCTGATTTGGAGGATGGAAAGATGTAAAGACTGGACAGAGGGGCTACCACCAAAAGAAATGCGATTGTTATTCTCTTTCCAGTCAAGGACCCATCTGACAGTCTCCACACCCTTGCCACTAAGTATGTCTCTCCCGAGAACAGTTATTATCTACATCTGACGAATGCACTCAGATCCTTAACAATTTCTCTTTCACACTATTGAAGCCCCGGATTTCTGCCTCTGATGAGAGAAAGCTGTGGTATCCGAGCTGAGCATCACATGTCAGGGTGCGATGTGAGCATGGACCCACACAGTCATATTTCCTGGCATTCTCCCTGCACAGGGCTAGGAAATTCAGAGATGCACTCATGCCGTTTGAATCACAATGACTTTTTAAAACATGTATTCCTTGTGAACATTCCCTGATAATAGCTCAATAGGTTGCCAAGGGGAGACACTTTTTATGCGACACACTTTATACTCTCAAGATGCATGGAAAGAAGATTCTACATACATGTTAGATTTCGAGCCTGGCTCTTTAAGATGTGAGCCAACCTACGAGGCCAGATCCCACAGTCTGAATCAGACCACAACCCTCTGGCGATCCCTCTCTCAGACAGAGTTACAAAGCTGTTCTGTGCTGTGGTTCTTATAAGCCTGTAATTTATGGTTTTACCCAGCACCTGGCTCTTCTGTGTTCTTTGTCATACTGACTAGGTTGAACTAAGTCATGTGGTATGAAACTTCCCAACTTCCCCATCACCCCTTGAAATAATACAAAAGTTAGATACTTTCCTTTGTTTGGGGATTTCTCTGAAGGCTCCCTTTTAACCCTCCCCATCATCCTGTCATGGATGGATACTTCTTATCTTCTTACTGTAAACTATCCCTCTTATGAAGCTTCCCTCTAGATATTAAAGGAAAATGCCTCTTTCCCTTTAATATGCCATGCATGTCTCTGATATAATGTATTGTTCCCTTCTAATGGGCTCTCACCTCAAACCCTGATCACAGCCTTAAGGCTCTTTTCCCTAATAAAGCTCATGTTGAAGGAGCTGTTTGTGTCTGTCCCTTTTTCAAAAGAACTTATTGTCATCCCTCTTCCCAATCTGACAATATGTGGCAAGGTCTGTTTATAAATAATGTTAAAAATTAAGAGTCGGAAGACTGAGTTAATCCCTCAAGAGGGAAGAGGGAAGAGGAGGAGGAGGGAGAGGAGGAGGAGGAGGAAGAGAAGAAGGAGGAAGAGGAGGAGGAGGAAGAGAAGAAGGAGGAAGAGGAGGAGGAGGAAGAGGAAGAGAAGGAGGAGGAAGAGAAGGAGGAGAAGGGGAGGAAGAGGGAAGGAGACTAGCAGGGAACTATGATAAGTGTTTTGTATATGAGTAGGATTCGATCCTGTAACATATGTCAGCAATTTTCTACACAGATGGACTACAAAGAGCAAAAGTGTGGAGAGGGGAAGCCCAGAGTGCATATGTCACCAGCATGTGGTAGAATGTAGGATACACAAAGGGGCAAAAAGGCAGAAAAATAGTTGGAAAAATGCTGTGGGATTCCTTTGTTCTGTAGAGGAGGAGTCACAAGTGGGTTTGGAGTGATTCTTGTAGTGACACACACCTCCCTCGTATAGTTCCCAGTGTTTTTCTTTTGAGACAGGATCTGTCACAGATCTAGACCCTCACTGTTTGGCTATGCTGACTGGATAGCATGCTTTGGGGAACCACCTGTCTCAGGCATACACAACTGTGCCCCACTTTGCCCCCTTAGATTTTATTCAGTTTTATTTGTGTGTGGGGGTGGGGTGGGGTGGGGGGATGTGTGTGCAGTGTCCACAGAGGCCAAAAGAAGACTATGGGTACTTATGGAACTGGAACTAGAGATGAATGATAACCACCATGTTCTTTCTGGGAACCAAATATGGTCCCTCTGAAAGAGCAGCCAATGCTCTTAACCACTGAAGCCTCTCTCCAGCCTCCATGACTGATTTTTACGTGGGCTCTGTCAATTCAAACTCAAGTCCTTATGTTTTCAGATTAAATGCTTGTTAAGTCAAGCCATATCCCCAACCTCTCTTATAAAGTTATATGCATTTGGATGGAACAAATGTCCTTATTCTATCTTATTTTATCTTCTGATCCAGACAATGAAATCAGCCGTAGCTCCACATTTCTGTTTGAGCAATCAGAAGAAGGGATCCGCTATCATTAACTAAGACGGAGAAGACAGAGACTTGAGCATGATTAATTAGAAAATCCTCTTTAGACAGGATATGTGTGACATGCCTGTTATCTAATCTATTGCAGATCTTCTGTGAGACGTTTAGTGTATGAATTCAGTAAGTGAGTGAGAGCTATACACTAGAGATAGGTATATTGGAGGTATCAGCTTGTGAATGGCATTTAAAACTTGTAGGGGGAGGTGCTGATTCCCTAATTGGTTCTTGATTGTGTCAATAAAAAAGGCCTAGAGCCAATTGCTGGATGAAAGGTAAAGCTGGGACTTCTAGATCCCAGGCTGAAGAGAGGACACAGGGAAAGAGAAGAGGTCTTTTTGGCCAGGTTTTGGAATGAGGAGCATACAACAACCATGTAAGATCTTAGGGTAGCTAGAACTGGCAGCCTCTGCCACCAGCAGATGGCTGATAACAGGTTAGATAATAAGTTTAGGGCAGGAGATGCTGTGCCCAGCAATTGTGTTATCTGACAAATTATAAGATAATAAAACTGTCTGAGTGTTTTTCTTTTTTTTATTTCTCCATTTTCTTTTCTTTTTTATTAGATATTTTCTTTATTTACATTTCAAATGTTATCCCCTTTCCTAGTTTCCCATTGAAAACCCCCTGTCCCCCCACCCCCCTCACCAACCCACCCATTCCCACTTCCTGGGCCTGGCATTCCCCTATACAGGGGCATTGAACCTTCACAGGACCAAGGGTCTCTCTTCCCATTAATGACGAACTAGGCCATCCTCTGCTACATATGCAGCTAGAGCCATGAGTCCCACCATGTGTTTTCTTTGGTTGGTGGTTTAGTCCCAGGGAGAACTGGGGTTAATGGTTAGTTCATATTGTAGTTCCTCCTATGGGGCTGCAAACTGCTTCAGCTTCTTGAATACTTTCTCTAGCCCCTTCATTGGGGACCCTGTGCTCTGTCCAATGGATGGCTATGAGCATTCACTTCTGTATGTGTCAGGCACTGGCAGAGCCTCTCAGGAGACAGCTTTATCAGACTTCTGTCAGCTAGCTCTTGTTGGCATCCACAATAGTTTCTTGGTTTGGTGGTTGTCTATGGAATGGATACCCAGGTGGGGCAGTCTCTGGATGGACATTCCTTCAGTCTCTGCTCTGAACTTTGTCTCTGTAACTCCTTCCATGGGTCTTTTGTTCCCCCTTCTAAGAAGGATCGAAGTATCCACACTTTGGTCTTCCTTCTTCATGAGTTTCATGTGTTTTGCAAATTGTATCTTGGGTACTCCGAACTTCTGGGCTAATATCCACTTATCAGTGAGTATATATCATGTGTGTTCTTTTGTGACTGGGTTACCTCACTCAGGATGATATTCTCCACATCCATCCATTTGCCTAAGAATTTCATAAATTCATTGTTTTTAATAGCTGAGTAGTACTCCATTGTGTAAATGTACCACTTTTTCTCTATCCATTCCTCTGTTGAGGGGCATCTGAGTTCTTTACAGCTTCTGGCTATTATAAATAAGGCTGCTATGAACATAGTGGAGCATGTGTCCTTCTTACCGGTTGGGACATCTTCTGGATATATGCCCAGGAGTGGTATTGCTGGGTCCTCAGGTAGTACTATGTCCAATTTTCTGAAGAATTGCCAAACTGATTTCCAGAGTGATTGTACTAGTTTGCAATCCCAGCAGAAATGGAGGAGTGTTCCTCTTTCTCCACATCCTCATCAGCATCTGCTGTCACCTGAGTTTTTTTTTATCTTAGCCATTCTCACTGGTGTGAGGTAGAATCTCAGGGTTGATTTGATTTGCATTTCCCTGATGACTAAGCATGTTGAACATTTTTTAGGTGCTTCTCAGCCATTCAGTATTCCTCAGTGGGAGACACTGAAACTTATAGAAGAGAAAGTGGGGAAGAGCCTCGAACATATGGGCACAGGGTAAAAATTCCTGAACCGAACTTGTGCTGTAAGATCAAGAATTCACAAATGGAACCTCAAAATATTGCAAAGCTTCTGTAAGGCAAGGACACTGTCAATAAGACAAAAAGGCCACCAACAGATTGGGATTGGAATTTACCAATCCTAAATCCAATAGAGGGTTAATATCCAATATATACAGAGAACTCAAGAAGCTAGACACCAGAGAACCAAATAACCCTATTAAAAATGGAGTAGAGAGCTAAACAATGACTGAGTGTTTTTCATTCTGCAGAGCAAAGGTGGGTAGAGATCATAGGCAGGTTGCTGATGGCAGCTGGGTGAACTAGCTGGGAGGTTCAAAGAGAAGCCAAGAGCCAATAGCTACCAGCTTTCCCAGGTTGGGGTGGTGGTGGTGGTGGTGGTTGCAATCGATTCTGGGCTAAGCAGGATGGAGGTAAGGGAACCAAGAGAGGTCAGAGTGTGGGCTGAGCTCCCAAGCAGGTGATAACATGTTTTTATACACAACACAAAGCTCGAGACTAAATGGAATATTCAGTGGACTCAGTGTGGGTAGGACAGTGAAGATATTTGAAGATTGAATTTAGGTATTTTATAGTTTTATATGAAACTGAGAAGTAGCTGATAAGGGAAAAAGAAAGCAAAACAACAACAACAACAAACAAAAAACAAAAAACCCAAAACAAAATGAAACGAAACAAAACAGAACAAAAACCTGGATTCCTGAGTACTAAAAATCAAAGGCCTTCCATAAGGGGCCTTCTTCTTCTATTATATCATAGTATTCACAGTATGTTTATTGAGAGGAAAATTAGCAAATGGAAATCACTAGTGACTTTGAAAAGAATATCTCTGCTAGAATAAGAACAGTGCCTTCATTGAAGTGGATGTTAAAAAAACAAAACAAAACAAAACAAACAAACAAACAAACAAACAAAACTGGAGAGGAACTTCAAACAGAAACCAAGGAGTTTTATGTAGAGAGATGGGGGATAGTAGACCTGAAAATGTCCAGAAGAATCTTCTTTTAAATGAAATATATCAGCTTGTTTATATCAACTAGAGTCATCCTGAAAGAAGGAGAAATTAGTGTCAAGAGAAAAGAGTATTACTAAGTTGATGTCTTTGAACAAATGAGCAAGTATTGACCTCACAGGTATGGGTGGGTCTCCTCTAGTAGTGGGAGAATGGGTGGAGGGCAGCTGATAGATATAGATGATAGGGGAGGTTAAGGATGTGGATATTGGCCATGATTCTTCCTGGCCTGAAGTCTGACAACTATTCAGGGACAGAGATGAGATCATGGGCATACAGAAAGCGCCAGTAGGTGTTCATGAACTCTAACAGGGCACAAGTGGAAGACTGGAGGAGAAAATGTCCTGTAAGGTGGTGGTATATGGATTAACCACAACTAAGGATATGTAAAAGGGCTATGGAAAACCAAGCCACTACTCTGCAAGTTACTTTTACAAGTATAGAATTTTGAATGAGTTTAAAAGGACTATCCTGTATGAATAAAAATAATGGTTTTCCCAGAAAACGTAGTTATTACAAAAATTCCATTGCTAGGAACCCACTAACCTGTAAGGCAAGATATACCCACTGGTGAAAAGATCGCATGAATATTATAAGGGTAATCATCTGCTTTTAAAAAATGGATTTGAGGCTTGCTACACACAAGGGAATTTAGGTCTTGTATTGTAAACGTGGTCAAAAGCCCATGGCTTGGAAAGTCATAGGTTCTAGGGAAGAACCTGCTACAACTGTTTTGCTCAGTGGATGTGTGGTCAAATTATATTTTAAATACTTACATTTATATTAATAAATTATTGTTATCATTAATGTCAACCTTGGTCAGAAAAGCTTCTTTTTTTCAGTGAGCAGTGGTCAACCAGGAGACCTGTAACTGGCCAAAGTTCTGGGAATAAGAGACTGTTGAGGGGCTGGAGAGATGGCCCAGCAGTTAAAGGCTAGACTCACAACTGTTGAGACCTCAGCCCTAAAGGGGACATTTGGGTCAAGCTCCACCACAAGGTTCAGGAAACATCATGGGAGACGGGATGGAAAGAATGTAAGAGTAAGGATATGGGGAAGGTGCTGTGAAGTGCTATGTTCTGGACCTGCCATGACCTCATGGCAGCTGTAGTTACCTACACAAGACTAAGCCAGTCAACGGCATTCCAGCAACAATGGTGGAGGAGGTCACATGGCCTCGACCCTAGTTGAAGAGTTATTGGTACTGCTGCAAGAGGAAGAGTGATTGTTTCTGCAGGGCTGTGGCTGATGGTGGGGTTGCTCATGCTGTGGTGCATGACCCTCACACATCCAGGCCCATGTAGGAAACACTAATTGAAGTCAGGAAGTGGGGGATGGGCATGATGAGAGGCTAGGGAGAGTGGGGGAAGTTATGGATGGATATGACCAAACATATTGTATACACATAAAATTGTCAGAGGGTAATTAAAAAATACTGTTAAAATACTGAGGAAAAATGCCCCGTAGACCAGGATAATCATGGGAAACTCATGGAGTTCTGTGTAGAATCTGAGTGACTGAAGTGACCTTGCCTATGTAGATCTCAGCCTAAGCTGAGGCTAAGTTAGTGATTCAACAATGAGCAACCGTGCTACCCAAGGAGCCTCAAAGTTGGTGATTCCCATGGAGCCCCTATAGCAAATGAAGAAGTCTTGAAGCCAGGTCACTGTAACCAAGGCTTTTTTTTCCAAAAAACTTCAGAAGAGAAATCCTTCAAAGAGTAATCTTGTGGTAAAATATTGAAAAAAAATTAAGAGGTTAAAACAATCTGTGATGGTTTGTATGTGCTTGCCTCGGGGGGTGGCACCATAAGGAAGTGTGGCCTTGTTGGAGTAGGTGTGCCACTGTGGGTGTGGGCTTTAAAATCCTCATCCTTGATCCATGGGAGTCAGTCTTCTCCTAGCTGCTTTTGGAACAAGAGGTGGAACTCTCGGCTTCTCTGGCCCCATGTCTGCCTGGAAACCCCATGCTCCTGCCTTGATGACAATGGACAGAACCTCTGAAACTGTAAGCCAGCCTCAGTTAAATGTTGTCTTTTATAAGAGTTGCCTTCGCCATAGTATCTGTCCACAGTAGTAAAACCCTAAGACACAATCAGTATTAATAAACATAAGCAGATCCTACTCATGGAAGGTTTTGGGGTCTAAATACTTCCGATAGTATAAGAATTTCCTAAAGACTACAAAAAATGTGCATTTAAAACATTGGGAAAGATTGCTCAGTGGTTAAGAGCACTAACTGCTCTTCCAGAGGTCCTGAGTTCAATTCCCAGAAACCACCTGGTGGCTCACAACCATCTGTAATTGGATCCGATGCCCTCTTCTGGTGTTGTCTGAAGACAGCTACAGTGTACTCATATACATAAAACAAATCATATACATAAATATATATATACATAAATAAATCATTCTTAAAAAAGCATTGAGGGTATAAAAGAACACAGAAGTACAGGAAATCACAGTACGACTGAAAGAGAATTTACAGATATCAAGGAAAAGTAATATTGAAATCTCAGACTAAATAAAATGAAAGCTGAGATATGAATAAAGTAGTCAGCAAATTAGAAAATCCATGAGGAGTTAGAAAAAATTGGCATAGGCAAATAGAGAATGAAACTAATAAACAAACATTCAAAGCATGGGGTGTGATAGGAGGCCAAATTTATGCCTAACAGAAATTTTAGACAAGGGAAAAAGAGGAAAGGAGAGAGGAAATAGGAAGGGAAGACAAGAGGAGAGGAAAGGGGGCAGGAGGGAAGGAGGGAGGGAGGGAGGGAGGGAGGGAGGGAGAGAGAGAGAAAGAGAGAGAGAGAGAGAGAGAGAGAGAGAGAGAGAGAGAGAGAGAGAGAGAGAGAGAGAGAGAGAGAGAGAGAATGTATACTCTCATGATAAGGATTTTTCTACAAACTGAATACATATTAGTCCAGAGAAAAGCAATGGAAGGTTTCTAAGGAGCAAAACTGCATTTAATTATCATCCAGATGCATCAAGCACAGCCATGCTGACCGCTATCGAGCAAGAGAAGCTCTTCTAAGCTTCCATGAGCATAGCTAGTTTATCTTCAACAGAGTGTGTAGACTTCTACCAAGCTTCTCAACAACCACAATGAAGCCTAAATGAAAACGTGCGAATCCTAGAGCAACTTAGCAGATCCACAGTCAAACCAAGTATTCAGGAGTGAGCAGAAACGTGGGTGCTTTCAGACAAAGCTGAGTTTAAGAGCGAGTGCTCTGGGGATGGAGAGATAACGCGCTTAAGGGCTTGCAGTGATCTTGTAAAAAACTTGAGTTCCACTCCGGTATCCATGCTGGGTGACTTGCAGACTGTGACTTACCCTCCCGGTGATCTCACTCCTTTTTCTTAACTCTGAAGACACCTGTACTCACATATGCGCAGACCTTCACGCACACACACACATAGTTAAAAATAAAATATAAAAATGAGAGGATGTTGCTAACAGAATCACTAAAGGTGATCTGTTATCACATCCTGTAAAAAGTAGGTGTGAGGGGAAAGGACAATGGTGTTTTTCTGTCTCAAAAGTAAAATTAAAATATACAGAGCTTTTATCTGTAGCCTGTATCATAGCTCTCTTGAAAATTAAAATTTAAGCTTGGATTAATTATAAAAATAATTATCTGACTTCAAAAGGGTTATTCTTGACAACAAGACTGGACATATACATATGCATTATATACATACACATAGATATACTTCATATTTCATATACATGTCACATAAATCATATACATACACACATATATGCACCATATACATGCATATACATATGTACACACACATATATATACATCATATACATATATGTCTACATATAGATCATATACATATATATATTCTTTATAAAATAGAAATGAAAATGGAAAACTGGATTAGGTTTCTAGGGAATTATTTTCTGGTTGAAATTTGTGAGTTTCAAAACATTTGAACTTCTAAAGGTCACCTCTGACAAGAAAACTAAAGACCATTACTAAATAAATAAATAAATAAATAAATAAATAAATAAATAAATAAACAAACAAACAGACAGAAACTATTAAAATCCCTACAAACATGCAAATCACCTATGTGGAAAGGACCTGGAGTCCTAGGACTTTTCTAAAGAGAGTGAATGAGGTGAAATGAGTGCTAGCCTCTGCTTCACATATATTATTTTTTTTGACCAAATATTTCTGGGTGGATGGCAGGAAGGACCTCTGTGGGATAGCATAAGTTTGTCAACATAAGATATTACTGAGACATTGTTAGGAGGAATGGAAAAGAATAATCTTTGAGGAGAGACTTAGAAGAGAGGCTGTTAGGGTGATGGATGCTGGGAATGACATGTTTAAAAACCTGTGAGGAATGACAAGGTACCAATAAAGAGAACAGTGTTGCATGACGAGATGAAACATGAAACATGCAATAAAGATCCCTTCTTAGGAGAGCTTTCCAAGGGGCGAGTCTATAATTCTACCATCTGGCAAAGATTGGAGTCCTCTTTCTGGTTGCCAGGAAAGATGCTTAAATCACATTTTTTTTTATGATTTCCTTCAATGAAACTTCATGAAAACAGCCAGATATATACAACTGAGTATGGATTCAATGCTCACAGGCTGAGTCATGTGCTCTATTGGGTCTTGAGTTGTTTCCAATTTGCCTCTTTCCTTGGGTTCTTGTGTCATTAGTCATTTGGAGGGGGGTGGTTACTTATTGAACCTAGCTGTCCAGCAAGTGTAAGCCACCTAGGGATGCTACCTCATTTTTCTAGGTTCGCACTCTCCTTGGCAATCGCTGTGTAACTCTCCTCTTGCTTAATCTTCCAATATGTCTCCCAACCTCCTTTAAGCTCATGAGAGAACTCCCACAAGTCAGGCAGACTATAGCCACATACCCATACCTGTTCTACCCTCTGGTTACAATGAATTAACCAGGTTCCTATTTGAGGCCAGCTCCTCTACAGGTCACTACATTCATTTCCTCCTTCCCTCATCAACTTGAAATACATAGCTCTAATCACCCACCTCTTTTTATTTACCCAGTATTTCTCTCTGTACCTGCACCATTTCCAAAGCCACTCAGGCACAACCCTAATGCCATACAGTCCCTCTTCCTTCTTTGGAGGAGGAGGAGGAGGAGGAGGAGGAGGAGGAGGAGGAGGAGGAGGAGGAGGAGGAGAGTGGCAATAACGATAATAAAGCCTCAATATAGCTTATGAATTTACAGCCACCACTTTTCTCATTTCTTCCACGAAACCTTCTAATCAGGTTTTTATGCCCACTACTCTCTCCTATAGTAATTCTTGCCCCAAACACCTGACTTTCTCACTCTAAGCCTCAAGAGTAATGGCTTGGTCTTTATTATTGAATACCTCTGACCACTCTTTCTTTTTGAAACAATTTCTCTCTTCACTTAGTCCCCAGTCACCACCTCTTCTGGTCCCTCCTATTCCAGATAGTGAAGCTTTCCAAAATATTTGCTTCTTCTAGTTCCTCTTCATGTCCTGGTCTCTGGCTATCAGGATGCCCTAAGACCAGCCCTGGAATGTTCCTCTGCCCCCAAGCCTTTCCTGCGTTGTTTCATACCATCGTTTTATTTTATTCTTTTATTTATTTTTCTGGGTTAAGGTTAGGGTTTTGAGACAAAGCCTCCCAGGTAATTGGGAGCCTATGTATCCGACCTCCATCTCCTTCTGTTCCTCTTTTCACGCTCTGCAGCGAAAGTCACCCAAGTGCCACTGTTCCTCCTGACTGCTGCTTCCCAAATCAGTCACACTGCTGACAGCCTCCCTTCTTTCTTGTTTTCCCTCAACTATCCCAGAATTAAGACATTGTACTCACTCTGTCACTATCTATCATAGGTTTTATACATTCACACATCCTTAGGGCATACAATTTTCTTTGACTTTCAAGACAGAGTTTGCTCTCAATAGAACATTAAAAAAATGAGACTTTATTGATTTGAGACTAGTGATAATTCAAGTGGCAATTAATGATCTTAGTAGTTTTTAATTGCTTGCTTTTTTTTAACCCTTAAATACGTATGAACAAGATTTAAGGGGCTTTTTTTGGTGTTTGATGTAAATGAGAACTGTCCGGGACTTAAGGGAGCTTAATTCTATCTAGTCTCAGGTCTTCTATATCAGCCTCTATGCCATGGGTTCTTCTTTTACCTCCCTGGGATAAGGTCACCCTCCTGCCCAGTGCCTTCTTTATAAAATGAGGGTGTTCAGTAGGGCAGTCACCAAGAAATCAATGTGGTAAGGGTCTTCTCTAAATTCCTACTGAAAACCTCTCCTTTCCAAGCAGTAAATATGTATCAAAGAATGGTCATGATCATGGCACTTTGCTAATGACAATATGAAGTTAAAAGATATGTCCTATCATTAACTCACAGATAGTAGGGGGAAAGACCAACATATATATATATATATATATATATATATATATATATATATATATATCTTATATATATTAGAATTAAAATAAGTTCATTGTAGAAAGGTGACATAGTTTTATACTTTACACTCATCTTTAGATGAATAAATTAAGCTGAGGTTTAGAGAGTGAGACAACTCATTTAAAAACACAGTGCTAACAAGTTCCAGTGCAGCTGGGGTTTTCCAAAGAGGTGAACAAACCTGGTTCACTTCAAAGATAGCATCGGATTAATTTCCTCAACAGTAGCCCCTTTAAAGTAACCAGTCTAGATTCCAGACGCGAATGTTTCTTTTCTATTTTGATAGCCTCTGAGAAACTATCTCTGGGAATTCATTGGGTGATGGTTATTGTATTTTGGCAGCTTGATAGTCGATCTATACTGATATGCAAAAGCAGCCAGGATTTAAATGCTTAAGGATAAATGGTCTGTCCACCTGTGTACACAGCCTAGTGTTTGGACAGGATGAGCTATGATTACTTTAAATCAATGACTGGAAGACAGAGCTCACCCATCCCATAAGAAAGAAGGTCAGTGGGCTCAGAGAATTAACAAAGAGCACCAGAACCTATCCATAAAAAAAAAAGATCATAACTATTGCCCAGGTCAATACAATCCACCTTTGCTTTAACTCACAGAAATCCAACGTAAGAGAAGGCACTGGTATGAGGGTGGGTGGGTTGTGGGGGTCGTCTCAACACATAATTCTAGCCACAAAGTAATTTCTCCCAGCAGATCAGGGAACCCTTTTCTTATGAATTCACTTTCCTGAATTTGACCTTGCTCCGTAACTTTGGAGCAAAGGAGAAAATGACTGGCAGACCGAGTGAGAGAAGTCTTGTATCCTCCAGCCAGAGTCTGATCAGCCAAGAAATAAGATAATGATGCCTGTTGAGTAAATGCTTGAGAGGAGCCATCCCTGATTCTAAATAGTTTTGAGAAACAAAAATAAGCCTTATGGAGCCAGAGGGCAGCTGGAGGCTTTACATCATGGTCTTCTTGTCTTAACTAGAAAGAATCTGCCTCTTACTGATCAATCTCTTTGCTTCATGCACATGTTTTAAAGTTTATGAAGACTAACCATAGCATCAGCACACAGACGCCTGGAGTAGTGGTCTGTAGGGAAGGGAGAGATACTTCCATACTAGATGAGCAAGTGAACTTAAAAGGGGTCCACAGGCTGGACAGTGTTGGTGCAAGTCTTAAATCTCAACACTCAGGAGGCAGAGGCAGGCAGGCAGATCTCCAAGTTCAAGGCCAGCCTGATGTACAGAGTGAATTCCAGGACAGCCAGAGCTGCACAGAGAAACCTTGTCTCAAACACACATACACACACACACACACACACACACACACACACACACACACACACTGACACGCATTTAGAAACTTCTTTTTCTAGAGAAGCTACCCCTAAGCCACAGTGAGCCTTCAGGACCAACCCATCCACAAAACGAGAGGCTGAACTAAGAATGCAAGGACAACGGAGGAGCAGACACGCTCTGGAGCAAGAATCATATTGGTTCTTGATTACTCTGGAGTAAGAAACACATTGGGCCCTTCAGACTATGATAGTGGTTAGTAGATTCCCTATTTATAAACAACTCAGGACTGCAAATAAGATGATGGGGAAGGTCATGCCTTGACCAAGACCACTTACTACTTATGCATACCTCTTACCCATGGCCAGTTCTTCCCCTAGTTAGACTTAAAGCTCCCGCCAATACCCTCAAGATGGACTCGAGGGTGGAGGATACCTTTATGGGTTCTCCTCAGTGTGGTCACACTGGTTAAAGCTCTCTCTGCTCTTGCTCATCATTCATCCCCAACTGGCATATTGTGATAGGCAGTCAGGCCGACCTTGTTGGAATTCAGGGGTGTGGGGCGAGGGGCCGGGCTTTGACTGTGAAATTCCAGTTACAGACCCACAATTGCATCCTGTGACTTTGGTAAGTGGCTATGGCCAATCTTACAGAAAAGGACCCAAAGCTCAAGATGAGGTTGCTTTCCATTGTTACCAGTGGAGTATGTACTAGAGGCAATTATCTTCCAATGCCAAAGTGAACAGTCATTGAGCAAAGAGTGAACCCTGTCGTTCTGCACCTTTCCTTCCTGTCCTTAATTGTCCTAGGGGTTCCCCCACCTGCCCTTCCAATGGCCAGTGTCAGCAGCAAGGGGACAGAGCAAGAAACAGCTGCAGGGAGCCTCCAGTAGAAGCCTCAGGGCATCTTGCTGCAGAAAAGAATTTCTGGATGAGTTGATATGCAACGGAGCTAGAGTTTGCGAAGAAGAGAATTTTCAGTGTACTAAATTACATTGGTTACAAGAAACAGAAATGCTTAAGAGAAGGATGGGACTCACCAAGTGTGGGTGTGGGTGTCTTGAGAGAGAGTCACAGTTAAGTGCTGTTATAATAGCCATGTGTGCAATTTTAGTGGCTTCTGAAGTCACATCTCAAAAGGTTGCTAAAGAATTTAATGAAATCATAGGGTGGTTCGTATATGGGATGGGATTACAGTCTGTTTGGTAAAGGTCACAAGGATGGCATGGGGAATTACGACAAAATTTATGGTCCTGTCTGTGAGATTCCCAGATAATATCTGGGAAAGGAGTAAGGACATGTGTACCCTGGCCTTAAGCAGCATTCATTGTCATGGCACCATTCATACGAAAGGTATACACACTGTTTGCATACAGGTAAGCCTCATAGCAAATGTTAATTGTGCTAGAATTCTCAGTTACCAAGGGACTTCATTCAACCAGGCTCAAAAACTGAAGGCCTCCTTTCCCTTCCCATGACCCCTTTACTCTTCCTGCCCTTTGGCACAGTCTCACTATCACCTCCCTGCCCCCCCCCCCCTTATATCCCATCAAAGAGTCCGCCACCAAACCCTGACCCACACAGTCTTCCTAATTACCTTCTCCTGGGAATCAGGAACAACACTTTCACTTTTATGAAGTCTGTTGCTGTTTCGTTCTGTTTTCAAATGTAATAGCCATCAGAAAATAAGATACTGGAGTCCCAGTGGTACCAGGACATTTTAAAACGATGTCAATCATTTTCCTATGATAAACATTTGCAAGTCCTGAGTACTCAGCATAGGCTTTGGCCTACTTACCTCATGCTCAGTCGGTGGGAGATAGTTTCATCACCATTATCATTATTATTGGTCACTCGGCTAATTAGAAGAGCCAATATTTGAAGGCTGGCCTTCAGACTTCCCGGGGCTCAGTGAGGGTGGCCTCACCTCATTACTATGCTTGAGTTTAGCAGCACAGAAAAGTGAAGCCATGGATTTGAGGACAGGTGGTGGGGTGGGGGGATGGACAGGCATTGGGGCATTAAATGTGAGAAAAACTGCCACTTATCAGTTATTGGGGCAGAGTCATTTAGGGCTGGATCCTGCATAGATTCCTGCAAACGAAATCCTGACACTGAATGAATATATTGTTCAACTTCTTGATGAGACTAGAAAGGCAGAAGGCTTTGTTTGGATGGAGAGGAAAAAGGATGAGGGGGAGGAACCAACTTACTTAACTTGCTGGTTTTGCCAGTAGGGGATCAACCTTTTTTTCCCTTGGGATCTAGAGTTAAGGAGTGGAGGTGGTTTAGAGAATTTGGAAAGATTGGAGGCTGGACAAAGCAGAAAGGTGCTGTCTGTCACTGTGAACTGCTTCCAGACTGTATCAGTTTGATAGATTAGACAAGGATTCTACTTGGCTTCCTCATCTACAAAGCCCAAGATGCTACCCTAGCAAACCTTTTCCAAGACAGCCTCCCCAAGGCAGGCAGCAGGCCATGTGGACTCTGTCTTTTGCCTCCCATCTCCTTACACTTGAGCATTTGGTCTTTGACACAGAGGCTGACCCCGCATGTTATATTACAGTGTGTGGAGCACGCTCGGCAGACAGATGACTTACGGCGCATGCTCTGGGTTCTGTTCTTTCTATTAGGGGCGCGATTTAGAAGATGGATGTTTATAACATGAACCAAAGAATTTCCCCCTCCTCTGGAAAACTGTGTAGGAGAGAATCCTAATGGACAAAGAATAATGTCTCCTGGGCTCCAGCCAAATGTTTGGACTTATTTTTTAAAAGCCTCTATAGCTTCCATCTTCTCCCGTTTATTATAATCTTACCGCGTTACCATTGTCTCTCACTTGTCTGGAGGGAGGTGGTGACAGGTGAGCTCTCCTGTCATTTATTTTCACGGAGGAACTGTGGTTTAGTGATGATGTGCTGTTGCTGAGTGAAGCAATTCCCTGACTATTTACCTTAAAAGGTCTCGGGATCTCTTCCCCTGCATTGCATTTTAAGACGGGAGTGGGGGTGAGATATAATTCTGAAACATGAATCACTTGGGGTTGGAATACTTGGGGTGTTCAGGCAGAAGAACAAATTCTTGCCAATGGATGGTAGCTCAGAAGTGTCTGCCTTCCCAATTCCTAGCAAGGTAGCTTGGTACAGGAGAATGGCACCAGAATTTTCTATCAATCTCACTTCAATATCAAGAAGTGAAACAACTACCATGAACCTCGGGTTTTTTGTTTTCAAGAAATACCACCCAGGGTTATTGCAAAAGGTTAAATCAGCCAAGATATGTGTAAAGAAGATGTCTTAGGCAGTGATCTGCTGTGAGTAGACAACATGACCATGGCAACTCTTCTACAGGAAAGCATTTAACTGGGGCTGGCTTCCAGTTTCAGAGGATTACTACACTATCATCACTGTAGGGAGCATGGCTGCAGGCAGCAGACATGGGGATGGAGCAGGAGCTGAAAGCTATACACCCTGATCTATATGCAGCCAGAGAGAGAGAGAGAGAGAGAGACAGAGAGAGAGAGAGAGACAGAGAGAGAGAGAGAGACAGAGAGAGAGAGACAGAGAGACAGAGAGAGACAGAGAGAGACAGAGAGAGAGACAGAGAGAGACAGAGAGAGACAGAGAGAGACAGAGACACAGACAGAGAGACACAGACAGAGAGACAGAGAGAGACAGAGAGAGACAGAGAGAGACTGGGCCTGGAATGGGTTTTTTGAAACCTCAAAGCCTACTACTCCCAGTGATACACTTCCACCAATCTTCTAATCCTTTCAAATAGTGTCACTCCTTGGTGACCATGCACTCAAATCTGTGAGTCTATGGGGGCCATTCTCACTCAAACCACCACCGAAGACATTGAACAGTAAACACTGTTATCACACAAACAGTGGGTAATGACTGACTTGCTGTTCTGGGTTTTCATTGTCCTCAGGCTAGAACATCGCCTTCTGCTGCTCTAGCACACACTTGCCTGCTCCATCCCACGTTTCCCGCTCTCCTGTCATTTATTTTAGAGCAGTGCAGGCAGAAGCTTTCTGGGCTGGAACTGCTGACTTAGGCACTATTTTTTTTTCCTTTCATCATATTTCTCTTGAATTTCTTTGACCATTTTTATTGAAAATCTCTTTCTCCTCAGGGGTCAGTTTGCTCCCCGTGTTACAGCCTGGGGTTAGTGCACAGTGGGGCTTGGCACTATTTGCTGTCAGTGAGCACCGAACAGTTCTTCCCCGTTTGTCTTGGTATAGGTCAGGCTTTACACTGGAAGCTCTGTGGACAACATTCCCACTTTGCAACCCCCCACCCCCATAGCTGTTATAAGAGATGCTGGTTGGAAAAAAACAGAAGAAAACAGTTTCAAAATGCATTTTGCTTTTTTTTTATGACATGTGATGTATGTGGTTTGCATAGGTGTGTGTATGAGTGCTTACATTTATGTGGGTATATGTGTACATGTATGTGCAAGTGTGTGTGAGTCTATAGTTAATATCAGGTGTCTTCTTTGGTTGTTAGCCACTTTATTTATTGAGGCGAGGTCTCTCACTTAAACCCAGATCTCAATAAGCCAGCTTGCTCCAGGGATCCCCTGTCTCTGTTTCTTGAGTGCTGATTACAGGCAGGGGGCCCACAGCTGCTCACCTTTTTAATGTGGAAACTGGGCTTATACTCTGGTCCTCAGGCCTGCACTGCAGTCACATCGGTCAGTGAGCCAGCTCACCAGGCCTGACCCCTTTTTTTCTCTTGATGTACTTCACTATAATATATTTCATGGAATACGTTTCAGGCATGTATTTGGGTGTGATCTCAAAACAAAGCCTCCTTTCTTAAGTTGCTGCTGTCCGCTGTCTCGTCACAGCACTGAGAGAAAGGTAAATAGTCAGCAAAATTGGTATCAAAGGGAAGGAAGGACTGTTGTCTGCGATAACCAGGACTAACTGTGCCATTGGTTGGCTTTTGGAACTGGTTTTCCAGAGGAATGTGGAGGAGTTTGGAACTGCAAATTAGAAAACCCTAGAATGCTATAAACAGGACCTAACAAGTCATTCTGGGACTGTGGAGGACCAGAAGGCTGGGACTGTGGAGGACCACAATGTTAGGAAGAATGTGGATAGCGGAGGTCCCGCTCCAGAGGCCTTAGCAGGGAACTTGGTTAGCGGTTGTTCCTATTTCACTGTCAGTGACTCTGACTGCCTTCTCTGTATGCATCATAAGCATTGGTAAGGTTGAAATAAAAAGTGATGGACTAAGTTGTATGGCTGAGGGCATTTCAAAGGCAGCCTGAGTCAGGCTGTGGCATAGTTATCTCTAAAACTTCAATTATCTACATTTACAATGAGAATTCAACGTTAGAGAGATATGAAAAAGAAATGTTCCGTTTGCTGAAGAATGGAGAACAAGACAGTTTAAGCATGTGGATAAGGAGTGCAGACAAAGCACCTGCTACTATGAAAGAGACTAGCAAAGCTATTCATGAAGTCTGCTCTTCACAGGAAGGTGACCCGAGGGCAAAGCCTTACCATCTGAAAGCTCCAACAGCAGCACAGAGAACCTAAGCTGGGAAAACACTAAAGGGCTTCAACAAGACAGCAGTCTTGGACAGTGTTTGCTCAACTTCAGTGGCGACTGACGTGGATAGACTACACCTTGAACTGGTAGTAGAGGGTGGTGGCACTGTTTATCTGTTTGTTTGTTTTTTGAGGGCGTATGCAAAACACAAGAGTTGTGGGATCACAGAGGCTGGCACCAACCTGTAAATCTGCTGAGGGGATGGAGTAGTCTGATAAGATGGAGAGTCCTAAAAAGTGAAATCAACAGGGGAGAAATTCAAAGCAGCACCCCCCCCACACACACACATACACACATACGCACAATACACAAATGGCCATGACATGGACCCTACTGCCAAGTATGGAGGAGTAGAAGGTCATGCCTATGGTACCAGGAGGATCTGAAGCAGGTATCTGCTACAAAGAACTACATTAAGGAGCTAGAAATTAGACCACTGGAGGCTACCAGTAGGTGGGGCTGGCAACAAACAGATCATGTGATTCATTGCTAGTGGGCCTTTAACCCCAGATGTCAGGTACAAAGGCACAGTCTAGCACAGCACACTTGGTCAGAAACTGGCCTGCTGAATCCTTTCCTCATCCGACAAATAAAGACACATGAGCTTCCTTTCAGCCAGACATCGTCCTGTTGGGGGTGTGGAGAATCTAAACGATGAAACATTTCCCCAGAGATGCTTGGCTTACTCCAATTAGTCTGTTTCAATGTGAAGAGACAGGTTGAACTCCAAAGACTCTTATACAAGGGAATTTTCTTATCCTTTGTTTCTTTGCCGTCTTCTGGCCCCATCGGATGGGGACTTGTGAAGATTAGCTGCTGTTCTGCTATGCAGAGATAAAAAGTCCACCCATCTTGACTGTCATTATATTTTAATTTTGCTATGATCTAATTGCATCACAGATAGGAGACATTGCATGTGAGTTTCTTTAAGTGTAATTAAAATTACCAAATGTGGGAAGAATATCAAATTGTGGGATGAATTCACAATATGTAAAGCTCCTCATTTCTGGTATATCCAGATCATAAAACTCAATATATATATATATATGCATATGCATATACATCATATACATATACATACACACACATACACATATACGTGTGTGATATATATAGTTATAAATATATATTTAATAAATTGAAGGAAAAGAAAACTGGAAATAGTTTATCTCTCAGCTTTAAATACTTCTATATTGAACATCGAAAATAGATAAAATTATAAGAGAGAGAAAACCCTTTAGTATTGTTTATTTTTCTAGTGGTGGTGACTTTTGTATGTCCCATGGTTCTCCTTCCCATTGCTCCTGAGCTGAGGCCTTCATCCAACCCAAATGCTAATGTAGTTTCCTACAGACTCTGTCCAACTTCATGTGTGATTTTCTTCCCCTTTGTCATTCGTTTTTATTAAACTGGAATGCACATCCTCCGGGAAACGTACCATTACTTCTGTTTTAGGGCAAAGGAAAACAATGGGCCAATGGATTTAAGAGTAGATATTTCTGACTATCATTGTGCCTTGTGAAAGGGGAGACATTTGCATTGAGTGGCCATCCTTCTGTACAATACGATCCTTAGAAGAAGCCTGACCTCAGCCCTGATTCTGTAGGGATGGAAATTGATGGCAGTGCATTCTGTCAAGGCTTTACCAACTTCTCTTCTATGACTCCTTCCTGGTGAAGAAAAAAAACATGGCTACTGTTTTTCCCCTCTGAAATTTCCTCAGAGAAGACCAGCACCAGGAAGGCCAAGAAGTGAACCATTTGTAGACACTGACTTTGCTATGCAGGTGATAAAAATACAAGGAATCCCCAGAAGGGAAGGTAGATTTTTCCTTTTTCCACCGTCAAAACAGAAGATTGGACTTCTCAAGGCACTCCCTGAAGTCTGAAGGAAACCGAGGGAGGGCCTGCTTTGCTGCCAGTCAAAAGCCCAGGGTTTTCCCTCAGTTATATGTATGTGTGTGTTGGGACTTAACAGGGACAGGGATGGTAGAATTATTTTCCATTTAATTTGGGGACACTGCAAGTTTAAAGCACATGATCACCAAATTAGCAATTCGATATGTAATCTTGACCCTTCTTTCAGATATACTTCACCTAGAAATAGGTTCTGGTAGAAAAAAACATGGACATGATCTTGTCTCCTCCCAGGCTGACATGATCAGAAAGTGGATTAACTGATGGTTTTCAGACTTTTCCCTAAGGGTAATACTAAAGGGAAGGTCTGTTCCTACAACAGCCAAAAGCAGGCAGGCAGGCTCCGGGTGAAAGAGGAGGCTGACAGGAGCCCTGTTGTCTATCCTGTCCTTGGTGCCTAACATGGGATGTTATTTTAGAATCCCAAGTGCTTCTTGGGGTATAGTTTGGAAATCACTACAAACATGAAAACTGCAAGCAACAAAACCACACATGAAGAATTATTGCCAAAGTCTCCCATAGGCAGCAAGATACTACTTTGGAGATCATACATTCCGCGTACAGATTTATTGCATTACCAGCGCGGCCATTTTTTTTTAATCTTAGTAAATATTGTCTTTTTACTTTGGTTTTATTTAAATATACACATTAAGTGTCAGAGTGATGGTTCAGTGGTTAGGAGTACTTTCTGCTCCCACAGAGGACCCAGCGTCAGTTCCCAGCACCCACATGACATCTCACAATTGTCTGTTATGCTAGTTCTAGGGCAGCCAACACCATCTTCTGTTCTCTACAGCACCAGGCGCACAGATGGCACATACACCAACACACAGGCAGGCAAAACACGTGATATAAAGCAAAATGTAAAAATAAACCTAAAAAAAAAACCCACATGGTATAAAAGAAATGTAAAAAAAAAAATCAAATTAGAAGTGTGTCTTAGTTATTCAGAAGCTATGCTAAAGAGTTATTAAAATGTCTAAAACCAGATCTATCTCAGTTACAAGCAGTATGAAAACCACAGATATTTATAAAGTGAAATAAAAGGTGTCATAACTCAAGAGAAGTGGGATCAAAGGGTGTATGGAGGAGCAGACCAAGCTGAAGAAATAATTTCCATAGGAGTGAGCAGTAAAGCTGACCTGTGTCTCATTGGAATTTCTGCTATGGCATCTCGGAAAGTGAAGGATGGCTGACTCTCCTCTCTCTCTGGTCTTAGTGATTTCTCACCTGAAATGGTTGCTTAGTTATTAGCACTGTGCTTTCCGAGTAGTACGGCCCACGAGGAGTGCTGCTTACTGGCTTGCTCGCTTTGGCTTGCTCAGCCTGTTTTCCTCTAGAACTCAGAATCACTAACCAGGCCAGGGATAGCACCGGCCACAGTGGGCTGGCCCTACCCCATCAATCGCTAATTAAGAAAACGCTGCACAGGCTTGCTAGACTACAGCCTGATTTTATAGAGGCATTTTCCTCTTCTCAGATGACTTCAGCATGCGTTAAGCTGGGATAAAGCTAGCCAGAATGCATATTAAATCCTGCCTGTGGGGTGTTGGGAGAGTCCTACGTGCTTAGTCAGGAGAAGGTATGGCATCCGTGGGATCTTTCTTTCTCTGGGAAAGCTTCAAAAAATGGAGTGTATCTGGTCTTTCTGTAACTTTTCATCTCCATCCTTGTTCACCTCTCCAGTGGGTTTGATACTAAGGGGCGCCCTTGATAGAAAGTACAGTGCTGCCATTTGGAAACCAGTATTAAATGGCTTCCGTTTAAAAAAAATCACTAACTGCCATTTGGGGATAGGGAGATGGCTCAGCAAGTGAAGAGCTTGCTCACATCCGTAAGGACTAGAATTTGGATGCCTACAACCCACCCAAGTGCTAGGTGGCCATGGCAACTCTCTGGCAGAGAAAGATCATTCCAGGAGCAAGTGTAGCCCAAGTGCTGAGCTCTGGATTCAGTGAGATCTTTTGTCTCCTTATCTGTTAAGTGGACAGCAATGGAGGAAGATGTTTGAGGTCTACCCGACCTCTCTATATGCATGTGCACACATGTGCACACACCTGCGCATATAGATGTACTCACATACATTCATGTGCACACATGCACGTGCATCACACACAGTGTGCAAAACTAAAGGGAAGCTGAATTTTCCCATATGACCCCCCCAAAAAGAAAGAAAACTTCCAGAAAACAAGAGTAGTAGATTTTTGGATTATGATGAGATTCTAAAAGTAAGGGCAGATAGGAGGGACCTGTCTTGTTGTGTGTGGAAAGGACCTGGAGATGGTCTACATGATAGGAAACAGTGAGTCTGTGTTTTTAATCACGTGACTGCCCTTGTGACTTTCCTTGCTTTTTCTAAGTGTCTGCCTTGCCAATCATTATGGTCCTGCAGGCCCCATAATTGTGTATGTCGGCTAAATCAAGAGGCCCCGAGGCTCACAGAATACATGCTGCTTCCTTGGGTCACACAGAAAACAGACAAATCCAGGCATTTGAGCTCCTGTCTCTCTTGTTCCAGAATGCAAATAAAAGCTTTAGCCATGATGACACATTGCTTCTCAATGAAAAGTTACAAAAGTCTCATTTTTCTTATGAGGTTTAAGTGCCTCGACTTGTATATCAGAAAGTAAGAGCATTTCTGTCAGACAGGCATCGCCAAGGTGGGCGGCTCATGTTCTCACTGCTACTGACAGCTCTATCTGGGACTAAGGCATGAACCTGTGCACCTGGGCTCCAGATGGGGAGAGCTGCCTATGCCTCCGGAACTAATTCTACTCCTGCACGCAGCCAGTGTATCACGATGTGCAAAGGCTCCTGTAGGCTAGTTTGATGCTGTCGCTTCCCAAATGCCCTCTCCAAAAATAATAACACCAGGGAGACAAGATGTGGCTCCTGTAGGGTACATCAGAGCTGCTGGTGGCCTCTGAAGGGAACAGAGCCAACCAGAGCACATCCAGTGCTCACTGTCCCATCACAAACACTTAGATGAACGGGAGAAGCAGAGCTCTGTGTGCATCTGACAGCTGCAGCTTCCTGGTTGCTAAGGCTGTGAAGACAACGGTGAGGCCTTCCCTGTGGCTCTGTTAGTGCTAAAACAGATGTGCCTTCAGCACCCCATCTTAGGTGGCCACTTTCATGGGGTGGAAAGGGATAATCTAAACCTACCCTTTTCTTGCCAAAACAACCACGTGCAGGTCTTTGTTCTGCACGTCTCTGGAACACAAGATTTTTCCAAGCAGTGGGAACCTCCTGCCCTTTTTGGTCTTTGGACAAATTCTTGCCCTGCTCATTTCACCCCCCATTTGCTGAAGTCCTAGAAGGAGGGGCTCATGGCTGAAGCCTCTAAGAGTCTCCTTTGTGTGGGGAGTTACCACAAATAAAGTTATCAAGACAGGCCATGAGAGACACTGCACTTGCAGCCAGGATAGCTGAGAGGTTGCCACTCTGCAGGTCTGCTCGCCTGCTCTGGCTTTACTCCAGGGATGAAGGAGGAGAGGCTCCCACATGGATGCTACTATGAACTTTGCCTGTCTGCAAAAGTAAATAGAAGAGGAGTAATCTACTGTTGGTTCAAAAATGTAAGGTTTCTTTTGTTCTTTAAGTCGAAAGAAGAACAAGTTAAGAAACAATGACACCAATTCTCCACAGCAGTTCAAACATAAGAAAATGAGAAATTTATTAAATCTTGCCTCTATTTTCTCACAGCATGCCAAGAAAGTCAATGGACTGATATAGGTTTATTCTTTCTTTTTCTTTAAAGAGCCAAGTCTCCCCCTCTCTCCCTCTCCCTCTCCCTCTCCCTCTCCCTCTCCCTCTCCCTCTTCCTCTCCCTCTCCCTCTCCCTCTCCCTCCCTCCCCTCCCCCTCCCCTCCCCCTCCCCCTCCCCTCTCTCTCTCTCTCTCTCTCTCTCACACACACACACACACACACACACAGATCTGGGCCTGTCTCCACATGCTTTTGTGGCCCTAAGAAAATTGCTTTTTAGCTATAAGGTTTGTGACTGCAAGGTCCATTATAGAAACAGAATTTTTCCAAGACCAGAACTCTTCCCCAAATCAAGAATTATTTATAAAGTAAACACCAGCATAAGCTTTTCTGAGGTTAAGAGCCAGAAATGTGGTCCTTATGGTCTAGACGGTTGGGACATGGACCAATGACAAAGTATGTGAGATCTAAAGTGTTGACTGAGTTATAACATCAATCCATAATACGAATACTATGAATTGAAATAGCCCTTTCAAAAAAGTTCATTGCATGGGACTTCATGTGATAGAAGTCGCTGGAACTACTGGGTTTATCATGATACCTTTTGTTTTGATTGTTCAAACACCAGAGCCACACAGGCTGTCTCTCCCGTGGGCACAACCCAAGCATCTACATGGCAAAGCTATGGGGCTCCTGCTATTTGGGACAGACACAAAAGAGAGGTAGGATTTCTGGGTTGATAACCAGAAATATTGGAGGCCAAAGCTATGTAGGTACTTTTAATAAAATGTATTTATCTTTTAATCTTGCTTTCCTTTGTTTGAGAATGTTCTTCGTGCATATGATGTGTCTTGATCAAATCTCGACCCATTTCCTCCCCACCAATCAAATCCATCCCCATTTCCTCCCTACCAATCAGGTTCAGCCTCATTTCCTCCCCACCAATCAAGTCCTCCCCATTTTCTCCCCAACAATCAAATTCAGAGCCATTACCTCCCCATCAATCAATTCTACCTCCTTTCCTCTCCACCAATCAAATCCAACTCTATTACATCCCCACCAATCAAATCCACCTCCATTTCCTCTCCACCAATCAAATCCAGCCTTATTTCCTCCCCACCAATTGTTCTCCCGTTCTTATCCCACCACTTCCTCCTCCTAACTTCATGTTCTCTCTTTTTTCTTTCTTTTAAACACACTTCATCTACTTAGGGCTTCCTGTATGTGCATGGGTAGAGGACCACCTGCTGGAGTATGGGTAACCTCTTGGAATTTTTCTTTATGAATGGCTAAGACTAAGACTGTTTAAGTAATTTAACCAATATTCAGGAAAGAGAAGAATCAGGATTCAGGTCCAGGCTACCTGACTCCAGCTCAAGCAACCCTAACCACCTTTCTGCATTGCCTTCTTGGGAATGCTTCCAGCCCCTGCAGCCATGACTGTCACCCCTGACAGAGGGGGATCATCATTGGTGGCTCTCAGGCCACACTGCATGCTGGACTCCCTTGAAGAGATGTATAGAAACTGCTTGTACCCTGGCTTGCGCAGAGTCCTGTCTTGTTTTTTTTTTTTTTGTTTGTTTGTTTGATAGGTGCCGGAGTGTCATTAGACTTTAAAACAGTTCTCCAGTGATTTAAAAGCAGTTAGAGAATGTCCATAATGGATAATGTTAGACTCTAAGAAGATGAAGTTCAGGGTTGCCTCAGGATAAGGGCCCATGGCGCATTTGAGCTGATTGTTTGGTAGCTTGTGAAAATAGAAAAAAAGTCTTGGTGACGCTTTGGACCCAGGCGGGGCTGTTGTTCTGATCAAAACATTCTGTGACATAGGCTTCCCCTGAGAGTCACCCAGAGGAGCACCACTTGGAATTCAGCCTGGCACCGAGTAATTACCCAGACAGTTGCCGTCAGTTGATTTACTACTTAAATCCCTGTTAGTAAGTGAACACTTGCTCCTTTCTCGCTGTTGCCAGGGGCAGAATATTTCTCCCAACCGCTCTCACTTCTTTCTTACCTTACTGGTAAAGCCGCGTGAAATACAGTCAGTCACCAAATGACAAGTAAAGGACATGAATCTACAAATGTAACAGAGACTCTTCCTCCATCCATCTGTAGATGACAAAGCCTTTTCTCCAGGCCCTTATTGATAATTTTTAGGTTTTTTTTCTAAGTCTGCCCCTAAGAGTGGTGGGCTCTCCTAGACCCAGAGCACAGAGATAACTCTTCCATCACTCAGCGCTTCTTGGGGCCCAGGTTGCCTTTTATTTCTTGTCTATCTCTTACTGAGTTGACAACATAGATGTGTATATTTGAGATATATATATATAGAGAGAGAGAGAGGGGGGGGGAGATTGATATATATATATATATACATATATATGTGTATATATATATATATATATATATATATATATAAAGAGATTGATCTCACCTCTCTGCTTTAAATGTCATCTCTTTAATTAATTCTTCGTTAATTCTTCACATAATGGAAGAAAGGAAAGGAAATATTACACACTCTCTCCCCATTCACACCACTCCACTGTCACACCACAACTTCTATAAAAATGTATTAGCTTTTCCTCCTAAAAATTCCCTCATATTAGTTTTTTTTTCTTAAAATAACAACAATCAAACCATTTGCAATCCATATGTTCCTCCATGAGAGTGACAACCAGAGTTTCGGGATTAATTATGAGAGCTATAAAGAGCTCTCTGGCCATTTCCCCTAGAGCATCCATAAATAGTAAAAAGATGAGGTCTGACTCCAGGCTTCAGCTGTCCCTGCTGCCACGTCAGATTCTCATACTTTCTTTCCTGAGCAGAAGCCAAAAGAAGTGGCTTTTCAGGTCTTCCAGAGTCTATGAGACACGCAAATCTCGTCCAGTAAAGGGAACCAGGCCCTTGTCGTTCGATCCTAATGAGGTGCCCTTCTCTCAGTATACAAGGCTCTGCAGGAACAGCAGCAGATAACCTTTAGCCTACATCAGTAATAGTATCATGATTCTGGAATTCCTCTGCAGCATGGCTGGTTGCAGTATAGAATTCCACAAGGCACGTGCCCTTCTTGGATGCCATCCAAAAGAAGACATTATCAGAAGGACCTCGTAATACAGGCTCCAGGAATGGTGCTGTTGGTAAGCCTCAGGGTAGCTAGTGGGACACTGGGGCTTGTCATATATGCTTGCTCACCCAGTCAAGCCTTGGTGACGTAGATGTCCACAACCTTCCCTACCACTTGCCTATCCCTTGTTTCTTCGCTGAGTGGTTGATTGCCTAGCTGGTTCTTGGACCACTCTGGATGTTGGCGTGGTATGATTATTACTTGTTTGATTTTTCTAACAATCTGTTGTTTTCTATCAGCACCGCCTCTGCTCCACCTCATGTTCTTGACTAATTATGGTTGCTAATTAGAAGTCTGCTAACGGGGTCTGCTTTCCACAAGCACTAAGACTATGACGAGACACTAAGACGATGTAACAATCACAAAAGGAAAAGTCCACCTGGCCAGGCTCAGGTAAGTAAGGTTTACAGACTCTGCTTGGAGGCTCTCACTGGCTTTAGCCTGCAAACCGGCTTGACTCCATCTACCATTTAAAGCCTTTTAATGACAGCTTGCAACTGCCAAGCCCAAACAGAGAAGAGAAGTGAATGCTGCGCAGAAGTTGGCAGAATAGCTGCCTAGGCACGGATTCTTTTTCTACGGTATTTGATGAGAACAAACCAAGTTAAGGATTTCCCCTTTGTTCCTCTGGCCTCTGGCATTGTTTACCGCCTTTTCAATTATTCCAAACTGCACTTGGAGCTCTGACAGCCCTCTGTCCTCAACTCTCCCTGTCTCGTGTTTATTTTTCAGCTGTTTCACATCATATCTGAGAGAGGGAATGCTTCGCCGGAGCTCATCATGACTTCAGAGGAAATGAAGTTCCCTGCTTCGGTGACAATCTTGATTGTCCTCAGCTTTTCAGTTTCTACACAGAAGTGGCAGGCTTCACTGAAGGGTCTGCTTTCCTTCACCGCCAAAACATGATGGAAGGAAACCCACCTCCGCTGGCACTTGAGTAATGACCCCGCGACTGTTCTTTGGGCTACTGCCCCTTTAGGTTGGGATTTCGCAGCATAGGCTGTAATTCTTCTGCAGGTATAGTCATGTAAAGCTGAGATCTGAGATGATATCATCTTGGATTACTAAGGCAGGTCCTGGATCTGGGGACCCCTGCTCTTGTGAGAGACATAAGAAGAGGTCTAGACACAGGAATGAAAGTGTGTGGAGGAGGAGGTGGCAGAGATCAGAGTAATGCTGTTACAACCCAAGGAATGCCCAGGGCCACCAGGTACCAGGATAGGCAAGGAATGCCCAGGGCCACCAGACACTAGGATGGGCAAGGAATGCCCAGGACAACCAGACACTAGGATGGGCAAGGAATGCCCAGGACAACCAGACACTAGGATGGGCAAGGAATGCCCAGGGCCACCAGACACTAGGATGGGCAAGGAATGCCCAGGACAACCAGATACTAGGATGGGCAAGGAATGCCCAGGGCCACCAGACACTAGGATGGGCAAGGAATGCCCAGGACAACCAGATACTAGGATGGGCAAGGAATGGCCAGGACCACCAGACACTAGGATGGGCAAGGAATGCCCAGGGCCACCAGGTGCCAGGATGGGCAAGGAAGGATTTTCTCTCCTGGCCTTAGAAAGGAAACAGGACTGTGTGGATATCTTGACCTTTTGCTTCTGAACAATAGAATTGTGAAAGATGAAACTTTTGTCAGAGGCCATAATTAGTTGAGCTAAAGACAGGAGACTACTGATCACCTGGGAGACTTAGGCCTTTACCTGGGTTCCATGAATCAAAACTCCCAGGAAACACATCCCAGGATTGCTATAAAGATGAAATAGCTTTACTTCAGGACTGTCTCAGAGCAGGACCTAGGACTGACTGTGAGCTGTGCAAGTGTTTCTCCACAACATAGGCAGGGCTTAGATTTTCATAGGTTTCTAAAGACTACTTCCAGTGGTCTGAGCAATTCTGCAGCAGTCCTCACGCAGCAGGAGAACAGGAAGCAGAGACAGGGAAATGTCCCTCACAGGGACTGCTGTTGGAGAAGGGTAGCTTCTTGACGCTTGTGCCCTGGGACTTTTAACAGTGTATCTGCTAAAACATGCTTGCCTTCTTAATCCTTGGCCCTCGGTCTGCCTGCCTTCCGGATTCCTGCTTGTTTGCTGGGAGATACTAACTGGTGGGTCAGTAAAAGCGTGTTAGGAACTGTGGAGGTATGTGGTACCCAAGGGGCTGCACTAAAACACCCTTGCTTTGCTTTCATGTCTTTGACCTGAATTGCATAGATGCCATTCTGAGAATGAATTCCCCACTTCTCCATCAAGACTCTGAGAAACGGATGCTCAATGGCACACAATAAGGGACCCAAGGCAGACATCAGGAACCAGAACAAGCATGAGATCTCTTGTATGGCCGACAGTCCTCAGGTTTAGCGTGAACATTCTTCAAGGCTGGGTTTGATTCTATTACAGAGTGCTCCAACTGTTAATGTCTACAGAAGAAGGCAGCATGTGGCAGGACTATCACCATCATCATCAAATGACTTAATCACAGCTCATTTCTTTAACAGCCGATACTTATGGAGCAAGTGGATTTGGAAGGCACATGTATATCATGTGTACTTAAGTCAACATCAAGCTAGAACCAGGCTTTTAAAAAACTAGTTTCATTTCGACAGTTTCTTCCTGGTAAACAATATTGTTTTGATTGTACTTTTGCCCCAATTGCCTTCTCTTGTCTCCCTCCAACTCCCGTTGACTCCTTTTTCTTCCCAACCAGTTCCCCCTGACTTTTAGTCCTTTGTCATGTGTTCAGGTTCTATGCAGATGGTCACAGTTGCAGTGTGTTTTCAATCACATTGGTGACATCATATCTAGAGGATAATATTTTATAAAACTACACACTATCCTCGGGCTCTTATAGTGCCACTACATCTTCTTCTGAGATGTTCCCTGGGTCACAGAATGGGTGATAGAGATGTGCCATTTGAGTCTTATACTTTAACAATGCTTTAACCATTGCTCACTGCCAAAAGAGGTTTCTCTGACTAAGCCTGAGAGCTGCACCAGTCTACAGGTATAAATATACTTTTTTTTCGGTAGGAAGTTTAACTACCTATCCATTTATCAAGCGAAGGGGATGCTTATGAATGTGAAAGAACTGTCCCAGAAGTGAACTGAATCCTAAGCCTTGCAATTCAAAGGTAGACGAGCTGGCTCCTGCGGGTTGATCAGCTGAGCAGTCAAACAAGCGAAGTAAATTTGCTGCAGTCGTTGGGGTATTAGAACTCTCCATTCCTGCCTCTCTTCCTGGTTTCCCAAGTATTCACTTCCTTGTGGAACAGACTTGCTTGGAGAAACCCTGGCTGCTCAGGCTTGTGGATGAACAAATCTATAACTTCTGGAAGCTCCTGTCCTAGCTTCTCAGTGTTGTTTAGTTGCATCAGCTGTTTAATCTTTAAAATCAAATTTCTTGATGTTTAGTTTGGACCATCTACTTCGCAAGCTTCCATGGAACCTTCCATTGGGACATATTGGGAAAAAATGTTGTTTTGATTCTTGTCTCTTTTGTCTGCCCATTCGAGTTAGTTGTAGGGAAAGAAAATGGAAGATTAGACACAGAAATGCCAACCTTATGTGCAACATATTTCCTGACAGGTTGATCACTTCTTTCTCTCACTATTTGACAGGAAAGAAGGAAAACTGAGTGCAGTCTTATGAACACTTAACCTCTAGGCCATTTACTGCACTTACAGTGGTAAGGAACAGGAACGCTGGGATCTGCAACAAGCCATTCCTTGCTAAGTGCTAGGGCAAGTCAACTGACCTGACAGACCCAGTCTCAGCCTATGATGTGCCACGGTGACAGCTACCTCACTCAGATGGCATTTCAGAGTGTCACTTCAATCACTGCTCTGTTAGTTTTTAATCTGCTAAGTTCTGATACATGATAGTTGTAATTGAATATTATTAATATTTCTTGTGATAATGTGGTTAAAAAATAAAACAAAGCCCAAGACACTGTGCTCTGCACTGGGCCGAGAACTTAAAGCAGCGAGAATGTTGATGAAGCATATAAGCCTTTACTTAAGTTCAACCTCAGAGGATTTTGTCTTACTGTATAGGGATATACAATAAAGATCCAAAATGGTCAATTCCAGATTGCTACAGCCCCTACTAATTTTCTTTTCTTTTCTGTGATTCATTGCTTTCCATTTAAAGTAGTCATGGACATTTCAGAGCATCCATGAGCTAGGAGACAATGTAAAGTGGGAAACCAGTCCTGTCCTAATGGAAGCTGCAGAAAGCATCCATGATGGTCCAGGGGAGAGTCTCTTCAAGGTTCTCTGGTGAGTATGGTAGAAAGCCTCATGTCCAGAGACTTTGTGAGTCTTGTTGCGTAACTCTGGAAAAGAGCAGGCTGTAAAAACTTGAACTCCCCCAACAAAAAGATCATAGTCAATGAAAGTGATGCAAGAGCTGACACTTTCACCCAACCCCCACATGTGGCCACTACTCATTGCCTGAGATTTCAGATGTTGGTGATAAAATGGCAAGTTTATAGAGACACTATGATACCATATAAAAATGAGGTAATCTATGGGGAAAATATACCAAAGCAAATTGAACCTTGTATGTATAACTATGCAGTCCACGCTCAGCCCAAATTCCCAATGAGTTAAAGCACAGACTGCATAATTACAGCTTGTACACAAAATGCCTTTAAAGTTCTTCCATAAATTTAGAAGAAAAAAGAATGCTCTGTTTAGAGCTACTCAAGCAACATTCCTTGCTGTGGGTTTATAGACACCAGCACAAGGGGTCCCCAAATACTTTTAAAATATTTTTAATTATAAATAAGAAAGGACAGATTCTACTTTTACAATTTTTATTTCATTGTAGCTGCCAGGTATATATATATATACACACACACACACTCACTCACACAAGAAAGAGAGAAAGAGAGAGAGAGAGAGAGAGAGAGAGAAGAAGAAGAAGAAGAAGAAGAAGAAGAAGAAGAAGAAGAAGAAGAAGAAGAAGAAGAAGAAGAAGAGGAGGAGGAGGAGGAGGAGGAGGAGGAGAAGGAGAGAAGGAGAGGGGGAGAAAGAAAGAAAGTAACAGAGAGAGACAGAGACAGAGAATCAGAGACAGAGAGACACACATACACAGAAAGACACAGAGACATACACACATACACATATTCACATAGAGACAGAGAAGCAGAGAGAGACAAAAAGAGAGAGACAGATGTCAGACACACACACACACACACACAGAGAGAGAGAGGAGGAGGGAAAAGAGAGACAGACACAGAGACAGGGACAGGGACAGGGAGACACACACAAAGAGAGAGACAGACAGACAGACACACACACAGAGAGAGACAGAGACAGAGAGACAGAGAGAGACAGAGAGAATTCTAGGAAAACAAGAATAGTTTCATCAATTCCAGGCTTCTGACAGCGAAGTTTAGTTTGACAGATATGGATTACATTTAAATCCACCATATTTTTCCCTTGGGAAAAAAAAAAACCACACACTATTTAACATCTTGGATGTTTTACATTGAATTTGTTGAAAGATTTTCTGCATATTTTTGAACCTGTATCATGAGTTTTGCCTCTATTTCTCTTCTTTTTCAAACAAGGAAGATGATCACGTTAAGTGAATAATATATGCAAGCCATCCACTTATGCAGAATGCTGGCGATGATGGCTCTCTTGTGGCGCTTGCCCTCTTTCCTTGTGTTGAAATCAGGCAGTTTCTACATAGACAGACCTATTACTAGGGGAAAGGAGTGAGTCTTAGCCCTTTGTTGTAAGAAAGCTTATGGCTGCTACTGTACCCTAGAGTTGAGCAACAATCCAAGAGTATGGCTGATAAAGATGAAGGAAGTGGCTATTGAATGACTGAAGTCCTAAACTGAAATATGATTGACCATATCACCTCATCCCCAACATCCAACATTCTTGAGGATGAGATGCAGAGATACCCATACAGATGGTATGGTGCATCTCTCATTTGAGCATCCCTTCACTACAGCTCACAATGCTACTGAATTCTGGTTATATAACATGTGTGGGATGAAGGAAGGCAGGGGTGAGCTGCCTTTGCTCCCACAGCCCCATGAGAGGCCAATTTAGCTATATATAAAATATCTGCAAGCTAAGTTGAGATCATAAGAGTCATGTCTCTAAATATACAATGTGATTGAATTCATAAAAGGAGCATTCATAATTGCTTCATAAGGATTCCCAATATCTCCGCAATGTAGAAAAGTTTTTATTCTCATTTTCCAGTGAAAAGAATCTCAGTACTAATTGTGTTATGAGCATTTGATCTCACTAGAATGATTAAAATCAAGCCAAGAAAAGTATAGTTTGACCTCTAAACTAGGAAATATTGTGGAGACCATCAAATAAGCAAGACCTCAAAATTTGTCTTACATTGGCAAACTTGACAAGGTTCTCTTGTGATGGGAATTTTCTCTCTGCTGTGGGATGGATGATACCCTGAATTTTTCTGAAGAGCAATTTTCAGTGTACATTAGGCCCTTGGAAGTTCACATCCCTGGGTAAAGTCATTTTATTTCTTAGATTTCCTTCTAAGAAATTAATATGAAATGGAGGCAAATCTTATTTACAGTTATGATTCTTATATTGTTCATTATGATAGTGAATACTTGGTGACAATCTAAGTGTTTAACCTCAAGGATACAGTCACAATAGCCTCCAGAACATAGTATTGTGGGAGTCCTTGAAAACATTTCAGAGACCCTTTAATGATTCAAAGAAGTGTTCAGAGCATAAAGTGAAAAATCAAAAAGCATTATCCTGCATAAGCGCATGGTCCAGTCACATAAACATGCATAAATCTAGTCAAACAATAGAATATAACCAGAAACCTCAGGAAAATAGTTATTACCCAAGCCCTGTGCTTCTGATACTGGTCCTGAAGTTTTCTTCCTCATACCACAGTGTGTGGCAACATTTGGTTTGAGCAACATATTGTTGGGTGTTTAAATATTTAGAAAAACAAAACATTTGTGGAATTATTCTAGAGCCCATTACTATGTTGATAAATGTGAGAGTGTAAGTAAGCCTTTTGATATCACTTAACATCTCTTGTCCTGCAAGATGTTGATGGTCTGTCAACATTTAGTGTTTTCGAAAATATGATCAACACATTCTGGGACTCAGTTTTCAGATCGAGCAACTTGTACTACACATGGAACCCCTAAAGAATCCATAAAGAAAAGAAAAAGAATATAACCTGAAGTGGTTATTTGTTTTCCCGGAAGCTTCTAAATTGAACTAAGTGGCAAAATTACCAGGCTGATTTTCTAAAAATTCAGATCCAGTTCCCACCACAAGAAGTGCTATTCTAGTATGTCTAGGGTGGGGTTCTGACCTCAGCATTTTTAATAGTAATCTGACAGGACCATCTTCAAACCATCCTGTGGAATGGTAGAAGTGTGTGTGAGGAATCTCTGCATGCACAGTGATTTACACATGGTGACTCCACTGTTTAAACTTAGAAAAACTCCTCCTCAAACCCAGGATTTATTTATAACTCAAGTTTTCTGGCCACTTAGTTTTGTAAGCACTTGGCTCATCCATACACTGGTTAGTATTCCACTGCCTCTGAGTTGGTTGTTTGTTGCTGCCTGACTAACAAATGGCTCCAGATCTCAGTGGCTTCAAAAAACAAATGCTCACTGTCTCCTAATTTCTATGGGTCAAAAATTGAGTGACCGAAGTCCAGATATGGGAGGAAGAGGGAATGCTATTTTCATGATTAGTTGTATATTTATTGGCAAGGCCATATCTTTCTCCACTGGACTAGTTTATACAGCATGGTATCTGATTTCCCTGTCATCAGAGGGGAAAAAAATGAAAGAGTAAAAGCAAAATGATAAGGGAGACAGAGAGGAATCTAAATGAGAGAAATGTACATGGATATGAAAGACTCTGTGAATAACCAAAATTCAAACATGATGCTGTCATCTTTTCTCATGTTTGTTAGAAGCAAGTCAACTTTAGCACACATTCAGAAAGAGAATTGCACCAGTGCAATTACTTGGGCCAGAGGTCGCTGCGGGATATCTTAGAAGGAACTTGCCACACTACTGTTAGAAAACAGCAGAGTTAACAGTCTACATGCCAGCTTTCATGTCCATCTTTCCATTGATACTTTCAATGACTTCTGACTATTGGTGGCAGTTAAATCAGCAGGCCCAAAGAAAGAAAGAATTTTAGCTAAAGTCAAAGCATGAGTGTTTCTCAATATAGTAAGAAATTATAGATGTCACGTCAAGAACTAGAGAGACTCAGTCAACAGCTCTCTCTGCTTTTTTTTTTTAAAGAAATGTACATATCAGAGGGCTCTGGAATCTACTGATTTCAACTCCTATCTCTTAGGACCTCACAGGTGGACCAATTCTTTGAAAAGAAGGCACTTCAAGTCCTGACCTCAAATGTAACTTGTTCAGGGGATAATGCAAATAGATCTCCTACCTCTCTTTGGATGATAGTCAAGAAGCATGGAGTAAAACACTTATTTACATTCTATATACATGAAATGTGTCTACACATACAAGCACACACGTTATCGGGCCATCCAGGATGTCTCAGTTTGCCTCACTGTGTAGCTCTGCTTGGTAGCCTAGACTTCTATCAATGTGAATGAAGCTAGGTATCCAGAGCCTTCTAGTTTGGTCGATAGACCTACCGTGCAAAGTTTAATCCACTTGCCATCTGCTAGCCAGATGACCAGGGCTACAGTCATTTTCCAGCATCTCAGCTTGCTATTGAGCCAGAGCCACAAATTGAAGCAGAGAATAACAGCTGCCCCATGGCAGCTTTTAGCACAGAGTGTTTTCTGTCCCTCTCCAGGAACTGGCTGGTGAGAAGAGGGTCTCCTTTGTCATTTCAGCTGCCAGGACATTTCATGCTAACGAACTGTGAAAGGGAAGTCACTAATGATATGAAATCCCTTTTTATGGCCAGGGCTGGGCCAAGGCCACCAGTGGGGCAGTGCTTTTTCCCTGGGGGACCATTACAAGACATCTCAGCAACTAAGGCTAAGCTGTTCATGGAAGGTGAGAGGACACACTAATCCAGGGCAGTGTCCAAGGACTCTGGGGACATTGGCTTGTTTCCATAGGCTACTATCCTCTCCGTCTACATGTCAGCATTTAGCTATATCCAGAGGAAAGGAGAAGGTGAGACCCATTTGACAGACCATCAGAGCAACTAGGCCAATTTAAAGTAACCCTCAAGGTACCTATTTGAGTTACAGAGAGTCCCGTAAAAATAGCTATCCCATTGAAGTTCATGTCTGCCTTAATTCAAACCAGCTAATAGCCTGAAGACTTGCACAAAGGGGCAGTTAAGGGAAAGACTTGCAAGACAGTAGAAAGATTTGTGCTTTGGAGTCAGAGAGCCTGGCTAATATCATGTGTGGTTTTGCCTATATAATTTTATGTCAAATGTTAGACATGTCTAAGTGTCATTCTTCCCTCTGGAAGAGAGTTGAGAAATATTGAGGTTATATCCAGAAACTGGTATATTTTAAAGCCATTAAAAAGTGTCATTTAAACCATTTTGCCCTTGTGATTGAAGGTTTGATATTGGAAGTATAACTCAGTGAGGTACAGTTTTTTTCTTCTTCTATAGCCCTTTATTTTTAAGAGTAAGCATCTTTGAAAAATCTAAGGTAGGATATGTGAATATTTAGTCACTAGGGCTCCACAGCACATGGGAAAAATGAAAAGAATAGGTTGGGTGAAGATTTGAGAAGCTTCTTGAAGCCCCTTTGTGATCCTTATTCCCCCCCACCCACCCCCACCCCGTCCTGATCACACCCTTACCATCCACTACTCCTGCACTTCCTGCCACTGCGGTTTCATTGATATGGTTTCTCTTCCATCTGGCTTCTCCACTCAGCCACGATTATTTTAAGACTAACCCATGCTTCTCTACATAAAAATACACTGCATTTATCTTATTTTATTTTTGCTAACTATACAACATGTATGGATCCACCACATTTTGTCTTTCCATTCACTTGTTGGTAATCATTTGATCTGTTTTCCATTTTACTACACTTTGTAAGGAAGTTTTTTTTAAAATGGGTTGCATCTTTTAAAAAGATTTTAAAATGTATACACACACACACACACACACATATATATACACACACACACACATATATACACACACACACACACACACACACACACACACACACACACACATATATATATATATATGCCTGTCTGTATGAGTGCTATGTGTAACACATGTATGATGGTGCTAAAGGCGGCCAGAAGAGGGCACTGGATCCCTTAGAACTGGACTTATAGGCGGTTGTAAGTCACAAGATATGGGTGCTGGGACCTGAAAGTGGGTCCTCTGCTAGAGCAATTTCCTTCTTTCCCAAGCAAGGGAGTTTTAACAGATAGTTTGTCTCCTTTAGCCCGTAGACTGGCGGTTCTCATAGACCTGCCTAATGCTGTGACCCTTTAATGGGGTGACCCCAACCATAACATTAGTTTTGTTGTTACTTCATAAATACAATCTTGCTACTGTTATGATCATAATGTTAATATTTGTGTTTTCCAATGGTCTTAGGAAACCTCTTTGAAAGAATCTATCAATCACCAAAGGGGTCACCACTCATAAGTTAAGAACAATTGCCATAGAATACAATTCAGAACATCTGCTGTCTGGAAATGACCAGAAGTCAAGTTTGATATTCCCTTGTATGTGCACAGCCCAATCCTATCTCGGAGCAATTACAACCGTAGGGTTCCTTGGGCTGACTGAACTGCATCCACAACAGTCTGAGCCCAATGCTTGAGCTGAGGTAGTTTTCCAGTGAGCCTAGATATCAGGGCACCATCTTGCCTTTGTAGATTGATGTTTTAGAACTCAGGTGGCACCAGATGGTGGTGGTAGTGCATGTCTTTAATCCCAGCTCTCAGGAGGCAGAGGCAGGTGGATCTCTATGAGTTCTAGGCCAGCCTGGTTTACAGAGTGAGTTCCAGGACACCCAAGGCTACACAGAGAAACCCTGTGTCAAAAAAACAAACACAGAACTCATTTGTCTTATTTCCAGTGTGACATTTGGTGGAAATAATTCTCAGTAGAGCTACCCCCTGGACACTTCTCATTAAAGCTTTTTCTGATCTTCTCCAGACCCCAGCACGGGGCATGAGGCTTCCCTAGAGAGGTAGGGCTGGGAGAGTTGGCCACCTCACAGGAAAGAACAATGGAGAGAATGCCAGGGAAAGAAGGTGAACCAGGGGAGACAAGATCTGCTTTTGTAGTCACTGTCCCAGACCAGGATGGAGTAAGCCCTTTTTTGCAGCTCTTATAGGTGCTGATGGGACAGAGTACTTATAACAAAAGTTCCCACGGGGGCAATGCGCATCTGATATGCTCAGCTTAGAGACCTCTGTACTTATTGTGTAGTCTGACCCATGAATAGAGGCTTTCAATTTATTACATAGAGACTCTCGGAGTGAGCTAGCTCTGTATTAGTGTTGTATAGACACGAATGCTGACACTCAAACACCCACTCTTTGTCTTCAGTTACAGAACTATTCCTGCCCCACCTTGTGTCTCAGTGCTAATGGTCCTAATGGATCTTGGACTCAAGGTTGTATGCCAGCAAACTAGGGCTCATTCACATCCAGAAGTGGCTTGAAAGTCTGTCCGTTTACCACCAAACAGCAGGCTCAGAAGGGAATATCCCTGCAAATGACACTTCGGTAGCCTACGTTCAGCCAAACGGGAAAGAGAGTTCTGCTCCATGTGTAAGTAAAAGAAACACACATTCGTAACGGGTCAGAACACCTTGTCAGGAACATGCGTTGGAAGTGCACACGTAAGAAATAGCATGAAGAAGGATGAGTCTTGCCAGATCTGAGCAATTTATGTGAATCCTTTTATAGAGTCTTTCTAACCGAGAATTGGTCCTTTCTAAAGACGCCAGTTACCCACTCATAAGCTGTAAATAGTCAGACCTTTTGCACACGTGCGAATGCACATGCCCATGCAGAATGCAGAAAACGGAAAACACTGAGCTCAGGAATAAGGGCCCAACAGCAAACAGCCTCAGGCAAGTCTTCCCAACTTCAGTTTTCTCATATACAAAATAAAAACACTGATTGGCTCCCTTTCCAAGTTTGCTGGGAAGACTGGGTGTGGCTCTAGGTGTGAGGGGCTGGAGGAGCATCTTTGCTCTCTCCCCAAAAAGATGTTCTCCAGCTTCAATCAGAAAAGCTGCTCTCAAGGGAGCAAGAAGGCTGGAAACAAAAGCCAGTGAGCGCCTGGAGCTCTCTCAGAGGAAGGGAGCCACTAGCAGCACCTTCGCCTAGGCAGCTCAAGTGGCATGCAGATAAAGCTCTGTTTGCTCGTCTCTATGGAGATGGATATGAAGGGAAAGCCAGAGCGCCTGGAAATTTTCTTCCTAAGAATATTTATACAATACCCAGAATTAGGTCTGGTTTTGTCCTTGTGACTAGAGATCACTACAATACAGAGGCTATAAAGGCATACTGTGTATAAAGTGAGCATCTCTTTACTTGCTTTGGAAGGACATCTGCTCAAGTGAAGGCTTACTGTCCTGAGATATTTATATTAAACATCCACACTCCTGTACCATGCACAGGTACACAACACCACCGAAGCTCACTACAAAATGGTTGAGATCTTCTCTAGAGAAAAACTCAAATCTGAAACCTGAGGACATAGAAGCCTCCAGCTCTTATTATATTTCGAATGGTCTTTCCTTACCCTCTCCATGTGTGTGCAATGATATGCAGCTCCGTCTGCATTTGTGTGAATGACTTAGTGAACCACTCAGGTCTCAACTGAAGATAAAAACTGCTGAACTCGGCGGGAACTCAGAGTCCATTCACACTAACCTTTTCTTCAGTTGGAGGGCGTCTTTATTGTCCATGATAATTGCTTTCTGTGTTCTTTTCCAGCTTGGCTCACAATAAACTTCATCTGACAGTCCATCTGGAAGCAAGCCCAATCACCAATATGCAGGCGAATGCATGTAGGTGAATATTCCATTTCCATTTAGTAACGTACAGACCACTTCTCAACGTAGTCTCTGGCTAAGCATCCAATAGAGTACAGGGCTCTAATTGATTTTGTGTGTGTGTGTATGTGACCCAAGTTGGATTTTTCTCAATGAAAATGAAACATATTAAAGCCAATCGCAGGAAGCATGGAACATGTGAAGAAATGAGTCATATTCCAGGTGCTCCCAAGTCAACACTCGACATGTACTGATTCTTGGTTTGGGTGCTGGCCAAGATGCGTATTTGAGTTGAAACTGCCTGAAACAAGACATAGTTTTGGAACTTTTTGCTATGAAACACAATTTCTATTATTTACTCTTGCTTACAACTTCTAGTGAAAAGAAGTAAGAGCGTAGGTAGAGTAGAACCCAGCCCACATAGAACACCAATCCTGAGGTCAACAAACTTGAAGTGAGCAGAATGCTATGTGTTTCTTTGTGTTTCTTACTGTTGGGCACAGATGTTCGAGAGAAAGAGACGATGTTCCTACTCTTTAGTCAAGCTGCATATGGAATTATGATCCTATGACCAATAAGGCTTTTTCCCCCCCCCCAACTCAATGAAAGTTAGCAACTTGGGGAAAGATGCAGGCAATGTGTGTTCTAGTTAGGATTTTGCTTCTGGGATAAACACACAAGCAACCTGGGGGGAAGAAAACGATTTATGTCATCATGCAGGTTCCATTTCTTTTTGGTGGGAAGACATGGAACGCAAGACAAGAACTCTGTCTACTGGCTTTCTCGTGGCCTCATGGTTAGCTGCTTTCCTTAAGCAGTCCTTGCCCCCTACCCAGGGATGGTTACTTCCTACATGGGCTGGGCTTACAGTTATCAATTAGCAATGAAGAAAATCCCTATAGACACACCCACAGGCCAATCTCTTGGAGGTGAAGCTGAGGACCCTCTTCCTGGCTGAGTCTGCTTGACAACCAGGATTAGCCATCACAGGGCACCTCTGATGTGTCTGTTGGAAAATGCCAGAATGACCCCAAACTGTTGAAGTTCTGGATGTGTTGTCACTTCTGCGATAAACGGTTATGTTTCAGGGATAGGGTGTGGCCCAGTAGAGTTTCTACGTTTGTAGAAAGTGATGTGTTTCTTTTATCTTAAGAGAAAGAACATTTAGAGTTCATCCTCCCTCTCTTGAGCTCCCAGAAGGAAGCTGATCAACAGGCAGAGAGCAGAGGCCATGAATCAACATTGAACCTCGGCTTCACAGCAGGCCAGAAAGTGAACCCCCCCCCCCCCGACATTGTGGTTTCCAATTCTCCACACCTCCCAAGAAGAGTTTTTTTGTAACAAATACAGACACGATCCCTGGAATCTGGGTTTTCTTACCTACTAGGAGATATCTAGCCGTTCCTACTCCAAGGGTAGTCAACCTGCATCTGCTCCCCTCTTCATTTCCAGAGAATAAATCCCACTGAACTTTCTACCTTGGCCTCCTGCGTTTTGGAAGGCGTGCAGCCTGCAGAGGCCAGGCATTTGAGAATGCTCTTTTTAATTATTTTCTCAGTGATAGAAAGACACTGCTGGCTGCTTGTTTGTTGTTTTTAAATGACATTTCTGTGAAGCGAGTCAAGGTAGAATTTCCTCTCTGTGTTTTCTTTGCTTCCTTGCTTCCCACTTCTCTTTGCTCAACTTGCCAAAACTAACGTTCCTCTACAGCTTTGCTCTGCTTTCTCCATTGGCAGGACTTTTGATCTACAGAGATTTGAAGTTTGGAGCAAGCATTGGTGGCCACGCATCCGACAAAAAAGAAACACACGTTCTTAATGTCCCCAGTGGCTTGTGTTTTAAAGCATGGCATCTCTCCGTAAATGTGGCTCTTATGTAAGGTCTAACTAAACAAATCAAATGGTGTTGGGAAAATATCTGGTGAGTGTGGAATGCTATAGCTAACCTGAAATAAGTTTTTGAGAAGCCATGCTTAAATCTCAGGAGACTGAATGAGACTTAGCAATCTAGCAGGAACCTGATCCAAGGGAAGAACAACTCTCTCATCTTTAATTTGAGCTGATACTGGTCTAGCTACTCTTACAGAGTTATTTTTTTTCCTTTTCTTTAATCTGTTACCCATTCTTCTTCAGAGTAAAAGAAGGTCTGATTTTCTGGTTATTGTACAACATCTTAAGCACAGAACCAGTAAGGCCAGTGTTTGTGGGTAATAGCTGTGTGGACGACAGTTTTAGTCTGTGCTACCAGCAGGGTCCATCCTTGCAGTGGTCCTGAGAGTTTAGGCTACTGAGAATTGGATGAGCAACTCTGTGTGGAGAAGCTGAGATCATCCATGGATTCATGTGCCTCCTGTGAATGCAGCATCCCAGAGAAATCACTCCCACTCCGCTTCAACATCTTTATCAGGTGACTTGAAAATCTCACTAAGAAATGTGACTTTAAAAAACAATATCAATCAACCAGAGCCCCCCTGCTCCCGAGCTCCCAGGAACTAAACCACAAACCAAAAAGTACTCATGGTGTGTGTGTGTGGGGGGGGAGACCCATGGCTCCAGCTGCATATGTAGCAGAGGATTGTCTTATCTGGTATCACTGGGAGGGGAGGCCCTTGGTCCTGTGGAGGCTCCATGTCCCATCAAAGAGGAATGCTAACAGGGTGAAACAGGGGTGGATAGATGGGTGGGGGAGCACCCTTATAGAAGCAAGGGGGATAGGGTAAGGGTTTGTAGAGGGGAAACTGGGAAGGGGATAACATTTGAAATGTAAGTAAAATAACCAATAAAAATATATTTTAAGAAACAACCAACCAATCAAACAAGCAAACAAAAAACCAAATGCATTGTAAGGAAACCTGGCCTCTTTAATACTATGTAAGAGTTAGTCACATTTTTGTTTTAAAGACAAACAAGTGTTTACTTTTACTTCAGTAACAAGGTCTATATTTCCTGAAATCTGAGTTTTCTGTTCGCAGTAAGACTGGGTGTTTATTGGTAAGGGCTCTAAGTTGCCCAAACAGAATTCATTCTGGTCAGTTTACGCAGGAAAAGGGTTTATTCAAATATGGCAGGGGGAGTTACAAAAAGCCAGAGAGGGCCAGAGCCCTCCAGGAATGTGCATAATCACGCCACTGCAGGTCCAGTGGGTTTATTTGCCTCACAGGTTACACTCCATCCTCCAGGGAAGCCGGAGTAAGAGCTCAATGCAGAAACCTGGAGAAACTGTCTTTGCTTTCTGTGAGGAAACTGGGATGGAGGCCTGCTGCTCTGCTATGTTGGTCTTAGAGACTGGGATGTCTCTGTCACTACACCTTGTAGGCAGTTTCTCTGATGGCTTACTTTCAGAGCTCAAACTCCCGTGAATGAATGAACGTCAGTGTTAACATCTAGGTTTGTGATGAATGTCCTTAACTGAAAATCAACACCCCCTTCAACTGAGAAACAGCAATTTCTGCTTTGCAGTGTATTTAGTATGTTCTGTGCTGGTTAGGTTGTGTTAGCTTGACACAAACTAGGAAGTTACCTGGTGGTAGGTGGGATGGGGAGATGAGTAGCCCTATTCTAGGTGATCTTGATGTATCCAATGTTTGACCACAATTGCACTGTCTTCCTGGAGGGAACAAAAATGAACTGGCCATAAAGGATGTCATCCCCTTGATGTCCAGGGTAAATGTGACTGCTCTGTTGAGTGCCCCTTTCCCTGGACAGAGCTCAGGTTGAATCTTCAAGAGTCAGTGCAGATGTAGGAGGATCATCTTCTGGGCCCTGGAATGTGTTTACACCCCAAGTAAATGTGATCTAGGCTCCAAATTCAGCTGCAACAAAGAAGAACATCTCTGGCAAATTGGACAAAGCTCATGCTTTGTTATTTATTCCACAACGTTTGGTGGTATTGTCGCTTAATCCCCATTTGGCCCTTTGATTGCAGGGCCTCTGGTTTTTCATCTGTACTAGGGATCTTTTTCAGATGCTGGTTCCTTGCCCTGTTTGTTAAGCATGCAGTATAGTTCCTATTTTCCCCTATGAATATGTTTAAAGTTGCTCTAATGCCTTATGTACAAAAGAGTATACTTAGTAATTGGCGAGAGGGGCAGGAAGAGTCAATGGGAGTTTCCTCAACTGCATTGTTTCCAGTTTTGGCTTTTCAAGGACTGACAGGAGATGGGAACTGTAGAGAAGAAATGGATCCTTGAGGCAGAATGAGCCACATGAACAAAGTCATGGGCTGCTGGGCATGAGCAGTCCCCGGGGTAGCGGTGAGAAGTTTGATTTGGCTTCCATGTAGGAAGCAGGGGTGGGGCGGAGGAGGGAGACAAGGGGTAAGTCTGGCTGGGTAGACTGGGCTAAATAAAATCACACAGAGTGAGGCTCAGGAGAGAGTTCTCCAGGCCAATTCAGTCACAACACGCCTCTAAGGTAAAACTGTTAACGAACTGAGAGGTTGCCAAATGTAATCCACGAACCAGCCTCTGCTGATTCTTATTACAGTCATCATAATTAGTTGAGAAAAGAGATTCCTGGCGGGGGTGTGGTGGGGGGATGTGTGTGTGAAGAAATGCAAGGATCATTGGTTAGTAAGTAAATCAGTTAAAAGTGACAAAGGTAGGCAGAGAATAGATCAGAGTGGCATTGTTAGAGTTTCTGTGTGGTAGGGAAGTTATCTTTTGGATACCCCGAGCATATGTCACCCCAGTCCCTATGGGTTTCAAGAAAACACAACCCGGAAAATAAACCAAAGAAGATGCAAATGAATGTTATCAAGTTTCAAACAATGCTTTCCTGAGTCCAGCCATGTTATACTGTCCTCTGTCTGTCTTAGATCTAGAGTTTCCAGTTGGGGCAATCATTCACATGGTTATCTATGCATCCATCTACCCCTTTACTCATCCATTTATCCACCCACCCACAAACCCCTTAGACTTTGAATCCTCTATAACACATCAGCTCACTAGTGAGCACTTATTTTGTGTCAGGTTAGTGAGTTCCTAACAATGGAAACTCGAATCTTCTCCAAAAGCGCCAGGGACACTTCTGGTATCTGAATATCTTAACTTTTGAGGTGGGTCACCCCCTTTCTCCCCTATCTTCCTCACTCTGTCTATTGATTTGGATCTTAAATGAGCCTCAAGGTTTCACAGGTTAAAGACTTGGTGCCCATGCACCATATACAGTGTTATTGGGAGAAAATGGACCTTTCAGAGGTAGCCGGCAGGAAGTTAGGTCATTAGGGATGCTTGGTCTGTCTTTCTCCTCTGCCTCATGCTCTTCCCGTGATGTGCTTTGTTGCCAGAAGCTCAAAGTAACCTTAGCAACCACAGACAGGAACTTCTGAATTAATGAGCCTAAATAAAACTGTCCTCTTTATAAGTTGCTTAGCTCAAGAACAAGAAGGTGACTGGCAAAAATGGAAGTCAACCTCCTACTTAAGTGCCAAGAATAGCATCTTACTATCAGGAAAGTATTTAACAAGGACATTGTCACTTCCACTGAGCAATTTAGTATCACTCATACTTTTAAATTAATAACAAAAAACCTAGGATTAATAACAAAAAACCTAGGATAGCAAAAACTCTTCTCAAGGATAAAAGAACCTCTGGTGGAATCACCATGCCTGACCTAAAGCTTTACTACAGGGCAATTGTGATAAAAACTGCATGGTACTGGTATAGAGACAGACAAGTAGACCAATGGAATAGAATTGAAGACCCAGAAATGAACCCACACACCTATGGTCACTTGATCTTCGACAAGGGAGCTAAAACCATCCAGTGGAAGAAAGACAGCATTTTCAACAATTGGTGCTGGCACAACTGGTTGTTATCATGTAGAAGAATGCGAATCGATCCATACTTATCTCCTTGTACTAAGGTCAAATCTAAGTGGATCAAGGAACTTCACATAAAACCAGAGACACTGAAACTTATAGAGGAGAAAGTGGGGAAAAGCCTTGAAGATATGGGTACAGGGGAAAGATTCCTGAACAGAACAGCAATGGCTTGCTCTGTAAGATCGAGAATTGACAAATGGGACCTAATGAAACTCCAAAGTTTCTGCAAGGCAAAAGACACCGTCAATAGGACAAAAAGACCACCAACAGATTGGGAAAGGATCTTTACCTATCCTAAATCAGATAGGGGACTAATATCCAACATATATAAAGAACTCAAGAAGGTGGACTTCAGAAAATCAAATAACCCCATTAAAAAATGGGGCTCAGAACTGAACAAAGAATTCTCACCTGAGGAATACCGAATGGCAGAGAAGCACCTGAAAAAATGCTCAACATCCTTAATCATCAGGGAAATGCAAATCAAAACAACCCTGAGATTCCACCTCACACCAGTCAGAATGGCTAAGATCAAAAATTCAGGTGACAGCAGATGCTGGCGTGGATGTGGAGAAAGAGGAACACTCCTCCATTGTTGGTGGGATTGCAGGCTTGTACAACCACTCTGGAGATCAGTCTGGCGGTTCCTCAGAAAACTGGATATAGTACTACCGGAGGATCCAGCAATACCTCTCCTGGGCATATATCCAGAAGATGCCCCAACTGGTAAGAAGGACACATGCTCCACTATGTTCATAGCAGCCTTATTTATAATAGCCAGAAGCTGGAAGGAACCCAGATGCCCCTCAACAGAGGAATGGATACAGAAGATGTGGTACATCTACACAATGGAGTACTACTCAGCTATTAAAAAGAATGAATTTATGAAATTCCTGGCCAAATGGATGGACCTGGAGGGCATCATCCTGAGTGAGGTAACACATTCACAAAGGAACTCACACAATATGTACTCACTGATAAGTGGATATTAGCCCAAAACCTAAGATACCCAAGATATAAGATACAATTTCCTAAACACATGAAACTCAAGAAAAATGAAGACTGAAGTGTGAACACTATGCCCCTCCTTAGAAGTGGGAGCAAAACACCCTTGGAAGGAGTTACAGAGACAAAGTTTGGAGTTGAGATAAAAGGATGGACCATGTAGACACTACCATATCCGGGGATCCATCCCATAATCAGCTTCCAAATGCTGACACCATTGCATACACTAGCAAGATTATGCTGAAAGGACCCTGATATAGCTGTCTCTTGTCAGAGTATGCCTGGGCCTAGCAAACATAGAAGTGGATGCTCACAGTCGGCTATTGGATGGATCACATGGCCCCCAATGAAGGAGCTAGAGAAAGTACCAAAGAAGCTAAAGGGATCTGCAACCCTATAGGTGGAACAACATTATGAACTAACCAGTACCCCGGAGCTCTTGACTCTAGCTGCATATGCATCAAAAGATGGCCTAGTCGGCCATCACTGGAAAGAGAGGCCCATTGGACACGCAAACTTTATATGCCCCAGTACAGGGGAACGCCAGGGCCATAAAAGGGGAGTGGGTGGGTAGGGGAGAGGGGGTGGGTGGCTATGGGGGACTTTTGGTATAGCATTGCAAATGTAAATGAGCGAAATACCTAATAAAAAATGGAAAAAAAAATTAACTTCATTAAAGTAAATGAAGCCACCTTTATTTTTTTTTTAACAGTACAGCACACAGTTTAATTCCGAGCTATACACGTTTTGTTTTCTTTCATGCATGCTCCATTTCCAACTCAAATTATGGTCAGGAACCCCTCAAGTCTGGGCATTTGCCCAAGAAATGTCAATTGGTGTTTCTGCTCCTCCAAACCCCTGTCATTTCTGGCAACGCAATATCACTTCTTTTTATGAATGCAATGCATTTATGCATGCGTTACTGCAGTCTCTCATTCAGGCATGAGAAGTTTCAAGGTTGTTTCCCCAGTCCTGTGTGATCAAGGTACAAACTGCGTAAGGTTTACAAGACTCATACAGAGAACAGGGCAACGTTGCCCTGTCCACATGTTTACCCAATTCATTACTCTTCCTCTTCTGGAACCCCAAGATGGAGAAATTACAGAAGATAGAAAAGAGATATTTTTCACTTATTAGAAAGACTTTGCTAAAACTCTTTGTGTGTGTGTTTGGCCTCAAACCTGGTCTAGTTGTCAGGAACCGTTGTGCACAACCCACAGAGCTTGTAGCCTGTGCTAAGATGGGTCTAGAAAGGGCAGGAAAATGGGACCTCCTAAAGCTTCTAAAAAAGTACAGCCCTTGTGACACCTTGACTTTAGCATGGTAAAAGTGATTTGAGATTTCCAATTTCTAGAACTTTTCAAGAATAAATTTGGGTTAGCATAAGTCATTGAGTTGTTTGATGATTTGCCATAGCCATCTAGGACATAGAGGCGTTAACTTGAGTGACATTTCTGCTTACAATCTATCTCTTTAGATAGAGATCACAAGCTTACCTCTGCGTCCCATCACTGGGCATACCAGCACACTTAGATCCTTTTAGGATGCAAACAATAGCAACACATTCCCATGGACTCTAATAAAAGATGCTCATTACAGGTACTCTATGGGATACAAAGTAATGGACAAAGCTGCCCCAGCAGCTATTCTGCTGAGCTTCATGTCTACTGGAACATCTTTTTTTGTTGTTGTTTTGTTTTATTGTTAAGTGTGCTCACACATGTGGAGGTGTGACAATCTGTTCTCTTCTTCCATTTTGTGAGTCTCAGATATCAAACTCAGGTTCTCAGATTTAACTGCAAGCACCATTACCTGCTGAGACATCTTGTTGTCTCGCTGGAATACCCTTTAACAATGTGCTAGTTTTGATACCTGGGCAGCAGGATTAGTAAATCAACATCAGTGATTTGAGTCCATCTAAGTGACTCAAGTTCTCTTTTTCATGCTACTATCTTCTGTTTCTAATCTCTAATCCCATCTAGCCCAAGGAGAAGTCCTGGTCTTCTGTATAACACTCACTGTGGACTTTTCCTGAAGGACAAAATTGTGTCACTAGTATGATTCTGTGATGCTGGCAACCAAAACATCACTGTCTTTGGTTGTATGTTCACCCCTTAGTTTGACCAGTTGTGGTCATGATAATGAAGTTTACAACAACTAGAAACCTAAAGGTGGATTGATGCTTTGCAAAGTGGCTGTGGATTTGCCAGATCAGAGATCCCCTTCAATCCATAACCAGCTCTCAGCAACTGCTTCCTGAATAGAGATGACTCATCTAGGTATGAAAGAGAGGCAGCACTGCTTAGTTCATACTGTTGTTCCTCCTATGGGGCTGCAAACCCCTCCAGCTCCTTGGGTACTTTCTCTAGCTCCTTCATTGGGGACCCTGTGCTCTGTCCAATGGATGGGTGTGATCATCCACTTCTGTATTTGTCAGGCACTGGTAGAGCCTCTCAGGAGACAGCTATATCACGTTCCTGGCAGCGAACTCTTGTTGGCATCCACAATAGTGTCTGGGTTTGGTGGTTGTCTATGGGATGGATCCCCAGGTGGGGCAGCCTCTGGATGGTCCCCCCAGAGCTCCCTGGGACTAAACCACCAACCAAAGAAAACACATGGTGGGACTCATGGCTCCAGCTGCATATGTAGCAGAGGATGGCCTAGTTGGTTATCAATGGGAGGAGAGGCCCTTGGTCCTGTGATGGCTTTATGCCCCAGGATAGGGGAATGTCAGGGCCAAGAAGCAGGAGTGGGTGGGTTGGTGAGCAGGGAGAAGGGAGAGGGGATAAGGGATTTTCAAAGGGGAAACCAGGAAAGGGGATAACATTTGAAATGCAAATAAAAAAAATATCTAATAAAAAAAGAAAGGCAGTCTGTATAAAGACTTTGGGTCTATAAAGACTACTACAGAAGAGATAAAGGGAGGTAGGTATGCATGGAGCTATCCATGAGGAGACAACAGTACATTCAATAGCTTTCCATCCCAATAAAGTACTCTTTGCTATATAAATATGTTGGTGAATGTTATATCAGCAATGACTTCCTGCTCTCCAAACTGTGAGCTTATTTTTATTTACTTTTCCTGAGATCATGTGTAGGTGTACCTTCTAATAGATGTTGTGGGTAGTAGTAGAGCTATGAAATTTGCCAGGTAAACTGAGGCTTGCTATTTTCCTTTACCTCTATAGTAGTGGAGTTGTGGTGTTTAGCACAAGTAATTTAAACACAATATGTTGTTGACTGTTCATGTATCATATGAAAGAGATAATTGTATGAGAAGTTTAGGGCTCTAAACACTCAATTAGAGAGTCATATCATCTGACTAGAAGGATTATCAATGGAGACTAGTTAGGAGTCATTGAAAAAAACACCATGGTGAAAGTGCCCACTTTTAGAAATTTGAGAGAAGATATCTCAGCACAAAGTACCAAGTTTCTTCCTTTGAAAGGACTACAACAGCTCTCCTCCCTTCCTGGAGTCTGCAGTCAGTCACTGAGGAGGAGGCTGGAGGCATCCGGAGAATGCCTGACACAGCCCAGCTACCCATCACTGCAAATCTTGGGGCCCAAAGCCAAATAATTCCTATAGGAAAAAAGAGGCTCCCAGGGGAAAAAAAACGGGGAAAGAAGAAACTTTAAAGGAACAAAGCACCAAATAGATACTGGCCTGAAAGAGAGAAAGAGAAAAAAGGATGAGTCCAAAAGATATGTGGTCCCTTTGCAGGGCAGTGGGTCTTATCTGTGAAGTTTTAGGGATGGAGTAGCTTGACCTGGCCCAGTTGATGGACTTCCTCTCCTTGGGAGGTGGGGTGTAGTATCCCAAACAAAACAGAGCCTTTCTGCGATGACAGGCTGAACCCTTCATTTCGGTTCAGTGAGATCTTAGTGTGGAGAAACAGAGGAAAACAAAGGCAGGGCAGGGTAGGGGTTGTGATAATGGGTCACCTGTGGACAACAGGCAAGCATGGGTCCCCTTTTTCAAGGGTTCCTGGGAAGGGAAGGCCATAGCCCAAGTCACCACATCTAAGGATAGAAGATGTTTGAGTAGAGGAGCCAGTACAGACAAGATGGCTCTGGCACTGGCCCTTACAAAGAAAACAGAACACCTAGGCATCATTTTAACTCTGCATGGGCATGGGGTACCAGCAGAGTTTCTAATGCATAAAGGATTGTAAATGTAATGTACTATTTCCACGGCAGTGATACACATAAAATATGGCTAATATCTCTGAGTTTACTGTTCTGCATTAATAAATGAAATCTTATTTACAATTCGTCTATTTTCACATGCCCTCAGTTTCCCTATTCTTAAATTCTGACACCATAGAAATTGTCACAAAATCTCCACAGTTGGTCACAAGCTGAATGCAATATGGTCAAACTAAGGAGCATTGCCTCCGACTGGTGATGAACTACAGATGAACAGATAACGATGAGAGACTTGAAATCATGGACACCATCTGGTGATTGATTGCTACTTGCAAACTAGTAGGCTCTACATTTCATCTCATTTAATTCTCCTCAAAACATGATTGGGGGGGGGGCTCTCTCCACGTTGCAGATGTAGGATGCATATGAGTGAGCTGTCCATTTCATAACTAATAAATGACAGAGACCCATCTGAGTCCAAAGTGCATAGAGGTTTCCTACTATGGATAGTTAATTCAGCCCAGGGGGCTTGGAATGACCATTGAAAGATGCATGAAGACTGATGTATGGAAAGGAGTAGAGAATAATTCGAAATGGAGTTGAGACACAGGAGTGAAAACAAAGAGAGCCAAGGAGGACACATAGCTTGTGATTGAGTTCACGCTACTTCCTAGCAAGCCGTGAGTTTGGCAAGGAAGTCAGAGCCAAATGGGGAAGCTGTTGAAACGCAGTCTGAGAAATCTACACACCATTCATCATGGGATAGGGAAGACCTGGGTGTCTTAGTCATAGAGTGATGCAAGCAGTTCGTCTCATTTAATTTTTCTCAGACCAGTTTCAGACTATTGGGGGGGGGGAAGCCATTGTTTTAGCAGGAAATTAGAAGCTGGAGAGAAGAGAGGGCTACAGGATGAGGAAGAGGTAGCATTCAGTAGACAATATTCGAGAGGCTAAAGGAAGGTTTCATGACAAACTTAGTCACTGACAAAATTTCCAGCCATTAAATTCAGGAAAAGGAGAGGAAGTATAGGGAAAATAAATGTCTTCGCCCCTTTAAACACCATTAGCTTGGGTTCTACTGGCAAATATGGGCCAGTCAACATTGGATTCAAGTTAGGTGTGTTTGGCCTAAGCGTAGACCTGCTTAGATGGTCATAGCAGCTAACTGGTGTTCCTCAGGCAGGCATTCTAGCGGAGAGGATGATGCAAGGTCTGAAGTGGGCTGCTCATGAGATGCATTTCAGAGGTGACGTTGGTCAAGGGAGTGAAAATTGGTGCCTCTGTGCCAGAAACATCCATATGTGTTGGGTACCTCCAGTGACATCATGGGTCCCTCCAGTGGCATCATGGGTCCCTCCAGTGACATCATGGGTCCCTCCAGTGACATCATGAAGTCCCTCCTCCTCTGTAACAACTATGGAAGTAGGTGGAGAGTGTGCAAGAGGCCAAAAATTAAACCAACTGAGAAAGAGGGGTTTCAAACCTGACCTGTCCTTTCTCTATTCCTGTTCTTCCTTCCTCCCCCTCCCTTCCTTCCTTCCCCTTTCCTTCCTTTTCCCTTCTACTTATTCCCCCTCTACAAACCCCCCCTCTCTACTTCTTTCCAGTGGTTCATATAGCCCAGGCTATATGAACTCTCTAAATAGCCAGTGCTGGTCTTGATGTCTTGATCTTCCTGTCTCAGCCTCCCTAGTTCTAGGATTGTAGGTGTGCGCTTCCATGTCTAGCAGACCCTGGGAATCAAAGCCCGGGCTTGTAGTTGCCAGGCAACCCCTGTACCACGGAGCTCTATCTCCAACTTGAACTGGGTTCTTTCTAACCCAAAGTATAATGCTCTATCTCATCTAGGTTAAAAACTAATAAACAAACAGAAAGCCAAAGCCTGAGAGGAGAAAGAAGAAAATTGATGAGACTAGAGGGGAATTTTAAAAATCCAAGTAATTTTCCTTGTTTTGATGTAAGCTTTAGTTGGAACCTATATTTTGTTATCTCTAAGGGGACTGATCTACACTGTGGTGGCTATGGTAAATGTGTGTATGACTCTCCCCAGCACTGGAGCTTATGAAAAGGAATCACCCTCTTTGTCTCTTCCTTAGAAAGAGGGTAACTGGGGGAGTCATCCTTGATACAAGCATGCTGGCTTGCTGAAATGGCCTTAAGCCTGGAAAATTTATGTTGGTGACTTCATTATAAAAACAAACCAATTTCTACCTGACTTTTCAGTAGGCAACAATTAGAAGAAGAATGTAAAGCTTGCTTTTGACAAAGCATGTGATTCCTAACAGAGCCTCTCTTACCAGTGAAATGATTTGTAGCTAAAATATAAAGACTATAGGCTAACGAGAAAAAAGATAGTGAAAACAGGAGTTCCTATTAATCTACCATTGAACAGGGAAGAGGGGAGAACTTTGCGATAAAATATGGCTTGATACATTTTTTTATGCTGTATGATGAAAGTCAGCTTGCCTATGCACATTGGTCTTTTATTCATATAGGGTGGGTCTGTTTCCCCAATCTTTATAAAAGCATATCAAGACATTGTATGACCAGGAATGTCACCAATCCTTGAGCCACTGCAGATAACAGCATAGTGATGTGAATTGTATATGGACTGATTATGATACCAGTCTAGACCTGTGAGGATAATGGAACTGGCATTATTATTCTTAGGTGGGTAAATGGCTTGATGCAAGGTTAAAGCAAGACTGAGCCATACTACATAAGGACAGTGGGGACGATCGAGGTAGCCATGCTGTAGTCTGAACAGTTATGCAGTCTGGAGCTGGTAGTGCTCAGTATTGTAATCAGGTGTGTGGAGGAATCTGACTTGAATACTCTGTATTGCAATGATTAGAGCTCTCAGAAGTACCCGTAGTTGGTTATAGAAGAAAGGAGAGCACCAACAGGGGGCAATGACATTGCCAAGACCTGCTACTGATGGCTTTTTAAAAATAGGAGCCATGCTTTATAAATGGCCACTTCCCCCAAAACCTAGCACAAATTCTCATTCTAGAGCACAGCATATCAAAGGCTGGTTGAGCACGAGACTTCTTTTACCACGATTTAAATTCGGAGACTTTGGGTCTATGTGACCAAAAGAAAAGCCAACGGGAAAAGTATTCTAGAATTCTACATTGGCAATCTTGTCTATGAATTTGTGAGCTTGTAATTCAAATGCTGAAATCTAACTTGCTTTCTCCACTTGAAGTAGAAATACAGATTTGCTGGAGTGGGCTGTGTACTTCATTTCCTAAAAAATGGACCTGCAGTATAGTCACGTTCTAGTCTAAAGTTAGTAATGAGGATCTTGACTTCTCCAGCAGAAAACTCTCTGCCCCAGGGAGGATCATTACTAACCAATTGTTCGACTATCTCCATCTACCTGGAAATCTCAATTGCATAAACTCTAGAACTGGTGGTATTTGAAGGAGAATAGCAAGCATCCTATTCAAGGTAAAGACAAATGTGTCAATCACTTCACAGTTTTACCCTTCCTTCCCCTAGACCCCTGGAATAATTATATATTCCCACCAGCCCTTAGCAAGTACTGTTTTAGTGTTTTAATTCTTTACCAGGAACTCCTTGTGAATAGAGCCCAGGGGTAGTACTCAATACATGGTGGAATAGCAACATTCATTATGATCAATGAGTATTGAGTTCATGAGTTATAGTGGGAAACTGGGTAGAAAACTGAGCCATTGAGATTCAGTCAGCTTGGTGAATTGTCTTCTAGATAGAGAGGGTCTCATAGTCCTCACTCTGCATCAGTTGCATCTTGGCTTATGGCCTGGGCTTAGGGGATCTCAGCATTTCCTTTCCTTATGCGTTTCCTGACTGTGATTGTCAAGCTGTTCACTGTCCCCTTCGAGAGAATATCTGAGGCTCCTGTGCATGAGAGGTAGTTGGAAGACAGCAACCATCGGCAGTACTCTTGTGTCCTACCCTTAGCAACAGAACTAAGTTACTACTGTGGCACTGAAGCCCCCAGACAATGGCTGAGCTTGGCGGAGATCCTTGGGTGTGGTCATGTGTGACCACAATTTGACTTCCCTGTTGAACAATGTTTCTTCCTGATTGGGCAGAGAGCCCTTTGCCCTACTTCTCTTCCTCTCTCCTTACCCTTCAACATTAGACAATCATCACAGTCTAAAGATTTCCTGCCCAACACGTTTCTCCTTTTGTGCTTTACTGTCTTCACCTCACAATAAATCTCTTACACACCAATCTTCCACCTCATAATCTTCTTCTCCAGGGATCTGAACTAGATCATCTACACGCTACCTCATTAGATACGTTTTCCTTCTTAAAACACAATGGAGCAATTTTATTAACTTGATTGCCCAGCATCTCACATCACAGCTATAGCCTTATTGGCATGCCTGTCCCCAGAAAAAAGCCATTTATCACAACAACTAAGTCTATTAAAAATCACATTTGGGATCCTCATGCTGTTTGCGATAAGATGCCATCTCCTGGGGGTGGCTTATAGAGAGAATGGGCCCTTTTAAGTCAATACCCCACACATTAGTGCTTTGCCAAAGCTTTACAAGTTGGATTGCAGCCTGAAAAGAGCGAGCACTGGGTGTGGGGAGAGCTCTTGAACATGTCTGGAGGTGATAAAAAGAGCAGCCATGTTTCAGAGGGGTTTATGAGGGTTCTTGGATGGGGCCCTTGAGAAGTCTATCACTTTTACCCACTTGGCATCTTGTAGTTTTTGGCACAAACCATGTTAGAGCTTGGAAAGAGGTTATCATAGTCTATTTGTTCTGCCAAAGAACTAACTACTGCCTCAAACCTTATGTTCCTCTAGTCTTATTCGCTTCTGTTTTCCCAGGCACACCGCTCCCCTGTGGTTCCCAGTAGCTCTGCTGGTAGCTGATAGTGTGGCTGGTAGAGGTACGAATGGAAGACAGAGCCAAGGAAATCTCACAGCCTGCACCCCATTAGTTACCCACTTGGTGTCTGCAGTCTGGCATTCCTATGGCTGTTGGAACCCCGCTCCTCTCTAGAAGGCATTATCAGCTAGACACCAGACACATACCTCTCCTGTTAGATAATGCCTTTGCCCTAGGTGTTGAAAACATTGATTCCTTCAGTGATGTTTTGATGTGCCCAAGTACATGGAAGCAAGAAAAACATTACAACACATCAACTCAGACATGACTTAATTTATGGTAGCAATCACATGACTAGCAAGCACTTTCAAGGAAGCAGAATATAAGACATCCACACAGATGATAGCCACCTCCAGATAGCCCTCCACAACTACACTTTGGCATCAGCCATATATCAACCCCATGGGCCTTTTGGCATTTGTTAAACTATGGTTGGTTTTGTTTATTTTTTATGCCTGCTTTGGAAATTGGAAGAGACTGGATAGAATAACTCTTGTGTAAAGGCAGAAATCCCTCTCCTATGGAATGGCCCTATCCCAAGCGTTAGATTTGAGGGTTTGGGCTTCGTCCTCCCATCCTGCTGCATCAGTGATGGTGGTGAGCCCAAGCTTGAGCTTGAATAAAAATCCTAATGAGATTGCGTTAGAATCAGCTCCTTGGTGAACTTTTGAGGTTCATAAATGCTCCCTAAACAGGCACAACAGAAACAGATGCATCAGAAGCAGGTGTCACAGGCAAAGTTCATAGAAATAACACCTACCCTTCAAAGATGAACGGTCTCAGATAAGGACCGAACATGATACTTTATACAACGAGAAGTTTAGCCTAAGCCCAAAGTTCCTAGACAGATAGGAATAAGCAAAAACAAGTGAAAAAATTAATACAAAAAGTATAAAAGAGCAAGGAAGCAAAGAGTTACTCTTTTAAAATTTAGGAATATACATGTAAACACACACACATATGCACATACATATACCTACACACACCTGTATGCATAGAACACTAATCAATGGTAAAAAGAGGGCATGAGTTTGACAAAGAGCAAGGAGAGGTATATAGGAGGGCTTGGAGGAGCAAATGATGTAATTATAATTAAAAATAAAATGTGTAATTAAAAATATTAGAAATGTGGCTTGAGGTTCTTTACTTTCCTTGCACATACAAGTCTCTTGGTTCAACCTATGAAAATGACAATCATGATATTCATTTGTCTTCGTTGATTTTCTATTCCTTTGAAGCAACACCATGATCAAAGCAACTTATAGAAAAGTTTCTTGGGGTTTTGCTGACAGTGTCAGAGGGTGAGAATCCATGAGCGTCATGACGGGAAGCATGGCATCAGGCATGGTGCTGGAGCAGAATCGGAGGACATACACCCTAATCCACACGAGGCAGAGAGAGGGAGAACTGGAAATGACATGGGCTTTTCCTCAAGCCCAGTGACACACCTCCTCCAACAAGACCACACCTCCTAATCCTTCCCAAATAGTTCCACTAACTGCATACAAGTATTCAAACAAATAAGCCTATGGGGTCCATTCTTATTAAAAACCACTGTGCTATTATTAAACTATATGTCTATGCACATATAAGCAAAATTAACAAAACTTTAGGTGTCTAAGGAAAGCGGGGCTGGAATGAAAATTCTAATAAAATCAGAAGTGAAAGTAGAGAGACTACTAAGAAAAAATTCACAATGACTAAATAACTTTAAATAATTGAATGTATTCCTAGAAAGATACGGCTTTCCACAGCTGATTCATGAAGACATAGAAAGCTCAAACAAACTGGTTAGCAAACGTGGAGGACAGAATTAGTAAGTCAGTCTCTCATTAAAGAAAAACTCACGATGGCCGATGGCGTCAAGGTGAAATTCTATACAACATCTAAAGAAAAGGCGATGCAAATCTTTCTCAAGGTCTTTCAAATAACTAGAGATAAAGGATTACTCCAGACCTGTTTCACAAAACCTTAATGCCAAGTCTGAGAACATATTACAAGAAGACAAAATGACACTGCCAGTGATGAACCTAGATGTAAAATTCCTCCATAAAATCCAGGCAAACTGATGCAAGTTCATGGTAGGAACATCGCTCACAGAACTAATTGGGAGTTTTCCTTGGAATGTAATTAACATATGCAAATCAAACAACAGATGCATCATCCTAATAGCAGAATGTGACTCAGCAAATGCAGAAGAGTTTGACAAAACCTAGACATCTTTAATGATAAAATCTCTGCAAGTTCGCTCTTGAGGAAATGTGCCTAACATAATAGTCCTGTGTCTAAGCTAGCAGCTAGCACTGTATTTGAAAGCTTTTCCTCTAAGACCAGAAAAAGACTAGGAAGCCTGCTGTTCTTAGCCCTGCTTCCTGTAGTTCTGGTGGCCCCAGCAGCAATCAGACAAGAAAGAGATAGAGGCAGCATCCAACTGAGGAGTTCCTATGGCTGTCATTGTCTTCTCATGCCCACCTTCATGAGTTCAATTTCTTGAACACACCCAGGGATTTGGGAGGGAGTGGGAAGGCATGTATTCCTCCTGTTCAGGAATGCCAGAACTTAGTCTCTCATTGTCTCTGCTCTTCACTGTTGGCTTACCACCAAGACTGGCTTTATAGAAGTTATATATTTTGTCTTACAGGGATTATAATAATGTTTGCTGTCTATCTTAAAGCTTACAGCCCTTGATACCATTTGCTTTTTCAGTATGACCTAATGTGATAAAAAATGCCATTCTTCATTCCTAGAAGTTACAGAAGTTAACTTCCATTCAATGTTCATAAGTAGGTAAGGAGTTGGGATGAAACTGAACAACTAAACTTTTTGACTTCAATCTGAGTTTTTATTTGTTACTTGCACCAGATTGTTTTATAATAAATATTAATTAATCTGCAAGGCAGCCTGTCTCACCAGCAGATGAGTCTGCTCAGACATTCTGCTGAGCTGAACCCTGGCTGCATTGCTTCTTTCCTGCTTCTGCCTCCTTCAGATGAACGTTGTGTCTACTTCCATGTCCATGTCAGGCCTTTTTGTGTACTCAGCTGTCACGGATTGTGAGTAAAGAACAACGGGCACACTAAGTCTATAACTGAGAGCAGGTCTCAACTTGTGGGTCATGACCACTTTGGGGGTTGAAAGACCCTTGTCTCAGGGGTTTCTCCTAAGACCATCGGAAAACACAGATATTTGCATTATGATTTATAACAGTAGCAAAATTACAAGTTTTCATAACTGTAGCAACAAAAATAATTTTATGGTTGGGGGGGTCACCACACTATGAGGAACTGTATTAAAAGGCTGCAGTTTTAGGACAGTTGAGGACACTGCTCTAGAACACTGGCTACGTTGTCCTTGGCAACGGCAGGTATCTGGGAGGAGGAAGTCTAGATCCTCCAGGATGCAAAGACTGATGGGAGAATGGAGGAGGAAGCAACATGGCAGGGCAGAGTGAACATGATGGGGCTGGGAATGAAGTAAGCATACTGCCTTTGAGTAGATAATCATTGTGCAGAGAGAAGACGGGAGACAGCTGACCCTACCTTCTGGTTTCTGACAGAATGAGGTCCACGACAAAACTGGAGGTATCCAGCTAGCACATAAGACAGTGGGATGGAACACTGGGTGTAAAGATGAAAAGTGTGGAGGAGACATTATAGAGAAGAGGGCATTTTCCTGATCCTTTCTGACCAGACTGTTTGTTCCATTTGGCACTTTCAGGTCACAGCCCATTACTAGAAGTTAGGAAAGGAACTCAAGGTAGGACCCAGAAGGCAGGACTGGTTGCCTTTCCATAAAGCATTACCTCTGACTAAGAAATTCACTCACAGCCACGAAGGTACAGTGGGAACCATGCAGAAATGCTGTTTGGTGACTCAATCACAGGTTCATGCTTAGCTAGATTCCATATTTATCCTAGGGCCACCTCCTAGAGATGACTCTACTCACAGTAGCATCTACATCGATTAACAATCAAGCCAGTTCACCATAGACATTTTTACAGACCAATGTGATCTGGGAAATCCTCAACTGAGACCTCCTTCTCAGGTGACTTTGAGCTGTGTCCAGTCTGGCAGAAAGTTTAAATAAGGCTCTGCGAAAAGAAATAGTGGATGGAAATGAAAGCCCGGAGCAGTCCAATACCATATATATGATCCTGTATTTTGTGATCTTGAATCAAGAGCAACAGCTACAACTAAAACCATGTATTCTATCTCCCATCCTAACCAGGCTATTGGAGGGAAAAGCAGTCCTGACTCCAGTCTATTCTTACAGTAGAATCAGGCCCGGAGGGAAAGGCTACAGCATGCTGGTCGTCACCTGCAACCTGCCCTGGCTTGTCCACCTGCATTGCAGGGCTCTCTTGTCTACAATCACCAAGACACTGGGTAAAGGGTTTGATCTGAGGCCAAAGCAAATAGCAGCTGAAAGACTAACAACAGTTGGTGTCTCGCCCTGGCTCAGTTGGGCTCTGGCGCCTTCCTAGGTAACCCTCTTTCCCCACAAAAGTCTGTTTGGCCTGGCGAAAACAGCTGACTCTTCTGCAGTTGCTTCGGTGTTTACCAGTGGCTCCCACATACAGCCCTCGCCCCTCACAGCGTTGCTGTTGGTGAAGCTGTATTGTGACTGTTCTATAGACACAGACACTCCTAGCGGCATCCTATATAGCGAAGTGACACTGTCTTCTTTGTAACCAAACCTCCTTAACAATAGAATGAAACTTACACCTGCTGTAAAGTTGTATGGAGATTTAAATAGGATTTTCTTCTGTTTTAATCATGAATAATAGACCCTTTCTAAATGTGAACCGGATAAAATAGAACTTTTCAACTTCTGAGTCTATGATAGATTAATATGGATGGCTCCAGGAATTTCTTCCACATTTCGACATATATACTTCCTTGTGTTATTAACTGGCAATCCCTTCCAATTAAGGGCAGGTCTTATCTTCTGTCCTTGAGTCCTGCATGGCTCTCAGACTTGCTTTGATTAGTAAAATATGGCAGAAATAGCAACAGGCCTTGAGGTCTACTCGCAACTTCTGGAGCCCTGTGACTCTCACACAAGGAAACCCAAGTTGATGTACTCGGGTGTAAGTGACCCAGACAGCAAGGCTGATAGTTAACCATCAGCCCCTTCCAGTATTCCTCATGCCTCTATCTGCTGAGTACAAGCATACGTAATTCCGTGTGATGCCACCAGAATTACCCAGATGTATGAGGCCCAATTTACAGAATCAAGAACAAACATGGTTGTTAGCTTAGACCACTAAAGTAGGAAAATGAGACATGATGAAGGTGAAGAGGTTGGAATATTTAGATGGTAAATTTGTATAAATACTGAAAGGGGGCATGAAGTCAACTCATGATGTCATCCCTTAAACTATGGTGGGTTCAACATCATTTAGTGGTTATTTTAACTAAATACAGAAAGAATTTGGAATTTGATGAATTTGTGAAGACACATTCCTATCATGTGTGTAATTCTTTGAGTAAACATATGTGCTATAACCTCAAATTTAGTGAGATCCAAAATCAGGGGCTTATTAATTTCTCTATCTTACCTATATGGACAATATCGTGCTTGAACATATGTGTCTGACCAGAGAGGTATTGAGAACGTTTCCAACATTGTGTCAGGGGATCATAATAAAGCTTAGAACAAAATTTTCCAGTCTTTTGGCCAGTCATTCCCAATTCCTTTGGCTTTATGGTAGCAACACACTCCCAGTATCAACCTCTCATCAGCTCCCAAAGACATCTAAATTATTCTGTAATAAATAATGCTTAGAAAAGGGGCATGGAAGCAGGAAGGGGGAAAACAGGATGTTTTAGGACAACCTGAGCACTCCAGGCCCAGACCCCAGTCTGCATCTCCTTGGACATGTTGGAAGAACTTTGGGCAGAAAAGCTCAGAAAATCCCTCAAGTCCTTCACAGCCAAGACAAAATGCCCACCAGAGTGGGCTCTCTTCTGAGCAGGGAGGCCTGCGATGCCACCAGAATTACCCTTAACTGAATCATGAACAAATGTTCACATCTTCTCAGGGGACATCCTACTAGTTTCTAGTCTATGTTTTCCCATAGACAGGGAGGGAGTAGAGTTAACTGTGTATAGCAGCCACCAGACTACATTCTCCCTAAATTCTGGAGGGAGAGTGACTTAAGAAATTAATGCACAGACCAATGGGGTACAGGTTGCTGTGCAGAGTCTGAGATTTCAGCTTCACTCTTAGGCTCAGTCCTGGTGCTGCTGACCCTACTACCGTAGGATCTGTTTTTGTTAAGTCAATTTGTTCTTTTAGTCAATATAGAAGTAAGAAAAAGGATCACAGCCACAATGGCTCTAGCTTCTGGTCTTGGCTTCATTGGCATAACTGCAGTGAGTGTGGGGAGGAGAAAAGGATGGGCGTCTTGTTTAGTCCTCCAGTTCTATTACGAAACACCATGACCAGGGTAACTTATAAAAGAAAGGAGTTTAGTTTGGCTGACATTGCCAAGGGCATAAGGGCTGTCATGGCGGGGAGGCATTGCAGCAAGTGGCAGGCGTGACGACACGAGCAGGAGCTGAATGAGCACATCTTTTACTGTAAACTCAAAACAGACAGAGCAACCTTGAAGTAGGCTAAGCCTATAGATTCCCAAAATCCATCTCCAGTGATACTCTTTCTCCATGAAGACCACCGCACAGCTCTGGTACTGGAAGGAATACCAGCCTATCAGGGAGAAAGCATGGCATGCTGGGAAGGAAAGTCGGGGGTACTAAAACCTAGCTCCAGCACTGATGCGTTCCAGGCATCCAGTATTCAGGCAGGTTAATTAAAGTTCTGAGGCACATCCCAGTGTATAGCATGCTTCTAAAAGTACCTTCGAAGGAATCTGTATACACTGTTGGCGGGTCTGTAAATCAGTCCAGCCACTGTGAAGAGCACTATCAAGGTTCCTCAAAATACTAAAATAGGCCAAGCATATGGTCAAGCTGTACCAATCCTGAGTATACATCCAAAGGAATCAACGTCACCATGCACGAGATGCCTTTACACCCTCATTATTGACAATAGCCAAGTTACAGAGCAGCCTCAGTGCCCATCAATAGATGGTGGATGAGGAAGTGTGCAGTATATACACAGTGGATACTACTAACTCAAAAAGAATGAAATCATTGTAGGACAATGGGTGGAATTGGAGATTATCATATTAAGCAAATTTAGTCAAGACTCTGAAAGACATGCTTACTTTCAAACATGGAGTGTAGGGGGACAGGGTCGCGGGGAGGAGAGAGGTCACATGAGGCTAAAACTGTCCAAAAGAGAATGGGAAGGGAACCAGGGGAGGAGAAAAAGAGGGGGAAAGATTGAGGAGGTTTGGATGTGAGCAAAGTATGCCCTATGCATATCTGAAACAGCACAATGCGTTGGAGAGCCCTGCTGCTAAGGTCGCAGTCCACCCTGTCTAGGGTTCCCATTGATGGGTGCAGGATGAAGGAATCCCTCTCTCAGTGGGGTTTGCCCGACCTTGTTTGGAGCACAGGTGCCTGAACTCATTTGGAAGATGACCCTGCACAGGGCTTCTTGCCTGGTAATTAGGTACTGTGTTATGACCAAACAGCCCTTTCTACTCACTATAAAAGCTCTTATCTACCCTGTCTCTGAAATGATAAGGTAGAGCTATCTCACTGAAGCTGACTCCCAGAAGTTCTTCTGTCATACGCACTGTACACAAACCCTGCTGTCCACTTCTGCTCCCTCCGCTCTCATGGGTCGGTGGCCAGTGACCCTGGAGGAAAAGGGAGACCCAGAACAACGTAGCCTGTTATTCTGCTTGACTATATATGCTAACAATAGATTGAATTAAGCATTTCAATGTAGTATATATGATATATGATGCCATTATTTCTATTTAAAATATGAGGAAGTTAAGAGGCACTCATGCCACTGGCGGTGTATCAACTGCTCTGAGCTTAGAATTCTATCATTTCTAAAATAATAACAACTCTCCAGGGCCTCTCCCCTAGATGAGGTGTCTGTAAATTTCTTGTGTTACCTTGCTGAATCTCTAATGCTTTATAGCCTCATGGAAGGGAGCTATCTCCATCCCTGTTTACAGCTGAGAGAAACCAAGGCCTTGACAGATTGGGAGACAGCCTGAATGAAACCCGTGTTCTTGTTCACTTGACTCTATGAGTTCCCATTAATTAGTCTTGCAGGATTGCAGGATGACTTCCGGCCCTACATCCCTTACTGGGTGATGTGGAAGTAGCTATGCAAACATTTGGGGGAGGTCTAACATGCACATTTAACATCAACAGGAAGAAAAATTGTCCCCACTCTTGAAGACAACAGACCATGCAAGAATCCCTGCTCAGATGACTGCAGAGACAGCTGTGGAAGCTGTGAGGAGAGGCTGTTGCAGTCCTAGAAGCCTTCCTGAAAGAGGCGAGTTTCACCCCAGCTTGTCACAGTAATGTCAACACAGAACACGAGCCAAAGCCCTGGCTTCCAGGACCGCAACCCTGTCCAGGGGAACATGGGCAGGTGTCCAGACATGGATGGAGAAAACTCTGCTAGGAGTAAACAGGATGGGAAAATGCTCTTAACATCATAGAAATGAGGGGCAGGACCACCCATCTCATCCTCATGAGATCCCACACAGTACACAGTAGAGCCCACACCATCCTCATCCAGCTTATCTGAGTTCTCTTAGAGACCGCAGTTCTCAGTGCCCAGGGGAGTGACAATGCACTCTCTCCTCTTGGCGCAGACTCTTGCCCAGCATGTGGGCCTGTTCCATGCACTTTTATGTCTCTGTTTACTTTGTGTGTTTCCTGAGTGCCCCATGCCTTTAAAGGAAATGCCCCAGCCTCAGCCTGTCATTATGGTTCTACACTGGTCCAGCTCCTGGGATGGGTGAGCCTGGGTTTTTAATTTTCTGTGACAGGAGATAATTGTCACTTGACTTCCCACCCCTGAAAATAAACCCGGGTGGTACTTCCCGGCTGGAAATCCACAGAAGTGGGCTGGTGCCAGGAGAAGCTTAAGCCACGATCTGGAGCAGTTTGTCTCCATGTACCTTACCCTTTCGTTTTTTGTGGACTTCAAAACATGCAATTACCGTTTTCTTTACAAGTCCAGGATGGTAAAGTGAAAAAAGTTCAAACAGATTTTTGGATAATGCATGCAATAACTCCTGGAGCGGGGCTCCATGAAATTTGACTCTGGGGGTACAAACCCTCTGTTCTGGACTAATCTTTTTTTTTTTTTTTTGCAGCTGCAGTCAAGTTCAAGGGCGTCATGCCCTGCCCACCAGGGTTATCCTCCACTGTCTCTTTTTTTCTCTTTTAAATATGATATCTCCTGTAAGAAATAATCTGGGCAAAGCCTCACCAATCAAAAAGCATTTAGATGACAAATCAGAACATGGCTTCTTTTCAGACAATAGATGTCACCCTTTTCATCCTAAATCAAGGCAGCTAAAGCCGAACTTCCATCTTTTGACATAGGTGTCTTGGACACTATTCATAGACTTGTCTCATCATAGCTGACATAAGTGGAAAGAATTGTGAAGCCAGAGCTGGTCATAGAAACTTAGATGCCACCAAGTTATCTGGAAGTTTTACATTGTAACTGTGGCTTAGAACAAAGAGGCAAAGAACTTTAGAGCGGTAAAGAGGAATAAATCCACAGAAATACTGTTCCTTGATGCTTCTGAGACATAAAGGCCACTCCTATGCCTTAGATGATATCTGGACTCAAATTTTAATATTTATAAGCTTAGATATATTATCTTCTTTATTTCATATCTATACAGTGGGACAGATAGCAAACCTGTCTCACTGAGCTGTTAGGAAGTTTAAAATAGACAGTGTCAGGGTGGTATATTCTTCCTTTTGAGCCCATGGCAAAATTGCATTTTTTAACTTAGCTTGTTGTCCTGTTGCTTCCTGACCAAAAACGACTTGGGAGGAATGGGTATATTTAGTTTGCACTTCTAGGTCACAAATCATCACAGAGGGAAGTCAGGGCAGAAACTCAAGTCAGGAAGCCAGAGGCAGAACCATGGAGGAACACTGCTTTCTGGCTTACACTCTGGCTCACTTACAGGCTCATACTCAGCTCACTTTCTTAGACATCCCAGTCCCATCTGCCTAGGGAACACGCTGACAAAGGTAGACTGGATCCTCCTATAGCAATTGTCAATCCAAACAATATCTTATACATGCTGTTCTTATATGGCTAGTCTGTCGATTGAGGCTCCCTCGGATGACTCTATACTGTGCTAAGTTGATAGTTGAGAATGACAACTAGGACAGTTATTCTACGTCTTGATGTTGGGATCTTAGCCTTGGGGTATGCTTGAACAGCAGAAATAATTTATGTTGCTCTATCACAATAGTCACTGTCAACTTTACAGGATCTAGGACACACATCTATAAAGGGTTGGACATATCTATAAAGGATTACCTTGATGTGGTTTTACTAGTTTATTAAAAGTTATATTCTTCACATTTTCTTGATTGCATTCCCTTATTTGATTGTCCCAACCACTCCATGAGATTAGTAATACTGACTCATTCAGTTCAGGAGCAGAAGCAGTAAATATTACAAGACAAGACAGCAAACTAGATGAGTTCTAGAGCTTTGTTTTCAACCTTAAATAGGGAAGTCTCTGGTGGCTCTTGTAATTCAATTCCAAATCTTCACAACTCCCCCTAAGGGGGCAGAGGTTGTGACCAGCCAGCCCCCCCACTCTGAAGCTGGGTGAGTTTGAACTAGATACGGGTGTAAAAAGGTTTGTTGACAAGGAACATGAATCATCTGAAGAGAAATTCCATCTGTGCTGTGAACATGTGGTTGATAAATAGCATGATAGTAAACGGTGTGTCTACCTGGAAATCCTGCAGGCCTTATCAGATACTTAGAGACCAGTGCCCATCTCCTCTTTGGTCAAGAAGTCTCCAAGAGGAGGCTTAGGTCTCCACACCAGTCAGCCAATACCAGGCTAAAACTTTCTAAATACATTGTTAGAGCAGTCTCATATCTTATTGCATGGTGAAGTGATTCTTTCTCAGAAAAAGTCGCAATTTAAAAGAGATTTGACACAAAGGACAGGATGCACATACCACATTTTATCGCTATTCATCTATTGATAGATTCCTAAAATGATTCCTATTTTGGCTATTATAATAGTTCTGAATGAACAGTGGGCTATAATATATCTCCTACATCCTGATTTTTCCCCTCTTGGATACTTACTCTGTGATAGGATTGCTACATCACACAGTTGTTAGTTTTTTGTGAAGCCTGCCTACAGGGCATTATGCTAAATTAAACATGCCAGGCACAGAAAGACAAACACAGAGTGTTCTCTGTCATTTATAGAAGTTTTTAAATGATTTCATGAATGTAGAAAGAATCATTACTAGAGGCCAGGAGATGGAAGGGAGGGTGTGGTAGGGGGAAACTGGTTACTAGGTACAAAACTACAATTAGATGGGATAAATATGTTCCAGTGTTCTGTAACACAATGGAATGACTATGGTTAATAAGAATTCACAATGCTTTTCAAAATATGTTTGGATATTTTTATCAGAAGAAACTGATAAACATCTGAGATCAGGACTGGTTAATTACCCTGATGTGATTATATTGTATACTTGTATCAAACCTCATTGTACCGTATAAATATGCACAATCATATGTTGATTAAAATACTTTTTAAAGGTATTACATTTTTAGAGTCTAGTCATTAAGAGTGCATACAAAGAGCTACTGAGAGTGCCAGTGTTTTGGACTGGAGAGGACATGAAAGACTGGAGAAATTTTATGAATTCGCCCATTTCCTTGATAACTTTGGCTTTGAAGTTTGGCCAGCTGACACCAAGCTGGAGAACTAGGCATACAGAATCTTATTAGTTATCTACCCATTATCCATCCATCCATCCATCCATCCATCCATCCATCCATCCATCCTTCCATCCATCCATCCATCCATCCATCCATCTATTCTCTGATATTGTTTGCTCTCTGTTATAGTTTGAAAATGAAATGCCCTTCTTCAAGCTCATGTATTTGAACACTTGGCCTCAGTTGGTGTTGGTTTAGCTGTAGAACCTTCAGGAAATGGACCTAGCTAGAGGACAGGGGTCACTTGAGGAGATGGGTTTTAAGGGTTATAGCATCCTCACTTCCTGGCCCTAGCTTGCTGCTTCTAGGTCTACTGCGATATGAGAATTCCAGCCTTGCTCTTTCCCAGCCAATCCTTCCCTGCCATGACTGACTGAACTCTCTCAGACTGAACCCACATTAATGCTTCCTTCTTTAAGTCACTTCTGCTGGGTATTTGGTCATAGCAATGAGAAAAGGTAATATATACAAATGCCATGTATACAAAGTGAGGCTATGCCCCATGAAGGAAGTACAGAGTTCCCTGCCCTAGGGATGCTTCAGTCTGTCACAAAGAAGTACTTTAAGGAGGCTACACAGTGAATACCTGTCACTAAACACTTATGATCCAGAAGTGGGTGAACTGGGCTGAAAGATGACCACAGTCTTTAGGGCAGGTCCTTTCACAGTCCCTATTTTGTTACTGACTGTGCCATTACCCTGAGGTACTATGAAGGAGGAATACTAACACAAATACTGTGTTTCTTTGGCTTTTGGCCTTTTCATATATAGCTCCGGGTCTTGGAAACTGTGACCAGAGGCTTTCTCAGTACCCTGAGGTTACTGTGAATAAATTTAGGAACACATAGGAATTAATTTCTTGCAGAACTGGGTGAAGGAGCTTCACTTCCCAGACATTGGGCTTCAGCACCTTTCTCCTCTTTGTTGACTGCTATGCTCTGTGTGTTTAGCACAGGGACAGAAAGTGGCCTTATCCTCAACACTCAGTAGGACTTCTGCAGTCTCTGGTTTACCCATTCCAGGTAAATGGTGGTACTGAAAACGGAGAAAAGACTGGAGCCCCTTCCCTCAGTGCTTTTCCACACTCAACTCTATCTGTACAGATTCTTTTTCTATCTAAAGCAAGGGTCCTGGGTGCATCCATTCCTGAAAGTGTTGCCTACAGCTGCGATATTGCTCTCTCCTCAGTGGATCATCTTCACCCAGTGACTGCAGTTTATCATCCAGACTGGGGAACTTTGCAGAATCCAGATGCAAACTGATCAGGACTAAAGAACCACAGGCATATGCCAGGCCAGTCCCCAAGCCCCTGGGACCCATGGCTATTCTCCTTCCTGATCAGAGCCCATCCCACTAGCCCTACTACGTGCTCTGGAGGCACACCCCATTGATGTGGTGCCAGATTTATATTTATTTGCCAAAGGTGCATTAGAAAAACTATGGCTACAATTCCATTTGCCTATTTTAAATGTAGAAAAAAATGTATCTAGGGATAATGCCCCCTCAAAGTCACTGGTGTAAGGACTTAAACTTTCACCAAGTTGCCTTAACAAACCATGGAAGTCAGAGGGCCCAGTGAGAGATATATTTGTCAAGAACCTGGCTGATCTCATTTTGTGGTCAGAATAAGAAAATCCGTTCAGTTTAGAATGATTTGGTTTCATTTGCACTGCTTTGCTGCTGTCCAGCAAAGGGACTCTTTATTCCTAAGGGTAAACGAACCTCCCTAGACTTTAGAAGACCATTTGCAGACAATTGAGTTTGGGCTGGCATTGCATCTTTCCTTGTGCAACTGGGTTTTCTCTGAAAAGATGGTTCACTAAGACACGTCCAACACTTATTGGCTTCACGGTGCTTCCCTCTTCCAGGAAGACACAGTCACAAGTGTGAGTTGACTAATCAGGTCCTATGCATCTATGTCTGCCCTGATAGTGGCTTCTTTTGCAGAGGTCCCGTGCTAGGAGACATTCAACGGCTGCTCTAGCATCCATTTTGATCAGAGATCTATCACCCCAATGTCACAAGCAGGTCAAGGCTTTTTTACATCCTCCATTAAATGCCATACATGACTCTTAGATGATTTAATGGTTTGAATTTATGCTTCATCTACTTTATAAAAACCCACTTTCTCTGTGAGATTCTGTGTGATGGGAGGAAAGGATGCTTAGATAAACCAAATGCTTTATTTAATCTGATTCTACTTTAACCCCATGGGGAGGTGAACAGGCTGGGACCTAGAAGCTAAGATGCCATTGTGCTGGGACAAGGCTGAGTTACTTGTCATGCAGTGAATGACACCAGTTGGCAGAGGAGCAGGGGCTGCAATGCCTACTCTTTTTGTTTGTGGGCTTCACCCTTGAAGAAGGGACAATCCTCAGGACAGGGTCCTAGTAGCAGTGTATGATCTTCCTGGTAGCTGCAAAGAACACATCAAACACTCTAAACATTTGGTTCTTCACTACCCTTGTCAGAAAGAAATTGAGTCTGGTGCCAGTCTTCGAATCTTGGAAAGTTGGGCCTTTGGTCAGTGCAGTCAGGTGGAGGATGGCTCTCTAGAGTGATTCTGCAGATCTGCAGAGCATCCTTCATGTCATTGAGGCCACAGACCCCCAGGAACTTGTGGTTAAGTTTTCCACCCAGCCCACTGCTGCCCTGTGAATTTGCCACATGTCGATAAGCTCATTGCTGAGAACTGCCTTCCTCCATCTTTGCCTGGGTGCCCAATATCTCCAGGACCTGACTCAGCCTGCCTGGACTCACTTAGATGGTGGTTTCCAAAGTGAGCACTCATTGCTAGGGTTGGCAAACCATGAGGTCTGCTCCAGGGGGATTGCCTGGTACCTAAATGTTACTGGAGTTGTTGGATCAAAGCATTGGCCTTTGCAGCCCCCATAAAGCTAAGCTCAGACACCTGTCCTCTTATGCTCCAACTAAAGAGACAAATTATGGTGAAAAACAGGGACTGGAGGTTTATTCAATATGGGCATATTAGGAAGAGGATCAAAGCAAGAAGTCTGTAACCCCCCCCCCCAGCCTGAAATCTGGCTGATCAGGTTTGACTGTTAGCACTAAGAGAGCATCGGGGGGGGGGGGGGGGGGGGTGGAGCCTGCCACCCTATCGTTCTGCCACTCCCACTGCTACTACCTGCCGCCTAGCTCCTAGTTCCGGAGCCAACACGTGGTCACCTGAAACTAGACTCCAAGCATGATTTGGCGGGAATGGGCCCCTCCCCCTTCTTCATAATCCAGTGTCTCCGAATAGTAAAATTGAACCTTGATCAGCCTGATGTCTTGGTTCCATTCTTTCTCGCGCCGCCTAGTTCCCTCTTTTCTTCCAGATTCCAAGATGCCTCCCAGGCTAGTACCCAGACACGTGGGCCGCTGGCCGACCTCAACAGAAGTCCAATGACCCCCAAAGTCCATTTTCAGGGTCCTGACATGAGGTTTGGTTTTAAGTAGAAAGAACCGGCGTACCTAGCTCAGCAGTCCTGGTCAAGTACGCTTCTAAGCATGACCGACTGACCCATTGTCTGTGCTCTAGTCTCTCTTGCAAGGTGGTCTGGGAAGTTGTTAAAGCCTAATGAAAGCTCTTTCTTGAGGACAAGTTCCTCCTCTGACTGGCACCAGGCCTTAGGGTTTTCCTCCTCCCAGAGTAACAAATCAGGAGAAATTCCAAATACTGGGATAGCATTGCTTCACACGTCAAAGAGACGAGTCTTGCTGCCTTGTGCCCTGGGCTGCCGGACCATACTCATCCTGTCCTTGGGGGCAGGGGATGAGGTGGCTCAGAATCAACAGCTCAGACTCCAGGAGCAGGTGAGAACACCCTCGCGACAGTTCCTGATAGGCTGTTATTGTCTGTGTCGCCAGTCTCTAGGCTTTTAGGCAGGTTTCAGTTTGGCCCTCATGCAGAAGTTGCCTTCATCAGATGCTGCACTTCCCTCCCGCCCCCACTTTTTTTTTTTTTTTTTTTTTTTGAGACAGGGTTTCTCTGTATAGCCCTGGCTGTCCTGGAGTTCACTCTGTAGACCAGGCTTGTCTCAAACTCAGAAATCGCGTGCCTCTGCCTCCCGAGTGCTGAGATTAAAGGCATGCGCCAACCACTGCCTGGCCCTCTGCCCCCACATTTATACAGACGCTGTTACCACCTTGTCAGTGAGGTCTGCTGTCCCTCCTACAAAGTATCCCTTGAGAGCCGTGATTCTCAACCTTCCTACTGCTGTAACGCTTTAGTCCAGTCCCTCGTGTTCCAACAACCCCCAACCATAAAATGATTTGATAACTGTAATTTTGCTGCTGTTATGAACCATAATGTAGATATCTGATATGCAGGATACACAACCCCCAAAAGGGGTCCTGACCCACAGGTTCAGAACCATTGATTTTGAACATCACTTCACCCCTGATGGGAACAGTTAGACATACAGCAGCACAGCAGGCCTTTGTAGATGGACCAGTGACTAAAGGCCTATGCAAATGTGACTCCCCACTCTTTTCTAGGACAGGGTCTGCAGCCTGACTCAGACTGGGAGGAGGTACTGGATATCTGAGCTCCCTCTCAACCCCTCCAGTTCAGATATCTGGGACAATAAAGTAGGAACAAGAAAGCTAGCAGTAACCTTGCTCAGGGTGTTTCTTAGGGCTGCTGCCTGATCCAGGAGGGAAGAGGCCTGACCAAGGAAGAAAACTCAGACTTCCTGCAGCCTATCTTTGCTCATTCCAGGACAGGCTGAGAATGTGAGCAGCCATGCTGCTCTGACTCCCCGGGCTCCCAACATGGGTACCAGTGATGGGCTCAACATGGGTACCAGTGATGGGATAACCCTGTTAACTCAAGGATCCCAAGAAGTTCAGAAGAATGGGGCTCTCTCAGAGCCAAGCCTCATCTGCTAGGTTGAACATGCTATGCACACAAAGCTCAGGAATGAGGATGGTGGTACCACAGGCATGTGATAAGCCATCCTGGGCTGCTCACCTGAAAGCAGAGCTCACAGGAAATACGGGTGGAAACTAGTTGCATCCAGTTAGGCATCTCAAGAGCTCCAGAAAATTCTATAACCAGACTCACTGTGCTGAGCCAAATAAACGCCAGAGACAGAAAGGAGGTGGGTTTGGGGGGAGCGTTACCATACTCAGTCATAGGGATACAGCTTGACCTACATAGCCTGGGTTTTCTTTGAAAGTTAACGTGCAGAATGAAAAGTCCAAGGGAATCCCTGGTAAAGCAGTGGCTCAGAAAATAATTTTTGATAGGCTGATCTACCGTTGTCTCCAGCTTAGCTATCTTTGCAGCCAGGGGTTCTACCCACTCAGAGGGTGAGGCCCAACAGCCTTCTTTCCATTTCACACACTCAGGTCTGTGCAGGCCAAGAGAGTAGCCTTGAAGAGCCAGTCACCCAGGTCTTCTGCTGTGGAAAGTGGTGACCCTTGGGCACTAACTCAGATATTGTTTCTTTCCTTGTGGGCACAAAAGAAGGGGAGGCTGGGAGCAAGACTTCTTTCTTTCTAGAGCAGCGGTTCTCAGCCTGAAGGCCGTGACCCCTTTGGAGGTCGAAAGACCTTTTCACAGGGTTTGGATATCAGATACCTTACACATCAGGTATTTATTTACATTATGATGTATAACAGTAGCAAAATTACAGACAGGAAGTTGCAGGAAATATAATTTCACAGTTGGGAGTGGCCAGAGTATGAGGAACCATATTAAAGGGTCTCAGCATTAGGAAGGTTGAGAACCACTGAGCTAGAGGGACAGAGTCCGGTACATCTATGGAACTCAGGAAATGATCAAAAGGTCCCCATCCCTCTCAGAGAGAGGTTTGCTCTTGCTTGTGGGCTGACCACACCCATGCTTGTGTGGGCAGAGAGTGACTCCTTAAGCCTTTGCTGGCAGCTGCGTGCACAGCTGATGGTAGGGGTGGGCATGGTTTGTCTTCTCTGAAGATTACACTGGGACAAATCTGGTTGCGAGGATAATGGTGCCGACAAGTGACGGAGCCCATAAGAGACTGAGAAAGATTCCTTCCTTTTATTGCAGGAATGAATCCCCACTTGGTGGGACTGGATGGGTTACCACCAGGTTGAGTGTCTATAAAACATGTTCAGCTTCCTCTATTTTTCTTTTACTTCCTCCTGCACGTGTGTACATCTATTGAGCATGTGTGCATCTCTTCCGTGCTTGCCTGATCAATGCTTTTCCATCTATGTGATGCATCTCTTCCATGCTTGACTGATCACTGCTCTTCTGTCTACGTGACCTCTGTTCTATACATGCTGACGTGCCTTCGTCTTCCTCCATACACTGAACATTAGATGGCTACACCAGAATCCAAATAGATGCTGGTACCATCCTTTTGGACCTCAAAATCCTAGAACTAAAATGTCTTTATAAATTACCCAGCCTGGAATAGTCTATTGTAACGATAGGAAGTAGACACAGTAACCTGGCAGGGATCTAAAGTTAGGTTAAAAGGCTTTATTCAGAAATACCTGCTTCTCGTTCATAACCAGAGAGTCAGCTTGCGTCTTAGCGCTTCTCTGGAGAACTTACAAGTTCCTCTCCAAGACGGCACTTCTTATATGCCTCCCTCTACTGACTATATCACTAGGGGATGTTGGAGCTCCCTGACCTAGCTACTGAGGATCTGAGCCCAGAAACTGGAGTGGTTAAGAAGCAGTTTTTGGCTCTGGACTGGGGGCTCCTGGCCTTCCTGCACCCTGTCTAACCAAAGTCTTCTGTATGTGTTTTCAGAAAGACAAAGTTCCTTCAGAGTGTCTCAGGCTTAAGTCTTAAGACACCCTATCCCAGAGGGAGGCCCCAGTGACAATCAGCATCAGTCTGTCGTGGCAGGGGAGTGGAGTTAAGAATCATTAGGAGCCTCCCTAGCGTGGAGGCTGGGGAGTAAGGACGAGCTAACAGTAATGAAGCACGTTGACCAGGGATTTCTTAGACACCTCGAGAACTAGGGAACGCTGAAAATTCAGGGCAAAGTTCAACGTGCATTTTGAACCTTACTTTCTTTTGTTAAAAACTTTAGAATAATGTTCTTGACTCTCAGAGAGCAATTCTGCTTTCTATGGCCTTCCTTTCCTCAAGCATAGCCACCCTCTTGGTTTTTTTTTTTTTTTTTTTTTTTTTTTTTTTGTATATGATTGTCTGGAGAGAGCAAGAGAGTATCCTAAATACAAAACGGGCTGCGAGTAGCTTTCCTATGCAAGTAGCTTTCCTATGCATTCCAGACTCCCACAGACCACAGATGCAATTCACAGCATGTTCAGATCTGCTGGAGGTAGGTAAAGCTGTCAGATTTCACCCAGTACTCTCCAGATTTCAAACTTCTAGGAGGGGATTTCCTGGACTCTTGTGCACTTACACCCAGGGGAAGAGAAAATGATGAGCACTGAGGGTCAGTCCCTGGAAACTACTAATGTTCCCATACCGTGTCAAGGCAGAAAAACCACCTTCAAAAAAACACAGACTTGAGGCCAGAATGGATGCTGCCAACAAGACTGAATTAGGTAATGGGAAAGATTGTGTTTGGTGCCAGTGCCAAGGCAGGAAACCATTCATTCTCTTGTAACTAATCTCTTTGTTTACACTATTCCCTTCCCTCCTCAACACTGCTCCAAAGAAGGCCTGCTTGTTATGTTATGTTTTTCGTTATGCTATATTTGTTTCGATCCTTGGCCAAGGGCTAGGAGCGGGGACACAGCCTTTTAGTCTCAGCCCTGGGGAGACAGAGGCAGTCGTATCTCTGTGAGTTAGACCCCAGCCTAATCTACGTAGTGAGTTCCAGGATAGCCAGAGCTACATAGAAAGTGTCTGTCTCAAAAAACAAACCAACAAACAAAATTCAGACCTTGGCCAGAGGCGTTAGGCACATTGAGGTTTAGCTCAAGAATCCCCATGCCTGAAAACACCGCTCTGACTCACAGCAGATATGGAAAGAAGGGTAAAGCCAGCCACAGCCCCCAGCAGGGATGTACCTGCTCATCCTGTGGGTGGGGCTGCCCTGTGAGTTGTGGCCAATGGGGGAAGGAGAGATTCTGGTCGATTTTCACCTTCTGACATTTATATCCCTAGCTCTTAGGACCATGTTTAATGAGCGGTCGATACAGAAATGATAGGATAGGTACTGTGTGATTTGCAAGGTGAGAAGAGAAAGAGGAGGAGGAGGAGGAAGAGGAGGAAGAAGAGGAGGAGAAAGAGGAGGAGGAGGAAGAGAAGGAAGAAGAGGAGGAAGAGGAGGAGTGGTACTATTATAGACTCCATGGATTAGATGGGTCAGTCATAGATAGCTGGTTAAAGGTGAGGGGGACCCTACCTTCCTGTTACCACAGCTGAGAATTTTCAGACCTATTAGGTGCCCATTTCCTAACATGCAGAATCAAATGGTACATGTGGATCTAGAAGTTCTCTGCCTGGAGAACCAGGTCTACCCATTTTGCTTCTTCCATGTGGCCCCTCAGCTCCTAGTTCCACAGAGAAAACACGGGATGTCTTGTTCTTCTTTGGTCATTTTCTTCTCTCAGTCAAGGAAGCCACAGGTTCATTCTCTGGCTTCTATACCTAGTGCCATTCCTGGGTGTGGTGAACCCCACCCCCTTGCATTATCTGCCACATTATTATCAAAGAGACAGGGAAGGCTCCAGAGATATTGTTTATGGGCCAACTAGTGGCCACCATATGTAACCTGCCTTCTTTTGGACAAGAACTATCTGGAGGATCTCAGAGCCCCACCTTCCTGGGCAGTCAGGGATCTGCAGCATAGCACATGCTCTTGGGAAATGAAATGACCCATCTCATGTGACATATGGATGCCTTACTATACATTTTTCTGTCTTTAAATAACAGAAGCAAATGTCTGTTCTTTTAGCTGAAACAAAAATATAACTGGGTTTTTGTTGTTGTTGTAAGCCTTATTTCAAGGGTTTATTATCTCACAGGCTGTTAATTACATACTCTGTATCATACTCACTAAAAGCTTCACATAACTGCCTTTGAAATTAACAGCCACCTCTTGGGTTTTTCAAGTTATTTGAGAAGTTGGCATGGTAGAGAGGCCATAAACTTTCTATAGTGGTGATTAGTCAACAGGACCACATCCCACCAAATCCCCCAGTGTTCCCAACAAAAAGTTCCTTTGTGACCCAAGTGGCAATTTTCCTTTCTTGACTGTTCCTTCTAAGCCCACTCAGTTGCTCCTGAGCAAGTTGTTTTACTCCTGTCAATTCATGTTATTTACTGGAGCCTGTCAAGGGGATACAAGTGGAGGCTGATCTTATGTACCAAGGTTTGAGACCCATTAAAACACTTTAAACAATCATCTATTGTGATAGTAGTCTCCACCCTGTGTGTGGGCCATTTTCCCTGTGCTATTTGGAGTCTGGAATATTTTAGTTACTTGCTATTTAAAAATTGAGGTGGGACTAGCTTCTGTTACAGCAAAAGCTTTTGACCTGGGAGCCAGGGCTGAGTCAAAGTTCCAGGAGATTTCTAGGCAAGGATGTGAAAGTAAATGGATTAGGAGGTGTTGTGAGGGAAAAGGTGGGGGGGGGGGTCATGAGATGGTTTTTCCCAGTGAAGTGTCATTCCCAACCAGCTAGAGAGCTTTGTCACTAAAAGGGATAAAGAGAGGGTAAGAACAGATGTCTGTGAGGATGGAGAAGTCCCACCGGGCCACTTTGGGCCCTTGATTATTTGTATGATGGGTGAATAATTCATATGAACCAGAACAAGGCTGGATGTCCTGAAGGCATGATTGCATAGTTTCTGCAGCATCGGATGAAGAGGCCCTGTAATTGGTCTCACACACTGTCTGGGTCAAACGTGCCTCGTGCCTCCAGAGGTCTGAGCTAGGGGAGGAATGGGGCCCAGAGGTTTCATTCTGTCCATTCTGTGTGCCAGCTTCCTCCTGCTCTCCACTTACATCTCCCTGCTCCACTGACCATCTTCCCCTCCAAGCAAGAGCTCCTAGTAGTTAACCTCAGCTAGGCGAGATTGTGAGCTTAGAGACAGATTCCTAGCTAGTGACCCTCAGAAGCCAAAATGGAAGCTGTGTTCAAATTCACGGTTTCCAGGTTCTAAGACCCAGGTTTGTCACTGGGAGAAGAAAGGGCTTTACTTCCACTGTTCTCGGATGCTCTCTGATAATCCGATCACCTGACCTTCTGCTCACATTGTTTTGCACTTCCAGCAGGCATCTCATCCACTATCACACTTCATCCTCATCCAGTGATGGGAGGCTGAGGGATCACATGGAAGCATCACAGGCAGAAAGCAGGGAAGCTACAAGGTCATGGGTCACGTGTTCTCAGGTGGGGTTGACCAGATGACCTAAGCCATCATTTCCTTAGATGGGTTTCAATTGCTGTGTCAAGCTCCACGACTGTAGGAAGGGAAGGTTTTACTTCAGCTTACAGCTCTACGGCATACTTCATCACTAAAGGAAGCCAGGGCAGAAACTCAAGGCAAGAACCTGCAGTCAGGAACTGAAGCAGAAACCATCAAAGAACAGGGCTTACTACTCTGACCCTGGTGTCTTGCTCAGTCTGCTTTTTCATACAACTCAGAACCACCCAACCAGGGTTAGCACTGCCGCAGTGGGCTGGGCCCTTTCCCACCAATCATAATCAAGAAGACTTGTCTACAGGTCAGTATTATGAGGTCATCTTCTCAGTTGAAAGTCCCTCTTCCTAAACGGTTCTAGCTTGTGTCAAGATGACATAACTGGTACAGATTCCTTGTGATCCTCAGGCAGAGGGATTCCAACTCATACTCCAAGAGCAGATGGTGCCCAGTCCTAAAGGCTGGGCAATGTTGTCAGCTCCATCCATTGCTCCCAGTCTTCACAGTTTTCCTATAATAAGTTTGGAAAATGCTAAGTTGATTAATCTCTAAGATCTCTTATAACTCTTGAAATTCAAAGCTATAACATACATACACACATGCAAACATACATACATACATGCACACACACATTCACAAATAATAATAATAATAAATCTCAAAGACTCAAAACCCATAGTCCTATGTCCTTGGCCTTAGAACTATACTTGGTTCTCAGAAAGATGGATCCTGGTACTTAAACTTTAAGCAACCCTCCAGGCAGATTTTAAATGCAGCAAGTGTCCCAGCTGAGAAGTCCAGTTCAACTTTAGAATTCGCCACTTTCACAAGGCAGTGAAATGAGGGAAGAGGCAAGCAGGCTCGTCACGTGATTTCTTCTCCTTATGGAAGTTGCCTTATGGTGGTTGTGCCCCAGCATGTTTTGAGAACACGACGAGAAATCAACAGTTTAAGATGCAATGAAACAAATTGCCTTGTTTTGTTCTGTTTTGTTTTAAATCTCAGACTGACACACAAACCACATCCAAACGCAAACAGCCTCGCAGCTTAATTGATAGGTCGCCGCCAGCCTTAGCAATTCCCTGGAGCCAGATGGAAAGCAGTGCTGTTCCTCTGGGGCCCCTAGCTTCCTCTGTGGCCTCTGCTGCAAGCAAAGCTGACACAGCTTCCATGCAGAGGGTCTGAGGCTCAGAACAAATGGTGTAGACTGGAGCAGAGGATCACCAAGGGTGAGGGGTCAGAAAGGAGGTCAAACCAATAATGCAAGCCAAGAAGGAGTTTGCTCTCCTATGTCAGGCTGAATTTATGGAGAGAAAATTACTGGGTTCCCAGTGTCCTCTTCTTCCAGACACGAACATAGGGCAGCATCTTATGACCCCCAGGCAAGTGCTTCCTGCTGTCTGGGAAGTCTGGTCATACTCAGGAGCACATGCCAAACGTGATAACTCTTACCTATAACTAAAGTTTAAGATCAAGTGCAAGGTAAGGGATTAAGTCATGTCCCTACCACTCCCTCTCCCATAGTCTACAACCTAAGAAAAGAAATGACTCACTGCTATTTAGACAAATCCTCTTCTTCTTCTCTTTTGAGCGTTTTCTCCAACTTTTCCCTCCCTTCCTGTGTCTGCTAGGCTCCTACAAATACTGCAAAGCCTATGTCAAATACTACCTCCCCCGACCTCCCTTTTACCACAATGACAGCGTTCCCATCGGGAGCCATCGGAAGACATTGCTTGGATCTATCATTTGGCATTTTTCTTAAGAACCACCATGTTTCTTTCCTAGTCTATTGGAAGCACATGGAGCATGGAGATTGGGTCTTCTGTTTCTCAGTAACCTGAGCATGTGTCAATACACTGCTTTGTTTGGAGGACATACCCAGAAAATGTTACAGAACACAACACATTTGAAGCTGACAGTAATTATGAAACATTACATCCCTCTCTAGCTGTCAGCTAGACCTTGGCAACTCTTCGTCTCTTCTGTCACCAAACATTGAACAGAGTTAGGATCTTACCCAGAGGATCTTAACTCCTTTAAGTTATGGCTTCTGTGTGGAATTAAAAAAGACTTCAGCCAGGTGTGGTGGTGCACACCTTTAATCCCAGCACTCGGGAGGAAGACGCAGGCGGATTTCTGAGTTCGAGGCCAGCCTCGTCTACAAAGTGAGTTCCAGGACAGCCAGGGCTATACAGAGAAACCCTGTCTCGAAAAACAAAAACAACAACAACAAAAAAATAAAAATAAACAACAACAACAAAACCCAACCAAACAAAACAACAACAACAACAACAACAACAAAAACCCTTCAATCTGTGTTGCAATTGAGAATCCTCTTCAGGATATAATGACCAACTATTGATTCTATTAGGAACAAAACAAAATATCGGTACATGTGACCGATATTTTATAGCATGTGAGCAAATAACTTCATTAGTAGAATTGACCATTTGTAATCACATAACACTCATCTTTATGAGGGGAGTTTTTATGTTTGTGAATCTTTATCATGAAGAACAATTAACTTGGCTGAGAACAAAATTAATAACTTATACAATGGTAGAAAGGACATAAGTCTTAGTGTCAGAAGGACTTTGTTTTGAAGCCTGGTTTTATCACTTCATGACCATATTATGTGATAGTTATTTATTTATGTATTAATGTATCTATCACTGGCTAAATATCCAGGTGCCTGGATATTTCAGTAAGAATAATCTGGATGAGATATACAGTAAATGGATAGACTCCAGAAAGCAGATGCCCTCCCTGTGATAATTGCTATTGATTGTCAACTTGACAGGATCTAGAAGATCCACCTCTGGTTGAGCCATTAAGGAGGAGGAGTCCTGGTGGTGGGCTAATAAGGCAGCTGGTCATACTGAGTGTGCAGTTAGGAAGCAGCAAGAGATGGATGCTGGGCTGGCTCTGTGTTCACCTTCTGTGTAGTCTGGAACTCCAGCTCACAGAATGGCTCACCTCACAGTGAGTGAGGCTCTTCCTATGTAATTGGCTCAACCTAAAATCTCCCCAATAGACCACTTCTCTGTAGAATACTACAGGTTGCTGAGCCTCTCTGAATTTCGGTTTCCCCTTTGATGTCATAAAACCGGGCTATAATGCCTGGGCTGTGACCACTGAAGATACTAACCATACAAAATTCTTGTCATGTTTCTTGTCTCAAAGGAGGTACTCAGTGGCCACCCCTCCCTTCTCTCCTACTCCTCCATCTTTCTCGTAAAATACACTCATCTGCTAAGATTTATGCAGCCACATTCTCTGAACCCAACATAGAAGAAACATGGTCCTGACAGGCTTATAGAAATCATCAATTCGATGTTTGAAATTATGGACATGAAGATCACTTTGTTATTAGGCTGGGCTATGTCTTCTCTTAACTTTCTTGCCCCAAAACGTCCATCCACATAACTTAGAAGGAGGGCTATGTCTATCAGCGACCCCTCTGTCAAGCGTCCTGTTCCCCACGAGTCCTAGCTCCTTCAGGGTTGCTTAGGGAGAACTTGAGTGAATTAACACCCAGTTCCAAGCAGTTTCTGTTCTTTGTCTGTAGCCAGAGACTCATATTAAGAAAAACAAATGAGCTTAGACTGGCACTGGGTATTTCCAGTAGCTGGAAATCCCCATCACTGGGAACCCAGTGAAATAGTCTCAATATAGCGTTTTTATAGGTCTAACGGCAGAAGCTAAACTGCCCCCCAAAGACCAGAGTAGAGCTGAGAGAAAGCTGCTGCTGAGTGGCTACTTTTGTCGAGGGCTGTGTGTGCTGCTTTATATTACTGATGATGAAGTGGGTTTTTGTTTTGTTTTGTTTTGTTTTGTTTTTTACTCTGGAGTCTCAGTAAAAATGAGATACATCATCAAATCTCAAATCTTTGCCCAGGCAGGGAAGAGCAACCGTGCCTTCTTGGCCAACATCCCCATGCAAAAAGCTGACATCAGGGCTCTGAAGGAGACTGCCTGCATGTGGGCACATTGAAAGAGGCAAACTTTGTTTTGACTGGAGCCTGGGGATGCAGACTTTTAAACCCAGAGCCGCTCTCAATACGGCTTTGACAATTGTGAGCAAAAGCACATTTAATACGTAGTCACGAACACAGCAGCTGTGCGTTGGCTGCAGAGTTTGACCCCGTCCTGCCTGATAGACGGGCATCATGTGTAATTACCCTGAGCATTTAATGCCACACAGCAAAATAAACTCAGGGCCTTCCCACTGCAGAGGCTGATGTACTTCAGTGGACTGGGTTAGGCCTGAGAAAGAATAGCTGTGGTGTACACACCATCCCAAAAGCCTGTCCCCTCTCCTTGACCTATCCTTTGTGGGAAGCCAGGAATTCCAAATATTTCTTGTAGTTCTGCCCGGGCCTTTATTTACACCCTGCCCTCTCCCAGCCCCAGCTCTTCTCTTCATCTCTTCGGTCTCTTCCTATGACAGCCCAGGCTCCCTCTTTTCTGAGCTGTGGAGGCAGCCCATTTCTGTTTGAGATGGTCCATCAAAGGCATTTCAAATAAAGAAAGATGCAAGAACGAAATGACACCCACTGGACCAGCAGCCGTGTTTTGGCAAGGATAATGTGCAGTTTCCCATGTAACAGGTTTTATATTGATGTCTATGCTGAAGAGAAAGCAACATTTTTTTTCCTTAAAGGGAAACAGGAGAACATCAGTAGAAAGCAGACAAAATGAGCAAGAGGTAAAAAATTGACAGAGACCTTTTAAAAGATTCCGTCAGCCACTTTGAATGTTTGTTTTTTAAAGGGCAAAATTAAACCCTTAGAGCGGGTCTTTTTTTTTTTTTTTTTGGTTTCTTTTCTAATTCTAGAATCTTCTCTAACCACACTGGGAAGGCAAGTGGGAATGTGACCTCTTCCGTAAAGATCACTACACATTTATAAGAACATTTTCTTCAACAACTCTGTTTTGTCCCAAAATACATCTTTGAAACCATTTCCAGGCAGTCTAACCCTGGAGGAGGAGCCTCCTGGACTCTAATGTCTCAAGTATGCAATTGATTGCAAACCTACTGCAGAGAAGATCTAGCCATCCCAAGTAGGTCTCCTCTTGTAGGTTGTCTGATTTCTCTAGGCAAGCTCCTACATGCCTGTCAACCTAGTGCAATTTATAACAATATCCTCTTGGAAAGGGTCTGTCTTGGATGATAAATCTCAGCACCAATACTGTGTTTTATTTAAAAAAAAAGGAAGAAGAATTGAAAAGAAAATCAGGGATTGGGGAAGGGGGTCCCTCAGTGGGTCCTGAGGGACCAGCCACACAATGGAAAAGTATAGAATAGAATTATTTAAGGAATGGGGATTAAGGCATAGGGAGGGGAGTTGGGGGAGTAGAGACAAAAAAAGGCAGAAAGAGAGAGAGAGAGAAGAAGAGCAGAGAAGGGTGGCCATGAGCATGTGGAGAGAGGGGGGAGTGAAAAGGGGTGAGAGGGGGAAGAGGGCAAGGGGCAAGAACAAGAGTCGAAGAGAGAAAGCGAGTGAGGAGGTGGCAAGTAGTCCCTTTTACAGTGAGTCAGGCACACCTGGCTATTGGCAGATAACCATGGGGCAGAGCCTAGACTAAACAATCCTAAATACAAAATTTCTAATGCCCATTTCAAACACTGTGTACAATCGGTTCTTGTCTAACAGTGAGCCTGGCTCTCTTCAGGAGAATGAGTGACTTGTGAACTTGGCTATGTGGCACATCTGTCTTGGAGACTACGGTGCCCTTCATCCTTTAAAGCTTGGTGCCCACTGCAGGATGTGCATTGCTCATGAGGCCTGTTCTTAAACATTGGCCTTGTCCATGTATGTGGCAGCAGTGTAGAGGGCAAAGCAGACTCTGCCTCAAGAACGCAGGCTCACCAAACCCTCTTATTTTCAGGGCAAGTGGTGACACTGTCCACTGAGGCAGGACTATTTCAGCCCCAATTTTCTTCCTCACCATGATGCGTGTAAAGTCCTCCTTCAGGAAGAAAAACAACACTGTCCAACCATATCTTTATCACCAAAAGTAAAACATGTATCAGAGTTGGCCTTGATCTTGCTACTTGTCTAATCCAGAGCCTGCTTGTAGTGCTGTATGAATGACTACACAGGTCATAATACACAGTGGCTATTGGGGAGAAAGAACAAAGAACAAAGCCTTGCACCTATATCCTAGACTCTGAGCTCAGGATTTCTACTAAAGATTTGCCTAATGAATACCTGGGAAATTTCATTGGCAATAAATACTTTTGTTATCTATCTATCTATCTATCTATCTATCTATCTATCTATCTATCTATCTATCTATCTATCTAATATCTTACCATGTAGCCTAGGCTATCCCCAACCTTACACCACTACTCCCTACTTTAACCTTCTCAGTGATAGTGGTGTACTACTAAGCTTCTTGTTCAATCTCAACAACTGATAATATAGTGGAGATTTTTGTTTGTCTTTAGCACAAATTCATAGTAGCATGTGCATTTATGCTCAGGAATTTTTCTTGAAAATCTAACATTTTGATGTAATTACTTTAACTCTTAGGGAAGCTGACTTACTGATTGATTTCTATAATTCAAAATTTTTAACTGGTGATTATTTTAAATGAGTTGAACAGTGATCTGTGAAGTTATAAAATGCCCCTTGCAACTTCTAAGACAATCATGACATTGGTGGACATGACAGACAGAGGGAGAGCCATTGGTTTGACTGCTAAGTCCTTTCTGTTGAATTTAGGGCAACATTGCTCAAAAGAAGAGATGGTTTTGGTGAAACTTAAGGGCTAAAATGAAGGACTAAAGGGTTATTAATTGTCAAACTTAACCTACTTTAAATTTCATGCACCACAATAAATATTAGGTAATCTATGAGAGGATGAAGGGTTAAGCTTTGTTTGTTTGAACATACAGTTTTTTCCCTGTTGTACACTTGCATTAATGGGCTAGTAATTTAACAAGAAAATATGTCGAGTTGGAAAACTTGTCCATGTACTTTAAAAATGTGCCTGCGTTTTGTAATCTTGGTTGCAGAAGCCATTTGGACAGAGATCTCAAACTAATTCAAAGAATGGGCAAAGTAAGAAATGCTGGAGTCTTACTCAAATAGCAAAAACACAGTAAGCCAGATCATTGAACCCCCCCCCCTTTTTTTAATTTTTTTTTTAGCAGTTTTGAAGAAGAATGTGTTTGTTCAGGAACAGTTTTTGCAAAACTCTGCCTATCTTCTTTGCAGCATGCCTCCTGTTTTTTATCTCTTCGTTGCTCAAAGTACACCCCCATGTCGCTGCTGTGGAATGTGAGACCCAGGGCTGTTTACACAGGGAGCTGGCAGGGATGGCCAGCCTCCTGGCTGCCTCTGTCCACTCTCCGTTCTCTAGCTCATTAACATTCTTGACATTTGACTTGAAGGTAGTATTTCAGAAGACTCGGATGCAGCTTTTGTAAACAAACATAATATTCCTGGTGAGAATTACTGCCTGTTTGTATGTTTGTTTGTTTTAATAAGAAAGAAGTCAGTACTTGTTCTAAATGAGGAAAAGGAAAATTTATTGTGTCAGGCCCAAGTTTCTAAGGTTTATGCTGTCTGTCTTCTTTCTATTTGGGTCGGAATCCACCAGGGAATTTCCTTTATAATGAATCTGGAATGAAATGATCCTCCTTCTAAAAATAGCTCCTTCGTGGAACATTTGGAATGTGTCGTAGCTGTTTGTTTATAAGTTTTCAGCGTGTTTTGGCATTCGTGTGGAGTATGGCTATCACGGGTAATGGTATGGAAGTGGATATAAAGGAAAACTGATGAGAACCAAAGGGTCACTCATTTAGGACACCGCTTTTCCAGCCTGGACCAGCATCTCCCTTTGTGCTTCACAGACACAAACTTCCATCCGCAGCTTTCAGTATTTCTTGTGTATTTGTAGTCTTTTGTGAATGTGGCGGTGCAGTGTTTTTATTGTTTAACTGCTGCTCTGACTGAACAGAATCTTAAATTTAAACTGAAAGAATATAAAGCTAATTTGGTCCTTGGCAGATCAAATATTAGCTAAACACAGTAGATGGGTGCTGAAGAAATTGAACATTTACATCAATAATCCTCCTTTTGATATTCATTTTATAAAATATAAATTCTAAAGCCTATAAGTAAAACAGAATCTGATAACATAGTTCAATATAGAGGACTGGCCCAAGAAATGTGAGGCCCTGGGTCTGGTCCTTACCATTCTCAGAAAAAGCAAAAGCTTTAAAAAAAAAAAGTAGCATGTGCCTAACAACTTAATTTTTAATTATATACTTTAATTAGAGGTTATTTAAAACTATCCCTCATTTCTTCCACAAAGAATAATAGATTCTATTTCTCAAAAAAATAAGCAGGATGAAAATTTAACTTACTAATTACACATGTTAGTACCGTTTATTTTGTTTTTTTTTAATTTCACACCTAAGTGTAGAATAGTATAAGAGGTTCCCTTTGACCTTCACTGGGCTTCTTCAATTATTGGCATTTCCCATAAGCACAGAGCAAGGATCCGTTTCATTTGTGGACACAATGATTCAGTATTTCTTATTGAGCTAAAGTCTCTAATTTCATCAGCTCTCCATGAATAGTCACCCTCTGACAGGAAGACAGCCTAGGTCCTGTACTGACCTCTCATTCTATTTTGTCTGTCTGTCCATCCATCTGTCATCCGCACATCTATCTATCTATCTATCTATCTATCTATCTATCTATCTATCTATCTATCTATCTATCTATCTATCTATCTACCTATCTATCTATCTATCTATCTATCTACCTACCTATCTAATCCATCTATCTATCTATCTATCTATCTATCTATCTATCTATCTATCTATCTATCTATCTATCTATCTATCATCTATTTACCAATCTATCTGTCTATCATGTACCTATCAATCTATCTTATAACATCAGCTTATACTCCTTACACTAAATTTAAGCAATACAGAACACAACAAAGAACAATGCAAAAATTACACAGAGTTTTACCATTAGGAAAACAGCTGTTGGTGTCTCTTCAGCCAGATGTATAGCTAAAATACAAAGTAGTTGGAATTGCATGAAAAGGATCCAGTTTTTAAAATAAGCCTTAATAAACACATTAAGTGCTATTTAAGTAAAAAGATTAACTATAATTCTATTTTAATTTAACAGAAGAAAAAGAAATTAAAATGTACAGTTGGCCCTCCAGATCCTTTTTGGATTCAGCCATTCATGGATTGGAAATATCTAGAAACAACTATGTTTGTACAAACATGTATAGAATTTTCTCTTGTGGTTATCCCCTAAGAAAGTACAACACAACTAATTTATAAGATAGCAACTATTATAATCAATCTAAAGATTATCTAGAGTATTGGAGAGGATTGCTTAGGTTATAAGAGAATATTATATCACTTTCATAGGAGATTAAAACATCATGGAATTTTGTATCTATAGGTCCTGGAGCCAATGTTTTCCAGATACTAGGAGATTATGGTAATACATACTGAAATGCAGGTAAACATTTCATTATAAAAGACATAATTTTCTAAAATTATCTCTTGAAATATATCAAAAGGATTTTGAAAAACAGACAGTCCTCATTCTTGTTGCCCTAATGATTCACTTCCTTAATATCATGGCTGAGCACAGATAGCATTTGTCGCTGTCCTTGGGTCTATGTGGCTTGGCTGACCCTGACCGAATGGATGACAGTGTGGAGCAGCTGGAGATATAATGTATATACTATATATTATATTTACCTGCTATTTTAGTCTTTTTAAAAATGATCTGTACTGGTTACTATTATTATATAGATCCTCCGTGACTTTGTACGATGTTTTCCTAATACTTGGAAAATGGAGTTACATTTTGTACTCTTAGCCCTCAAACATCAGAGCTTAGAAACATAGCTTGGTAAAGTAGGGGTTTTTCCCCACTACTGATCTCATAGGTATCTTAAAGTTGTGTATAGTTTCATCAACACTACCAACCCAGAGGAGTGTCTGTGCAAAGGTCAAAGTTCAAATGATATTTTTTTTTACTGAATATGTATTGCCTTCAAACCTTCATCAATCAATCAAAAGTCAAAGATATCCCCAAAATAATTGTGAGCCTGAGTTACTCATGTAGTAATATAGGTTATGTGGCCAGAGAGAATGTTCTTTGCTACCCAAAACCTCTTGACACTCTTGTATCGTGCTGTTTTACACTTTGCATTGGTCTATTAAATTTTACAGTTTTTTACTGTATATTCTTCCTCCTTACCGTACCTATACAAAGGAATAGATGTTGTCCAGTTGACTCTGTCAGTCATCAGCATTTAAGGGACATTACTCAATGAATGAATGAATAATTTTAAGTTAGGGGTTTTTAAGGTGCATTTTGTTTTTTGTGAAGACTGAACATGGTGCATCGGGCATGCCTGGTAAGGGCTCTACCACTGAGACACATGCTCATCCCAGTTAGGTTTACTTTGTTTTGGTTGCTTACAGTGTCTGGATTTCTTCTGTGCAGTATTTTTCCTTTATACCCATCTCCTGCGTATATTTCCTCCCATGTTATAGAAAGCCCTTCTTCTCTTTCCTTGGATAATTTCTCTCTATTTTTCTTTTTCTTTGTATTCACTTCCTTTCTCATTTTAAAGCAAGTCCATGATTTTTTTCTTTCTGATTATTTGTCATAAATATTCATTGAAAAGTTTTCCGTGGCTGGGTCCTTGGGTCAAGTGAAGGCAGAAGGTTCATAAGTTCAAGACCCACATTGGCTGCGTGGCTCAGAGTGCATTGACCCCCACGGCTTCTCACCAACTCCATTATGTTCCTTTTTTGTGTTTTTGTTTTGTTTTGTTTTTTGTTTTTGTTTTTGAGGCAAATTTCTCTGTGTAGCCCCGTCTGTCCTGGAACTCACTCTGTAGACCAGGCTGGCCTCGAACTCAGAAATCTGCTTGCCTCTGCCTCCCAAGTGCTGGGATTAAAGGCATGTGCCACCATGCCCGGCTCCATTTTGTTTCTTAATCGGAGACTATCAATGGCTATCCATCTTTTAGCACTAAAGAGATCAGTAACTTCACATCTAAGGAGAAGGCTCGGAGAATAAAGCACTTGTCACATAACCATGAGGACCAGAATTCAGATCCTGGGCACCCAGGTGTGTCTGGTGGCCCTCTTGTAATCCCAGTCCTTAGAAGACAGACAGAGAATTCCCAGAGCAAGCTGGCAAGCTAGAGTAGTCAAATTGGTGAGTTTCAGTTTTAAATGAGGGGCTCTGCTTCAATATGTAAGGTAAAGAATAATCAAGGAAGATACAGTATCTCTGGCCTCCACATGAGCACCCACACCTGCATATGCAATGTGTGCCCCTCCCCCCTACACCACACATATGAAAAGAAAAGTTTGGGAATTTGGAAAAGGATTGATGGTTTCCCTCTTGATCATCTTTCTTCACCTGCGATTGTTTCCATAGCTAGGTAAGCAGTAGATAAAATGCATGCCGCCCGGTTCCTCTTATCTGCCTGGGTTACTCTGTACTGAAACTGGATTCCTATGATGAGTCTTTTTCTGCTATGACCGTCTGTGTTTTGGATCTTCCATCACTTGGATCATTGGGCAGTCTCAACTGCTCTGGGGGAAGTGTCCAGCTTGCCCAAGGTCTGAGAGTATGTTGGTGGTTCTTCGTGATCTACCTCCTTTTCGTCCAATTTCACAATAGTCGGCAGGTTTGCAACATGGTCTGTGGCTGAAGTTTGTAGCCATGACTTGTTTATTTTACTAGCAACTAAACTGTTTTCCATTTTGGGTTCCTTTTGAGATTTTGAAGGGGAAGACAGATTCATGTTTATAAAGCCTGATCTTTAACCAGAATCCACTGGTCTTTCTGTAACTCCCTGCAGCTTTATGCTATGTGGCATAAGGTCACCAGTTCCATTAATCATCAGGCTTAGAACTTAGACTGGAAATCTTGCTAGATTATATTTGGTTGCATAATTTAATATCCTTCACTCTGCTCTATTCCCGCTGCCCCACCCCAAGCACCTAGGGGCTTGTTTTGTTTCTTGTTGTTTACTAGCATAGAGTTTTCCTCTCTTCAATTTCTCTAAATTAAGTCCCAAAGTTACCGGGCCTCAAACTGGAATGCAGTAAGTTGACAGCTACTATCACCACCTCCGTAACTGTACTCATCATTGCTCCTATTTATTTAACATTTAATTTGCGTCAGTAGAGCTGCTAAAGAGATCCAAGTACTCTCTCACGGAATCTTTCCAATAAGCTAACAAAGTTGAAGTAATTTAAACACAGGGATATGAAAAACTAGGGTTTAGTATTTAGAGATGCCGAGATATTCGTTCCAGAAATACTTTGAGAGATATTCCTGGGTAGTTGGACTTTTGTGATGTTGGAGGCCAGACAGGCAGGAGAAAATGAAGAGAACTTGGTTTTTTTGCAACTAGAAGGGAAATGGAGGGAGAAAAGGAGCCAGCCTGCTGGAGGCTAGCCCAGGGAAAGAGTGATTTAACTTCCTGGGCCTGTACATTTGAGGTGTTGGGCCTGCCACTACTGTACTGGTTGTTTGCCCTGCCTCTACTCTCCCTCCATGCCCAAAGCTTCAGTTCAGCTGCTTGCACAGGGCATGGTGCTGCATAGGAAAGAAAGGACTGGATTCTTTCCAGTCCTTTCTGGTTGAAGCTGGTTGAAGTTGCAAGAGACAGAGCTTGAGTGAGACTGGGGACTTGGACTGCAGAAGCTTGAAGACAGAACCCCTAGAAAGTCCTTTTGGGAGACAGCTCTTATCTCCATTATTAACTCTAGGACTGTGGTAGGGCTGGGACAAGAGCAGGGGGGATACACTCACCCATTTATGTCTCAAGAGATAGATTACCATTGGCATCCAGACTTTTATGTAACTGTGGGGAGTAAGACACAGAGATTCACAAAGTGCTTTAGGATATTTGGCAGAGGAAATAACTTTTTACTATTTAGCAAATATGCACCTTCATGCTAAGGATATTCAGGACTGAAATCCAGAACATTCTTCCCTAATATATTTACATTACCAGTTCATTTCTATCTTAGAGAATTCTACTCAAATTCTCTTTTCCAGTGAGCTTTCTACTGCTTCCCATTCAAAACGAGTTGCTGTGACCCCTCTTTCCATACTGAACCTCGACCTCTCCAGGTATTTTTCTGGAGAAAGAATTCGATACTTCTGAGTGTATGATAACAATATTATTTTGCCTAAAGTTTCTAACCAGATGTAAATAAGAACAGGGATTTTTTTAATTTTTAATATTTTTTATTATATATTTTCCTCAACTACATTTCCAATGCTATCCCAAAAGTCCCCCATACCCTCCCCCACACTTCCCTACCCACCCATTTCCAATTTTTTGGCCCTGGCGTTCCCCTGTACTGGGGCATATAAAGTTTGTGTGTCCAATGGGCCTCTCTTTCCAGTGATGGCTGACTAGGCCATCTTTTGATACATATGCAGCTAGAGTCAAGAGCTCCGGGGTACTGGTTAGTTCATAATGTTGTTCCACCTATAAGGAAGAACAGGGATTTTGTCCTACCATTGTATATATAGTGCTGTTCCTAGAACTTAACATTTGAATGATGCCCACTAATTTATGTATATACTCAATAAATATTTATGATCACGTATGCTATATAATATAGGATATGATCTCTTGGGTTTTATAAGTTCCACCTGACCATGGGCAACCCAGTCCACTGGCGTCTGAGCTCATCATGTGGACCAACCTCCTTCACAACGAGCCAATTTTATGTCATGCCCATTCTCACATATATCTGCATCTACTTCTTGATTTACTTTGAAGGAAAGTCAGTGAAATCTGACTGGGTGCTTGCACGTCAATCAAACACCGGTTATCTCAGTAGCACGAAGCCACTGCACTGATCTTCTAGGAGCTGGTACTCAAAGCTGCTGCAGAAATGGCAATTCTGGACAGAGTGATACAGGCAAGTACTTGATAGCAGGGTCTCTGGGTCCAGGTTGCATTGAGTCATATCTCTGTGAGCTTGGCAACCACAGAATCGTCCTCACTGCACAGGTGTGAGGAAACCCATGTCAAGACCATGAGAAGAATAGTTAAAGTCAGAGTCTGTTGTCGTCCTCCTGGTGAGAAACCTCAGTCAGCTCCAATCAAGAAACAATCCCTAGAAAAGGAGACTCCTCCGCACTGTCTTACAGAAAAATCAAAAGCATAAGCTGTAAGGGTAGATGACATCTTTCTCTGTCCCCCATTCTTCATTTCAATTGCTGAATAGTCCAGATGACCAAGGAAAGAAATTCAGATTAGAAAATGAAAGAAATTCAGATTAGAAAACGAAAGTCACAAAAACTTCGCCTTCAGAAAGGAGCTGTTCCTCTTTTGGAGTCAACTTTGTCCCTATATCAAAATGCCCAGGGTAATTAATTCAGAAAAAAAAAAGTTTGTTGTTGTTTGGTTGGTTTTGTTGTTTTGTTTTGTTTTTACTTGGAGTTTAAATATTCTAGTGCATGATCATTTGGTACCGTTGCCTCAGGTCTGTGGCACATCCATACATCCCAGTGGCAATGAATGGCAAATGAAAACTACGTACTCCGCGTGCAGAACACAAGCATGACAGGGAAGAGATTGGAGTCTCGAGTGGTTCATGTTAACTGTGAACTTGAGAAGATTTAGGATCACTGAGGAGATAAAGGTCTGGGTGTGCTCATTAGATTGTCTCCAAAGCTTTCACCCGGGTGACAAGATCCACCCTGAGTATAGATGACACCACCTCATTGGTTGGGAGAAAGCAAGCTAGCATGTACATTTATTCCATCTCTCTCTGCTTCTTGGGTACAGACGCGATGTTACCAGTCACCCAATGCCCTTGCTGTTATGCCTCCCCAACCATGATGGACTGATGGAGTCAAAAGAATCCCTTTCTTCTCTAAGTTGAGTTTGTTGGGTATTTTGTCACAGCAACAAGAAAGGTAACTAATAGAACATTTCAAAGTGCCCATTGGGCATGCCTCCAATGACCTAAAGACTTCCTACAGGTTCCACCTTCTTTCATCTACTCTCAAAAATGCTACCCTTTAACATACAAAGACACTCATCTACCACTCAACAGTGACTTTGACCAAAGAGGAATGCTGTGTCAAGCTCTGGGTCCTAATCAAGGCTGTACAAATTCATAAGGCCACCTGACCAGCACTCATTTCTCATAAGTCAACTACAATACTAGTAAAGCCACACTTACAGAGTCGTGTGAAGATGGAGCAATTAAAAGTAATATTTATAAAAATATTTATAAATTGTAAATAATACTCTTAATACAAATTGATTGTGTCAGTCCAGGAGCAATAAAGAAAAAGAGTTCTAGAAATGGATTAGGAAGAAGAGCGTCTAGGTCTGTGTTCTGGTATGAAATGTGTGGCTTTGAGCTAATTATTCATTCTTTCTAAGCCTTCTTCTTTCTCTTCTTTAAAAAACCAATTGTATGTGTGCATTCATGCGGAGGTCTAACAGCTCATGTGTGCTCTTCACCTTTTACCTTGTTTGAGGCAGGGTGCTCTTGTCGTTGACTGCCCTCTATGTCAGGGCAGATGGCCCTCAAGTGTCTGGGAAGTCTCCTATCTCTGCCTCTCATCTCATCATACAGCACTGAAATTACAAATACACAGTATACAGAGGTCACTACTGACTAATGTGCTACTGAAATTGGCCACCTATTGGGAGTTCCTTTGTGAACACAAGCATGTCAGAGGGATTTATATTTGCCAAGCCATTTGATAATAAGGTGAAACAATCACTTTAGCAAGATCTTAGGTCCTGTACCATGTTGTTGTTGTTATTTTAAAAAAAAACTGCAATTGATTCTGTTAAGAATATGTAATTAATTCCACTTGCTATAAGAAACAAAATTGAATTGACAATAGAAATGGAAGTACTTACTCTGACACTTACACTTTCCTCCTTAGCTGTTACTTCCCCAAGGACAACCCTAATCAACTTTAGGACTGTGCACAGAGGTTGTTTTTAAGTCTGGTGAGGGCTAGAACACAGACTGCAGTGGACATGCACAAGCAAGTAAACAGATAAGCCTTAGCTGACCGAGGAACTGCAAGCCAAAACAGAGGCAGCCAGCCGGCTCACTCCATGGAGATCTGCTGCTTCATTTTCCTATCTATATGTGAGGCCATAAATCCACAGGGGAGGACAATGTTTAGCCCTGTCTTAAACTTTATGCAACTTCCTCTGAAGAAATCACAGACCTATTTTTAAATTCCTCATGTTTACCCTCTGGGTCACAGCTCTGAGTCAAATGATGGCTAGAAACCACCAGATAATCTTTGCAAAAACCCTTCTTTCCCCATCTTTTGGCAGGGGTCCTGGTCAGTTTTGTGCCAACTTGACTCAAGCTGGTGTTGTTTGGGAAGAGGAACCTCAACTGAAAAAATGTCGCCATCAGATTGCCTGTAGGTGAGTGTATGGAGAATTGGTTTGGGTTAGTGATTAAGGTGGGAGAGCCCTGCTCACTGGGTATGGTGACACCCTTGAGCAGGTAGTCCTGGTTTCTATATGAAAGCAGGCTGAGCAAACCAGTAAGCAACATTCTTCCATGGTTTCTGCTTCAGTTCCTGCCTTTGGGTTCCTGCCTTAAATTCCTCCCCTGGCGTCCCTCAGTGATTGAATGTGACCTGAGAATTGTAAGCTGGTGTAACCCCTTTCCTCCCCACGTTAATTTTGTCATGGTGTGTTTTCACAGCAATAGAAGCCTAACAAAGACAAGTGAAATGTCTCCTAATAAGACATAGCTGCCTCATTTCATGTTAGTTTTTTCCCTCTTAAATACTTTTCATTTGTATGAAATACTGGCAGTGACAGTAGATACTCACATGAGAGAACTTTAAGGCCATCTTCAGTGTTCCATCCACACCACCTCTAGGGAGCTACAGTGGCAGGGCTGAATTTCTAACTCCCCATCACATGGTATGTCTAAAGTGTCCATTCATTGTCTTATTATGGCCATCTCTCTAGCTGTGGAACAAGTCATTAAACAAGTAACACGGAATGTCACATGTCCTGAGGATTCCTAAGAAGAGTTAGTCATAAAAATAAATGTCCACTCCAAAAATCAAACCCAGAAAAAAAAAAAAACAACAGAAACAAAAACATAAATCAAAGCCAGAACACAAAGCTACTGAGACTAAACGGGATAAGACAGAGGCCCCTTCCATCATGCCAGACTGAAATGTTCTACTAAGTTTTGAGCAACTGTTTGCAGAGGTATAAATTAAGTTCAATGGGACCATAGAAGAGAACAGATGCTCTTTATCTCCATTGATAAAGAGAACAAGAGAACGCATGCGATCTGAGGTAAGGAAGAACTTCTAGCAGTGAATCCTACACTGATGCTAACAGGAAGGATGAGGACCATGGAAGGGCCCAGAAGTCACATCCTCTAATGGATGCTTAAAGTACACAAACTCAATGACTGCCATGTCACTGTGAAGCCTTGATACTTCAAGGATTTTATAATAGCCCCCCCCCCCACACACACACACTTCTCTGTACACTCAGGAGCTATTCCACACTCAATGACTGGACCTCCTTATAAAAGAGCATTAATACACACTAGAAACAGTTGTAAAAACTAATTAGAAACTGTCATTTTAAAGAGAAAATGAAGCTGAAGCTTGGGTAAGGCCAAGAGCTGAATGGCTCAAGAGAGCTCTGAGTGCAGAGTTAAGGGGTTAGAAGAGTAGCTCAATGATTAACAGTGCTTGCAGTGGACCTGAGTTCAGTTCCCAGTTCATGTTGTATGACTCCAGCTCCAAAGGATCTGATACCTTCTTCTGACCTCTGAGAGTACCTACACACACAGAGACATACACAGAGACACACACAGATACACACACACACACACACACACACACACACAGAGAGAGAGAGAGAGAGAGAGACAGACAGACAGACAGACAGACAGACAGACAGACAGACAGACAGACAGAGAGAGGTTCAAAACTATATGTAACTAGACACACATAATGCTCGTGTGTTCTTATCTTGACTATTGATTATTGGGTATACCATGTGTGAGGGGAATCTAGAGCCTTGCCTACACATCTTGTGCCAACACTCACTGCCTTCAACCCTTAGGAATCTGGAAACCAAAGATTGGGAATAGAGATACTGAAGAGAAATAGAATATAGTATTTGAAATTGTGACAGACATTCAGAGTCACCCTATAAGGCATTGAGGTCTATTTGACTAGTGAAGTCTAATTCGTCAGTATTATACTTGGTTTTGATTTTTCCCCTTTGGGTGATTCACATATTAGACAATTTTCTAGAGAAGATGGTCAAAAATTCATGAAAAACATCTTCAAATTATGAAGTTGTCAGAGGAATTTTATCCTGCATTTCTTTGACTTGACTCGTTATTTTAGATATTTTTATTGATAAATGCTTTTACTATACTAATTTTTATTTTGCATGTGTGCCAATTTCCAAAATGAATTCTACATCATAACAAAATGACATTAATTCTAAAAATTCTAGAGCAGCTCAACACACACACAAAAAAATCTGTTATATTATAAATAAATAAAACAAGGACAAAAATCCACATGATTATTTCAACAGCCTAACAAAGAGTATTTGATGCAATATCTCTTTGTAGTTCAAACACTCAGCAAATAAAAAGTATAATAAAAAACTTTCAATCCTATAAAGGGAATCTATAAAAACATTTCAGCTAGGTCCTTTGTAAAGGTAAAGGGAGAAATGTCTGGGGTGGGACAGATTGCTCAGTGGTTAAGGCACTGGATGTTCTTGCAGAGATTCAAGATTCAAATACCAGCACCCACATGGTGACTTACAATTCCTTCACTGCAACATCTAGCTGACCAAATGACTGAGCATTATAGCCGTTGTATATAAATTCAACACATGCAACTTAACCATTACAATAAAAGTGCCAAGACAATTCAATGGGGAAGAATAGGGTTTTTTTCCAACAAATAACACAGAGACAAGTGGAGCTATTCATAGACAGAAATATGAAATTGCACAGGAACCTCATACTACCCATAAAACTGGACTCAAAATGAACCATATACCCGAATAAATTACCCCAATTGCTAACACTTTTAGAAGAAAATATGGGAGTACATTTGATAAGGGAATGGTTGGTTAGCTGCATCACCAGTTGCAGATGCAACAACGGAAAGACTCAAACTAGAGTTCTTTCATGGAAAGAAAAAAATAAGTCTTCAAAGGAACATCAAGAAAATTAGATAACTCACATGTTGGGGGTAGGGGGGCCTTTAAAACCTTAACCTGATGAGAAATTTGGTATCTAGAATGTGTAAAATTTTCTTACAGCTTAATGTCAAGACAAACACATGGAAAATGTGCAAAGAATTTTCTGAAGAATATATACAAATAGTCAACAAACACATGAAAAGACACCCAACATCACTACTCATCAAGGAAACACAAAAGAAAGTCACTCTGAACCCAGCCAGAATGTCTACAATCAAAAAGACTAAAGGCAACAACTATTGGCAAGGTTGGAGAGGAATTGGAACCCTCTTACATTGCTGGAGAGCATGTAAAATGGTGTGTCTGCTTTGGAAAACATTTTGGCACATCTTCACAATGTTAAACACAGAGTTATTATATGACCCAGCAATTCTGTTCCTAGGTATATGTATCCAAGAGAATTAAAAACATATGTCTACAGAAAAACTTGGACTCAAATGTTCCTAGTAGCTATGTTCATTGTGGCTATTATTCACAATTGCCAAAAAGTGGGAACAATTTAATATCCATCAACTGCAGGGATAAATAAAATGCTGTGTGTCTGTGTGCAAACACGTTTTATTAGAAAGACAGTCTTTGATTTTTGAAGATTAGAAGTTATACACAAAGTTGGAGAGAGCAAAACCCATTTGCAGTTCTATGAGCTGAGTAGCAATATTTTAGATGGTCGTTCATGTGTTCATTCATTCCCATCTCTTTAAATACTAGCAAAATTAGAATTGGCTGTCTGTAATAGCTTAAGGCACACTCATTTTACAATAAAATATTGTGGATCCCTTTCCACGGCAATAAATATTATTTTACTTTAAAGTAGAAAAGTATTTTTGTGCCAATATCTGAAGCCAAATATTTTAAATAGGAGTCACCTCTGCTTTCTTCTTTCCTTCATCTAGTCTACTATACCTTTCCAAGAACAGTATGTATGGCTCTCTTTCGTTTCCCCTTCAACCAGTCAGTATGACTTGAGTTTCTCAGATAGTTATTTTATTTGTTTAAACACTAACGGATTTCACTAAAAACTTTCCTTAACATTTGTATTGTTTGCTTTTAAACTCTTTTTATCATGACACAAGAAAACACAACATGAGATTGAGCCTCTGAACATATTTCTAAGCATGCAATATATGGTTACTGACTCTAAGTGCAGTGTTGTACAGCAGATCTCCACAGCTTTGTTATCTGCATTATTTGAAATGTATAGACTGTTAATCAGTACCTCCCATCTCTTCTCTTTCTAGTTGCAGGTACCCACCATTCCACTTACAGATTCTATTAATTTGAATACTTCAGATACCAGCTATGGATGCAATCGTGATGTTTTGTCTTCCTATGACTGTTTTATTCCACCCAACATGATGTCTTCAAAGTTCATCCATTTTGTTGCATATTGTGACTTAAAAAAAAAGTTGAGCAATACTCCACTAGGCAATGCACTCTCTTCTATCAATCCACATTTACAGTGTTCCCACATGGCTGTTGTTGGTAATTATCCAATCTCAATGAGCAAGCAATATCTCTTTGATATCTTAATTTTGAGTGAGCCACAAGAACAGGTTGTAAATAAAGTGCAGAAGAGGTAGAGGCCGCAGTGGTCAGTATGCAAAAGAAGCTGAAACTCAGTTCCCTTTGATAGGGTTTCTCATAATGTCAAGTTCTCAAGGCCATGAACTGGTCTTGGGGTGGGAGGAAGAGGACTAGACTCAAATACTACAAGACAGTGAGAGATCTAAACATGATAGTGTCCAACAGGAAATCGAGGCTTCCTTTTAAACCTGAAGAAGAGTAAGAAGAGTTTCAGAGAGAGAGAGAGAGAGAGAGAGAGAGAGAGAGAGAGAGAGAGAGAGAGAGAGAGAGACAGAGAGAGAGAGAGAGAGAGAGAGAGAGCAGGAGAAGGCCAGAGAACCCTCTCCAGAGAGCAGCTGTTAGAGTACCTCTCCCAGGAAATCCTACTGAGGAATCTCAGGTCAATGCCAAGAACAAAGGAAAAGAAAGATTTCACTTTTATAACCTTTTAGAGGTGGTTGAGCATTTCATATCACATGATCTAGTTCAACAAAGTTGAAACAAACAGGGCTAAATACAAGCTTCTGTATTACAATAGAGGTCTGTGAAACAAGATGCATAGAGTGACTATGGGGTCTCGGGAAGGCACGAGTAGAAGGATTGAGAGCTACATGGTGGCACTTTACTCAAGGTTCTCTAGCGTAACACAACTCGCAGAATGCATCTCTCTATTTATAGACATAGGTGGTGGTCCAGCGAATCCAACAATGGTTGACAAGCAGAATATCTAGTAGCTGTTCAGCACACAAGTTGGATGTCTTAGTTGGTTTTCAGTATAAACTGGAATCCCAGAGAATTAGGCTCTAAGACCAGAGAGGAAATGGAGTTGCCAGCAAGGCCAGGGCAAGCAGGCAAAGAGCAGAAGCTCCCTTCATACATGTCCATACATAGACTTCTAACAGAATGTGTGGCCCAGATTGCAGGTAGATTTTTCCCAACTCAAATATACCCAGAAACTTAGAATACCCAAGATACAAGATACAATCTGCAAAACACATGAAACTCAAGAAGAACAAAGACCAAAATGTGGATACTTTGCCCCTTCTTAGAACTGGGAACAAAACACCCATGAAGGAGTTACAGACAAAGTTTGGAGCTAAGATGAAAGGATGGACGATCTAGAGACTGCCATACCCGGGGATCCATCCCATAATCAGCCTCCAAACGCTGACACCATTGCATACACTAGCAAGATTTTGCTGAAAGGACCCAGATATAGCTGTCACTTGTGAGGCTATGCCGGGGCCTAGCAAACACAGAAGTGGATGCTCACAGTCAGCTATTGGATGGATCCCAGGGCTCCCAATGGAGGAGCTAGAGACAGTACCCAAGGAGTTAAAGGGGTCTGCAACCCAATAGGTGGAACAACAATATGAACTAAACAGTACCCCCGGAGCTCATGTCTCTAGCTGCATATGTATTAGAAGATGGCCTAGTCGGCCATCATTGGAAAGAGAGGCCCATCGGTCTTACAAACTTTATATGCCTCAGTACAGGGGAATGCCAGGGCCAAGAAGTGGGAGTGGGGGGGAGGGGAGTGGGGGGGGGGAGGGTACGGGAGGACTTTTGGGATAGCATTGGAAATGTAAATGAGGAAAATACCTAATAAAAAATTTAAAAAATAAAAGATCTGAATTACGAATGTGTCATTCTACATCAAAGATTACGGACTAGAAGTTGATCTTCCCATTTCAAGTCCCTCACAAATGTGACCTCCAAGTAATTCCAGATGTACTCAAGATGATAACCATGAACAGCTATTAGAGTGGATATTTGAAAACAGTCCTTTTTAGTTTGTTTACAGAATAAAACTGTATTAGAATAAACATATATTTGTTCATGTTTTGCCTATATATTCTTTGTTTCAGGAGCTTGAATTATCTGGCCACATTGCATACACAGCCAACAAGGAGTGATAGATACTTATGCTCAGCCTACTTTCTCCTTTGTATATAGTATGGGATGCCAGCCTAGGGAATGACGCCACTTTTAGATGGACCTTTATGCATCAGCCTACCCTATAACCTGATCTTTCATAGACATGTCCACAGACTAAATCATTCTTTGGAGGTATGGCTGGAGGCTTATTTCCCAGGTGATTCCAGATTCTTTCAACATGGAAGCAAACTCCAACCATACTTTCCTATGTTCATGTCCTTGTTTTCTTTCTTTGTTTTTTCTTTTAAAGGATAACACGAAGTTTAACTAGAGTTTAATTAAACTAATATATACAGGGGTATAGGGTTATTTACTGTATCATAGGCAACGTAACAGTGGCTCCATCTCTGAAGGAGAATGACTCCCCATTCCTCAGTAGCCATTAACTGTCAGTAGCTCTCAACTAGAGGTGGGTCCTCATGAGTCCCTTTCCCATCCATAGTAGAATGTCCATAGTCTCCACGTTGTCCAGGTCTTGGGCAGGTAAGCATGGCTTTTGAGTTCATTAGTGCAATGGCCATGTTGTGTCTAGAAGAAAAGGTTTCATAGCGCTTTTCTCCATCTTCTATGTCTATCATTCTCTTTGCCTCTTTTTACACAGCTTCTCAATTGTCACAGATTCCCACAAGCAGTCTTCATCTTCATAGTTGGATAGGAAGGCACTGGTGCCCTGTAGCCTCACATCCTGGGGTCCACTGAAAGAAGAAGCCTAAGGCCTTGTGGTCCTATTTCTCAATACACTGTTTAGAATTGCCTGGGCTCCTCAGGGTAAATGATAGAGAATGGGGTTCTCACTGTATCTCCATGATACCTACAAAATGTAACCTATAGGCTCAGAGTTCTAGGGACAATGTTAACAGCTTAAGAAATAGGGCTGTTTGATTACTTGCCTGCTGTACTCAAAGAGACACTCGAGGAGGAAGATGGAGGCTCGGGGAGCAGTGCATTACTTTTTCCTTTTGTAATACAACATTACCTTTGTCTATCCCAGAAATACCCTCCTCCCCCAGTCAGACCTTCAAGCCAGCCACATATCAACACATCCTACAGGGAAGGTGACTAGCTGGCCTATTTGTCTAGTCCTAGTTGTTGCATATTGTGGTATCATGACTACCCATATCTCTCTTTGCATCCTTGGGACTGTCCCTGTGCAGGTGGCAAATTATCCAGACACGTGTATCACAGGTATACACCAGTATTCTTGAATTCTTGAGTCAAAACCCAACCCCATTATCTCCTGGTCCTGTGCCCTGACATGCGACCTATATTCTCTCTACTCCACTTTATTCATCTATTACCTGGGGTGCTAATGACAGTGTGCACCCTCTGGGATTGTTATGAGGGCTACATAGACCCATTCATATACTTAATATGATATCAAAGTGGAATAAAAGCCATTTCAGTTGAGATAAGTTGAGATAACTAAATTGATTTATTGGTTGCTTGAACTTTCATAAATGCTTCAGGGTTCCTTCCTCTACATAAGCGTTATGGGATGTGGAAGAGAAATGCCCAGTGCCTTCTTAGTTATGCAGCATGGGAAACCGAAGCTAAGTGGAGGTTGAGGATTTTCAGATCATCAAATGGTTAACACATAGTAGGGGTCCTGTCTAGAAGCCCCCTGAACACTGTGATCAACTTTCAAGTCTATATAATGAAGGAAGTTTTGGCCTAGACCAGGATCTCTCAGTGTGGAGCCTGAGATCCCTGCAGCCATGTCTCCCTTGCTATTTAAAGTAGGTTGAAAGATGTATTTCCACTTGCTTGTAAGAAGTTAAATAGAGTAACTTTTTTTTAGTTAATTTTTAAATTTACATTCCAAATATTGTTCCCCCCTGTTTCCCCTCCCAAAGTTCTTCACCCTGCCCCCCCTTCCCATTGCCTCTGAGAGAGTGCTCTCCCTACCCCATGCATCCCCCTCCCCTGGGGCACCAAATCTCTACAGGATTAACCTCATCCTCTCCCTTTGAGGCCAGACAAGGCAGTCCTCTGTCACATATGTGTCTGAGGGAAGGGCTGGCACTCAGACCAGTCCAAGGATGCTCTTTGGTTGATGGCTTAGTCTCTGGGAGCCCCCAGGGGTATGGAATAGTTGATGGTAACATTTAAAGTTTTATATTTAAGTTTAAGCTTTCACTGGATGAGCCAGAAAGTCTACACAGGCAATGAGAAGCCCCGATTGGAGATCAAGGCTTGGGGGATATAAAAAAATGTTAAGGTTTTAGTCTCCTATGCATGTACAGCTCAGCACAGCATACACTTCCAGGACAGCCTGATCACCATCCGCGTTGCAGTTGTTTGTCCTTAGTCTTGCATTCTTTAAGCACACTGTAATACGCTATTTACTGAAACGTGATGAATAAAGAAAGCTCATGCTGAAACACGTTAATGTGCAAATAAGTGATGCTCTTCCTGCATACTGGCCTCCTGATGCTGCCTGCCAGAGTCTATTGTATTCTTTTCAGAGTCCCAACTCTTCGTCTCTAGGAATATGACTGTGTTTGAAAATGGGATCTTTGAAGTGGTCATTTAAATGAGGGCTGGGGAGATGGCTTTCATTTGGCAAACATTAATTCAAATCCCAACAATCTGTCTGAAAGTCAAATAGAGTAGTGTGTGTCTATAACCCCACTACTTCTATAGAGAGCTAGAGAGTTAGAGGTAGATACAAGAGAATTTTAGATACTCAGGGGCCAGCTAGCCTAGCATGAATAGCAAAAGACAAACCTGGTCTCATGTAACTTGGGAGGTGAGGACCATGGGTTTTCCTTTGATTTCTGTACCAAGAATATCTCTACACTCACACAGAGAGAAATACACATATCATAGACACACACCACACTCATGCACACATGCATACATGCACACACAGACATGTGCACATATAATATACATACCACACATGCACATACACAAGCATACATACACATTATATGCACTCATACCACATACACACTCACAAATTTCCACAAATCATACATATACATTATAGACATACAAAATAAATTGCTTTTTTAAAAGTAAGTAACTAGGCAAATCTGAGGTCCTGAAAGTAGCCCCTAATCCATTGTGATGGATGCCCTCATAGGAAAAAAGAGGTTATGACACAGGCAGAGAAAGAAGCCCAAGGGAAGACAGAGAGAGAAGCCAGGCCTCTGGAGGCAAAGAGAACTGAGCAGCCCTGCTGACATCTTGACCTCAGCCTTGCTGCTTCCAGACTGTAAGACCATAAAGCTCTGCTGTTTCAGAGACTTGGTCTGTGAACCTTTGCTACAGCTGCCACAGGAAACTCATACTAGTATCTAAAGTCAGGTGAAAACCACTACATGCTAGGGACTTTGGCACAATTTTACAATATTGGTCACTAAAATTTAAGTCTCTGATTTTTTTTTTCATTATCTTCTGATAGCACAATTCAGAAAGTTTCAGAAAGCAAGGGACAGCTTGTCTGTGTCACACAGATATTGAAGACTGTCAAAGGCTGGGTTAAAATCCAGTATGTCCAATCCTACGTATCATACAGGCCAGGCAAACATCTAGCAACAACATCAACATGTCATTTGCAAACAAATGTTTACAGATTGCAGCCTTAAAATGTCTCTCCAGTGTTTCCACTTAAAGAAGACTACAAAAAATAATCTCTGGAAATTAGTTATTATAAATATAATATGCAAAAAAGTATTACAAACAGGCAAGGAGTTTATTTTGATGTCATAAAGTATCAATTTGCATCTTAATGTGAATATGTGGTTCAAATCATCTTATATACATAAGCCTCAATTGAAAATAATTGGAAAGCAAAAAATAAATGATTGAAAATTATAGCATATACATATGATTATAAAGGCACAGCTTAAAATAAGTATTGAAGTAGAAAAAAATCATATTATAGAAACAAAACTTAAAGATTATGACATAACATATCCAAATGAAATGAATTCAGCCATTCATTCATTTATCCCACACATTCCTTTATCCCACAAATGTCTTCTGAACATTACTTACTTTCCAAGCAACTACGAAAAACAGGGACAGATCACAGGAAAGATGTGAGCTCTGTCTCTGCAGCGCTTACAGCCCCCAAACCAAACCCACACATGAGCAGAGCAGTCCCCGTAAGTCCTGAGAAGTGACTGGGGTGGGGAGCAAGCCAGGGTAGACAGCAATAGACTCAGTGCCTCTGGGCCACAGCAATAAGAGGCAAGAACTGGGAGAAGAGAAATGAGTGGTAGGAATCTTGCAGGGCCTGGGCTCCCTGAAGGGCGGAGCCTTCCGGTGTTAGGGGAAGAAGTGAAGGGTGAGGTAGCCTGTGCTGAGAAAGTGCCTTGGAGGTGGTGTGTCACCGATGACAGGAAGCAAAGCACTTGAATAACCCAGGAAAAGACGCTTGCCACATCCCAAGTTTTGGACAGTTTACCACAGGTGTGGCAGCAGAGATAACAAGTAGATTGGTTTAAGATATCTTAGTGAAGGAACTGACAGGACTGGATCATCAAACTCGAAAGAGTGGAGAGGCTTATAAAAGGGCTAGAGTCAGCCATGACCCTGAAAGCTCTAGGGAAGGGAGGATCCCACGTCCTGAGATAAAGAGGTGTGTGTGTGTGTGTGTGTGTATGTGTGTAGGCATGTTTGTATGTTTGTGTATGTGTGTGTATGTGTATATGTATGTGTGGATGGAAGTATGTATATTGTGTATGTGTGAGAGTGCATGTATCTGTGTATATGTGTGTGCATATGTGTATTTGTGTTTGCATGTATTCATGTGTTTATGTGTGTGTATGTCTGTAAGTGTACATGTATGTGTATATGTATGAATATGTATGTTTGTATGTGTGTATATGTGTATGTGTGTATGCATATGTGTGTATGTGTATATGTACCTATGTATATGTGTGTATGCATATGTGTATGTATATATGTACATATGTGTATATATGTATGTGTATTTGTGTTTGCATGTGTGTCTATATGTGTATGCATATGCGTGTTTGTATGAGTATTTGTATATGCATATGTGTGGAGGTGTGTATGTGTCTTGTGTGTGAGTATGTGTATTTTTGTATGTATGCTTGTGTCTATGTGTGTGCATGCATGTGTATGTTTATGTATGTATATGTATATTATGTGTGTACATATGTATATGTGTGTATGTGTGAGTGTGTGTATGTGTGTGTGCATGCGCGCGCACGCGCTTGTATGTAGCTGATGGCTACAGAAAGGTTTCTCTAGGCTTGCTGCTTTTGTTGCAGATCTGTGAAGACACTGAGTGTCAGGCCTTCCTTTTTTTCTGCCCTGCTACCTTGGCACACTGCTCTCCTCCATACACAAAATGATGATAACTGTACTTGCAGGCACACCTGGGATTGACCTCAGAGGATTAAATGGAAACAAGATGATGATAAGCTGACTCTGTGAAAGGAAAGATTTTCTAAGAGACTTTCGCTCATTTTCTTAGCAAAATTTCTGGCTCAAGAGATGCTGCCTACAATTGAATCAATTAAATACTTACCCAAGCCAGAGTTCTCTGACTTAAAAGTGTGGGATAGGCTTCTAATAGACTATCACTGCTTGAATTTTAGCCTGAATGACACATGTTTCAGTGTACTTAGATCTTAGCAAGTACTTGAGTGTTGGCAAATCTGACCAGAAATCTGGTGGGGCAGTGTCCTGTCTTTGATCCCCCAGTCACATTCTAGCTGTACCCTCAGGAACAGAATATTTCATTTTCATACTGTTTGTACCATGTAGAAGCACCATACAGGGTTTGATGGTATTGCTATGGTCACATCAGAAGTCCTGAGGGGGCATTTCGACAAGTGGAAGGCCACCTTTCTTTTCATACGCACTGCCTTGCAATCTGTAGGAGACTGAACCCCTAGCTCTAGGGCAGTTATCTAACACTTCGTCTCCAGGAAAGGTTAGATCGCCCGGGAGTCTCAATTGCCTCCCCAGCAAGTCCCTACAGTGGTGGGACTTAAGCCTCTGTGCATTATGGGACACCTCTGTGCATTATGGGACACCTCCAGTCTCAACCTCTTCTCCCTCACAGAAAGGAGAGTCCATGCAAGCACTTATTGAGTTACTTCTATGTGAGGACAGAGCATACCAAGACCCAGTCTGGAAGCACTTGATACATTTTCAACATTAGTGCCAGCTACTTCAGTTAAAGGAGATATGTTCACTTTTTGTTATAAGAGAAAAATTCAAACTGGATCTAATCAGCGCCCTCAGTACACTCAGTATATTCAACAAAGGGGAAAGAATAAAACAGTCTTCACTGAGGGCAATCTGCAGTCTCTGAGGAGAACTTCAGCCAACAATAAAGGAAAGGGTAACAGAGTCGAGCAAAGGAAGGCTCTCGTGTGAGAGCGCTCTAGAAAGTCACCCCAGTGAAAACAAGGACCCTGAAGACTGCACAAACCACACACCAGTATCAAATCTGAGATTTTCTGCACATCTCAAGCTATTTTCCAAGTGCTTGGAGTTTGGCACAGCCTCAGCTCACAGTTGGGAAGTTTTCCCTGTCAGTCTGTCTGGATGCCTCCATCTTTCCTTCCTTTTCCTGTGGTGAATATCCAGGTAATTCATTGGCTCCACAGTCGTGACTTCATGCATGCTAGGCATCTTCTCACTGTCTGTGTCCTTGCCCCTTCCTGGGGTTCCCAGAAGCATCTGAACGTTACATTCACACATGGTTTAGAGAGGTGCCCATCTCTTCCTCTCTGCCACCTTTAGTGCTAGGAGGGCTGTGTCAGGATGTGAAGACACTAATACCACGTGGGAGACAGAAGAAGGACGGGGGCTGTGGGTGCCAGTCAGGGAGAGACAATGGTTGCCTGTACTGTTTGTAAGGATGCTGAGGGGTTAAATATGCCCTGTGCTGTTCCAGAGGTGTGGAACTAGGCTCAGAGGCATATGCGGGCTCAGTGCAAGACAGGTTTTGTCATCTCTGTGGAGCCAGAAAGACAGAGACAGCGAGCTGCCTGATTTACATACACCACAGTGATTTCTTCCTCTGTTATTTGTAAGGATGCATTTTTGGAAACTGAAAAACTAATAAAATTGTTCTAGACTATAATAAATAATTGAAATCCAAGATTTTAAAGTGCCTTTTTGTAAGTGTTGGGCACTGTATACCAATGCTCAGGGCACCACTGGGTCCTAAGAAGTACTCCATGAGGCAGAGGAGAGGGTTAAGTCTAAAAAAAATGTTCATCTTGGAATTATGAGGACCTGAGATTGCTCCTTGGAACCCACATAGAAAATGGCAGATAATTTCCAGGCAGTGGGAGGGGAGAGAGGCGGATCCCTGAGGCTTACTGGCCAAGCAGCCTAATTTGCTGAGTTACAGACCAGTCAGAGGCTCTGTGTCAAAAACAAACAAAGTCACAATGCTACCATTATTCTATCCTCTATACATACACACACACACACACACACACACACACACACACACACATGTATGCACGAGTGCACATGTGTGCGCACACACACACCCCTCCACACACATAAATACACAAGCTCATATAGAATATGTGCGCAGACTTACTAAAGAACTCTCTGTGATTCCCTGCTGAAGGCATGGCTAGACGGTCGGATGGAAGCTGGCAGAGTTTGGGCAGTGTTGAGCATCTACACCACACAAAAAACAAGGATGAGTGCAAAGGCCCAGAGCCATCCTTTCCCTGATCAGGGCCTCGTCCCCAGCCTCCCCTTCCTCTTTAGCATCTCTCCCATGCTCCAGATGAAAGCGCTCCTCTGTCACATGATTTGGAATTAGCTCTTCCAGATGAGAATGTTTAGTAAACGGCAGTCTGTAAGCCTGATTAGGCTTAAGTGACACTGTGGTCTCTGTTTGCTTTAGCGTGGTTAGCCAGAGAGTTAAACACAACCATGCCATTGCAGAGCTCTTCTGAGAAGGTCCTGAGTGTGAATTTACCATCTGGCCTATGCAGCTCCTTTGTTCAATCGCCATCTTTGACAGTGCTCTGATCACTAGCTGTATGTACTTTAGGGACAGGAGGAGTAGGCTGCTCTGCTCCTGCATGCATGGTGCGAGACAGAGATGAGCTCCACTCTTGAAGAAGCCGGTCAGAGGAAGCACAGCCTGCATGCATCCTCGGGAAAGATGGTCAGAACAAAAGGGAGGTTCACATTCTTGGCAGTAGCAGACTATATGCATAGCTTCTGTAGGTAATCAGAACCAGTCAGTAGCCAGACCTATACAAAAAGAGGAAGAGAAAGGAACCTAATAGTATTGATTATGCAATACTATTTGTTGCTATTATTTTCACATAAAATCTCTTTTGATAGTCCCCAAAATTTGACAGTGTAGGGATTCATGTGCCCATTTTACAGACAAAGACACTAACCATTAGTGAAATACAATAAGTTGCTTTATATTACACCACAGATGCAGATGAACCAAGACAGGCACATCTGTCTAAACCGGAGTCTGTCACATTACCACAACCTCAAAGATAAAAGGGTTCAATACCATATTCTCAATGCTTTATGCCGTTAGTGTTTGTCTACAAGCCTAACGGAGCATCATTTTAGACAGTGTTCTCCTTTTAAAAGTGTGTGTGTGTCCACCTTTATATGGGTTCTTGAAATGAAACTCTGGGCATCAGACTTGCACTTAGCTCCTCCCCAAATGCATCTTTTACTCCCCTAAAATGCCCCATGCAAATAAGACGAAGAAAGGTTTACGCTGCATGTGCTGCCGAAGCGAGCACAGAAAGGTTTACGGTGAAGCCAGCCTTTTCCAACTCTGTTCCATCAGAAACCTGGGAAGCAACGTCATGAGAGGGAACGTGTGGACTTGGGTTTGTAAATGACCACCTATTTGCAGAGGTTGGGGCCCAGTGCCATCCACTTTGGAAGGTGGCTCCCCCATTTCTTAATTTTCCTGTGTCTACGAAGCAGGCCCGTGATTGCTGCAAATATTACTTCAAAAATAAAAAATAATTCCTTTTGGTAGGAAGATGTACTATAACCCAGACCCACAACTTACTAGCCACGTGATCTCATACAGGGGGCTCCCCTTTGTAGCAAGTTTCCTCGGATGACAAATGAGATGGGAGTAGAGGTTGCAACTACCTTAAAAGACTGTCATGGGACCAGTGAAGAAAACACACCGATATACATTGTCTTCTGTAAAGGGCTACTCACACAGATTGTCAAATGATGTTAGTCTTTATTATTCACTTAGTATCCTTCTACAGGACTCAAGACACTTTTGATTTGAAGTTATAAGAAAGAGCCACTCACTCGTGGTGGCATACATCTGTAATCTCAGTTCTTCACGTGGTGAAGGTAGAAAAATCACAAGTTTAAGGCCAGCCTCTACTGCATAGACAGGCTCCCTTTTAAAGATACAAACTAACTAACTAACAAAAAAGTAGAAGGGGGTGTAGAAGAGAAGAAGACAGAAGTGGAAGAGAAAGAAGAAATTTAATAATAAGGAACCCATAAAAAGAATGGTTTGGGTATCTGTTCCCTTAATTCACTAAAAAAAGAAGAAATTTTACTTTGTGTTATATGAAAGTTGGGGTTCCAAACTGGGTCTCAAGATTTCCAATCAGTGCAATGACAGCATCCTACAATAAGAACTGGCCCCTCGCTACAGCTACATTACACATCGCAAAATAAACATTAGCTCTACTCTGAGAAACTGAAGAAAGAAAGCATATCTCTAACAGCTTCCAATTCTTCTTGGTACATCAACTACCAGATCTCAACTTCTTCCTTATAAAAAGTCCAAAGAAGTCCTCACAAAGCACAAATGGAACTGCCTCCACCTAGAAGGTGGGGAGAAGAGAGGAAAGAGTTAATGGGAAGGTCAAATCCCCTCTCCCCACAGTAAGTGATAAGGTATAGGAAGGAAGGCAAGCCTTGAGGTTTTTTCAGGATTGCACTACTGCTGCTGGTTCACGCATGGTGTCTGCCTGCTGAGAGGATTGAATTGAAGCTGCTGATTCATATTTGGTGTTTGCTACAGGACTAAACTGCTGACAAAGAAGACTGAGCTCGCCCCCAATAACTATTACTGAACAGGTCCACTTCCCCCCATCCTAATAACCTTTCTTGTCTACTATCTCTGGTGGGTGGAGAGTTAGAGGAGAAGTTGAACACTTATTAAAGTAAGTTGGAAAAAATTGTATGCCCACAGCAAAAAATAAACATAATAAATAAATATGAATTGCTTACTGTGTTTACCTGAACAGTTTAAAACATGTAAGTCAGTATGGAAATGTTAAGTTGTTAATAATAATGAATTCATTCTCAAAATATGCCCATTTGCTCTGCTGTTATGACATTCCCCCTCACTTTTAACTCATACTTCTTCAACAAATTGTACTTGGGCAAACACTCAGCACTGGTCAGATAATATTTTTTATTTCAAAACGTCAAAGAGCTCTTTGCCATAGTGTTTTATAAACCATAGGATTATTTGATTATTTAAAGTTGGGAGAAGCATTGAGATGCCCATGACTCCTGACTTCCCTAAGGAGTGTTAACTGAATAAATGAGTAGCTGTGGTGCTCAGCCCGGCCTGGATATCATTTTTGCCCACTGGTCTGTGACATGAGAGAAGTCAACAGAGAAAATGTGACTTGAAGGCCACTTCCTGTTTCTGAGACCTTAAAGCAGTGGAGAACCTTAGACATGAGGATCAGAAGTAGAGACTGAGATTAAAGTGCTATCTCATTGCTAACTCCCTAAAGGAGTTTCCCGAGATATCTGTGGGAGGGTTACAGAGAGAGGGAGGATGTTGGGGAATTGGTTCAGTGGATAGAATGCTTGAAATGCAAGCCAAGTTCAATCTCAAGTACTCAACAAAACAAAACAAAACAAAACAAAACAAAACAAAACAAAACAAAACAAAACAAAACAAAACAAAACTGGAGCTTGTGGTGTGTGGCTGTAATCCCATCAGTGGGGAGGTGGAGACAGGAAGATGTCTGGAGCTTGCTGGCCAGCCAGCCTGCCTAGTCTTCTTGCTGTGTTCCAAGTTAGTAGGAAAGCCTGTCTAGATTTTAAGAAGGTGGACAGTGCCTGACGAACAATACTTGAAGTTGTGCTCCAACTTACATACACATATGCGTCTGCACACAGGAACACTCACACACAAAAGAGAAAGTAAAGGAGGGGGCTGTGAGGAGGACGAAGAGTTTCACAGCCATGTGAGACAGTAGCCCAAAGCCAGAGCTCAGAGTCCAGGATGCCAGCTCACCCCAGTCAGTTTGAAGAGCTATATGCAGGACTTTGGTTCTAAAGGCCTAGAATGAACAGCTCGTACACGGATACCTTTGACATAAAGACCATTCCCCTCTTCACCCTCACTGCACAGCCTCCTTTGCTCACTGCCCTCTGGGTCCTCAGACTCTTACTCTGTACCTTAAGTTGGACTCAGCTCTGCCTGTTTATCCTGCACAATAAAAGCCACTCAAAGTCCTGCTCCTGGCTATCCATGAGAGTGACCACAGAGGATGGTAAAGGGTCAGGGAGACAGTGCAATCCTCAGCAGCCTCTTCTGGGGTCTTTAAGATGCTTTTAAGGGTGACATCATCACCATCACACCACCAGTCTTCATCATCACCGTCATCATAACCATCATCACCATCATAATCATTATCACAAGTGTAGTTCATATTTACCGAGTACTTATACACTTGGTAATATTTTAAGTACTTCTATAAAGTGGAACATTGTGGTTTCTTTGGAGACTCAGCTTAAAATGATGTTTTGCTGGGGCAGACAGGTGAAAGAATGTTTTGCTAGAGCAGACATGTGAAAGAATATTTCGCTGAAGCAGATACAGGTGAAAGGATATTTTGCTACAGCAAACATGTGAAAGGACACAGGATGTTTACAAAGAATATAAATATGACCCCACAGACAGTGGGAGTTCGAGCATTGGTTTGCTTTGCTCCACCTCACTATGGACACATGATGACACACATGCATCGGTTTGCCTTACACTGTAGGGCTAAGCTTCAATTGTGGTGATTTCATAGAGAGAAACTTGCCAAAGAACTTCGTGTGAGGTTCCTGCAGCGTCTTGTCAATTCCACTGACTTGAGCCACTTGGCGAGCTTCACAGTTTCTTCAGGGTTGAACTTCCCCTGCTGATTTGTGTGATATCTGCTGAGAGAACGGGACTACAGCTGCTGATTCGTGTTTGGTGTTTGCTAGTGGTCTGGACTGCAAATAACAATGAAGATTGGAATCACCCCAAAAAACTATTTTTAAACAGGTCCATGAACCCCATATCCTAATAAACTTTCTTTTCCTCTGCCTCTGGTGAGTCATGAGCTAGATTAAAGTAGGTTGTGAAAAATATGGAGGGCATAGTGGAGAGAGTGAATTTAGGTTACTCACCCAGCTACTAAATTAGAGAGCCAAGATTCCAAATCCATTCTGACTCCGGTGCTCCCAGGTAACATTATCAAATGTTGTTTCTCATAAGATAGAAATGGAAGGACTGCAAAAGATGGCTCAGTCATCCATGAAAGCATAAACTGGGATGTTCAGAACTTATATATAAAGTATGATGGTATATGCCTCTAATACCAGAGGAAGCTAGTCTTGCTGAATCACTGACCTTGGATTCAGTGAGTGATGCTGTCTCAAAACTAAAGAGTAGAGAAGTAAAAGATTGTGCTTATAGCCAGCCTGTGACATCCACAGTCAAGAATGCACACACACACACACACACATACACATACATGTATGTCACAACACACATACATGTAAACTAAAATACAAAGAGATTTTGATACTTGGTCCTTATTTGCTTTCTTCAAGAAAAGTTTCCTAATTTACTAACACTCAATAGAACTGGGACCTCCCCCTCCCCCAGTATTATCCCTCATTATTTTGAAACCTTAAATCTGCCCTCTATCCTCTTTGAAACAGATTCTATATTTGGAGGGAAAAGAACGGAAAGGACTTTTTGATTTCTCAAATATAAAACACATGCTCTTATTTTACTTGGAGAGAAGGCAAGCTCTCATAAACTCAGATATAGATGACATGGTCCATCTTACTGACTTCTGTTCTGTAATATAAATGGAATGCATGCTTAGAATGACTATAGCCTTATAGAAGTAGAGAAAACGTTATATCCCTTACTATGGACAGGAGCCACTTAGCTCAGACAGTTATTTGAGACCAGCCTTTGGAGGACTGAGCTCACACTTTTTCATGGCAGGTATTTCCTTTTTAGGAAGTTGACAATACTGTGGGACACTTTTTGCTAAGAAGAGAACAGGAGACCAATTCTCTGAAGGAGGATGACTAGAGTTCCTTCAGGGAAAGAGCTGTATGTCAGATGACAGAGCAGGGAGCTAAGGTGGGTGCACAAAATTCAGAAGTTGAGGTTTGGCCCTTGAGCCACAGTACCACCTTTGTGCTATGAACTATGCCTTTTTTCATTTTCACAGAACTCCCTGTATGTCTTCAATTAAACTTCTAGACCTGTCCAACTATGATTTGGACATTTGGAAAACAGGCCAGCGCTCACACTAGAAGACAGACATGGACATCAGGACTCTGGAAAACCATGTGGCTGGGATGAAGGCTGGGACAATGATGTAGATATGTCACTAAAATCTGGAAGTGCGCAATAAAAGGAAGGAGCAAGAGAGAGAAAGAAGGTAGGGAGAGAGAGAGAAGCTGGGACTTTGGTAGCTTGAAATATAAAGAGAATTTAATCACAGGCTAAAGAAGTTTAAAATAAATCTTAAAAGAAATTGTGAACAGTTTCAAAGAACTAAGCCACTATATAGTAGAAGCTGCCATGTTTTGTTTGCTAATGGAAATGTCTTGAATATTAAAAAGAAAAATACAAATTTTTATGTAGAAAACTCTGATGGATTTGTGTGTTCTATCTTATAAAATAGCACTAAAATGCATAAAAAGATAAATCTAAATAAAAATTCCCTTGTTCTTATACTTACATACCAATACTACTTACTCCTAGCCATTTCCAAGTCAGTAAGTATAAAATGATAAGGGTACTTTAACAATAGCACCTTAGTATTACCAAAGCTTGATAAAACTAGACGTTCAAAATGAAGGGTAGGAGTAGAAACAAAGATTCACTACCAGCTCCACATTTAAATTTATTTCATAATTTTCACTTGAAGGAGCTGTGGCACATACACACACGTACCATGTAAACAACTGCAAAATCCCAAGGCGTTGCCTTCTAGTTCTGAAGAAGCAGGCTTCAAGTTAAAAAAAGAAAAAAATCCTCTAGTATGCAAACCTCAAATACCAATTTCGATGATCTATGTGCTTGATATCCACATAAAACCGCCTTTTACATTCTCGAGATGAGGGTACACTTGTGGAATTTCCAAAACCTGCATTCCACGAGAATGGAATACAGCGTCCAATGGTGTGAATCAGAAACAGAGCATTTTCCATTGTGCATTTCCTCCCCACTTACTGCAGGCTGGCACTAACAAAGAAGCAGTCTGGGATGCAAATAACTGCTGCCTCCGTGTGTAAATGTGACTGCTCTCCTCCAGGTCAGCACCAGTGTAGCCTCAGCAAGTCATCTTGGTTTGCTGAACTCTTCCTCTGCCTTCCTTTCATTCACTACAAAATAACCCACTGGGATGCTTCCACTAAACACCTTACCCTGTTGTTTTTCCTCTATGGATGTGAATAAAATCACAGACCAGTAAACAGGGGCACTAAAATTAGGTGCCACTATTCCTTGTGATGGGCTCATCCATATAACTAAATACAAGTTTGATATCTGTAAAAGATTATCATCAGGATGATAATTTCCCAAATACATTCCTGAACACAGAGTGCCGAGATCCTCAAGGCCACATCACTGAGACAAGCTAGAGAATCAGAGTGGCCTTGAGGCTCCTGGGTCTGTACCCTCTGGGTATAAAAAACAGAGTAGTAAGGACCATTGCACTTATGAATTCACAGCCACTGGGACTGTACAAACAAGAATTATACAAGAGCAAGCCAGCCAAAATCCCAGGCTAGAGGGAAAGGGACCCTAAGGGTCTACCTCCACCTGAGGAACTCCTGGCATTTGAGAATTACTGGGGAAGAGAAAGGATAAGGGCTCTAAGACACTTCCTATGCCCCACTAGATGTTCCACACCCATGCATAAACAGGGAGCTTCAAGTGTCCATTAAGAAAAGGAGAGCTAGGTGTAGGAGTACATGCCTTTAATCCCGGAACTCAGGAGGCAGAGGCAGACAGATCTCTATGACTTCAAGGCTAGCCTGGTCTACATAGAGACCTTGTCTCAAAGAGAAAGAGAGAACATGGCATTGGGAGGGAAAGTGTTGGTAAGGGATGGATTGGAGAGAAGGGACTAGGCAATGGGTCTGATCCAGGCGCATTATATGCATGTATGAATATTAAATAAAATACCTAAATTAAAATAAAAAATAAACACTTCAAAGGAAAGGAAAAAACTAAAGGAATATCTGAACCACCCATCTACCCCTCATTTCCAATCACATCGACTTCCTCCATTTACTGTTTTCTGTCTTAGCTACAATTCTCTGGCTGTCGATGAAAAGCTTGAGGGAATCTATTGGAGTTTCCTTGTTGATAGTAGGATTCTTTGAGTCCCTTGAGACACATTGTCTGTTTCACTTTGAAGGAGCTCTCCTTGCTATCCTATGCAGCGACTCTGAGTTGAGGGTATTCTCCTTCTCACTTGTCCCCTAAGTCCTTGCCATCCTATCAGGTGTTTGACACTGGCTTCATCCAGGGTTCTCTGCCTCACAGCAACCTGGGTTAGGTAGAGACTTGTTCTTACAGTTTTCATTCATATCAAATCTCCAAGGCCTGACAGAAGAGAGGAAACTACTGTCAGCTTCAGTGTTGGTACAAGGCCAACACAATGGATCTGAATGAATTTGTAACCTTGCAACTGCAAAATAAAACAAACCCAGGCTTTCAAGGCTTGATATCCAACTTAATGTGGCAGTGGTGGCTCAATTCTTACCTTCTTGGCTTGGGTGAATAAAACTACACGATCAGTAGCTGTCTTTTATGTTAATTTGTTCTTCTTTTGCTGTGATAAACACCATGACCAAGAGCAACTTCGGGAGGAAAGGGTTATTTCCACTTTACAGTGTACAGTTCATGGTGAAGGGAAGTCAGGGCAGATGTTCAGAGCAGGAACCTGGAGGCAGGAACTAATGCAGAAGCCATGAAGGGATGATGCATATTGGCTTCCTTCCCATGGCTTACTCATATCACCCATGAGCACTTGCCCAAGAGCAGCAGACCCTACAGTCAGCTGGTCCCTCTCACATCAATTAATAAAGTGCCCCACAGACTTGTCAATCTTGTGGTAGTTTCTTGATTAAAGTTATAGCTTTCTAAATGACCCTAGCTTGTATCAAGTTAACAAAAAATACAGTGCCCTTTTCAACCACTTACAGGAATAAAACATCATCTTTTCTCCCCCATAAAAAGAATAGCAACGTTCAGAGTATGAAAGAATTAGTTTAATTTAGTCATATGACCTGATAGGTCACCCAATAATATTAAGGTCTTACTTTTTAAAACTATGTGCTTGATGGAGTTGTGGTGGTTTTAAAGTGTGCTCTGCTGTACTTTGGCAATCCCCACAGCTCTTGCCCTGTGAAACAGCAAGCTCTGGGTTCAAGAGAGAGGCACTGACTCAGTATGTAAAGGTACAGAATGATACCGGCATAAATGCACACTCACACACACACACACACACACACACACACACACACACACACACACACACACACACGCCTCCACGTACACATGTACACCCACCCACATCAAACAATCATACACACCTACAGACACATACACATGTAGATAAATATATTTTTTCTCTTTTTAGACAGGTCTTTCTCTAAAGGTTTATCATCTGGATAAGAGAAACCCATGGTCTAGAGAGAATTACTCCTCTATGATGGAAGGGAAAGCCATTCTAATTAATCTTCTGAATGCCAGCAAATTACAGTTTTCCTGCATGGCTGCTAGGAATGTGCTGTACTGGTGTGTGTGGTGTAAGCACCAGTGTGCATAGTGTGATCTGCCCTTGTGTGTGTGTGCGTGGTGTGAGCTGCACTGTCATGGCATGGTGTGAGCTGTACTCGTGTACATGGTGTGAACACTGCAGCTTGTAGTCATTTCAGAAGGCTCTTCTCCAGCTCTCCTCTCAAGTGAGTATTGACCAATGCTCTCACAGGCAAACATGGATTCTCCACTTTTTTTTGTCTCTCCCGTATTCTGCTACATGAACTTGAGTTTCCCCCAGACCCCCAATTCTATCTCCTTAGCTTTGAGGATCCATCAGGCTCTTTCTAAGTTTCCCTTATGTCATCCTAGATCATCAAGGAGATCTTGTTCTTCAGTATAACAATTTAGCCTCCAAGAGAGGTTGGCTCTTTTATATCCTTGAATCAAATAACACATGTGACTGTTTAATGTGAAATATCTCCTACAGGCCCATCTGCTTCAACAGTTGGTCCCAACCTGGTGGCTGTTCAAGAAGACTATGGAACGTTTGGGACATGGGGCCCAACTGGCTGACTTAAGCCATTGAGAGTGGGCCTTCCAGTCCATTCTATGCTTTCAGAGTTGCCAAGATATAAGAAGCTGTCCCCTCGGGACCCCACTACTGTAGATAAAGCTACCTGACCTCCACAAACTTACTACTGTGGTAGACTGTACTCTTTAAAACAATAAGCCAAAATAACCCTTCCTCCTTCTTGTCAGGTATTTTGATACAAAAAGGGCGAAAAATAACAAATACAACAATACAAGTAACTCAAAGGTATTTCAGAAAGAAGCAGTTGATTGCAACCCACCAGAAAACACAAATAGAGATAAACAAAAGGAATATTAAGATGTAGGCAAAAATAGGTAAAAGAAAATTACCAGAGCAGAGTGATGCTAACAAATCAAAAATGTAGCCATAGACAAGAGCACTCAAGTGACTCAGAAGACTGGACTCTTTCTTGGCACTTGAATGGGTACAGACTGCCATCAAAGAATGCTCAGTTTGGCAGAGCCTTTTGGCAACTGATACCTTTTCATAGCAAACACACTGGGAATGGAGTCACAGCAACAGGTGTCTCAGCTGGGGCCCTGAAGGGATCTGTAGTTGCCAGCCCTACAGACATATTTCATCTTTCAGGAATAAAGTACTTTTTTGCATATGGACACTGTTGTCTATGGGGCTCTCACTCAGCCAATGACACCGGTGACTGTCAAGCCAGCCACTTGGCTTGGCTGCACAAGAAGAGAAGACCCAGAGTAAGGCTAGAGCTGTCAAAACATAGGCCCATTAATCGTGATGGAAATGTCAGTCTCCTGAGACTTTCAAGAACTGTACACAACATAGCACATCAAGAGGTTCTACTTCAACGAATCCTGAAAGCGCTCTCCATCTTTCTGGGATACTGAAGGCTCATCTCTCAGGGTTGACTGTCTATTTTATCTGACATTTTATATCCAGAAAAAAAAATGTTTTACCCATTTTATCAGGTTTTTAAATCACTTGTTTCAGATAGATAACTGCAATGTTTATTCCTCTATCTTTGTCAGAAATAAAATCTCCCAAATTGATCTCTAGAGCAATTACATAAATCTACATTCTCAACCACAATCTATATACATCCCAAACAACTCCTGGGTTATTCGGATTTTGGTTTTGTTTCTGTTTTTTTTCTTTCAAGAATTGAACTATTTCCACGGGGATTTACTGTTTTCTATAGACTGGTCTTAAGATATACAAGAAATAACAATGTTTAACCTAACAAATTATTCTCTAATTATAGAATTTCAGCTTATAGATGGCAGATATGCCCAGGACCTGGGAGATTTATAAACTCCAACACTCTTTGCCACCAGAGTATTTCTATTATTTAAGTGTAGCAAAGCGGTTAACTCACTAAGGGTAACAGTTCTGCGAGACTGTAGTAAAGTTTCATGTAAGGCATAGACGCTTACACGCACTTAATTTCCTGGACAGGGAGTACCCCCAGAGCTCTTACCTAAGAATTATTCCTTCAAATTGAGAGGAAGATCAAAGATTAAGTATGTACACACACAGGATGTCCTAGGTCAAAGGTACCACATCAGCTCACCGAGACCTTTGGTTTTGGAGGTCTTCTCCCTCTCTGCAGACCTTACTGACACAATTAAAGGCATTCTAACTGGTCAGTTTTGTTTTGTTTTGTTTTGTTTTGTTTTGTTTTGTTTTGTTTTGTTTTGTTTTGTCTTGTCTTGTTTCTTTTGCAATGGCTACATTTTTTTTTAGAGAAAGCCAAACATTCACTCAGCCTTGTGAAGCAATCTCATTACCTCCAAACCTTGCAAGTCTCCAGGTGATTTCTTGTGAGTAAATAAAGCTCTCGATGCTTTAAGAAAAGTTGTTTGGAATTCTCCAGAACGGAGTATTCTATTCTCTTCCCATCAGGGTTTGAAGAGAGAAGCACTGAAATTCTTCAGTCTCTCTACACCTGGACTCTATCAAATTTGCAAAACACCCAACTCTGTATTGAGAAGGGACAGAGGTGGGAGAAGTTGAGGGAAGGATGAAGAGAAGGGAGAGAGAGAGAGAGAGAGAGAGAGATAGGGAGAGGGAGAGGGAGAGGGAGGGAGGGAGGGGGAGGGGGAGGGGGAGGGGGAGGGGGAGGGAGAGGGAGAGGGAGAGAGAGAGAGAGAGAGAGAGAGAGAACTCATTAAATTCATTAAAGATGTCCATATAATCTTTACTTCATATTTGGTATTTCATATTAACATTTCTCTTTATGAAATAAGATGTGTTTTGTGTTCCCGGTGAATGTGATGAAATGGTTTAAGATCTACATTCCACGGCTCTTTATAACAGACCAAAACAGCCTTCTCTGGTACTCCAGCGCTGGCATTCCAGCTTGCAGAGGGATCCCAGAAAGTAGTTAATTCTTTAGTATCAGAATGTTCTCTGGATAGTCTCAACTGTGCTTCCTCTAGGGAAAACACAAATCTGCTTCATGCTCCGTGTTTTTTTCTTATCCAACTCAAGAGAAGTGTGCTTCAGGAGAAATGGGACACCGCGGTCACGGTTTTATTTCTTGAAATAACATGGTCTCACTTCCTTGTGGATGTGAGTTCCCAGACTCATCAGTGAAAAGTTAGCACATGTTTTCTATCAGAAAACTCTATTTTAGAGGCTCCAAAGCTCAAACTGCCAACCTGTCTTCACTGCTGAGTTTGAACTCAAATTTGGGAACTGAATTCGAAATATTTCAGATATTTTTAAAAGAATGCTAATTTATGCTTTTGGGGTGCTTCTTGAGAAATAGTTTTAGCATGGCTCGTCCTCAGTGCCCTTTCTCCATGTACAGTCACTAGGCCTTTTAAGTACCCCAGTGAGAGACTTGCCTCGGGCCTTGCCATTACTCCTATGAACACAAGTGTCACATGGGTCGCCCTGTATTGTGGTGTGAATGTGAAATGTCCCACATTGCCTCACACGTCTGAACACTTGCCCTCCAACTGCCAGCTTTGCCCTCCAACTGCCAGCTCTGCTCAGGGGAGCCTTTAGAACCTTTAGGAAGTGAACAAGGTTGGCATGACGAGCAGGCCTTGAGATTTATAACCTCAACAACTTCCTGTCTGCTCTTTCCTTCCTGACTTAGAGCCTGACTTACAGGCTTCCAGAAGCCCCCTGCTGCCTGTAGCTGCCCACCACCTTGTCGTGACGCTCTCCACCTCCCCGTCACGATAACTGTTAACCCCTCAAACCATGAGCCAAAATAGGCTTCTCCTTTAAGTGGCTTCTTTATAAGTTTTCATGATAACAACAACAAAAATGTAACTAGGACCCTGCTTCCTGTCTCCCCTCATTATTGACACCACAGTGCCACAGATGGAACTTCAGAGACATTCAACACTGGGTCACTTTGGGGCTCACGGTGTCTTCTCCACCCCCCAGCCCGTAAGTGACGCTGAGATGGACTCTCCTATAGGAGGCCTATGCTAAGATCAGGGAAATCCAAAATTCCATTTCTTTGCTAGTCACCATCCTCCTCTTTCACAGTTTGAAGCTTCAGTGAACGGTCTTGTTGAATTTTAATTAGTTAATCATTTAATTTCTGATGGAAAAAGGGGAGAAGCCTTACAAAGCACTAAGTAAAACCTCAGTTCCTTACTGTGTATAGAAAGCCTTCTCTGAATAACCCCATCCTTTGAGAAGCCTCGGACACCCCAGGATTCCCATGTTCCACTGAGCTTCTATACAAGACACACCACACGGACTAGTTTCTTCAGCAGACCACAGCTGATAAAATGAGTTATTATCGTCTTTGTGATCTCTGAGTATCATAATCCTAGTTTTCTGTAGTCTTCACTCGTATGTTGTAACTCTCTTTCTGCCTGGGATCACACCTTACTGATCTTTAACATCAGTATAGTGGACACGGCTTTATTAGCACATAGTAGGTATGCTTAGATAAGCTACCATTTTCAGCTGTGTATCGCCAAATATTTTTTTTCATTTTAGTTATTAGTGTCTATCTATGAGTCTGTCAAAATTCTATATTTAAAAGCAGGTAACCAAGGCTAGGAGTGTAGCTCAGTGGTAAGGCTCAATTCCCAACATTGTATATTTTATAAAAGTATTATTAATTCTACAGCAAATGGTACTTATCAAAGGTAAGTCTCCAATAAACTTGGTGATGTTTTAAATCATATGATCACAATTCTAGACTAGAGGCAGAGGTGTTAATAACATCTATAGTATTGTCATATCTCAGCAACTGTACATGAGCGTGTTGCTTCTGACACGGGAACGAAGAACTGGGCTAGAAAGAGATCACTCATTTCATCATTCCGAATCATTTTCATGGTGAATTTAGCCAGTTTTCCATAGCTTACAAGACTCCAGGCTGGCTTGAGTTTCTTGCTTCCTTCGTTGGCAAGACTGGACCAAATCTTCGTAAGAGATGTGTTCTCAGAAGGAAAGGAAATATCCAATCTGGGCCATCTGACATGTACCAGATGCCAAGCGCCAAACAAAGACTGCTCAGCTCAGCTTTGCAAAGATTTGATATCTTAGCTGTAGCCACTTGAGTTAAGACTTGGCCCTGAGAATGGCCAAGTTAAATAAGTCCAAATCAAGGCTCAAATGATCTCCACATCTAGTGTTCTTAAATCCGCATGAAGTTCCTAATCTAAGAAAATAAATTTAGAATGTGTCAGACTGGGTCATGTCCAGTGGACCTGTGTACTTTGGAGAAGAAGTATTTGGCTCATGGTTGCTGTGAAAACCATTTTCTCCCAATATGGAACTTAAGTTTGGGGACTACTTGTAGAGATAGAGCCAAGAGAATGCTGGCATTCCATCAGATTGCCATGCAGGAGTGTACTCCCTTGAAATCTTTGCCTCTAAATAAAGAGGGGAGAGACAAGGTTTCAGAGAAGAGAGACAGGGTCTCAGAAGCATTGGAAACCATTGTGAAATCATTGGAGGATGCAAGAAGGGAAAGACAAATTTACCAGTTCTTCTCTCTAAAGGTGCCCATTACAGGCACAAAGACAAGAACTGTAAAGGGTGAGATATGGGCCAGCCTGGTCTATGTAGTAAGGTCATTCAGGCCAGTAGAAGCTATATAAGAAGACCCTGTCTCCTGTTAAGAGTGAAATGGTGAGGGGATATGTTTTAAAGACCAGGCTGGCTGGTCAGATCTGAATTTCTGGATCCAGTTGGACTCCAAGGTACAGTCAAGAGGATTGGTTTTCCAGCAACCAATTGGCTAGATACATTCAGCATCCTTTGGCTACAGCTGACTATCATTTGCTTATCTGAGAACTACTTTTGACAGTCATTGTGTGGTACTATGAGACATTGCGTACCTACAATACAGCATGAGTAGCACCCCCTTAGAGGTGTTTAATTCATAGTTCCCACTCAAAATCACTTTTGAGAACACAAGAACGCATCATGGCTACTGGTGAGTGTAGCATGTCATGAACACTTGACCGTACCAGCCAATCACAACACTAAGATTCTCCTTAGAAATTTTAAATTGGGATTGCAAAAATGTCTAATTTGTATGGATTGCTGCTTGAGAGGAAAGCAAAGTGAAGTTTAGTCCTTGAAGGAGGTGTGTTGTGTGTTTGGTTGTGTTTAAATAAAGGAGTATCTATCTAAGGCTGCAAGGTCTACACAGGGGGAGAACATAAGCCACAGGCAAAGAGAGGGGTCATGCCAAGGCTCCTGACAACCTTTCTCCTCCTGGAAGTAAATGTCACTGAAAGGCCAGTTTCATAGATGGTCCATGAGGCACTTTCATCCTTAAGACAACAAAACTCCCTTGAATTAGTGAGTTACCAACAACAACTGAGAAGTCTAACAATGATACTAAATAAAACAGGTCCCAGTAGTAAAGTAGGTCCTTATTTCTGAGTATTTTAGTCTTTTTTTTTTTTTGACTCATTTGGGACTCAGATTGTTCTGTCTATAGACCCATCCAGACTGTGTGATATCAACTCATTTCTAAAAATTCTTTATTGATTTTTTTTGTGTATTTCACATCATGTACCCCAGTCCCACTCATCTCCCCATTCCTTCATATCCACCCTTTGTCCTTGCAACTTTCCCCCAAATAAAAAGCACACAAACAAACAAACAAAAAACAACACAAAAAGCATAGAAAACATCTCAGTGTGAAAGCTGTAGTATGTCACAGTATGTTCCACAGTATATCCCTCTGTCCACATCTTCACCTGGAAGTGCTCATTGCAATGACTGGATTCTTCCCACTTATCCTGTTGTTGCCCTGGGCCATGGAGATCCTGCAGCTTTGGATCAGCAGCACTGGCCCTTTCATGCATCCCAACCATTCATAGATGATAGAGATTTTGAGGTGGGTTATCTCAGGGCCCTGGATCTAGGGGCCTGTTACAGGATTTTCCCCGTCCAGTTACATTAGGGCAGCAGGAGGACTGTGATTAGGGAGGGAAAAGGGGGCGGAGCTAAGACTTGCAGAGACTGGGAGTGTTTCAGAAGAGGTAAAGAAAGGGAGATGGAGGCGGACGTGAACCAGCCTGGCTTTAACCAGCCTCAGGTAGTTATGGTATCATAAGGTTAGAATAATTGAAACAAAGCATTTATCATTATCAATTGGTTCTGAAATTATTGTATTGACATCTTATAGATTGATTATTTATTGATACATCAATCTGATCGGTTAATTATAAGCTTTAAGAGTTTTGATTCTACCAGGTAAATGGGTGTTGTGATGGCTGACTATGGGGTAGACAGACATTGTGTGGGGCTGGGTGGCAACAAGAGGAACTTGGGAGCTCCAGCCCCACCGGAGAGTTGGTGGGTGACAGAGCCAGCAGGGCTGAGAGGCACCTTTGCTTGTGAGTGTCTGGCAGCAGCGATCTGCCAAGGGAACACCCGCCCAGAGAGAGTTGAAATCACCTGGCTGGAACTATGTTGTCCCCTGGTTGCTGGTGGTAGTGCAGGAAGCCAGCTAGTCCAATTTTTAAAATGTTTCCCACAACAGGGGCCTGGGTGGTAGCAGAGCTGTTCATCTCACTGATGCCCCCTTGTCCCCACCACCAGGCCCATGTCTCCAGCACTGCTCTGGCTAGACTACCCAGAGCTGCCATCGGCAGGAAGCAGGGTCAGCTCTCCTGCTCTCATGCCATGGGGCCTGCTCACCTGCCTTTATACCTCCAAAGCCAGCTCCAGTGTGCTGCCCAGTCAAGGTGAGGGGCCTACTCAAGTGCTGCAGCCTGTGAGTGGTTGGGCCTGCTCTCCCACTCTCACACCCACAGGGCTGGTTCACCCATGCCTTTACCACCAGGGCCAGCTCTACTGTGTTGCCTAGTTGAGGTGCAAGATCCACTCTCCCAAGCGCTATAGCCAGTAGGGCTAGAGCTTCCACTCTCATGCCCTCCAAGCCAGCTCTCTGGACTACTGCATATAGCAATAGGGGAGGGGGAAGAGATGAAGGCATCACCCCCTCCCTTACAGCACCTCACTGTAGACAAGCTGCCGGGCCAGCTCTCCCTTGCTCTTGTCTGGGTGGATAACTCACGCAGACCCTGTCCACAAGGGCCAATACTACTGTACTGCCCAGGAGAGGGGCAAGACCCACTCTCCTGAATGCTGGAGCTCTCGGGGGACAGGGACAGCTCTCCTGACTGTTCAAGGAGGTATGGTGGTATGTTGTGGTGAAGAGTCAACTCAATTTTAAAAGCCTCTGAAAGCAGGCAGAGCGATGTAAGCTACCTTATAGTTACTGTTTCTTTCTGTGTATAGGAAAGCTCTTTAAATACAGTCTGAATGCAGCTTGCTTTCCTTTCAGCCTCTCTCATGCCTCTTCTCATGTGAATAGATTCAGGGAATAAATGGTAACCAACCACACACTGAATGCCAACTGTGAGAACTGGGCTCAGAAAGAGGTAGGCATTTCAAGATTTCTTGGGTCGCCATCTTGGTTCCGGGACTCAGCAGAATTTAGGAAATTAGTCTGAACAGGTTAGAGGGTGCGCCAGAGAACCGGACAGCTTCTGGGACGGGCAGAAGCACAGAGCCGCTGAGGCAGCAGCCTGGGCGGGCCACAGATAACCGGCCACCATCCGGACCAGAGGACAGGTGTCCGCCTGGCTCGGGAGACGGCCTCGGCCTCAGGAGCAGCGGTCACCATCTTGGTTCCAGGACTCCCTGGAACTTAGGATTTTAGTCTGCACAGGTGAGAGTCTGCACCACAGAAGCTGACAGCTTCTGGGAACTGCCAAAGCAACACAGCTTCTGAGAGAGGCCCTGTTTTGGGCCTTCTTCTTCGACCAGGAGGAGGTCCAAAAACAAGATATCTGCGCACCTTCCCTGTAAGAGAGCTTGCCAGCAGAGAGTGCTCTGAGCACTGAAACTCAGAGGAGAGAATCTGTCTCCCAGGTCTGCTGAGAGACGGTAACAGAATCACCAGAAGAACAATCTCTAAACAGAGTCAACTATAACTACTAACTCCAGAGATTACCAGATGGCGAAAGGTAAACGTAGGAATCCTACTAACAGGAACCAAGACCACTCACCATCATCAGAACCCAGTACTCCCACTTCGCCCAGTCCAGGGCACCCCAACACACCCGAAAACCTAGACCTAGATTTAAAAGCATATCTCATGATGATGGTAGAGGACATCAAGAAGGACTTTAATAAATCACTTAAAGAAATACAGGAGAACACTGCTAAAGAGTTACAAGTCCTTAAAGAAAAACAGGAAAACACAATCAAACAGGTAGAAGTCCTTACAGAAAAAGAGGAAAAAACATACAAACAGGTGATGGAAATGAACAAAACCATACTAGACCTAAAAAGGGAAGTAGAAACAATAAAGAAAACTCAAAGTGAGGCAACACTGGAGATAGAAACCCTAGGAAAGAAATCTGGAACCATAGATTTGAGCATCAGCAACAGAATACAAGAGATGGAAGAGAGAATCTCAGGTGCAGAAGATTCCATAGAGAACATCGGCACAACAATCAAAGAAAATGGAAAATGCAAAAAGATCCTAACTCAAAATATCCAGGAAATCCAGGACACAATGAGAAGACCAAACCTACGCATAATAGGAGTGGATGAGAATGAAGATTTTCAACTCAAAGGACCAGCAAACATCTTCAACAAAATTATTGAAGAAAACTTCCCAAATATAAAGAAAGAGATACCTATGAACATACAAGAAGCCTACAGAACTCCAAATAGACTGGACCAGAAAAGAAATTCCTCCCGACACATAATAATCAGAACAACAAATGCACGAAATAAAGATAGAATACTAAAAGCGGTAAGGGAAAAAGGTCAAGTAACATACAAAGGCAAGCCTATCAGAATTACACCAGATTTTTCACCAGAGACTATGAAAGCCAGAAGAGCCTGGACAGATGTTATACAGACACTAAAAGAACACAAATTCCAGCCCAGGCTACTATACCCAGCCAAACTCTCAATTACCATAGATGGAGAAACCAAAGTATTCCACGACAAAACCAAATTCTCACATTATCTCTCCACGAATCCAGCCCTTCAAAGGGTAATAACAGAAAAAAACCAATACAAGAACGGGAACAATGCCCTAGAAAAAACAAGAAGGTAATCCCCCAACAAACCTAAAAGAAGACAGCCACAAGAACAGAATGCCAACTTTAACAACAAAAATAACAGGAAGCAACAATTACTTTTCCTTAATATCTCTTAACATCAATGGTCTCAACTCCCCAATAAAAAGACATAGACTAACAAACTGGCTACACAAACAAGACCCAACATTTTGCTGTTTACAGGAGACACATCTCAGAGAAAAAGATAGACACTACCTCAGAATAAAAGGCTGGAAAACAATTTTCCAAGCAAATGGTATGAAGAAACAAGCTGGAGTAGCCATCCTAATATCTGATAAGATTGACTTCCAACCCAAAGTCATCAAAAAAGACAAGGAGGGGCACTTTGTTCTCATCAAAGGTAAAATCCTCCAAGAGGAACTCTCAATTCTGAATATCTATGCGCCAAATACAAGGGCAGCCACATTCATTAAAGAAACTTTAGTAAAGCTCAAAGCACACATTGCACCTCACACAATAATAGTGGGAAACTTCAACACACCACTTTCACCAATGGACAGATCATGGAAACAGAAACTAAACAGGGACACACTGAAACTAACAGAAGTGATGAAACAAATGGATCTGACAGATATCTACAGAACATTTTATCCTAAAACAAAAGGATATTCCTTCTTCTCAGCACCTCATGGTACCTTCTCCAAAATTGACCACATAATAGGTCACAAAACAGGCCTCAACAGATTCAAAAATATTGAAATTGTCCCATGTATCCTATCAGATCACCATGCACTAAGGCTGATCTTCAATAACAAAAAAAATAACAGAAAGCCAACACTCACGTGGAAACTGAACAACACTCTTCTCAATGATACCTTGGTCAAGGAAGGAATAAAGAAAGAAATTAAAGACATTTTAGAGTTTAATGAAAATGAAGCCACAACGTACCCAAACCTTTGGGACACAATGAAAGCATTTCTAAGAGGGAAACTCATAGCTCTGAGTGCCTCCATGAAGAAACGGGAGAGAGCACACACTAGCAGCTTGACAACACATCTAAAAGCTCTAGAAAAAAAGGAAGCAAATTCACCCAAGAGGAGTAGACGGCAGGAAATAATCAAACTCAGGGGTGAAATCAACCAAGTGGAAACAAGAAGAACTATTCAAAGAATTAACCAAACGAGGAGTTGGTTCTTTGAGAAAATCAACAAGATAGATAAACCCTTAGCTAGACTCACTAGAGGGCACAGAGACAAAATCCTAATTAACAAAATCAGAACTGAAAAGGGAGACATAACAACAGAGCCTGAAGAAATCCAAAACACCATCAGATCCTTCTACAAAAGGCTATACTCAACAAAACTGGAAAACCTGGACGAAATGGACAAATTTCTGGACAGGTACCAGGTACCAAAGTTGAATCAGGATCAAGTTGACCTTCTAAACAGTCCCATATCCCCTAAAGAAATAGAAGCAGTTATAAATAGTCTCCCAGCCAAAAAAAGCCCAGGACCAGACGGGTTTAGTGCAGAGTTCTATCGGACCTTCAAAGAAGATCTAATTCCAGTTCTGCACAAACTTTTTCACAAGATAGAAGTAGAAAGTACTCTACCCAACTCATTTTATGAAGCCACTATTACTCTGATACCTAAACCACAGAAAGATCCAACAAAGATAGAGAACTTCAGACCAATTTCTCTTATGAATATCGATGCAAAAATCCTCAATAAAATTCTCGCTAACCGAATCCAAGATCACATTAAAGCAATCATCCATCCTGACCAAGTAGGTTTTATTCCAGGAATGCAGGGATGGTTTAATATACGAAAATCCATCAATGTAATCCACTATATAAACAAACTCAAAGACAAAAACCACATGATCATCTCGTTGGATGCAGAAAAAGCATTTGACAAGATCCAACACCCATTCATGATAAAAGTTCTGGAAAGATCAGGAATGCAAGGCCCATACCTAAACATGATAAAAGCAATCTACAGCAAACCAGTAGCCAACATCAAAGTAAATGGAGAGAAGCTGGAAGCAATCCCACTAAAATCAGGGACTAGACAAGGCTGCCCACTTTCACCCTATCTTTTCAACATAGTACTTGAAGTATTAGCCAGAGCAATTCGACAACAAAAGGAGATCAAGGGGATACAAATTGGAAAGGAGGAAGTCAAAATATCACTTTTTGCAGATGATATGATAGTATATATAAGTGACCCTAAGAATTCCACCAGAGAACTCCTAAACCTGATAAACAGCTTCGGTGAAGTAGCTGGATATAAAATTAACTCAAACAAGTCAATGGCCTTTCTCTACACAAAGAATAAACAGGCTGAGAAAGAAATTAGGGAAACAACACCCTTCTCAATAGTCACAAATAATATAAAATATCTCGGCGTGACTCTAACTAAGGAAGTGAAAGATCTGTATGATAAAAACTTCAAGTCTCTGAAGAAAGAAATTAAAGAAGATCTCAGAAGATGGAAAGATCTCCCATGCTCATGGATTGGCAGGATCAATATTGTAAAAATGGCTATCTTGCCAAAAGCAATCTACAGATTCAATGCAATCCCCATCAAAATTCCAACTCAATTCTTCAATGAATTAGAAGGAGCAATTTGCAAATTCATCTGGAATAACAAAAAACCTAGGATAGCAAAAACTCTTCTCAAGGATAAAAGAACCTCTGGTGGAATCACCATGCCGGACCTAAAGCTTTACTACAGAGCAATTGTGGTAAAAACTGCATGGTACTGGTATAGAGACAGACAAGTAGACCAATGGAATAGAATTGAAGACCCAGAAATGAACCCACACACCTATGGTCACTTGATCTTCGACAAGGGAGCTAAAACCATCCAGTGGAAGAAAGACAGCATTTTCAACAAATGGTGCTGGCACAACTGGTTGTTATCATGTAGAAGAATGCGAATCGATCCATACTTATCTCCTTGTACTAAGGTCAAATCTAAATGGATCAAAGAACTTCACATAAAACCAGAGACACTGAAACTTATAGAGGAGAAAGTGGGGAAAAGCCTTGAAGATATGGGCACAGGGGAAAAATTCCTGAACAGAACAGCAATGGCTTGTGCTGTAAGATCGAGAATTGACAAATGGGACCTAATGAAACTCCAAAGTTTCTGCAAGGCAAAAGACACCGTCAATAAGACAAAGAGACCACCAACAGATTGGGAAAGGATCTTTACCTATCCTAAATCAGATAGGGGACTAATATCCAACATATATAAAGAACTCAAGAAGGTAGACTTCAGAAAATCAAACAACCCCATTAAAAAATGGGGCTCAGAACTGAACAAAGAATTCTCACCTGAGGAATACCGAATGGCAGAGAAGCACCTGAAAAAATGTTCAACATCCTTAATCATCAGGGAAATGCAAATCAAAACAACCCTAAGATTCCACCTCACACCAGTCAGAATGTCTAAGATCAAAAATTCAGGTGACAGCAGATGCTGGCGAGGATGTGGAGAAAGAGGAACACTCCTCCATTGTTGGTGGGATTGCAGGCTTGTACAACCACTCTGGAAATCCGTCTGGCGGTTCCTCAGAAAATTGGACATAGTACTACCGGAGGATCCAGCAATACCTCTCCTGGGCATATATCCAGAAGATGCCCCAACTGGTAAGAAGGACACATGCTCCACTATGTTCATGGCAGCATTATTTGTGGTGGCCAGAGGCTGGAAAGAACCCAGATGCCCCTCAACAGAGGAATGGATACAGAAAATGTGGTACATCTACACAATGGAGTACTACTCAGCTATTAAAAAGAATGAATTTATGAAATTCCTAGCCAAATGGATGGACCTGGAGGGCATCATCCTGAGTGAGGTAACACATTCACAAAGGAACTCACACAATATGTACTCACTGATAAGTGGATATTAGCCCAAAACCTAGGATACCCAAGATATAAGATACAATTTCCTAAACACATGAAACTCAAGAAAAATGAAGACTGAAGTGTGGACACTATGCCCCTCCTTAGAAGTGGGAACAAAACACCCTTGGAAGGAGTTACAGAGACAAAGTTTGGAGCTGAGATTAAAGGGTGGACCATGTAGAGACTGCCTTATCCAGGGATCCACCCCATAATCAGCATCCAAACGCTGACACCATTGCATACACTAGCAAGATTTTATCGAAAGGACCCAGATATAGCTGTCTCTTGTGAGGCTATGCCGGGGCCTAGCAAACACAGAAGTGGATGCTCACAGTCAGCTAATGGATGGATCACAGGGCTCCCAATGGAGGAGCTAGAGAAAGTACCCAAGGAGCTAAAGGGATCTGCAACCCTATAGGTGGATCAACATTATGAACTAACCAGTACCCCGGAGCTCTTGACTCTAGCTGCATATGTATCAAAAGATGGCCTAGTCGGCCATCACTGCAAAGAGAGGCCCATTGGACACACAAACTTTATATGCCCCAGAACAGGGGAACGCCAGGGCCAAAAAGGGGGAGTGGGCGAGTAGGGGAGTGGGAGTGGGTGGGTATGGGGGACTTTTGGTATAGCATTGGAAATGTAAATGAGCTAAATACCTAATAAAAAATGGAAAGAAAAAAAAAAAAAAAAAAAAAGAAAGAAATTAAAGACTTTTTAGAGTTTAATGAAAATGAAGCCACAACGTACCCAAACCTTTGGGACACAATGAAAGCATTTCTAAGAGGGAAACTCATAGCTCTGAGTGCCTCCATGAAGAAACGGGAGAGAGCACACACTAGCAGCTTGACAACACATCTAAAAGCTCTAGAAAAAAAGGAAGCAAATTCACCCAAGAGGAGTAGACGGCAGGAAATAATCAAACTCAGGGGTGAAATCAACCAAGTGGAAACAAGAAGAACTATTCAAAGAATTAACCAAACGAGGAGTTGGTTCTTTGAGAAAATCAACAAGATAGATAAACCCTTAGCTAGACTCACTAGAGGGCACAGAGACAAAATCCTAATTAACAAAATCAGAACTGAAAAGGGAGACATAACAACAGAGCCTGAAGAAATCCAAAACACCATCAGATCCTTCTACAAAAGGCTATACTCAACAAAACTGGAAAACCTGGACGAAATGGACAAATTTCTGGACAGATACCAGGTACCAAAGTTGAATCAGGATCAAGTTGACCTTCTAAACAGTCCCATATCCCCTAAAGAAATAGAAGCAGTTATAAATAGTCTCCCAGCCAAAAAAAGCCCAGGACCAGACGGGTTTAGTGCAGAGTTCTATCAGACCTTCAAAGAAGATCTAATTCCAGTTCTGCACAAACTTTTTCACAAGATAGAAGTAGAAAGTACTCTACCCAACTCATTTTATGAAGCCACTATTACTCTGATACCTAAACCACAGAAAGATCCAACAAAGATAGAGAACTTCAGACCAATTTCTCTTATGAATATCGATGCAAAAATCCTCAATAAAATTCTCGCTAACCGAATCCAAGATCACATTAAAGCAATCATCCATCCTGACCAAGTAGGTTTTATTCCAGGAATGCAGGGATGGTTTAATATACGAAAATCCATCAATGTAATCCACTATATAAACAAACTCAAAGACAAAAACCACATGATCATCTCGTTGGATGCAGAAAAAGCATTTGACAAGATCCAACACCCATTCATGATAAAAGTTCTGGAAAGATCAGGAATTCAAGGCCCATACCTAAACATGATAAAAGCAATCTACAGCAAACCAGTAGCCAACATCAAAGTAAATGGAGAGAAGCTGGAAGCAATCCCACTAAAATCAGGGACTAGACAAGGCTGCCCACTTTCTCCCTACCTTTTCAACATAGTACTTGAAGTATTAGCCAGAGCAATTCGACAACAAAAGGAGATCAAGGGGATACAAATTGGAAAGGAGGAAGTCAAAATATCACTTTTTGCAGATGATATGATAGTATATATAAGTGACCCTAAAAATTCCACCAGAGAACTCCTAAACCTGATAAACAGCTTCGGTGAAGTAGCTGGATATAAAATTAACTCAAACAAGTCAATGGCCTTTCTCTACACAAAGAATAAACAGGCTGAGAAAGAAATTAGGGAAACAACACCCTTCTCAATAGTCACAAATAATATAAAATATCTCGGCGTGACTCTAACTAAGGAAGTGAAAGATCTGTATGATAAAAACTTCAAGTCTCTGAAGAAAGAAATTAAAGAAGATCTCAGAAGATGGAAAGATCTCCCATGCTCATGGATTGGCAGGATCAATATTGTAAAAATGGCTATCTTGCCAAAAGCAATCTACAGATTCAATGCAATCCCCATCAAAATTCCAACTCAATTCTTCAATGAATTAGAAGGAGCAATTTGCAAATTCATCTGGAATAACAAAAAACCTAGGATAGCAAAAACTCTTCTCAAGGATAAAAGAACCTCTGGTGGAATCACCATGCCGGACCTAAAGCTTTACTACAGAGCAATTGTGGTAAAAACTGCATGGTACTGGTATAGAGACAGACAAGTAGACCAATGGAATAGAATTGAAGACCCAGAAATGAACCCACACACCTATGGTCACTTGATCTTCGACAAGGGAGCTAAAACCATCCAGTGGAAGAAAGACAGCATTTTCAACAAATGGTGCTGGCACAACTGGTTGTTATCATGTAGAAGAATGCGAATCGATTCATACTTATCTCCTTGTACTAAGGTCAAATCTAAATGGATCAAAGAACTTCACATAAAACCAGAGACACTGAAACTTATAGAGGAGAAAGTGGGGAAAAGCCTTGAAGATATGGGCACAGGGGAAAAATTCCTGAACAGAACAGCAATGGCTTGTGCTGTAAGATCGAGAATTGACAAATGGGACCTAATGAAACTCCAAAGTTTCTGCAAGGCAAAAGACACCGTCAATAAGACAAAGAGACCACCAAGAGATTGGGAAAGGATCTTTACCTATCCTAAATCAGATAGGGGACTAATATCCAACATATATAAAGAACTCAAGAAGGTGGACTTCAGAAAATCAAACAACCCCATTAAAAAATGGGGCTCAGAACTGAACAAAGAATTCTCACCTGAGGAATACCGAATGGCAGAGAAGCACCTGAAAAAATGTTCAACATCCTTAATCATCAGGGAAATGCAAATCAAAACAACCCTAAGATTCCACCTCACACCAGTCAGAATGTCTAAGATCAAAAATTCAGGTGACAGCAGATGCTGGCGAGGATGTGGAGAAAGAGGAACACTCCTCCATTGTTGGTGGGATTGCAGGCTTGTACAACCACTCTGGAAATCCGTCTGGCGGTTCCTCAGAAAATTGGACATAGTACTACCGGAGGATCCAGCAATACCTCTCCTGGGCATATATCCAGAAGATGCCCCAACTGGTAAGAAGGACACATGCTCCACTATGTTCATAGCAGCATTATTTATAATAGCCAGAAGCTGGAAAGAACCCAGATGCCCCTCAACAGAGGAATGGATACAGAAAATGTGGTACATCTACACAATGGAGTACTACTCAGCTATTAAAAAGAATGAATTTATGAAATTCCTAGCCAAATGGATGGACCTGGAGGGCATCATCCTGAGTGAGGTAACACATTCACAAAGGAACTCACACAATATGTACTCACTGATAAGTGGATATTAGCCCAAAACCTAGGATACCCAAGATATAAGATACAATTTCCTAAACACATGAAACTCAAGAAAAATGAAGACTGAAGTGTGGACACTATGCCCCTCCTTAGAAGTGGGAACAAAACACCCTTGGAAGGAGTTACAGAGACAAAGTTTGGAGCTGAGATTAAAGGGTGGACCATGTAGAGACTGCCTTATCCAGGGATCCACCCCATAATCAGCATCCAAACGCTGACACCATTGCATACACTAGCAAGATTTTATCGAAAGGACCCAGATGTAGCTGTCTCTTGTGAGACTATGCCGGGGCCTAGCAAACACAGAAGTGGATGCCCACAGTCAGCTAATGGATGGATCACAGGGCTCCCAATGGAGGAGCTAGAGAAAGTACCCAAGGAGCTAAAGGGATCTGCAACCCTATAGGTGGATCAACATTATGAACTAACCAGTACCCTGGAGCTCTTGACTCTAGCTGCATATGTATCAAAAGATGGCCTAGTCGGCCATCACTGGAAAGAGAGGCCCATTGGACACACAAACTTTATATGCCCCAGAACAGGGGAACGCCAGGGCCAAAAAGGGGGAGTGGGCGGGTAGGGGAGTGGGGGTGGGTGGGTATGGGGGACTTTTGGTATAGCATTGGAAATGTAAATGAGCTAAATACCTAATAAAAAATGGAAAGAAAAATAAATAAATAAATAAATAAAATACCGTATGTAACGATCTTTATTTCATAAATATAAGGTTAATAAAAAAGAAATTCACAATATTTTTATTCTTAGAAAGATAAAGCATGAAAAAAAAAAAAGATTTCTTAGTGCAGCCCTCTAATTTGACAAATGGGAGCCCAAAGACAACAGAGGCTCATGTTATTTGCCCTCAAGGTCATGTGTCTTCCTGTGGCAGAGTTGGAAATAGAACCCTGATAACAAACTTGCCCAGAGGCCAGCTTTCATCCTGGAGAAGTGCTGGAGACAAAACCTGTCATTTCTCTGGACATCACTTGGAACTTACCAGTTCTATGGTCTGGGACGTTCCCTATAATGGGACACTTTTATAGGTGGGCTGTTGGCAAATGATCAAGCAGTTTCTGGTTAATCAGTGGATTGGGAGCATTCGATAAAATCTGTTGCTTTTTAAAGGTATTTTGACCATTTGTGCTTGTGAGGTATAAAGGGGATCTTTGGGGCTTTGAGTTTACAAATTTCATCAGAGTATGAAGTCAAGTGTTAGTCAAATTTCAGGGAAGTCTACCCTACATGGTTAAAAGTGTTCTAAGCTGAAAAAGTTGGGCCAGGGAGAAAAGAGGCATATATACTTAAATATGTGTTGATGGTGTACTTGTGAGTCATGGCCAGGGCAGTGTGGGAAATGACTTAAAGTGAAATCAGCCTGGTTATTACCTTTAAATAAGATGTGCATTTCAGACACAGTGCAGTGATCTAATCCCACTAAGTCTACAGGTTTCTCTAGCATCACATTATTCGAAGAAGATGACAAAACCTGGACAGTTAATGTGTCACTCTTCCTTTAAAGAAATAAAAAAAAAAAGGACCATTTAGACCCCATTCAAAATGCTTTCCTTCCAAACCAATGTGCATTGTTGCATTTTAAAATATGAAGCAAAACTCTTTAGTAATATTTAGAATAATAGTATGCTCACAGGAAATGAGCACAGGTTCAGCTACTGAGCAGCTTTCTGCATGAGAAAACTCTGAACTAAGTCTTCATCAATGCCGCATCAGAGACCAGTGTCCAGTGAGGACATCTTAAAACATATGGCTTGTCCCTCTCCTTAGGATGAAGGTCCCATGCACTACTGTTGGCTCTACCAATTGCTTCAGCCAACAAGACACATATACTCTCATTGACTTCTATTCCTTTGGTTTGCCCCTCCCTTCATCCATACCACCCAGCTTCCCCTATCAACATGCACACATGCACACACACCACATGCACACACACACACACATTCATATAAGCACACACAGACCACTTATCATTTTATCCTTCATGTCTCCACTCAGCTATTACTATGTCTTAGGGACTCCTGGGAGTCTTTAAGCCAATAGTAGCCCAACTGCATCAGACAGGTCATATAACAAACACATCCACAGACCCTCAGTGGACTGCACTGAACATTTATTTCTCCTTCTTCCACCTGCAGTGTGACTAAGACACACACAAAGACAAAGGCCAACCTATCAGCCATTTGAAACCTCTGCTTGTATTTCATTGATCAAGGCAAACCACATGGCCAATTCCAAGACTTAAAGATGGGGAAGCGTTCCCCACCTACTGGGAAGCTGTGATGGTTAATTTGGACTATCAATTTGATTAAATTGAGAAGCGCCTGGGAGGCTAGTGCATTCACATCTCTGGTTATGTCTATACAGATATTTCTCAAAAGGATTAACACATGGGTCAAGGGAGATCCACCCTGGCATGGGAATTGGTATCCCATGGACCAGGATCCTGAGTACTGGGCAGTCTTATGTCAACTTGACACAGCTAAAGTCATCTAAGACAAAAATATCCTCAATTAAGAAAATGTCTTTTTTTAAAGGAAAATGGAAGAGGAGTGGCTCTGGGGGAGAGTGGAGGTATAGGGGGAGGGATTGAGAGGAGTCGGGGGAGGAGAAACTACAGTCAGAATTTAATATATGAGAAAATAATAAATTTTAAGAAAGAAAAAAACAAATGGAAAGAAAAGGGGAGAATAATAAAATAGGGAGAAAACATGAACAATCATGAACTGGTAATAGTTGTTTTCTGTTGGGGATGGGCCTGGTGCTGTTTGTAAGTTAATTCCACTCTCCTGGGATGGGTTGTGGATGAGGAGTGAGTCATAGTTCAGTGACTTCTTGTGAATCAATCCCCTAATGAATAAAGGAGCCAATCACTGGGCGAGTAGGCAGGACTTCAGGGTTGGACGGAGGAAGAGAGGAAGCAGAAGAGAGTTAGGTCCTTTTGGAATGGGACGGGAGATGGGTAAGATGTAGCTGCTAGAGTTTCCTGGTATCATGGCAGATCCACAAGGATTCCCCACCAGAGGAATCAGATTGTAGTAAGGCTTACCAGATTAGGGTTTAGTTGTTGTGCCCAGAGATTGAGTTACCATTGTTTCTGAACTAAGTTTGTGTTGTGTTTTCCTTCATGCAGCAGCTCCTCTGGGTTCAAGAGAGAAAGGTACAGCAGCAAAGCTTGGGTTTGTCAGATGTGCACCACAAAGGCCATGGGGGGATTTGAAGCATGGGGCTGACATGGTAACGACCCACCAGAGGGAACCTACCGAGCTGGGTGGAGAGATTTTGGAGTTCTGAGTCAGTCTCCACAACATAAAAACAGGTCGTTGGCCATTGCCTGCTAGTACATGGCCAGCCAGGCCGCCCGGGCAGAGGCACAAGCACAGGAACGTGCCAACACGTTATTTCCTGCAACAGTTTTCAAGAAACAATGTTGAATAAAATGTGCTTATAAAAAAGAAAAGAAAAGAAAATGCCTTTAGAAAACTGGAAAAAAAAAGAAAAAGAAAAAGGAAACTGGGCTGAAAAGAAGCCTGTGTGGCATTTTCTTAATCTATGATTGATGGTAGAGGGTCTGGCCCATCGTGGGTGGTGTCATTCCTGGGCTGGTGGTCCTGGGTTCTTTAAGAAAGTAGGCTGAGCACGTCAAGTGGAGCAAATCAGCAAGCAGCACTCCTCCATGGCTTCTGCATCAGCTCCTGACTCTGGGTTCCTGCTCTGCCTGAGTTCCTGTCCGGTTGATGATGAGCTGTGATGTGGAATAAGCCAAATAAACCCTTCCCTCCCCAAGTTGCTTTTCTCATGGTGTTTCATCACAGCAATCATAAACTTAAGATAGAAGGGATGAGAGAACACGTTTAGTACAACCATTCTCCTCTGCTCAGCTTCATGGCACCATGGTATAACCTGCTCTTCCCCCCCCATACCCTGTCTGCTACCATAGTCTGGTACCTCTGAAGCAAGGAGACAAACCAAATGTTTGCTGTCTTGTTTCTTTAGGTATTTGGTCAGACAATAAGGAAATCTTACTACTACAGAAGACCTGGAAAGAGTGTGTATATGATAGTACCTATAAGCGGAAGGGCTAAGTAAGCCTGCTTGTTGAATTCACTTACTGGCATTAATGGCACCCGTTACAGTGTGTGGTGATGTGTGCCTAAATTCTCCTGCTACAATGTTTCCTTGTTTTAATTTTTATTTTCAACTGATTCTCAACTATCACTTTCTTACACATAGGGGTTATATCTGTATTGTCTTTTAAACCTGGTATGTGTAGAGTGCACTTGAAAACATTTAAATTGATGAGTAAATGACTCATTTAAAGAATTGGAGACAGACAGTACTATATGATGCACTATCTCCAGCCCTTTATAATGTGTCTCTTATGCATGTTATGTTACTGAATGTTCTTACTACTTTTCATATCAATATAACATGTCAAGACCAGTATGGATAACAGCCAGTTTCTCTTGGGCAGAGAGTAAGAGAGGACATGAATTTCAAGTCACTGACCTACTTTAGTCAATGTCCCGATTGTCAGTGGCAGCCTCCTTTAGAAAAGCAATGTCTAACCTAGTTGGGACATGAGACCCCACAATACCGTGGAGTACAGTTTGGCACTCTCAACACATTTTTTTGAAGAATATTTCAGAATCCTATCTTCTGTTCAGTAATTCGATTTACAGCAAACAGGAAATGGAACACATTTCTAAGCAAATACTTCTCTGATTACTTACACATGCAAATTCATGGACTAAGTTTAGATGTGTAATTAAGCATTGGGCTATTTTTGAGCCCATAATCGCAGGACAAATCAGATGCCCAGAGGAGGCATGTGGCTGACTTATTTCTGTGTATCTGTTTGCATCTCCCACTCAAAACTCTCACCTAGAAAAGGAAAAAAGTCCAACAACAAATGTACAATGGCTTAGAAGTCTTTCTCAGTGACCCAGATGTAGGCCTAGAAAACAAAGTGGCTCAAGGACCTTCCAAGTTCATCATCACCATGATCATCATCATCATCACCATGATCATCATCATCATCATCTTAAGGATGCTTCTCTCAATGGAAAGACGTTGAGTAATGAGCCCTAGGTAAAGAGAGCATCGAGTAAGAGGGAAGTGGGCATAATCTAGGCAGCTGTCACTCCTGCAACGCGTAACTAATAGTCAGCTGGCCCATTCCAGCATCGGCTTCCTATGTTGCGATCTTGTTTTTATAGACTTTCATAATCCATATGAAAACTTCAGTGCCGTGCAACTTTCTGCCAAATGGCGTGCCAAGATGCCAACTTCACACATGCAAAACAGGCAGTTTGGAAAGTTTTGTTCATTGTTACTTTGTGAGCAGAAGGCACCAGCTCCTCACTTCCTGGTTGTAGTGACAACTGTTTGAAGAAGGAGGGGAGGAGGAGGAAGAGGAGGAGGAGAAGGAAGGAGGAGGAGGAGGAGGAGGAAGGAGAAGGAAGGAGAAGGAAGGAGGAGGAGAAGGAGGAGGAGGAGGAAGAAGAAGAAGAAGAAGAAGAAGAAGAAGAAGAAGAAGAAGAAGAAGAAGAAGAAGAAGAAGAAGAAGAAGAAGAAGAAGAAGAAGAAGAAGAAGAAGAAGGGCTTTTTATTCCTTTTAATTGAATGTATTTATTGAAGACAGGGTAGACTCATGACCCAGCCCATATGTCTAGGTCAGAGGAAGACTTCCAAAAATTAGCTGTGTCCCTCAACCTTGTGGGTCCCATGCTCAAACTAAGGCCATTAGGCCTGGCAGCAATTCCCTTTACCCACTGAGCTGTCTCATCGCCTCATAATGGAGATTTGTGACTTGTAAGTGAGCACTGTGGCAATGTATATGCCCTTTTGTGGGTACAGATGTTCATTTAGCCCAAGCTCACTACACTAAGGAACTCCAGGAAAGCCTTGTACATCCTGGTCTTTACCTCTCCTGCTTAGTTCTCCACCTTGGTTTCTCAGTAGAACATGTACTCAGAGCCTATTACCTGATACATTAGAAAAGAGATTCTGGTTTGTTTGTATGTTATGTATATGAGTGTTTTGCCTGCATAGACAACTATGGACCATGTGTGTGCAGTGTCACCGGTGAGGACAGAAAGGGAAGCAGATCCCCTGGCACTGCAGTTACAGAAGGTTGGGAACCATCAGTGTGAGCAATGGGGATCAAACCCAGGTCTTCTGGGAGAAGCAACCAGTGCTCTTACCACTGAGCCACCTCTCTAGCCCCAGGAGCTCATGTTTTTAGGGGGTGTGATAAGCCGTCTTTCTTTAATACTATCCTACATGCCAGGTACTACCCTTACTCCAGGGTATATATTTACACCCCGGGGAGAGTTGGACATTCTTAGCTTCCAGCTCACAGAAAGTGAAGCAACTGCCCTAAGCCTCAAGTAAACAGGAGGGCTGGAATTCAAGTTCATACCGCTCTAACTGCAAATCTCAGAATCTTAACTAGTACATACAAGCCTCTTCTGCTGTCTCCATGGAAACATACAGAAGCTTTGCAAGGCTCCAGGCCAGGTTTGAGTCAACACGCTTATTAGTAATGCCTTCCTTATAATATACTTGATCTCTTCCTTGTAGAGTGCTTCTGCAGCTGAAAACGCAATTAACTCAATTCAGCTGAATTTTCTGAATAGAAAGCTTCCTGTCCCAGGCTGAAGTCTTCTTATTCCCTCTTCTCCACTGCATTTCAACAGACAGAAGTGAGGAATATGAAAATCCAAGATTATAATCATTGTATTGCAACGTACATGCAGCTCAGAAGTATCCAGATGTGAGCGAAGCCTGCAGTGAAATAATCCTAGTGGCACAGCAAATAGAAAAACAAAAACTGTGAGGTTTCAAAGTGTGGTCTTAGCTGGGCATGGCAGTGCACACTTGTAATCCCAGCACTTGGAAGACAGAGGTGGGTGAATCATAACAGATTTGGGGTTGGTCTGGGCAACATACTGAGTTCCCCACTAGCTAGTAGTACATGGCAGATCCTAACTCAAAAACAAACAAACAAACCAAACCAAAACCACCACCACCACAACAACAACAACAACGGGGGCCAGGTAGCCAGGTAGGTAAGGATACTGACACCAAGACTGATAAATGGAGTTCAGATCCTAGCAAGAACAAAGAACTCCAGCAAGCTGTCATCTGACATCTAAGCATGTGTCCTTGCACAAACGTACACATATACATGTGCATGCCCTCCCCCAAACACATAATGAATGTAAAACATGTTAACCACAATCGCTTTAAAATGGAAAACGTGGTCACATTTCAGAGCATAAAGTTCTGTGCTGTTTGTCGCCTGGAGATCAAGTGTTCCATTAAGATTACTTTCATTTACTCTTCTCAATGTAATCATTACGCCATCACAAGCAGCCACCCGTCCAGACAAGTTTCAGCCTTCCCTGCTTTTGAGACTTTTCCCTTTCTGAGGACTTTTGTTCTTAGTTTAAAGGCCATAATTTAAAAGCAAGTTCTGCTTCCCCTGTTGTGACAGCTGATCTGTCACCTCTGTAACTGGGTGTCTGGGTACTATAAGCGACTCTTGGGTGGGAAGGTGTTTTCCTCCCTGAGGGGTCACACCCACAATCATACACATACCTTTTCAGAGGACACTTCTGTGACAACCATGTTTCTGGAGTGTAGTATAGTCTTCTCTGTCGGCAGAATCTCTACTGCCAAAGCAGATACTGCCATAGGGAAGGTGTACCATATTCCAACTGGAGATGAAGGGACACATTGGGAGGAGGGCTGTGGAGGGGCATCGAGCACCATACCCCTACATGGGAACACAGTAGAGTGATCTCATACGAGGACTCCATTGTTTGTTTTTTCTACCTCCAAACACTGTTTGTTGCCTTTAATACCCCAGCAAACCGAGCTCAAACACTGGTGCCTATCAATAGCTGGGAAAATACGTGGTCTGGGAATTGCTGAAAATACTATAAAAGAATCCAGCAGTCTGACAACTTCTACTGTGGGGAAAGAACATATATATTACAAAGTTTAAATTAAGCATGAGTTTTCTTAAAGCAAACTCAAGCATCAGTTAGTTCCTCAGATAGCTATCCTTCCAACTCCCATCACAAAGGCACCAGTCTGATACATTACAATGCTCTGAAGGGTTTGTTTTGTTTTGATTTGATTTGTTTTGGGTTTTGTGGTGGTGGTGTGTTTTTTGTTGTTGTTGTTGTTGCCTGTTTGTTTTGTCTCTTCTTAGGACATTCAACTCCTAATATTCATCTTCAAACCCCCACAATTTTTTTCTAATGTTTTATTCTTGAATCATGGTGCTCAGTATTTTTAAACCACCACACCCATCTACTATTTTTCTCATGTCCATCCTTTATTGAAACCAGAAGGCAATGCCACATTCTCAGATTATTAAATGAAGTTTAGCAATTAGTGCACGATCAGTAAACATGATTACCATTCTGACAGTAAGTGCTTTCCAAATTCAGAGGGTAGGGGAGAGAAAGATGCAAGATCATCTCCAATGGAGGAAGGACAGACAGGCAGGCAGGCAGGCTATATTATTCTGTGAGTCACCAGTGGTTTGATTCACTAAGAGCAAGGAGTATGGTCCTGATCAATTATCCAAGATCTTCATCCCTGCCAATCAGGATCTCCAGTTGTTTAAAGTTTTCCCCAAATACAAGTGAGAAAACCTCTTAGACTAACTTATGAATTGGTCTCAGTGACTATAGACATGCCCCCTATTGGTAATGAGGCTAAATCTTCAGAGTGATTGATGGAGCAAGGAAAGTTCATGTGTCCCCTCCTGTCAGTTAATGCATAGAGACTGGCAAGTGACAGATACCAGACCATCTCCAAGAAAAGTACCCATGCATCTCTACATCATATCTATAATGGTTCTCTATCTGGTACCACATTGAGGCCATTTTCTGTACTTTGTGTTTTCTCAATGATATAACATCAAATCTACAATATGGCAAAGACAGAGAACCTAGAACTTTATGCCCAAATGTTTATGGCCTAGTCACCATGTTCAAAATCTGTAAAATTCTAGGTTGTGTCAGGTGATACTCTAGGTTTAAATCAATCCTAGCCCAAGACTTATTACCAACCTAAATGAGCCGCCCCCTGCCATTCAATGCCCCCCACACACACACATTCAAAACCCTCCAATGGTAAAGAAGCTAGCTCAAATCTCTCTTAAGTTTTTATTAACCATCGATAAAAGAAAGTTGACTCCGTCCTTCATTAGACAGCATGAATTTGTATTTAAATGTGGATGCAAAACTTTTTATTTAAATATGGATGCAGCTATCACTTCAGCCCATGGTCATGTGCTCAGCACTTGCCCCATAGCAAGAGCAGATTCTCAGTGCCATGGTCTCCTCTCTAGAGGAGGTTTGTGTTTTCCTCAAAGCTTAGAGTATTAGGGTCAACTAGTTACCTTGGTGAAGAAATTCACTGCTATCTCAAGAATCCTACTCCACCAGGCTTTAAATGAGAAATTTTCAAGCTGGATCTAACCCTGACTTGGAATGCTCAAACAATCTTGAAAAAGAATCGAGTTTGAAAACATACCATGCCTCATTCCAAAGCCGAGAATAACGCTAGGCTAGCAAAACCATAAATGTGCCTGATAAGAAACAGGTAGACAGGACAGAACCCAGGCCTTGAGTTTACAGTTTATTTATATAGGTGAATGATCTGTTTAAGACCTTATTTACTTAAGGCAGTTTTAGATTCATGTCAAAATTAGAGCCAATTGATTTTTTTTAAAACTAAATATGACAAGATGAAGAAAAGCTTACTAACAAATAGCTGAAACAACTGGATAACCATATAAAGCATAAAAAATATTTTTAAAAATCCTGGCTCATATCTCACCCCATATAATATGATTAGTTTGAGATGGGTCATATAACAAAATATAATCTAAAGCAGTAAAGTTTTATTTTGTAGCAAGTACAAATTTATAAACTTTGCATTCTTAGGATAAGTACATATTTCTTAGAAGATAAGATGTCTTATATTTATTCTGAAAAAATGATACCTGACTTTTATGAAAATAAAAAGTTTTAAAGACAGTGATTTACCATGTAGCCCCCATCTGAGCTCAAACTCATAATCCTCTTGCTTCAGCTTCCTGGGTTTGGGGATTACAAGCATACACTAACTTAAAATATAAAATATATAAAAAGTTATAATTAAGAAAATGACAAAGGATGGACCATCTAGAAAAGGATGGACCATCTAGAGACTGCCACACCTGGGGATCCATCCCATAATCAGCCTCCAAACGCTGACACCATTGCGTACACCAGCAAGAGACTGCCTTGATTGTGGTCTGAGAAACACAGTGGACAAAACTGGATACCTTGAGTCAAATGCCTTCTATTGTCCAAATCAAGGAAAGCCATTTCTCATGTCACACATATCCATTCCACAAGAGGAAGAATAAAACCCTCTACCTTCTGGGCTTAAAAGCCAGACTGACTCCATCCAGGTTGCCATGGAGACCATAGAGAACTGTTGACTGTTTAGACTACACGTGAATTCTGTCATTTTTTAAGTAATATACGACTGCAAGATTATAATTCATTCTTCCTCAGATTTCTAACTACATTCACAGCTAAGGAAACTGTAACTTGACAACTAGGAAAAAAGACTTAACTCCTTACCTAAATTCAGTATCTAGTACCAGTATCAGCATCTAGTACCAGTATCAGCATCTAGTACCAGTATCAGCATCTAGTACCAGTATCAGCATCTAGTACCAGTATCAGCATCTAGTACCAGTATCAGCATCTAGTACCAGTATCAGCATCTAGTACCAGTATCAGCATCTAGTACCAGTATCAGCATCTAGTACCAGTATCAGCATCTAGTACCAGTATCAGCATCTAGTACCAGTATCAGCATCTAGTACCAGTATCAGCATCTAGTACCAGTATCAGCATCTAGTACCAGTATCAGCATCTAGTACCAGTATCAGCATCTAGTACCAGTATCAGCATCTAGTACCAGTATCAGCATCTAGTACCAGTATCAGTATCTAGTACCAGTATCAGTATCTAGTACCAGTATCAGCATCTAGCACCAGTATCAGTATCTAGTACCAGTATCAGCATCTAGTACCAGTATCAGTATCTAGTACCAGTATCAGCATCTAGTACCAGTATCAGTATCTAGTACCAGTATCAGCATCTAGCACCAGCTCAGATGTAAGCTTTCACAGATGCAATCTGTTACTCTCTTCCCTAAACTTGGTTCCCACTGATTAAATGGTTCATATTTCCTCTCCTTGCTATGCCACTGTCCAAACATTATTCAAATTCTTATAAATTTGCCTAACTCTAATGAAGCATGCCGCTATACAATCCAACTCTATGATCACAAGCTCTTGTTCCTTCTGACCCACGAAAGGCTTATCTGAAGACTGTGTTGTTAACTCATGCTGTTATCTCTTTCAGAAACGTATAAGCTACAGGAAATCCACTCAGATCTACGTCTCATGGACTAAATAAACTCCATCCAGATAAGTACCTCTGATGGTCTCTAACCCAAAATTCCCACTTACTACTTATTCCAGAGGGTGAGATTCTTCTGGGTTTCAGATGTAGATCTTAGGAAAAAAATCCCTTTCTCCCAAATGCACTTAACCTTGTTATTGACCTTTAATATATGTGTGTGTGCTTCAGCATCTTGTCAAGTCCAGGTACTTACTGCATCTAGGATAGCTCCAGAGAAGCAACCTATAGGTGCTCCAACCTTGTCTCACAGACACAGATGCTTCAATTAGACCTGCTCCTTCTGATCTATCCACAGATGGTTCCATAGACCCTGGAAACAGGCAACTCTGCTACGGCTGGACCAACATCCTCAGACCCTTTCTTCTAGGTTTCCTAGAGACATGTCATCTCAAAGCCATCAGGAAGTAGCTAAAGATCATGACGACCTTATTCCTGCTTCACCATCCCTATTCCTGCTTCATTATCGCCTCTTTCTAATTTTTCTTTTTCTTTTTTTAAAATTTAACCAAAAAGGGAGAATGTTAGCATTCTGTCTAAGCTCCTCCCCACAGTTACCTGACAATAGCCAGGTATGCCTGACTCACTATAAAAGGGACTGCTTGCCCCCTCCTCTCTCTCTCTCTCTCTTGCTCCTCTCTTGTTCTTGCCTTCCTGTTCCCACACTCTCCCCATTCCCCTCTCCCCCATATGCTCATGGCCAGTCTCTACTTCTCTTCTCTTCTCTTCTCTTCTCTTCTCTTCTCTTCTCTTCTCTTCTCTTCTCTTCTCTTCTCTTCTCTTCTCTTCTCTTCTCTTCTCTTCTCTTCTCTTCTCTTCTCTTCTCTTCCTCTCTCTCTCTCTCTCTCTCTCTCTCTCTCTCTCTCTCTCTCTCTCTCTCTCTCTCTGTCTCTGCCTTTCTCTGCCTCCATTACCCTCTCAACTCTTTTCCCCATGCCCTGAATAAACTCTATCCTATACTATCCTGTGGCTGGTCCCTCAGGGGGAAAAGATGCCTCTGCATGGTTCCACTGAGGCATTCCCTCCTCCCATACCTCACCACACATCCATAGAACATATTCCCCATCTCTTTATCTTTGTATAAGCACAACAGCTATGAAGATAAATAGTGATATCATTATAAAGAGATTATATGTATATAATTCTGTGCAGTTACACTCATAGATACACAGCCCTGCAAAATGATGCTATTTTACAAATAAAGAAAATAAAAATAATTTAACAAAAAAAATACTCTTTACAGCTGACACCTGAAGTAGGATTGAATGACTCCATACCCGATTGTTTCTCATTTCTGTCCCATGTTTTGGTGAGCCACACAAATTATGAGTTCTTGTATAAAATTTCTTCACCTTAATATTTTTCTTCCCAAGTAGGCAGATAGAGAAAAGCTTCTTAAACCTTGCTTGATATATTTATTGTTTTCAGCCCCCAATTCTGGGCAGCTTGGAAAACTGGGGATTGGGTTATTTATTGGGGCACACCTCTAGAATCACACAGATCACCTGTCCCCTTCACATGGAAACGTTCTCTGCTTTCCATAGCACCCTGTTTCCTTTCTTCTTTCTTTCCTCTGTGCCCTCACTTTTCTCCATTCCCCCGTGACAATGAAGGATATATCGCCATGCACAACCATTTTCCATGCTAAAATCTTTCCCTGACTTTTGAAACATTTCCTCCTTCTATTCCCCATCATGGGATTTTTCAAGCATCCGTCAGGAAATCTGAAAGTACAACAGTAAAATAAACAGAATTGGGGGCTGAAAACAATAAATATATCAAGCCAGGTTTAAGAACTAAAATAAAAACCAATATCCCATGAAACAAAAAAAATTGATGAAGATTTATTTTAACAATATTATCTGTACAGTACTGCTCTCCATATCTTCAACAGGATTTATTTTTAAAATATTTCAATAAGTGGATTAAATCGGAATAATCAAATTTTGGGAAGACAGAATCCTGTTCTCAGAAACAGCTGTGTCTGTGATCCTTGCTCATGAATGTCTGTGTCTTCCTGCAGTTAATATCGTCCTGCCAAGCCTTTGTGTCGAAGACAGAAATGAACTCTGTTCCTGATTTAATGTGCCTCTGACACTGTAAGGCATGTTCTTTGGGAATCCCGTGTCACATTATATAGATTTCCTTTATGGCTACCTCCTCAATAAATGGTTTACAAATGTTAATGAAGTCTGAATCATGAATAAATGAATGAAATTGAGAGAAACTAGGATGGCCGAGTTAGGGAGGTCATGAATCAAGTTTGATGCCTATCTCCTCTCAGCCATTGTAGGCGCCCCAAAGTGAGCAGTGGTTAGCAAACAGACTCAGGCAACTCCTCTCCTGTGTCTCAGTGAAGCCTTCCTCCCCTCCACCTTACCAGGAAAGGACATATGATCACGGCGTGGTCTTTTTTACTGACAAGAGAAGTAAATGGTATTGCTTCAATGTAGGTGATCATAGATGAGTTAGACATTCTTCACAGCTTTACCTCCAATGATATCTGGCTTGGGGTGCCTTTCATTATCAGAGTATGAAGGAATAAACGGACATTTTTAATATTTTTAAAGAGCTAATCAAATAGTTTTAAAAGTTCTGTGGCATTTGATCTCACAATTTACTTTCTATGGTTATTTGAGTCTTTTAAAATTGATCTTCTTGTGTCCATTTCTCACTTTTATCCCCTTGTTTTCTATGCTCTGATTATAATATCCTTTGGGGATTCATAAAAGCCCCAGGTTTCTCCCTAGTACAGGATCAGTGGGGATAGCCTCAGCCCTTACATTTTTACTTACCTCATTCTACACACACACACACACACACACACACACACACACACACACACACACACAGAAAGAGAGACAGAGACAGAGAGACAGACAGAGACAGACAGAGATAGTCAGAGATATTTACCTAGTTTTCTCAGATCTCAGTTCAGATACATACTTGTGTAAAGAAACCTCCCAACACCCCTTAAGTTGTGTCTAGTCTCCTGAGACAAGCCTTTAAATCTACACATCTGTGGTACCTAGTATGCAGTAGAGATCCTAGAAGATTTTCCTCCATAAGAAAATTAGTAAAGAGATTATCTCATTGGTACAGCTTAAACAAGAACATGAGTCAAACAAAAAGCCATGAACCTTAGTCACATGAGCAGATAGAGAAGAGGCAGATGTACCAGAGTTCACTGAGGTAGCCATGCAGCATTGTAAGGGGAGGTCAAAAGGAGTCTTGGTTTGGGGTATGAGAGACTAGTTGTCTGAGGTAAAAGTCAATGTATGAACTTCAAATGGCCTCACACAGAGATCAAGGGAGAAGCAGCCAGCCGCAGTAAGTTCATTATGAAATTCAGGTATTGTCTTGTAATGTTTCCAGTAACTTTGACAACGATGCATTTGACAGCATAGGATAAAGCTCAACCACGACAAACAGAAGGTGTGAGGGTGAGGGTGAGGGTGAGGGTGAGGGTGAGGGTGAGGGTGAGGGTGAGGGTGAGGGGTGGCTGCAGAAGATCTTCAGTCCAGGTAGAATGTCTTGCTTGACAGCCATGGAAAAGAAGCCATTGGCTTCTGAAACAGACATATATGAATATTATGAAAATCCATGCTGGCCAATATTGTTTCAATCTGTGAGTGGATTTTTTAAAGTTTTAAAGTTTTAAAGATTGCAGCTCTGGTTACTTCTGGAGAGATCAGTGAAGAGAGGCGTAGACAGGGCCTAAAAGAGGGTATAAATGAAGCCTTCCAGTTTGGGTTATATGTGCCTGAAGTTTTCATGGCTGGCTTACATTCATGTGTGGTGATGGCAATTTAAAATAAATCAACCAAATAAAGCCTCTACAAGGAAATCCACCTATGCCCCTCAGAGACAGATGGTTTTTATGAGCATGCTTGTGTCCACTGAGATCAGAGCAATGTTCAGAGCACTTCCAAGTGTTCAGAATGTTTATTATCTTATAGCAGTTCCTCCAACAAGCCACAGGAGCACGTGGAGCCAAGCAATGGGATCCCACTTTATTATCCCTTCTTGAAAGAGAAGACAGGCATGGAGCCAGGCATGGCCAACGCTGGCGCTAAAGGACAACACAGTATGCAGAGAAACTCAGACTATCTAGTCCTTTCTTTCCCCTTGTGTGCTTTGTTTCTTTTGTTCTCCCTCATGGGACAGAAAGTCTTAGCATTCAGAAGCTGGGGTAAGGAAATACCTTTGGATTAATTCACTTCATTGCTCATACAAATGCTTTATCCTAAGTGTGCTATAACTTCTGAATTACACTACATAAATGGTGTGAGGGCTTCTTGTTATTGAAGAAGAGGAAAATTTACTGTTTTCATTTAAACTAACAGTTTATGAAGAGAAATTATGGTAGCTGACTCTATTTATTATATTTGCCCTCAGAACTAATGCCTTAGGAAGCCCTATTCGGTCCCAGAATAAGAGTTCAGGGCAAAATATTTCTTGATTTAGAGGCATGGGGGATAATACACATTTGACCACCTAGTCCTGAATAGTTACATTTCTCTTAAATATAAACACTCTTCTAGATGCCTACAGCACACACATATTAATGAGAGAAGTTCCTAGGTGTAGCTTCTCTCCTCCCTCACTGTGGTTCACCTATAAACACATCTGTCACAGCACAGGCATGCCACTGGTCCCATCAAATGCTCCCTGAGACCTGGTGTAGCTCTGTGACTTGTTTTGTTTAAGCAAAATGTGACATTAGTGATAGCCTGCAGGTCCCACACCTTCACTTCACAAGAGCTGAGAATACTACCCTTGGACTCTAGGTGCCTATGGCCACTTCATCCTTCCAGCTGACACACTGAATAATGGACACATCACAAAGGCCCAGGGTACACAGCAATAGTTAATTCACACATTGTGCATTCCATCCTTCATTCTCCTGCCTCCCTCTCATCACTTGTAATGTCCTTGACCCCTCTGTACTCTTCATGTCTCTCTCTGGTGGACTGGACCATGCTTCTTGCTAAATAGTTCGATTAACAGGGGAGTTGACGACAACACTCTGAAGGGGTTGGGAGGGAAGACAGTTGTTATGTTACATTCAGGTCCCCAGTATCCTCCATTTGACAAAAGAGAATAGTCTAAATACACACCATGAAAAATGGAAAACTGTGCCAGAGCAAGAGAAGGCAAGAAAGGAGGAGATGCAATGGGAGATGGGTCTGCAGAAGGCATGCTGAGCCATCAAAGCTGTAGTAAGTAGGAAAACCATTGCTTTTGGGTCTAAGATGGAAGATGGGTTTGCAAGCAGAGATGGATTGGCCATCAGCAGAGGTTGAAGTGGGAATCTAGGTGTTAGAGAAATCTGAGTTATCCGGGAGGAGAGGTTTTATGAACAGGAAGTCCTGGCACTAGAGAAATGGTTAACAAGATAAAAGCAACCCTAAGAGCGTGCCTTTTAAACACAAATAGGCTTTACTCACTCACATTGCTCCTTCTGTTTTATGGGGTAAGTAGAGAAGCTGCTATGATGTCCTTTAATGGATGAAAATGAAACTGATGGAAGCTGATCATCACTTTTCTTATGCAAAAAAAAAAAAAGTGCTAAACTGTTCACCTGGGAAGTCACTGTGGTGGTTTGCCTGTGGGAGAAAGTTAGGATGAAAGCTTGAGATTCGTCCCTTAAGTGCTCAGTGCTTCCAATCTTCCAAGCATATCCTGTCTGTGCAAGAAATGCTCCTATTTCAGAGCAGTTACCTGTGTTGAACCTCTTGATAAGTGAGGTGACAAGCTGCAAGCTTCCCACCAAGAGCACTTACAGGAAATATCAAAAGGTTTCAGAGGGCATTGAATGCTAAGTCAAATGAGGATTAAACAGTCAAAGAGTAACACAAAAAAATAAATAGCTTTGAAACAATGAAAAAAACCATTGGTTCAAGTGAGAAAAAGTCTCTTCTAAAGGTTTATTCCATTCTTATAAGTGACTTTAAAACTATTTCTGAGTAGAAAACTGCAGCTGCTGAGTTTATATCTCCTAGCATTCATTTTCTTTATCTCTCTATTTCTTCCACCTTGTCTCTGTCATCAATGTAAAAGAGAATTTAAAGTCTTCGGACCAGTTAAATGTCTGTCTTCTGACCATGTATCTTCTGGCTAACTTCGGGTAAATCATATAGACGAATATCTCACGGCTTCATTTTTATTTTGTCCTGTTTATCTTGTTGTATGATTTTGGCCAATCTGCGTTCCCCTCGACACATGGGAAAGCAGTGACCCAGATGTCACCATCACAGACAGGATTGTCACATGAAACTAAAAGCTATCTATTTAACTATCTATGTAACTATCCTTGACTAGAGCTACACAAGACTAAGCCTAGACCTTAAACTCCTACATTTCATGCTGGATACTCAAAACTGATGCTCCTCTTAAGCCTGGAAGCAATGCCATCCTTGTTCACCAGACAGGATGCTGATGCTGGTTCCCTGACCCTCCCATGCTCTTATCTCAACCCCCTCCTGCCTCTGTACAGCCATTCTTCTACCTCTTCTCTCCTCTCCTCTCAACCATCTGGCACTTCATCTCCATAATTACCTACCCACCCTACACCTCTGCCTTTTCCCAGACACTCCATCTCACACCTAACTGCAACCTGCCTCTCTCCCCCAAGAGCATGGCTTTCCCAGATAGCTTCTCGGTTTAAAAGTGGGTCTATATTCACTTGAATGGCCCCATGAGCATCTGAATCTCAGCAAGAATAAAACTAAACTTGTCCTCTCTCCTCTGTCATTCTGTCTCTTCCTCTGTCACCATGACACATACAGTCACCCAGTCCCTCAAACCAGAAACCTGGTACTCAGCCTCACCTCCTTCTCTTTTCATTTCCACATTCTACCATCTCCCTAGATCTCATCCTCCATCGTTTTCTGCTAACTTGCCCTCTAATCCGTTCTTCCTCCACGATTCTGTCATTACAACCCAGATCCCATCATCTCCTGCCTATTTTATCTCCCCCTTTCCTTTCTTCTAATTCATTCAGGAAATCTGCCTGTCACATGGCTGCTGCAGAGACCACTCTAACACAAAGTTGAGCCTTTTTTTTTGTTTGTTTGTTTTTATTAGATATTTTCTTTATATACATTTCAAATGCTATTCCAAAAGTTCCCTATACCCTCCCTCCACCCTGCTCCCTGACACACCCACTCCCACTTCTTGGCCCTGGCATTCCCCTGTACTGGGGCATATAAAGTTTGCAATACCAAGGGGCCTCTCTTCCCAATGATGGCCGACTAAGCCATCTTCTGCTATATATGCAGCTAGAGACATGAGCTCTGGGGGTACTGGTTAGTTCATATTGTTGTTCCACCTATAGAGTTGCAGACCCCTTCAGCTCCTTGGGTACTTTCTCTAGCTCCTCCATTGGGGGTCCTGTGTTCCATCTTATAGATGACTGTGAGCATTCACTTCTGTATTTGCCAGGCACTGCCATAGCCTCATACAAGACAGCTATAACAGGGTCCCTTCAGCAAAATCTTTCTGGCATTGTGCAATAGTGTCTGGGTTTGGTGGCTGATTATGGGATGGATCCCCGAGTGGGGTAGTCTCTAGATAGTCCATCCTTCCGTCTTAGCTCCAAACTTTGTCTCTGTAACTCCTTACATGGGTATTTTGTTCCCTATTCTAAGGAGGAATGATGTATCCACAGCAGATGCTGGCGAGGATGTGGAGAAAGAGGAACACTCCTCCACTGCTGGTGTGATTACAAGCTTTTACAACCACTCTAGAACTCAGTCTGGAGGTTCCTCAGAAAACTGGACATAATACTACTGGAAGATCCAGCAATACCTCTCCTGGGCATATACTCAGAAGAAGTTCCAACTGGCAATAAGAACACCTGCTCCACTATGTTCATAGCAGCCTTATTTATAATAGCCAGAAGCTGGAAAGAACCCAGATGCCCCTCAACAGAGGAATGGATACAGAAAATGTGGTACATTTACACAATGGTGTACTACTCAGCTATTAAAAACAATGAATTTATGAAATTCTTGGACAAATGGAGGTACCTGGAGGATATCATCCTTAGTGAGGTAGCCCAATCACAGAAGAAGTCATTAGATATGCACTCACTGATAAGTGGATATTAGCCCAGAAACATAGAACACCCAAGATACAATTTGCAAAACACATGAAAATCAAAGTTGAGCCTGTTAACCTTCTGCCTGTTGTGGTTCAGGGACTGTCTCCAACCTGGCCGGGCTTCCTGTCAGAAAAAACCAACCCTCCATAGTCTATCTCCACCTACTTCTCCATTCTTAACCTCCCACACACTGCTGCCTCTCACTTTAACAATACCAAACAACAGACAGGCCCTTCGTGGTATTTCTCTTACTAGCCTACTCCTCCTGTGCCTTTGGCTCAGTCGCTCTGGCCCTTCCCAGTGCTATCCATTCTTCCCTTGCTAGCCTCCTAAATGATAAGCTTTTTGCTGGTGTTAATCTTCCAGGAATCTTTTCCTGCACTCTCACACCAAGCGCAGTGTCCCTCCTTGGCATCCCAATGTCCTCTTTTGTTATTTGCTTGCATTGACTCCGTGAGTAGAGTGTGTACTTTCCCCTTTGTCTGTTTCCTCTGAGGTCATCAGCTGAATACTTTGCCTTTCCTGCCATAGATCGAGCACAGCAACGTGAGCGTATTAGGTGCTTAATAAATATTTAATATCCTGAAATAACTTGCACTGGAAATGGATCAGGTGAGCCCTACTGGTCCGCATGTATACAGGCACTTGTTTACTCTCTCCTACTCAGCGGTAGAATATCTACTAAATATTTATATCCTACTTATCTAGCATTCTTGACCTCTCTGATATTTAGATATGCTTTAACTTCTTGAGAAGCCTCGATTTCATGTTCACTCAAATCACCTGCTCAAATGAACTATAGAATTTGGTCCATGAAAAAATAACTGATACAGGCAAAGTGAGACAGAACCAACCCAGGTGATGTGAGAAGATCCACAACAGAGAGAACCAAGGCCCTAATGGAATTCACAAGCCAGTCACTATCTGAATTGACTATACACATACATCATATACATATACAATCATATACAGAGATTGGCAAAACATGGTTTTTCTTAAACCTTTCAGCAAATGTAAATTACTAAAAGATGAAGTGATTTCGCAAGTATCTGAAGAACTTGGAATAAATGGTTAGAACTGGGTGAATTTAATCTGGACCAGCTGCAGAAGGTGAAAGTTATTTTTAATATGAAGGCTCGGTAGTTGAAAAAGAAATAAAATAGAATTTCAGTTTTAAAATGTCACTGGGGGTGGAGGGAAAGAAAATTAAAAACTCTGCTGGGAAAACGGAAGACTACTGGGCTGGACCTGTAGCATTTGTGCTAACAAAGATGTGGGTAGCCTGCACAGAGCTTGTCTATCAAATAGAAATTAGCCTTTAGGACCTGATGTGGCTGGCAATCTCCAAATCAAGTATTTCTTCCCTCTTTTCATGGAGGGATTGTTTGTTTGTTTGTTTGAAATCTCCTGAGACATAATTGTAGTTTGTTTTCTATTGCCGTAATAAAATATTCTGACCACAGACAATTGGAAAGGAAAGAGTGATTTTTCATCTTACAGCTGATGGAACCTCTGAGGAAAGCAGAGGAACCTGAAGGCCAGACTGGAGCAGAGGTCATGGAGGAGTGCGACTTATTGGCTTGCTTTTTATGGCTTGTTCATCTTGCATTTACAACCCAGGATCACCCATCCAGGGTGGCACTGCCCATAGTGGGCTGAGCCCTAAAGTGTTAGTCATTAATAAGTAAAATTCTAAAAGACATAGGCTAATTTGATGAAGAAATTTTTCTCAGTGGAGGTTTCTTTTTCCCAGAAAAATTCTAGCTTGTGTTAAATTGAGAAAACCAAACCAAAGTGAAACAAACAAAACAGCCCTAACCAACACAACTGATTCCTTATCAATAAAACACACAAACACACCACCAACCGTATCCTTCCATTGTTTATCCTTATTTATCCCCAAGTCTCATGTTAACATCATAATATAGAACACAGACCAGCTTTTAAATGTCTTCTAAATTTTCAACACATTAATATTCAGTGTTTCTTTTTAAAAAATCCAAGGTCTCTTAACTGTGAGCTACAACGGGACCCAAAATAAGACTTTCTAATTCCAAGAGTGAAGAATCAGGGCACATTTAAAATCACAACAAAACCAAACTTCAACAGTGTAAAAAGTTCCGTATCTGATGTCTGGTAGTGAACTCATGGTCTTCTGGGTCTATAAAGCTTGGGAGTCTTGCTCACCTCTCCTGTTCTGATATTTATAGTACAAGCAGCTCAGCTCGTGGGCTCTGGATGCACTCCACACCTCCCAGCTAGGTCTCTGAAACTGAGGCCTAATGACCTCACTAGTGACCTCTGGCTTCCCTGGAGGGACTCCATCCCAGCTTTATGGTTCTCTCCATGACACCTTTAGTCCTGGGGATTTTATGCCACCAAAACCGTACTACATAAAAGACTCTTACACATTACCAAGTTCGGCTGCTAGCTTGAGATGCAGCCTCGGCTTCCTTTGTACCACAGCTTCCGAGAGGACTTCCTCTCACTGATGCTAATCTCTTATTAATCATGCATGTGTTTTTGCTTTTGCTTTTGTTTTTAACTCCAGCTAACCAGCATCAATATCTCAAGTTCAAGTTTTACTCCACTGGCGCTGGTCTCTTGTTAATCACAGCTGATTCTTCAGCCACACTTCACTGGTGCTGGGGCGGCAGACACAGGGTCCCTGGGACTTTCTGGCCATGCAGCCTAATCAACTCAGCGACCCCTGGGTTCTGTTCGAAACCGTAAAAAAGTAAAGTATAATAATATAGTCAAGGGACAGCAAAATGGTTAGGCAGGTAAAGGTACTTGCCACGCTAGCCCAGAGTTTAATCCCCAGGATCCACATAAAGGTAGAACTTGAGACTCCACAGAGTTGTTCTCTATATCCACATATATATACTGTGGCATATAATAATAATAATAATAATAATAATAATAATAATAATAAACTGTTAATTATTATTACTATTATTATAATGTAAAAATGGAGCATAATTTTAAAAAATACTCCTGTTGATCTCTGTCCTTCAAATGTGAAAATACACACACATGCACACACACAAAATGGGATTAAAAAACTATAGGGTATAATGAAAAATAAAGAACAGCAAATACACAATACTGTTAAAATCAAATCCCCAGTCTTCTCTTCACAATAACTATATGATATGACTGATTTTGTGTCAAAAACATTGTTTCTGACCCTGCTTCTATTTTCTTTATTTCCTAATTTTTAAATGTGTGTGTGTGTGTGTGTGTGTGTGTGTGTGTGTGTGTGTGTGTGTGTGTGTGTGGTGTAAGTATGCCCCATGTGTGCCTGGCACCCAAGGAGGTCAGAAAAGGCTATCAGATCCCCTGGAACTGGAGTTATGTGTGATTGTGAGACACCACGTGGGTGCTGGAACAGGACTGGATTCTCTGCAAGAGCAGTAAGTGCTCTTAGCTTACTGAGCCATCTCTCCAACCTCCCCATTGACTGCTAACTCTCACTTTGTCAGCAACACTATCAAAAATGAAGGCTTTGAGGCCATCTCCATTGCTAAAATGTTCCTCATGTCAGTGTAACAGAAAACCCTCCTGTGCATTCTCTACATCATTAATTTCCCAGCGTGTTATTGCTTTAGATGGAGTATTCTCTCAGTGGCCTCAACTTTTCTAGCAATATCAGAAACTTTGAAAAGAAAGAAAGAGAAGAAAAGAAAAGACCAACTATGTTTCTTCTCCTGCCAATACTCTCATCACAAGACTATTTCAATAGAAGCTTAGTTAATAGGAAGTAGTTCAATAAACAGTACCAGCGAAGAAGCACAGAAACGATGATTCTAAGTCTCCCAAAACTCTGACAACTCCCTATGAGTACTTCCCCCACCTCACCTAGCAATCTTTGAGGCGGCCTGCCTGGCGTGGCTTCCCACTAACTTCTGTGAGGGATACTTTCTTGGCTCTTTCCTTCTCTGGGTACCTCCTCCTTCCTCCAATCCATCTTCAGCAGCTATTTACCATCTCTGAGAAAGCCCAGGCAACACTCAGATCAGATTATGTGGAACTGAGAAACCTTCCTTTCAAAGATCTTTGTAGAATGTCAGATAGAAAAGAACCCTCAATTCTTTGATATATTTTTTTGTTTGTTTGCAACCCCAGTGGAGCCTTCATCCATGGAAGTTTATTCCAATTGTTATCTGGTTAAGTTATCCAGTACCAGTTGGCCTCTATCAGCTCTACCTTAGGTTTCTGGCCCCTCACTTAGGATTCTTCTCTTAGAGATACCATCTCCTTCTTGGTCAGATACCACTGACCATCTCTCCTCTTCTGTTTCCAGATGTGCTGGCTGGTTTTGTGTCAACTTGACACAAACTAGAGTCATCCGAAAGGAAAGCAATTCAGTTGAGAAAATGCCTCCATGAGATCTAGTTGTAAGTGATCAATAGGGGAGGGCCCAGGCCACTGTAGATGGTGCCACCCCTGGGCTGGTGGTCCTAAGTTCTCTAAGAAAGCAGACAGAGCAAGTCAGAGGGAGCAGGCCAATAAGCAGCATTTCATGGCCTCTACCTCAGCTTCTAGCTCTAGGTTCCTGCCTTCTTGAGCTCCTGTCCTGATGTTTCTTGGTGATGAACAGCAATGTGTAAGTGTAAGCCAAATAAACCCTTTCCTCCACAGCTTGCTTTTATGGTTGTGCTATTTCATTGCAGCAGTAGAAACCCTAACTAAGACATCAACCATTGTCCAGATTTTCTCCCTTGTGTGGTGGTTTGAATGAGAATGGCTCTCATAGGATTGTTATGGTCATTTGAATATGCTTGGACTGGGGAGTGGCACTATTAGAAGGTGTGGCCTTGCTAGAGGAAGTGTGTCTCTGTGGGGGTGGGCTTTGAGACTCTCCTCCTAGCTGTTTGAAGACAGTCTGCTCTTAGCTTCCTTGGGGATGTAGAACTCTCAAATTCTCCAGCACTGTGCCTGCCCGGATGCTGCTATGCTTCCTGCTATGATGAAAATAGCCTGAACCTCTGAACCTGTAAGGCAGTCCCAATTATATGTCGTCCTTGTAAGAGTTGTCTTGGTCATGTGTCTGTTCCCAGCAGTAAAACCAAAACTAAGACACTCATATATTTTAAATCTTGGTCGCCAGTTTGGCGGATTGTTTAGGAAGGATTAGTCATTGTGGTATTGTTGGAGGAGGTATGGCCTTGCTGAAGGAGGTATGCCACTATGGAGTGGGAGGTTTCAGAATCCATGCTGTTATTCCTGCTTAGTTGTGAATCAGGATGTAAGCTCTCAGCTACAGCTTCAGTGCTATGCCTACCTGCTGCGGTGCTCCCTGCTGTGATAGTCACAGACTTTAATCCTCTGGAACTATAGGAAGCGCCCAGTAAATTCTTTCTTTCTAGGCTGTCTTGGTCATGGTGTCCTATCACAGCAATGGAAGGTAACTGAAACACCATGCAAGTCAACCAGTTAAGAAAGGAGTCACTTACATTGTGACATCCTTTAATTGCTACTCTATTTTTCCTTTACTTTAGACCCAATTCTATTCTAATCAAAATGTCCTCTATCATAGACCAGGTAGAAGGACAAAGACTAAAGCAAAGATGCTTGGAAGAAATCTGTTTCTTCTCTTCGGGTTCACTTTTCCTGCTCTGCATTATGTGTGAACATTGCTCAGTTACCCAAGCTACTTGCTCACCTATCTCTACTATATATAATAGATATATAATATACAGTAAATTCATAATATATAGTAAATATATGATATGTGATTGGTATCATATATGATGTATGATGTGATAATATATGAGACATATGATATATGAAGATATGATGATGTACAAAGTATGACTAATGACATATGTCATATGGCACATTGTACATTATACATTTTATATATTATATATTTTATATTATGTATTTTATATTATGTATTATGTATTATATTGCATATTACATATTACATACTATGTTATATATTATACATTATACATTAATATAGAGTATAGAGTATAGATTGTGCATTGTACATTGTGTATTGTATATTAGATATTAGATATATAAATATATGATTTGATTTATGGATTGTATTTTGTCCCCTCATGGTGAGGTAGCTAATTTGTCATCTCACTGACCACACCTTGTTAGAGTTAAGCTGCATAAACTTTTCTCTCTAAACTAGAACTTACTCTGGCCAAAGTGACTAAAGGCCAAATTCCCCAAGAATCATCTTGTTTTCCACAGTGCTGATCTCCTCTCTTCTAAGGCCACACTGCCTACAATCCTTTCTTAGCTCCCAATTAGCTCCTTGTCCTCACTCTAATCTGAGTACTCTGACACCAGAGAGCCTTTCCCTGATGTTTCTCTACCCCACATCTGCACATAGTTTCCTTTCATAGCATCTGACCTCTCTCTCTCTCTCTCTCTCTCTCTCTCTCTCTCTCTCTCTCTCTCTCCCCCAAGTCACCTCCTGCAGTTTGCTTAAAACCAGTTATTTCGTTACCAAAATTTAGGAAAAAATTTCAATGACTCCTCTCTACTTTGCATCATTAGCAACCAAGTCATTATGGTTAGCAGGAGACAATTCTACTAAGAACAACACTTAAACACTCCTTAATAGATTTGAACCCTCATTATTGCATTGCAAGAACATGACACAGGCATTACTTCAGCTACTCAATGAATTATAATATGTGCCCCAGAAGCATTTAGTCAGTTGGTATGGGATGTCCCAAGAGCCTAACCACAAATATAATAGTATAGGTTTGGAAAACAGAAGCCTCCATTCCACACAACTCCAAAGGGACTTTGGGACCTTACTTGTTCCTACATGCCATCCCATAGGTATTGTCACCTTTTTCCCACCCACATGGCAGCTTTGTCTGAGTCTGGAGGTGCTAGATATTCTGTTCCAACAATTTGGAAAGATCCAGAAGAAATAAATTATTAACCAGAAGAAGCCTATCAAGTGACAAAAATCATAATACAGCACTGATTTCCTAAATCGTGATATGCTTTTTTTTTTCTGGCCCTATCTAGTTTTCAAAACCTTAATGGTTGATATTCAGAACAAATAGTATGGATTTAGACAAACCACAAACTATTTAGAGAAAGGAATCTTTCATTGAGGCCTGCCTCTGATATTTGTTAAATATGCATTTAATAAAGTCACTAAATTCCTCTGAGCCTAAAACTATTCTTTCTTATCTAGTTGTTAGATGCTTTAGTAAAGGATGGCCTCCAGGCAAAATAGGGGTAGCTGTACTTCTGGGCCAGGTAAGGACAGAAGTGACAAGAGAACCTAGGATAAGCAAATAAGGCATATGGAAACCAAGGCAATAGAAGAGCATCTAGATAGAGCCACATGTGTTCCCTTAGAAGACAGAAGCAAAATGGCCTCACCCATCCTTACGGCCTTAACAAAATTAAGTGAGAATCTAATAGTTCATAGAAATCTATTTCAAGACCAGAATATTATCTCAGGGAAAGAAAAAGCAATAAAATTGCAGGGTTATTCAGGAGTTTCGGGGAAGCCATGTTTTAGGAAATGAAAGATACAGAAAACACTTGGAAACACGGGCATCAAACTATAAGGATGCTACAGATTGGCTGAACTGAATTTCAAGACAAGGAATTCTAGTGATCTGGGCTGCTGGGATCCCATGTCTTATCACCAACAAATCTCAGAACACTGACGCTCACACATGGTCAAGGTGAGACAGATCCTAGAGTCTATACGGAGTCAACAGAAGCTGGGGTGAGTGTATAGGGGTGAGAGAGAGATCCCAGCTTCTCACTCACATGGGTGGGTCTCACTGGGGATCATACACAGGTTGGTGGTATCAACTTTAACTTTTGAAAGAAGATTGAAGTTCTGTAAGTTAAATCAATTGACCGGGCTCTGTGTTTGGTTGGGTGCTCATTCCCAGAGCAGATGAGAGTCTCTTGATTTCTCCTGCTCGCAGGTTCTTCTTACTTCTTGCTGGTTGCTCTGTAACGCTAACACCAGAGTACCCGAGACATAGGATAAATAGCAACCTATCAAGGGCTCACTGAGACTGGAGGAATGCAAGAAGAAATGGCTATACAAATGTTTTTCTGTGTACAAAGAAAAGGACAGTGGCTTGATTCTTGTACATTAACTTAGCAGACATCCTTAGTCTTCCACTCTCTGCATGTTGGAAGGCAGAGCGATATCTTCCAGGTGCCACATAAGTACCACGATGAAAAGATAAACAAGCATAAATGAACAGATGAGCAGCTGTCAGCCAAAAAAAAATTCAGAGTCTTTATCGACAGGAGTCTAAACAGTAAACAATAAAAGTATTAGACAAGGAGAGTTCACAGTACTAATACGTTAATAGTTGATTGACTTATCAGTCCTGATATCTGCCGCATTGTGCACTGAAGAAAGTATTATAGGACGGAAGTCAAGGTATTCCATTCCCAGCTGCATCTCTTTCTCACCCTCTTACTGATTATGTGAGGAATGTGACTAGGCAGGCCCCATCTACCCTTGAACTTTGCCAGACTCCAACCTGTATGTGACTCTCAGTGAGACCCACCCACATCAGGGAGAAGCTGGGATCCCTCTCTTCCCTTTAATGCTCCTTCCCAGAAACGGGTGCTTTCACATTTCCTAATTAGGTTATACTCTGTGTCTACGGGATTGGTGATGAAGGAGATGCTGAAGTGTAATCACAACTGATATTATTCATGTCTGTGGAATGTGCAGCCGAAGCTGCCTGCTAGCTCTGGCAGAAAACAATGGTATTGCTGACAAGCTGCCCTTTTATACTGCAGGTTTGGATCCCAACTGTTTCCTTGTGCTTCGTCATAGATGCAAAAGAGGTATCGTGAGAGATGAAACACACATGCTTTAAATTCCCATCTCTTGGATGTGTGTGGTTCATTATGTCTGATACAGACTGGTGTGAACTGTTAGAATGTCCAGAAATGGGGCCAAGTGAGACACCCTCTACACCTCCCTTGGGATGTTTGGTTGCCTAGAGGCCCAACTAACCACACAAATAATGATCTTAATCGTAGGTGTTCCGCCTGGTATTGTGCTGAGATATGATGAAGAAGATAGATACGGGTGCCTTCTGAAATGGCTTGCACATAGGTGAAATGAAAGGAGGGGGAAGATGGCTGCAGGTGCATCAGATGTTCACAATCATCCCTGACTACACAGCAAGCTTGACACACTGTCAACAGCAAAATTTTCATAGACCACAGTAACGAATAACAAAAAGCCAAAACAGCTGGGGCTTTAATGGTGGAATAAACAAAGTTTAATGACTCATCAGAGGAAGAAATGATTACCTCTAAAGGGAGGAGGGCTACCAAAGGATGGTGTAAGGGTGAGTAAGGACTTATGAAGATGGGTGTACATTCCAGAAGCTAATAGATGGGACAGGGCCACGAGTTGCACAGAACTGTAGTAGCACAGGGGAGGGGTAATAGCCCAGTGGGTGGGCCCTAAGATAGATGATTCTCCTGCTGCGATGCAAAGAACACTGCTATGTCAGATGGAGCACAGGAGGAAAGGCAGGGAAGGGGTCCTGAGGAGAGTGAAGAGAGTGAAAGAACACAGCAGTGTGGAATACCTTCCACCACTCCCTATGTGGAATGCCTCTGGTACTCACTATTTGGAACGTGGCAGGTGGGCAGATGAGGCTTGTAGAAGTAGGTAGGTCCAGGCCCAGGCAGAAGATAATTTGTAGCCTGCTAAATGCTACATATTTTATCCCAGTGGCTGGGAGAAGCCAGCTAAGCTACTCCCATCTATTCTACCTGATGACTAACCAAACCTTGGAAGACTATAAATGAAGGACGCAGATAGAACATTGTGAGAACTTTAGCCAAAGATGTAATTAGGTGTGACTGAGTGATAAATAGCTTCATATGCTCCCATAAGTTTTATTAAGTAGCAGAGGAAAGTTGAATAATTATATCTTCTCAGTATTATTAATCCCCAGTGATCACTCTCTCTTGTTTCATTGTTTATGTGAGACTATTTTCGCATCAGTGATCAGTTCCTTGAGGAAAGATCAGTGAGGCCCACGTTTAATTCATCTTTCTTTCTTTTTTTTGGAACTATTCTTCAAGATTTATTCGTATACAGAATAAATGTCCACTTGGTCCTAACAAATTGTATCAGCTTCTAATGTTAAAAAAAAAAACTTATGAACTCAAAAGACAAGTGTGATAAATACAGGTTGAAATGTTTTATAGTCTTTCTGTATGAAGCATTCAATTTTCACATGAGCCTCGCTAATGTTTCCTGAAATCAGTGTATCATAAGAAATACCTGTTGCATACAGTAGTCCCTATTCTTTGTATCCCTTTAAAACTTTTCAGAAGTCATTTCTTTATGTAATAAGCTAAGGGGATCTGAGGATACATGGGTAGAAATAGATCTTGGGCTGGCTAGGTTAAAGATTAAGTCATCTAAAGAGCTTTCTTCCATGTTAATTCATCTTTCTGTTGTTCACAGTTCCCAGCATAGCCCTTGGACATATCAACTATTCTGTAAGTATGAGGGAATAAATGGAAGACATTGAAGCCCTGTGTTTGGGTTGTAAATGCCAGCATTATACCAAGAGAAAGCCTTTTCCACCCCCGACCCTCCACCATGGTGCAGACGTTTACTTTGTCTATTTGTTGATGAGCTACGTGGAATCCACAAGAGACTTTCAGGGACACCCTGTTTCCTATCTCCTTGGAGAGAGTAAAGATATGACTCTATAACTTCCAGAAGATTCCCAAGTAAACTGCTAAACATTCAAAACAATCTGAACTCATGAGCCTGTCACCCAAAGAGCCATATGTTGGTCAATACTAGGCCAGGTGGAACAGGAGCCTCTTGTCAGAGAATCAAAATCTAGTCACCTAATACTGACAGGTAAGAGTCCAGGTTCACCAGCATTCGCTAAAGCAGAGGTTCTTGACCTTCCGAATGCTGCATTCCTTAATAAGGTTTCACATGTGGTGAGCCCCAACCATTAAATTATTCTCCTTCCTACTTCCTAACTGTAACTTTGCAACTGTTATTAATTGCAATGTAATTATTAGTGTTTTCTGAATGTCTTAAGTGACCCTTATGAAAGGGTCATTGAACCTTCAAAGGGGTCATGACGCACAGGTTGAGAACTGCTGCTCTAAAGTCTTGTTGTCCAGTAGTTTCTCATTCAGTAGTATTCTGTATACTGAAACAATTTGCCAATACAGAGTTTATTTTTGTCATAGAGACTTCATGTTTTCATCCTAATAATGCAACCACATGGGAAAAAGAATATTGAGTCTTGGGATAGAGAAATGGCTCAGCAGTTAAAAGTGCTTCCTGCTCTTACAGAGTACTTGAATTTGGTGCCCAGTACCCCTAGCACATGGCGCATAACCTCCTTAAACTCCAGCTTCAAGACAATGATGCCTTCTTCTGGCCTCTGAAAGCACTAAATAAATAAGGCATACAATCACACAGATACATGAACATATATACATGAAAATAAGAAAAAAATCTGAAAAATTTGGAGCCTAATACTTTTATGTATATGCATACTTGGTGCTTTAAAATTTGGCTTACTTTGCTGGATTATTATTTCTATCATTTTATATTTTAAAGAAGTTAAAACCACAAGTCCTCAATTATAGAACAATGAGTAAAAGATGGAAATCATCTTTTTAAAATAATAGAGGACTTACTTACCCTCTTCTCAGCATTTCTCTCCTGCAGGTTAACTCTTTTCATTATATATCCATTGTGCATGGCATTGTGTTAGGTGAGGACATTTTTACTGTGTATATTCTACACTGAATATACATTCCCCACTCTGTCTTCCCCTTTCTCTCACCTCACCTCTGCCATTAGGCCCCCTTGCTCTCCCAGACAGCTGCATCTCTCCTTTGATGTCATGCCTATGTACACAAATTTTTTATTGTATCTACATAAAACCTAGTGCCATATAGAAGAGAAAGAAGGGCACTATTCGTCTTTCTGCAAATGGCTTAATTTATTCAACGTGATTAACATGTTTAGCCTGATTAGTTCTGTTGCAACCATTTTCCTGAAGGTCTAATTTCATTCTTCCTAGTGGCTGAAAGCAATCCCGTTGTGTATTTTTGCCACCTTTTCTTTATTCATCCTTCTGTAGTTGGACTCCTAGATTGGTCCCTTAACTTAGATATTGTGAGCTGATGTGCAAGTGTCTCTATGGCATGCTGATTCAGAGTGGTGTAGCTGGGTTTCTTGAGGAATCTCCATGGTTACTTCCATAGTGACTGCTTTATATCCCTCCTACCAGTGCATGACGGTTCGCTTATTGCCATCTCAACATTTATTTTTAAGAAAAAATTCTTAAATAGTTCTAAATTTGCACATAAACTATGAGATAACACACCATTCTCCCCTGTTAGCGACTAATGAGCAATATTAAAGTACAGTTTTAAAGAGTTTATTTTAAATTACATGCATGCATGGATGCGTGCGTGCATGTGTATGGTATGCCCTGGTGCCTTTGGAGGCCACTAAAACTATAGTTACAAGTGGTTGTGAGCAATTTGTCATGGTGGGAAGAACCAAATTCTTGATCCTGGGAACCAAACTCAGGTCCTTTGCAACAGCAGTCTGTGGTCTTAATGCCCAGCCACCTCTGCAACCCTGCAATGCTATTTTAATTAAGGTCCTAATTATTTGGGCTTCCTCTGTGTCCCCAGTATCTTTTCTGTGCCTGGATCCTGTACAACACACCTCATTACTTTTACTTACGATGTCTCCTTAGGCTTGTATTTGAAGTGCCACATTCTAAGAGTTGCTTGGGGGTTGATGATCTATATGGTGGGTTTAGAGACAGGGTAACCCATCTGACCTTGAATTCACAATCCTCCCAGCTCAGTCCCCAGTGTCCTGGGCTTGCAGGAACGTGCCTTGACATCTGGCATTCTTGAGAGTCTTCAGAGTCCTGGGGCATTGTAAAATGTCCTGCAATTAGACAGAATCTTTTTTTTTTTTTTTGATTGAATGGAGGCCATGGACTTGAAAGGCAAGGATCACAGAGATAAAGTGGGTTTTGATCACACCACATGAAGGCCGCTATTAACAACAGGAATTGTGACTATTGATGTTGATCTTAGCCACCTGTCCAGGCTCCCGTTTATTAGATTTCTCTTCTGCCCCCTCCCCTTCACAATGTGCTCTTTGAATGAAGTCATATAGTTTCATCCTGCCATGAAAGAGCAAGGATCTCTAACTTACTTCTTCAGTGACTGTCTATATAAACCATTTGACACTATTCTAATGGGATCCGACCCCTATTTCTTCGAATCAGTCATGCATATACACGGTCTTGTGGAAGTTGATTATATGCTCTGGAGTATAATTCAATTTTGCTTTGTGATACTGCTCAAATTGTTGTAGAGTTGGTCACTGGGAGTTTCCTGTCAACCTCTGTGTTCCTGTCACATAGTCATCACGGTGTTTTGCTGTAGTTGTTTTTTATTTCTAGAACTTCAAGATGCTCAAGACTCGTCCTACATATTTTGTCAGCCTCCCCAAGAGCCAGCCATTTCTTTAATGAGCCCTGGCCCTTTTATTGGAGAATGGTGTTAAGTACCAAGATCTGGGTGTGCTCCTTGCAGCTGTGATGATGCTATGGTCTCTAGGCTCACCCTCATGTTTGTATGTTCATGTGGAAATGTGTCTATGTCAACCTACATGCATAGTCATAGGTCATGAAAACTTCTATTTGTTTTATATATATATATATATATATATATATATATATATATATATATATATATATTGCTGACATTCTAAGTCCAACCCACCATAGATAAATCTTATAAGCCTATACCCTATACCTCTTACAATGAAGACTCTCGAGCTCCTACTTCCAGCTATTTATTTTCTTAACAAATCAACTCCAGTGTACTTTATAGAACTCTGTCATTATTAACCCATGCACTCATAGAAATTTGATAGACTGGAATGCCTTTAATCTTATGGACCTATTCATTTCCAGATGTACTCAGGTGGACACTTTCCCACACTTCATCTGTACATAGGTGGATTGCTTTGTCATACTTTATACTCCATTCTGAGATAATCCCTTAAACACTCTTCCAGTCTCCTAAATGATTTTTAAATTTTGCATAAAAGATCATCTTTTTCTGTAAAGTTCTATGCCAGTGGCTCTTAAACTTTCTAATGCTGCAACCCTTTAATATAGTTCCTTGCCCTTCCAATCTGCACCTCCACTGGGGTAGATCAGTGTGTCTGCCCCTCTTAACACTGCACAGTCTGCAGGTCCCCCAGGAGATCTGCTGCAACTTAGAGACACAGGAGGCAGGCTCCAGACACAGACCAGACACCCAGATCAGTTAACATCAGAGATAATCAGATGGTGAGAGACAAGCACAAGATCATAAGCAACAGAAGGAACATCAGAACCAAGTTCTCCCACCATAGCAAGCCAGTTTAACAGCACACCTGATAGCCCTAAAACAAAAAGAAGCAAACACACTTAAGAGGAGTAGACAGCAGGAAATAATCAAATTCAGGTCAGAAATCAACCAGTTAGAAACAAAGAGAACCATACAAAGAATAAACAAAACCAAAAGCTGGTTCTTTGAGAAGATCAACAAGATAGATAAACGCTTAGCTAAACTGACTAAAGGACACAGAGACAGTATCCAAATTAACAAAATCAGAAATGAAAAGAGAGACATAACAACAGAAACTGAGTAAATTTTAAAAAATCATCAGATCTTACTACAAAGCCTTTACTCAACAAAACTGAAAAATTTAGAGGAAATGGATAATTTTTTAGACAGATACCAGGTACCAAAATTAAATCAGGACCAGATAAACTATCTAAACAGTCCCACAACCCCTAAGGAAATAGAAGCAGTCATTAAAAAACCTCCCAACCAAAAAAAAAAAAAAAAAAAGCCCAGGGCCAGATGGCCTTAGTGCAGAATTCTACTAGATCTTCAAAGAAGAACTGATACCAACACTCCTCAATCTATTCCATACAGTAGAAACAAAGGAACACTACCTAGTTCACTCTATGAAGCCACAGTTACTCTGATACCTAAACCACACAAAGACCCAACTAAAAAAGAGAACTTCAGACCAATTTTGCTTATGAATATCAATGCAAAAACACTCGATAAAATTCTAGGAAACCGAATCCAAGAACACATCAAGACCATCATTCACCACGATCAAGTAGGCTTCATCCCAGGGATGCAGAGATGGTTCAATATACGAAAATCCATTAACATAATCCACTATATAAACAAACTCAAAGAGAAAAACCACATGATCATCTCATTAGATGCTGAAAAAAACATTTGACAAAATACAACACCCCTTCATGTTAAAAGTATTGGAGAGATCAGGAATTCAAGGCCCATGCCTAAACATAATAAAAGCAATATACAGCAAACCATCAGCTAATGTCAGATTAAGTGAAGAGAAACTTGAAGCAATCCCACTAAATTCAGGGACAAGACAAGGCTGCCCACTCTCCGTATCTTTTCTATATAGTAAGCAAAGTTCTAGTTATAGAGCAGTAAGACAACAAAAAGAGATCAAGACAATACAAATTGGAAAAGAAGTCAAGGTGTCACTATTTGCAGATGATATGATAGTATACATAAGCCACCCCAAAAATTCTACCAGAGAACTTCTATAGCTGATTAACAACTTCAGCAAAGTGGCTGAATATAAAGTTAACTTAAACAAATCAGTAGCCTTTCTTTATACAAATGATAAACAAGCTGAGAGTTAAAATAGGGAAACAACACCCTTCACAATAGCCACAAATAATATAAAATATATTGGGGTAACTCAGACCAGACATGTAAAAGATCTGTATGACAAGAACTTCAAGTCCCTTAAAGGCATCAGAAGATGGAAAGATCCCCCATGCTCATGGATCGGTAGGATTAGCATAGTAAAAATGGCCACCCTACCAAAAGCAATCTACAGATTCAACACAAACCCCATCAAGATTCCAACACAGTTCTTCACAGATATGGAAAGAGCAAATTCTCAATTTCATATGGAAAAACAAAAAAAAACCCACTATGTCCCATTGTTATTTGAACACTGTCTAAAATACCAAAACCTTAAGTGTAAAACTGAAACCTAAATAAATAAGAGACTTGAGTCACTGGCACAAACAATTAGGGATAGTTTGAAGTGGCTGAGGCTAAAGGAGAAAGGGTGTTTCTATAGGTTCCTCTCAGAAGTGAGGTGTGTTACGTAGAGACCTTCATCTTGAACCTTCCATTTGAAGTGCCCATGTTCACCATTCTCAAATAAAAGGACAATGAGGTAATGCTGAAGAGAGAGAGACAGAGACAGATAGAGAGACAGAGACAAAAAGAGTCAGAGAGACAAGGACAGAAAGACAGAGGAAGGAAAGAGTTTTACTGTGGTTTTCACTGGAAGGGTGAGGGAAGGTGTGTTTTTTAATTTGTTCTATTTGTTTGCTTGTTTGGTATATGTGAATAAAGTCAGGTCTCTCTGTCCACCAAGAGAAGAGGCTTATCAAAATGAGTCAAGGGGCTTATCTAGCCCTGGCCTGGGGTGATTAGGCCAGGAGATCCGGAGTCTACAAAAGGAGAGCCTGATAAAATGGGTGACTGGGTGTGGATTTAGATTAGTTGGTTTGAATATGAAAGACATCCCTCCAAGGCAAGCGGTTCCCTGCCTCTAGGAATTTGCTGAACTCTTGAGAGCCTGCTCCCTTTCCAAATCAGCAAGGCTCCCTGGGGTTAGAGCACAAGAAAAAAGATATTCCAGCCACTCTCTCCAAGGATGTGATTGTCTACTTGCACTCAACTGAAGCAGCTTCCCTTCCTTGTTCCTTAAGTCTACACTGCAGAACCTCCCCAGATGCTTGGGACCTCCTTCTTCAGGGCCTGCTAAGGTGTAGTTGCTTCTGGTATGGGTGGGCAGTGCTGCACCTGTTCTGTCTGTCATGCTTTGCAAAGCAGGCCTATGCACCTGTTGTGTGACCCTTTGTGACCCTTCTGGAGATGGGAGAGTCGCCTAGTACTTTAACTGCCATTTAACAACTCTCAAGTCTTCCCGCTTGCCCGACAATCTAAATGTTTGCAGATGCCCTGTTAAGCATTGAGTGATCTTTATTCTGTTTCTCTTTTCTCTCCTAGGTTGTAGGTGCTATCCTTTCTCTCCTAGGCTAACCCGGATGCTTATCCACACATCTACTCTACAGAGTCCAGAAGGAGAGGTGTTCCCAGAGACACAGTGGGGCTGTTCCTGTATGGTGGGGAAAACAGGTAGGAAGGTTGTTAAAGAATAAGGCTATCACATTCACAAGGACTGATCACTTAATCTTCACATCACTCTCAAAATGTGCTGTTATAACCTCCCCCCAATACACACACACACACACACACACACACACACACACACACACACACACACCAAGGCCACCCTTACAAATAAAAAGCAAAGCTTAGAGCGCTGAGGTATAGTGACTGAGTCTAACTGCTGACTCCAGAGCACATGTTTTTCTGGAAGCCACAACCTTCCCATAGTCACAAAAGTCAGGACACGTTCTCATCCCACTCTTTATAAAAGCTCCATTTCAAATAAAAGCATTTTGGAAAAAAATAAAAAGAATCTAAAACTTCTATACTAAGATCTTTATTACTAACTGAATGATCTGGGGGGAGGGGGAGCCACAATGTTGGAGGGTTTTTCAGTCCCATAGTGAAATACTTAAAGTTAAATTTTAAAAATTCACTCATTGGTATCATTGTGTGTGTGTGCACACATGAGCACATGAGTTCTGTAACACACGCATGGATGTCAGAAGATAATTTTCAGGAATTAGTTCTGTCCTCCCATTTTGGGTTTGAGATGGAATTGAGGTCATCATGCTTGCGTGGCCATTGCATTGACACACCAAGCCATCTTGGCAGCCCCTGAGATAACTATGTTAAAGAGAAATAGTTTATTACCTAGCAGTGAAGGTCCTGGACCAGTTGCTTTTGGACTGTGGTTAATGCAATCAATAGCAATGGCTGAGATGGAAAAATGATGTGACAGCATCTTGCACTTCCCTTCAAAGGCAATCTCTCAAAGAGAGGGCCAGGCTCTGATGGGCTACAGCATCTTCCAATACTGTAACCCTTCAGTACAAATCTTTCAACACATGGGCCTTTGGGGGACATTTAACATTCAAACAGCAAGCTGTACCTTTATTTGGGGCTTCGGGTTTCCCTGGCCTTGAAATGTGAGCCAAGAGTAGATGAACTCTAAGATCCCATGCAGCTTTGAGGATCATTAGATAATCAGATGCACGTGTGTTGCTTTCAGGATAAAAAACTTGGGAGGAACGCCAGGCAAGGCACTCATCTGGTGACCGTCACTGGTGTTTTTCTGGCAATATCTGTCTTGAGAGTTCTGTGAACTGGGAGTAAGCAGAAGACCAGCTTTTATTAACATGAATGCACATAGACTGGAAATGGCTACTATGACAAGCAACCAGCTATCAAGCTAGCTGGGCCCATAAGAGCAAGTCTAGGGGTCCACTCAGTACCCCAATGACTGTCTTACCTTGTTGGTTACCCATAAGCTGGGCCATACCTTGTAAATGTCCCTAGAGTGCCAACAAGCCCCAGGCCCACTTGTTTTTGAACACAGGTAATTTTTTACAGCCCTTGAATAGCCAGCCTGTCCTCACTAAGAGTGCTGTTAGTATATTTATAGGTCCACGATTTGCATCTCTGTTTTATTACGCCACCATTCCAAAATGCCACTGAATATTTTGTGTCAGACTAGAAGACTTAAAGTATGTAAAAGCAATTTATTTCCTCATAGTTCTAGAAACTTCAAGTCTAGGATTAGCAGGGTTGGTTTCTCCTTAGCCTTCACTTCCTAACTTGAAGATGGTCACTTTCTCTCTGGTGTCTACTTATATGTCCAAAGTTTTAATAAGGATGACAGTCAGACTGATTTGAGTTGACTTAGATGATCTCACTTAGCCTGAGTTATCCCTCTTATTATCTTTAAATACAGTTATTCTGGTATCTAAAGCTTGAAACTCTAACATATGAGGAAAGGGATTCAATTGAGCCTCTAACAATCTTGGCAACCTTTTCAACTCTCTTCAAATACATTTCCCTTTCAGTGATGCTGAACCTTAACTAGCTGGAGTCTCTCTTTCCTTATAACCAACCCCTTTACACCAATCAAACTTAACAAAGGCCCTAACAGAAGGTTGATTTTATTAAATAACTGAAAAACAGTCTTGTTTAATGAATATCACCCTTTATAATTCTCTCTGCATTAGTTCACATGATCTTTTTTGTCCTTTTGCTTAAAGACGAAGAACATAGGAACATCATTCAAATGGAGGATGCAGACACACACACACACACACACACACACACACACACACACACACACGGGCGCACATGAAAGAGAACGTTATGGAGACTGTGGACGATGCTGTGGGCAAAAGATAATCTCGGAAGCCACGACTCAGAGTGGTGGGAAGGAAAGCATAAGGAGACTTGTAGAGAGATGGAGAGGAGGGAGGAGAGGGAGGAAGAGGATGCAGGAGAACAGAGATGAACCTCATCTTCACTGTAATGCTAGGGATCCCAAATGTACTCCATAAAACTCACAAATGAAGTCCTTGGCTCTCATGGACGACCTCTGTGTCTGGCCATTTTACCTAAGTTGTAAAGATCCTTACCTCATGTGGTGCACTCAGACCTGTGCAACGGAAAGTTCTGGAACCATCCCATGTTAATCAAAGCACTGTTACCTATTACGCTATCTACAATTAAACTCTCCACTTGTAGATCATCTCAAAGTGGTTTCAGATGTGCTTTCTGGAGTCTCTCTTGGTCTGCATGGTTTGCTATACTAAGGGGATTAGCCTAGATAGTGGGTGGTGGACAGAGATCATTTATCTCAGTTATGAAGGCTGCTGGAAAGTAGAAAGTGAAAGCCAAGATCTACTCTGAATGAAGACCCATTTCCCAGTTATCAGGCAACTGACTCCAAGGTTCTCACATTGCAGAAGAGCTGAGAACTCGCTGGAATCTCTTTTCTAAGTACTAGCCCTGATGACAAGGGCTCCGTCCTGGTGTCCTTAAGCTCCTCCTCTTAGAGGCCCCACCCACCTCCTAATACCATCACTTTGGAGATTAAGGTGCTTCACGAATGAGTTTGGGAACACAAATACTGAGTTCATAACAGAGTCCAGAAGAGCCAGGAAGGAATTTCAGTACGCGCTGGTGAGAGGGTGGGGAGCTAAGGTGGAAGAACTCCCTATTAGAGCTCAGCAGGAGAAGCTGCACCTGGAATGTGAGTCCATTACATCTCCCATTTTTAACTCCATATCAACTAGGAAAAGTCCTGAAAACTACCAATGACAGCCATGTGTTAGTTTTACCACACCGGTACATTCTATATTATCCATGTCACGTGCTTCTCATTTCAGTGTACACTGTCCTATTGTCAGATAACATCAGAATATGTGTCCTTGCCAAGTACTGTCTCAGGAGGCAGAGGCAGGAGAATCTCTGTGAGTTAGAGGTCAACCTGGTCTACATAGTGAGACCTTAAACAAACAAAAAAGAAACCAAGGAATACGTGCTCCTATCAGGTGCTTGTAAACTTGCATTAGTTTACTTATGTGCTTGTTTTATCATCTCTTCAAGTTTAAATAGCTTCTGAGTAGGAAGTCTACTCATCTTTGTATTCCTTGGAGTACCTGCCACAGTGCCTTAAATTCTGGGTTTCAACAAACAGAAGCTGAATGACAAGGAAAATATTAGAACATGTTCACTAGCAAGCAGATCTGTGCCATAAATCCTGGGAGTCACAGCGTCATGGAATGAAGACAAACAACTCTTATCTTTGCTTTCTAGACAGACTGGCAATTAGAAACAACATATGAGATAAGCTTTTAAAAACAAGGAAGCCCTAGGCCCTTCTTAGGGACAAATATTTTTCTGTAGGTTCTCAGAGGACAACTCCCTCGGAACAGTTTAGCATTCAGTGCTGTGTAAGTTTCTAAGACACAAAGCAAAGGTTTTTTTCTGTGTGTCAGTCAACTCTTATATGGGTACCCAATTTGAATGTTTTTTTTTTTTTTTTTTTTGACTCTCGGGTAAGTGCTCTGAGACACAGCCAGAGGCATCTAGATGTCCCTGGAAAGTCTATTTGGAGGCTCTGAGGACATAACTTTCAGATGTAGTCAAGTACTGCGGAAGAGCAAAAGAAATACAGGCCAGCTCTAGGAGAGGACCAGTGTGCTAGCTCAATTTCTTGACACAAAGTGTGCACTTCATGAGTGTGAGTTGAAAGGGCTCCCTCCCATTGTTAGCCAACCTGTTAAGTCTGTGGCCCTAATAGCTCAAAGTGCTGTCAAGGCCACATACCTACTCATCTGTTGCTACCTAGAAAGTAAACAGAAAGAAAAATCTAACAAACATTCACTTTACCGAGTAGTAAAGATGTATTCAAGAGTGTAGAATATTAGTAAAGGGAGATTCTGGTCTCTGGAAGCAAGCCACCTTGGATCCCTGAGAAAAAAAGTGTGCAATACTATCAGTTGTGGTTCACAAATTATCTCTTCGTCATTGCTTTCCAATAGTAATCAGATTGTGCCCACATCTACAGTTGAAGATCACACCCACAAATATTTAGATATCATTTTCTGTGATATAAATGTCAGGACAGCCCTGTGTGTAATCTAAAGCTCATTTCCTGGTTGTTTTGAGGGTGAATCCAAGTTAAATGACCTGTCACACACCTTCAGAAGATGAGCTTACCTTTGTACACAGATATTACTGACTATGGGTAAGAAGAAAAGTGCCTGGTGGCAAAAAGACCTTTGAGACAACATGTGTCTGCAGGTACAAGGTTTTGTTCTCTCTCTCTGTGTGTAGGGGGCTTATGGGTATGTTACCTATGTGCCCATGGAGGAGAGGAAACATGAAGAATTTTCACTGCAGAGATTCCCCCCACCTCCTTTTACCCCCTCCCCTTCCTACAGAACTGAAATAATCATTCTTTCTGCTCACCTTACAGTCATTGTCACAGCTCTAGATGCACATTTTTGTCTGGCACCAAATAAATTCTGCTGAGAATACAATAGTCTAGATTTGTAGGCAGATACACAAATGAAGAAAGACTCAGAAAGAATTGGTGGGGACTGAGATCTCTATAAAGCAAGAGAGCACTATCTCTATAGCCTAGAGTGGATCGCAGATCTGTCCTGTCACTTGCTCATCAAAACATCGTTGCATTCAATAAATACCACGTGCCCGGTACCAAGTACTGGGATTTATTCGCTTTTTAAAAAACTGCTTAAATTCCCGATATGTGCCGAGCACTGATCGAGGGGTCAGGGCGTAGCAGTGAAACACACAATGTTTCTGTCCTTCTGCAGTTTATGTTCCGATGTCGGGCCACAGGGGACATGAAACAGACATATGATCAATGTGTCAGGTGTTAAGTCCTATGGAGAAGGATGAGAGGGTAAACGGATGAAAAGGAACCAGACTTCATCTCTGGGGAGCTAGCAGAAGCCTGGAGACAACTAGGAAGCAGACATAGGGATACCTGGAGAGAAAACCTACCCAGAGAGACCTGGTAGCAATGATTCAATCAACTATCCTCTCAAAGCTGGGGAAGGGAGTCTCCTGTAGAATGACTCAATGCCCAAAAAAGCCTTTTAAGTTGCCTCAAAGTGAAGAGTGGAAACTGAAAGGTTGGTTTTGCTTGTTTTTAAGTTGTCAGCTTGCAAATTACAGGCCTTAGCACCTTACTACCCAGTACAGACAACGCAACCTGAAATGAGGATGGCGTGAGCTACACGTAAAAGGATGATTAAGAGTAGCGAAGGCTATATAAATCTTAGGCAATGCTCTTCATCAGTCACCAATTTCCACTAACCATCAGATCGATTACACCTATGTCTATAGCTGAAGGTCTTATCCATGATTGAATTAGTGCTGGGCCATGGTTAGTAATCTCACACAAATTGTCTTCAAAGTTCCAGGCTGACCTTCTGCCCTGCTTAAACCCGTAAACCAGGCCTGCCGTTTGCATGCTACCATAGTTTCCAATATACCATTTCCTGCTCGGTCGGATTAGGTGAAGCTCAGGCTCTTAACCAAAAGGTGACTTGAGTTTCTTTATTTACAAGGAAATTGCTAGTTAGAAAATTTCTAAGCTATTTGGCAACTAGTGAAGGCAATTCATTCCCACTGGTGACTGTATAGAGTTCCTCTCAGGTGTAGCTAAAGTTTGTGAGCGAGGGGAACACCTAAGCTGCAGCTAGAGCCGCACTTGAAACATTGTAATCAAGCTGGGAGCGTAGCTCAGTGATAGGCTGTGTGCCTAGTATGTGCCCTGGGCTTCATCCCCAGCACCTTCAAACAAAAAGTCTCAACCTTGCAGTTTCTTACTGGCACCGCCCCCCTCAGATCTAACTTGGGGGGGGGGGATAATGGGGAACATATATGCTTCAGTTCAACCCGAATGTGGCATTTTAGGAGGAAAACCCCAGCTGAGCACACACGAGTACATTTCAGCTTTGCCAGAAGAAAAATAGTTATGCATTATACATGGACTACAAAGACGCTTTTTTGTAAGCTTTCCTTTCAAATGTTTGAGTTTTAGAACTTAAAACGTTCCATGTGTTTTGTGTTTCTCCTTCAGTTAGACTAAAGTAAAGGGACTGAAATTTTGGTTTCAGCAGTTGTGCGGTCTATCCCAGGAATGTTTAATATAATATTATCCTGTGCTATAGAGTTTGTAAATAAGGCTCTTAGACTCATGGCTGATTGCTATTAAGGACTTTTTATTCAACAGATATTATTGTTATTATTACGTGCCAGGCCCTGTTTTAGGTACAGAAGCTACAAAGTACTTCATGCCCATCCATCCATGCATCGCAGAAAACAGGCCATAACCAACACTATAAATACATATGATGTCATGTCAGGTCATGAAGAAACTATTCTTCCTGCTTTATTCAGGGAAAGGGAATTTGGGTGGGACTGCTATTTTAGGGGAGGGAAAGTCTCACCCTTGAAGTCTTATTTGAAAAAAAAAAGATCTTAATGAAGGGAGAAAGGAGGCTTTGAAGCTTTGGGGGAAGAAGTGTCCTGGACAGATAGAGGGCAGGGCTCAGCAGGCATAAACTGAAGGGCAGCTTGGAGTCTCATATGGTGGGATGAAGACAAGTGAGAGCAAGTATTGGCAAGGCAGCCATGAACAGAAGCCACGTGACAGTTCTCCCTACTCCATCCTAGGGGAAACCAACACTAGTCTAGCTTCAGTGGGAAGTCAAAGAGATGATAGGGACTCATCCGTAGGCCCTGCGTGCTATAGCTATTAGTCCTAGACTTCCAAGATTCCCACTGATTTTTTCCCAAGGCTAACCCTCTCTGAAATACAGTCTCAGAAGTCTCAGTCGTCACGAAGCGAAGTTTTCCTTTCTGCTTAGCAGGAGAGCCTCCTGAAGTTAACAAAATCTAAACCCACGGAACCAAAAGGCTGCCATGACTAAATCAGGAAATGAACTCATTTGGAAAGAAAATTCGCAACATGAGGGCTTTTTTCCTCACTGAAGGTGTTCAGCACAAATAAAATAACACAGCCTCAGGGAAGCCAGGATGGATCAAGTCAGCACTACCAGAAACCCTTGAAGAGGTAGGTTACACATGCACTGTCTAGGGCTCAATGGTAAAGACTTGTTTAAAACCTCATATAGAAAGAAACCACCTCTACGTGAAACAGAAACAGCTCATAAGAATGAAAACAGAGTTTTGGCATAAAAGTTTTAACTTATAGCCACCTGCCACCCTATGTTTGCACAAACTGTAAAAGAAATTATTTACTTAGACACGTGGAAATGGACTGCATTTAATGGCAGCTAACAATAGAACGAATTTTAAAAATCACACACATGACATATGTGTAAGGAATGCTTTTATGCGTAAAAAAGGAATTTTCATACAGCATTTCATAAATGTATATACATGCATATTTGTACTTTTAAAAATACCATATGTAATGAAAGCTGTGCATAAATATTTATAAAAATACCTTTATCTAACTAGGCCAGTAACATTTAATATTTTTCAATAAATTCATATATAAAATATATACATTAGTGCCAAATGGAACATATATTTTGAAATATGAACCCCAAGTAAAACTCTGAGGAATTCGGAGTGGAACCCAGGTATCTGCCAAAGGCAACTTCGGAGCAGTCGGTCATTCGGAGAAGGGAAACAGTGCCGGGTCCCTTATCTTCACCGACTGTTTTGCTTGTCAAAATTCTGGTATCACTTCTGCGGTTTTGTATTTGACTTCCGACCTCATGGCCGTTTAACCTGCCAACTATTATTTTCTTTGAGGCTTTTAACACTCCACCCAAGTATTTTGCTTTCCCCAACAGTTGTGTCCGCTTCCTTTTTAAATTCATCTTAACGTCGACCGTGGTTTAGGACCTGGGCTTAAAGTGCACCCGGTCTAAGGTTTCAGAGCGATTCAGATTGGGGGCACCCTTGTGATGACCCCGATAGCGCCCAGGGAAGCCAAGGTCTCCAGGAGGGGCTCTGCTTTGTGCCAGGATTTCCAGGCAACCTGAGAGTCCCAGGGTTGGGGCCAGACCTGGAGCGTGCGACTACTCGGGGTTCTAGCTCCTTTTCCAGGTCAACCAAGCCGGCGGGGGACATCAACGCCGGAAAACACCACCTTTTCCTGTCTCCAACCTGGCGGACTAAGGGAGAAGGAAGAGAGGGCGACCAATTAAGACAATTAACATTAATTCTCTGGGTTCCTACAGAGGTCCAGGGACAGAGGGGCGGGTCGTCCTGAGGCCCTGGCTGGGTGACCGACAGGTGCAGGTGTCGCCACGGGCGGAATTTTACGGTCCGGAGCAGCAGCAGCTGCGCCACTTGCGCCGCCTCGCAGAGCGTCCCGGAGAGCCGCCACCCGCTTCCGCAGCTTTAGGTCAATCTCTGACAGACCTGGAGGGGGAGGAGACGTCACCCTCCCGACAGGAAAAACCTGCTGCGTCTGCGTTTCTCTGCGTCCCGCAGGCTCTCAGCCTCCACCCCGCGTCTCCCGCGCGTCAGATCCGCGCTCCAGGTTTTGGCGACAGCTTGCAAGGGGAGCCGGCTGCACGTTGACAGCACGCGACCCTCCTTTTCCCTCCCGAGAGCTACAGCTGCCAGGGGGTCCCCAGGGAGCTGCGGCCGCGCTGCGGCGACCCGGTCAGGTGGCCCTTCTTCCCCGCGCAGGTCCCCTTCCTCCGCTGCGAAGCCCCGCACTGCTAGGTGGGTTAGGTAGGACAGGGAAAGGCGGGGACACGAGGGTGAGCACGAGGGTCCCGGGTGCGGGCGGAGTCCCATTGTTCTCCCGCACCGTACGGACAGCAACGCTCTGGGGTCCCCTCTTTAAAGGGAGCACCCCGCCACTTTTCTTTGTGCCTGAGGGAGCCCCAGCCGGCATTGCCTCTGAGAGAAGCCACCACTGGGAAGGGGTGGAACTGGGAGGTGACAGTGGGTAGCCTTTGTCCTCCAAGAGTCCGCAGCCTCGCCTCCAGTCCTGCGGGTCTGGGGGTGGTGGGGAGGTGGGGGACAGGTACAACGGAGGGACGGTCCAGGTCGGCCCGCACCCTTCTCCCCGCCCTGCCCTGGCCTCACAGCCCCGCCCCGCCCCGCGCCGGCCCCGCCCTGCGTCCTGCGCCCCGCCCTCGGCAGGTTGAGGCCCGGCGTCCGGCAGCCGCGCGCACAGTGTCGCGGGCGCTTCCAACTGCCGCTGGGAGCACAGCAGCGGGACGCTCACCGACAACCCAGTTCCGCAGCGGCTGCCTCCCGGGAGACGCCGCGCGCAGTCCCGGAGCAGATTCTGCGGTGAACCGTTGCCGCCCCTCTGGTTCTGCGCGCACCAGCGAGGACTGTTGCGCCCTCGGGAGGCGACCCGGGCCGACGCCCGGCCCTCCGGGCAGAAGCTAGGAGCCTTAGAGACTGCTGGTGAGTGTGTGACCCAGGCTGTCTCTCCACCTGTAAGACTGTCCGACCCTCAACCTAAGCCCCCTTCCAGCTAGTGCAGATGGTGGCCTTGGAAGACTTAGAGGGTGCGAGGATAATCTACCGCACCGCCTGGTTGAGCTGATGTTTAGAGGATCAAAGGGGACATCATGCTTGACGTCCGGGAGGGGGGATCAGGACGCGGAGCTCTGCCACCTACTTCTTTAGGGTGGGGCTGCAGTCAGCACGGCCCCCTCCAGGCCATTGACAGCCATTCTGGGCGCGTGTTGCGTTTTTCCAGCAGAACAAACCGCACTTGGCTACCGCGGCCCTCTAGTTGTGTGTTTGCACCGATGCGGCGCGGCGCGAGAGTGCACCGCGCAGCTTGGCAGTTTCCGAACTGACAGAGGCAGCACATTGTAGCTGAGGCTCCAACCTGCAGATCTGGCAGTTGGGGGAAAAAAATTTTTTTTTTCTTTCTCGACTGCGGTTTCTGAACAACTGAAGCGTTTACAAGATCTTTACTCCCTCTTCCTCCTCCTTCCCCTCTCCTTCTCCTCCTGCCTCTCCTCCTCCTCTTCCTCCTGCTATTGCTCTTCTTCCTCTTCTTTTCTCTTCCTTCTCACTAAGTATCTTGACACAGCCATGCGAGGACGAATGGATCCGGCCAGTCAGTTTTTTTCTTTATGAATTATTATACTCCACCCCGCTCTCGCCTTTGGGAGGGAAGGCATGTGTTTCATCTTATAAATAGAAAGTAGCATATTTTTTGGCAGGACCTGCTTTATACTGCACCGTCTAGGAGAGGTCAGTTTAAAAATAAATATGCACTTGAATGTTACATTACCGAGCCGGCTGTGGCTGGGACAAGCTGCGAGTACAGCGGCATCAAAGCTGGGCGCACATCTGTGTTGAAAGGAGTTAAAGCCCCAGAGTGCAGCCCCGGCTGACAGTCAAGTAATTACATTTTGTTTAAAAAAAAAAAAGTGAGTGAATTAAAAGGAGGGTGGGAAGAGGAATGTCAGGCAGGGACTGGAGCCTGAATCTTTGCAGCCTTGGTGCGTTTGCGGGGAGTGGGCTGCTGATTGTGTGCAGTGTGTAGTGGGGGCTCTGGGGAGGGAACTGATGGATGTGTTGGGGAGACAAAGATTCCTTCTGCTGCTTCCTCACCCTGGCAGCTTGTAGCCCTCCCAGTATCCTCGAGTTCTGGGAGGGGGTGGAGGAGGGGTGCCGCCTTGAAAATATTAGGAGGGTAGCAGATGTCCCTGCTTTAATAGTAGACCCAGACTTGGGAACTCCCCCTTAACATCACAGGGAGAAATAAGCCTCCCCAGGAAGCAGCCAGGATGCCCCAGGGGCACCCCTAAGTCCATTAAAAGACTCCTGTAATGGTCTGACTTATAAAAGATCTTTCAACTAACAACTGAGCTAGGGAGTACAACTTCTGGACAGTTGTAGATACCTCCACCACTGTGATTTGATGGACAGTTTAGATGTCAGTATACACAAACACCTTTTTCAGAATGAAGGACTCGGCCATAAGGCCGTTATGAAATGTCTAGCGATGTAACGTGTGAGATAAAGGATTAAGATCTATATTCAAGGAATGGTTGACAGTCCATCTGGAAGTGCCTAGGTTTTCCAGGAGGCCTCACCCATGGTTGGAAGACGGGGCTACCAGTCTCGGGGCTCACAGCCCCTGGGCTCTCAGATGATGTTTAGAGGAGAACTTTGGAAGCCTTCTGGGTCTGTGGCAGTTTCTGTTTTCCAGCCGTCTCATCTGCTAGAGATTTGCATTCTGAATTCCATGATTGGAACATGGTGCCGAGGCTGTGGCAGCCCCCTGAAGACATGAAGTAAGATGAGCTCCTTCCCACCCCCCTAATCTGCACCCTGAAAGTCTGCCTCCTATCTTCAGGGCACCTAGAAAGGTGTCGAGAGTAAAGTACCTGGTGTACATTTGCTTTCTTGGTTTTTATTGTGAATTTAAATGGGGTCCAAGATGCATAGAAAGCTGTGACCATGATTGCAGAACGGCTCCCTGGAGCCAGGCGGCCCTATCTGCGCTCCAGTCTTCCCTTTAATGTGGTGTTTTGTTTTATGTCTGACATGTTCACAAAAGCTGCCCTTTTCCACTTATAAACTTCCTGCTATTCAACAGCATTGGGGATAAAATCTCTTTAACCTATATCACCCTAAGGTTTTTAACCAAGCCATAAAACTTTCACAAGTCCTTTGCCCATTTAGACATAGCATTTATCCAATGGGTGGCAATACAGTTCCCAACCTAAAAGCCCTTAGAAAAATTGTGCCAATTTATTACTAGTACTACTACTACTTATTATTATTATTATTATTATTATTATTACCACCATTGTTTCAGTCTGATTTCATAAAGGCTGTCTTTCTAACTAGAATCCCACTGATTTTTTTCATTAAGAACCGAAAAATTGTATTTTTAAATACACTATGCTTCCCAGAGAACAAGTAGCAGATTCAACCAGGCCAATTAAAAAAAATCTCTTAAAAGTGCAGGTCAGAGAATTCTAACGAACATCAAAAGTAATTCTAGCACAAAGCCTGTCCTCAGTGCTAAGCTAAGTACTCTTCTCAGTGCCTTCATTAACCTCTCCATTTCTAAACAATCCTCGGTGCTAAGCTAAGTACTCTTCCAGTGCTTTCGTTAACCTCTCCATTTCTAAACAATCCTCGGTGCTAAGCTAAGTACTCTTCTCAGTGCTTTCGTTAACCTCTCCATTACTAAACAATCCTCAGTGCTAGGCTAAGTACTCTTCTCAGTGCCTTCGTTAACCTCTTCATTACTAAACAATCATTCTATGAAAGGTGTGCTAGTGCCTACATTTTACAGGTGTAATAACAGAAGACAGACCAGTGATGTAGGTTGCCCAAAGTTATACATTAAAGAACATACCTAACTGTGGGTGTGTCCTAGTGCCCAAATCTATATGGGAGTCTGTGCCTTTTTGGATTAAAGGATTGGGAAAGCCTGACATTATTAGCTTGGGGTAAGAGCACCCAGGTGCATTGCCTGGCTCTATCGTGTAGCACGTGTGTGATGCTAGACAAGTGATTTGACTTGTGTGATTGTCTCATTTAATATCCATAGCCAGTCTTTGAGATAGATGGTATGGTACTTCTTTTCCAGACAAGAACTTAGACTCTCGAGTTCTGTACCTTGGTCAGGTTTATACAGCTAAGTAAGTAGCAGGGCACAGTTTGAACTCAGGTATGTCTGACCTAGTTCTGGATACCACACCTCCATTGTCTGGGTGGAGGGTTACGGGAGCTATGAAATATGATTACTCTTATGGCTTTTGGCCTCTGGAAAGGAACCCATCCTGTATTATCTCACCATATCACCACCCAAAGGAAGGTGACAGTAATTGTCAGCCTTAGGGAAGACAGCTTGAATTACTTAATTGTTAAGGGCGGTTGGTTCAGTCTTGTGTATGGTGACCTTGTTCTTCTATAGCAGAGCTAGCGTGAAGCTGCTAGAGTTGGCCTGAGCACTTTATAGCATAAACAAAGAGATTCACTGGGTGCAGATGTGGAACTCTGAAAAGAGAAAGCCATGGCCCGGCTGGCGACAAGGCACTCAGGTATCCTGGAATGAACACAGCCCCTGTGTAGGCGTGTCCTTGGATCAGTCAGGGGTAATAGGGATGAATAACCACGTTTGGTATGTCATCGCATGCCCTCCTGGCTGCCCCTGACACCCAGTGGATACTCAGTGCCTGTGGGGTAGTGATACTGCCCTGATAATTCCAGGGAAGTTAGGAGCTGCAGGAGGTTGGGCAGAAAGGCCCTGAACTCGGTCCTTGACAGAAGGGGGCCTGCGACAGCGGTGAACATGCCCTGGACAGCGCTAGATAAATGTCTGGCGTGAAAGATAGCACGAAGAAAGAAGCCCTACAGGCTAGAGTGCCCTTGCCCAGGACGACCCGCCTGGCCTCTGCTTCTCATCAGCTGTGAAGTCCTAGCTTCATCCCAGGTCAGGCTCTGGAGATGACTCAGCTTTGCTTCAGAACTAAGGGGACAGCTGTTGGAGTTGGGGCTGTCCAACCTGATTTGGAATTTTCTCTTTTCCTGTCCGCTTCCTTTAAAGACGACAAAACAAAACAACATCCTACAAAGTATATTAAGTAACCAGCTACATCTATAGCAATTAGCAATCGGTCAGGGAATCTTTTTCCCTTTTAGCCTTGATGTACTTCGATTGACAACTTTTACAGAGTGGGGTACCAGACTCAGTGTGCCAGGTGGAAAAGCAGCTTTTAAATCTAACCATATAGCTTTATAGTAGGAAACAGACATTAAAACAGTGGCTATTTTGTTGTGGTTTTTGTTTCTGACCCTGAACTCCTGATCCTCCTGTCTCAGCATCCTGGGGGCTGGAGCTATGTACAAATGCCACCATGCCCAACAGTGCCATCTCTGCCACCCCACTTCTAAGTAGCCAAACTATGGAAGCTGATTAGCCTCAGTAGTCTATGAGGTCATCAGTGCCTGCCTCAGTGAGTCGTTCACAATAGACCTCAAGAGTAGGACATTTCTAAAAGCTAAAGGTTTTTAGTGTTTTGCAAGCTGCATGTTTCAGAAAGTTAGAACCGGCCTTCTAGCCTTTGGTTCTTAAGCAGTATTAAGTGGTCATATCCTGTAGTGACCCCATGGGATTGACACATAAAGCATTCCTGAAGACTCAGAAAGACCAGGAAAGCGAACTACAGGAAGCCAGTTTGTGACGTGCTGACCCTCTTCCTGCACAGCTTTGCAGAGTACCCACTATACCAGTGGCAGTGACTCCCTGTGGGCAAGGCTTCTACTGTGTCTCAGAGCGGTTCGCCCTCACAATGGCTGCAGGACTTCTCCGGTAGAAAACTCACTCTCGGGAGTACCAAGCCACAGTTGCACAGATGACAACTGTGTGTGTTGTGCGTGTGCCTTGTAGGCTGCTGAGCAGGAAGAGCAAACCAGGAAGATGCTGGCAATCAGAAGTGGTGGTTCTGCTTGGAAGCAGGCAGAGGGAGCACAGACTGGATCTGAAAACAGAGGTTGGCAGCTTGGTGAGCATCCATACGGTGTGATTCCGGCCTCTGGAAGCCTGTTTGTCATCTCTAACAGGATCTGGTGTTTCATGAGTGCAGATCATCTCTAGCTCTAGATTTCAATAAGCCAGTATCCATGTGACTTATCAGCATTAGCCTATCCTGCTAATAAAGAGGGGCCTTGGGCTGGAAAACAGCCATGTAGTTCTCTAAGGAGCCAGCGCAGGCTGGAAGGCAGAAACTTCAAAGACAGGCTTCTGTTTGGACAGCTTACACATTTGGGAATCTGTCTTGTTCTGGTGACATCCTGAAGGTCATATTTAGAGACACATGGCTCCCTTTGGGCAGGCTAAACTGCATGTGGTATTCTCACGTTTAGTCTTCAGAATGAAATGTCTTCTAGTCATGCTGAGTCGGGGTGTAATGGTAAGATGAGTTTCATACTCGAGCTGGTGGCTTTTATCCCAGGATCCTTCATGAAGGACTCCTTAATCCAGTGGCTCACCTGCGGAGAGGTGATCGCTGCCACCAGCCTGCTGGGGAACACACAGCACATTCAGTTGGGTCTCAGTTGTTGTGTAAGGAGTCCAAACAGGGATTGCTTCGTGCTCAGTTTTGTCTTAGGCAGGAAGTTTGACTCTTGGAGCCGCATCATTTGGAAGACTTTACACGTTAGTTAAAACAATCAATTAGGTATCCAGATCCTAAAGTCTAAAAGAAATAAAGTTGGAAGAAACTTCTGTGACGGCTATTTTTGGTGGTCATCCTGACTGTATCTGGAATTAACCTAAAACTCAAGCTGCTGGGTACACCTGCAACAAATTTGCATCATTAGAACTGGGAAGACCAATTTCTAATGCAGATCTCGAGAGGTGAGAAGGTACACCTTTAATCTGGGGCTCCCCTTCTGGTGGCAATCTGTAAAAAGGACTTGGAAGGAGGAGGACTGCTCTCTTTGTCCTCTTGCCATCACTGGCATGGGAGCCTACTTCTTCAGGAGTCTGGCTTCTACTGAAGACCAGCTGAGACATCAGCCCTGTGCACTGAACAACTACTACTGGACTGATTCTCGGACCTTCCATTGGTAGACAGTGTTGTTGGACTAGCTAGATCACAGCTTGTAAACAATTCCAATAAATCCCTATGTTAGTCCTTCTATATGTGCTGTTCCTCTAGAGAACTAATGCAGCTTCCGAGTGTGAGTTTCTAAAGCCTGCCTGATGCATCACTGCTCTTTCCAAGTCACTATTACTAACCTCTGCCTCTCCCTGGGGTTGGGGCTCATGGCCTACCAGCCATTCGCCAGGCACTTCATGCCTCAAAAAGATGCCCATAATTCTATTTAGAGTTTGCAGAGCAGGAAACTCAAGTCTCAAGAGGAAGTCACTGGCACCGATTAGCACTGTCACACCAGGAAGGGGAACAGAAATGCTAAGGCTGGGAGAAAGTATTTAGATGAACACCGGCTTCTAGAGCACCTTATAACATGGGGTCTCCAGACAAGTTCCAACCCAGCAGGAGATGGAAAGGGGTCTGGCTGGGGTCCGTGCAGGGAGCCGTCAGGGGCTTTAGCTTTCTCTGTCACCACTTCAGCTCACAAGTAAGCTTGTGGTAAGCTAAGATGCCCAGGTCTGTTTTTATAAGAGCTGCCAGCCACATCCTGCCTTCTTCTGCACTTATGTGATTATGTAACGAGCTTTAACCCAATTGCAGGACTTCCTACTTATTCATCTGATTCTTGTTGACTTCATCCTGCTGCTATTCAAGTCCTACAAGGCAGTTCTATACTCTGGCCTGTCACTGGCACATGGAGGGGTCCCTGTGGGTCCCCTGCTATCTAGAGAGAAGTACAGCTGCTATAGCCTTCAAGTCATTGTGCTATCATCAGGGCCAGAGACATACCTCATCTTCCCACCTAGCAGCTCTCTCCAAAGAAGCAAAGGAGTCAAGGTGCTGAGGAGACAGACTAGGACCTGCTTGGCCACATTTCTTGAATGCAAAGATCTCAATATTACTAAAAATAGATGCAACAGTCAGTAAGGAGTATTATCCTCATTTTGAAAATAATTTAGACTGTGTGTGTGTTTAAACTATTCTATAGTTTTTCAAAGGCTCTGCACAGTGACCAGAAGGAGACAAGTATTTGCTGGGCCTTAGGACATTCCATCCTCTGTAAGCCTTGAGAAGGCTGTTCTCAAATGAAGTGGAGTCCTCTCTTGTGGCTGTTACAGGCCCCACCCGGGGCTTCCCTTTGCTATAGGATGCCCTTTGTGGTTTCCTGATATTTCCTCATATGCTTTTAGGTCACATGAGCCAAATTCTCCTGAACTTACTTCCACTTGAAAGGAGTGGTCAGCAGAGCGGGCTCATTGCTTCTCTAGAATCTCACTCTAAGTTGAACTTGAACTTGAATGTAATCAGGAGATTACATTGAATGGCCCAAGGCGGTCGTAACCCTCTGATATGATACTGGTTAGCACTTTGCAGGCACGGGTAGAAGCTGTTTCCCCTTTAAATAACATTCACAAATATATGCTCTCTTTAGTTCCTTCTATGAGTAAAATAATTAATTCTCATAGATGACGGCCTAATCGGGGTGGGGGTGACATGCAAGGAAGCAGTAACTACAATTCGGTGTGATGGTTAGTGGATGTCAGATGCACACATGATGCTAAGGAATTCCAGAGGCCTTGGCAACAGGGAAGAGCTACAGCTGTAGGGCTGGGCAGCCCCTCGGTTTGCCTGTGTGGTCCTGTGCAGTCCTATCCCCAGGCTGTAAGGGTGGGCCTGCCTCTTAAGGGTTTTAAGATTATGGGTGGATTCTAGGTAAGAAGAGAAAGAGGAGAGGCAAATGCACGCACAACACGGCAATTGTGGGGGCGAATGAGGAGAGATTCAGTGATAGGGTTTTAGACTTGACAGGAGAATGAAGCCAGGGAGAGGTTAAAATGATAGCTGGGTTTGGCCATTTACAAAGAAAGAGAAGAAAGCACAGAAGGCCCTCACCATGGCTAGTCAGAGGGAGGAAAGATGGAGTTTCCCAGGAAAGCAAAGTCGGGAACCCCAGAATGCAGGAAAGAAACACAGTGCTTCACACTCTCTGAGAAGAGCCACTGCTTTGCCTTTGACTTCAATTTTCAATCTGTGGCAGAATTGATGGAACTTACTGTGCACAGTGAAATCTATGACCCGGACCCCACACAGCAAGATCAACAGTGCAAAAACCCCAGATTTATCATCAACCACTTCAGTGAGAAAAGAAAACACCAACCATATGCTTGGTTGCTATGGCAATGTCAAAAAAGTTTCTAAGACCTTACTTTCAATTTCTTTACCTATGGACTGGTCTGGTCCATGGACCACTTTGAGGGGTTCTAGTCTAGACTTAAGTAGGTCTGTGTGAGCTGAAGTTGTCATTAGAAATGGTAGTTGAAGCCTTGTGCAGGGCGTGATGGGGGTGGACAACAAAGCTTTGTAGAGATGCAAGCATCTAAAGCAAGGGTTCAAACCTTTTCAGGAAGGGGTTTGATGCTTTGGGGCCACATGCAGTCTCTGCTCAGGTATCAATTCTGGCAGTCGTGATTCTGCTGTGGTCTCTCAACTTCAGCCTATTGAGGCTCAAGGCCTGATAGTTTTCTTTGAGGGACCACTAGCCACTCCTTTCCACCTGAGGTCACAGGATTTAAACATTTGTTTTGTTACTTGCTAAGAGAGTGCAAAGTTACCCTCCGAGGAGAACTGCTGTCCTATGGAGAGTACAGAAACAACTCTACAGTCACTGGGTGTTCGTTCCAATAAAACTTTATTTACCAAAACAGGTAAGGGTTTAGACCTGACTCACCTATGTAGGCCCTTGATGTCTGAGATGGGCAGAAAGAGAAGAAGAGCTTATATAGTGAAATCTGAGCGACTTGTATTAGTGGTCAGCATGTAAAAAGACCCAACAGTAGCTCTCATTTATAGTACCATGGCTTACCTTACTCTTTTTGAGATAGGCATAAAAATCACAAAGGCAGAAAACAGGAAAATAACAAATGACGTGAGTTCTACACGAGACCTAAGAAAGCCCAGAAGCCACGCAGCATCGAGGCAGGATTACGCAGGATTCCGTGAGGTGAGTCAGAAAACTTCCTCCCGGAAGGAAATGGCTTTCAAGCAGGTCTCGGAGGATGTTATGAATTGTGTTTGGTGGGAAGAAAGTAAGGAAGACATTCCACCTTGGGACACGGAGTTCTTGGTTTCAGAAAGTTAGAAGGGAAGTTAAGTGTGAATAGCCATGGACCAAGGGAGCAATGTCCCCAGGGCAGTCGGGCCCTGAGGTTACGCACGCACGCACGCACGCACGCACGCATGCACGCATGGTCACGTGAGTGCTTCCTCTGGGAAGAGAAGTAACAACATGGGATATTTTCTAAGAACAGGATGTTTGGTTTCTTTCCTGAGGCTCGGAGGTTTTCTTGTTGCTTTAAAATTTTAATCTTTTGACCTTAACCAACCACAAAGTCAAATTCCTTTTGAGATTATGTTTCATAATAGTAAAACCAGCAAGGAGCTGTGAGTTAGAGCTGGGCGGGCGAGTCTTCACCCATTGTGGGCATCTGACCAAGTCAGGCAGGGGCTGCTGCGATCGCTCTTGCAGTCTCTGTGTCATCCTTCTCTCTGGGGCTGCTGGGTTTCGGGAGCAATCATTTTGTTTGGTATGGATCGTGTTATCCAATTGATGGTACAATGTGCCAGAAATTCTGGCTCCTGATGATTGACAGGAAACGAGCTTCCTAGGTGGTGTGTCCTAAGTATTTCATGAGTGCCTGCCTGGTCTACCGCAAGCACTCATCTATCAGCTATTACATGTATAAATTCTTTAAAGAGCCCGGCATTTCAGATTTGCCTTGTCTACAGAGACAACTTACACTGTGGGCTGCTTTCTGGGAGCCAATCAACCTGTCTGCTGGAACAGAAAAACCAAATTGGATACGGATTGGACATTTGAAAATGTGAAGTTCTCTCTGCTTTGCGATTGATGTAGGAGGCAGGCCCACTTTGGGCTCATAGAAGAATTTCAGCCTAGTTAGAGAGCTCACGCATTCATTCAGATATATGTGCATAATATAGAAAAATGTGTAATTAACATAGAGGAGTGAAATGGCCACATAGCCAGTGAACATGTGATGCAGAGAAACCTGTGATTTTAACCCATTCAGGGAGCGTGGGTGATATAGTCAGCCCTAACAAGATTCAAGGATAGCTCGGAAACCCCCAATCTGTCCCTTTTGTGACCACAACGAAGAAACAGAGTATTCAGAATGCCCAGTCTGAGAATGTATCATAACAGCAAAGGAGTTGAGACATCCTCGCATCAGGCCTCTGAAGAGTCCACAGTCTGGATTTCTAGGTTCCTACCTACTGTCAGAGCTGGTGTTGCACACAGGCAACTGCTGACAGAAATGTTGGCAGGCTTTGTTTCGCTCTATTATTTGAACAACTAAGCAGTCTTGGGAGATCCTGGCTTTTGGCAAAAATTGGAATGACTGAACAGCGCTGTAAAGAAGAGGGTCAAAATCTTTTTTTGGTATTGTCTTTGTATGGTCACAGACTAAGTTGGATCCATTAGTTATGGAGTATGTGAGAAGTTCACGGTAAAGTCCTTGATGGATTCCTACCAACAAGGACAGTCCTCGAGGGCCTGCTGGGTGCTTCTGGCCAGCACTGAGGCTAAGTCTCTGTAAAACCAGTCATGCAGAATGAAACAGGCATGAGAGAACTTGCCCTCGGCCTACCTTGTTATAACTGTTAGGACTCAATGTCCATATAGTCTGCCCTTGTAACTCACTTTTATAAGAAAAAAAGAAACAAAAAACGAAATAAACACCCTAATGGGCTCTCTTCATAAGTGTTGGAACCTTGGGAGGTGGGCGTCCTGTCATTTAGCTATGCTTTTAAAAAATCTTTTAAATAGAGCAATTAAGTTCTGTAAATGTAAGGAGTGTACATAAATTAGTAGTGAGTCTCCCACATGGCATCTGTGGCTCCCTATATAACTGGGGTTGTAAAAGAAAGTAAATACAAGCTGTTGTTTAATCATAAGTGAGAAGTCCATTTATAAATAATTGAAGGTGGGTGTATCAGACTTTCTGAGTGGGTCTATAAACTAGAGCCTGCTCAGCCTGGCAGGGTTTGCAGGGCAGAGCTCCGCGGCTGGAACCTGGGCTCTGAGAAGCTCAGTTTTGCAACAGGCAACAACTGCCCTCAGTTTAAGAACCCTGGGCAGAAGATAAGACTCTAAAGATGGAAAAGACATCTTATCTTCTGATGGGTGGAGTAGAACAGGCTAGAAATATGAAAAGCATGCCCTGGTCTTGTTTCCTCTCACTCCATGCTCTTTAAGTTCCGTGTTAAATGTTTAATACCAAAATTCTTCTCTTTGTGAATTAAACTTTTTTTCCCCTAGAAAGGTACCCCTGCCCCTGCCAGAGTTGTAAAAGGACTGGCCTGGCCTTGGAGTGCTTTGTAATGATGCTTAGGTTTCCTGATAGCAAAGGTTGGCTAGTCATTAGCAAGTGAAAGCAGGGCTGTGTTTGAACAGAAAGCCTTTTCAGGGACAAGTCTGTGGACCTGTTTATAGGGGAGTGTGAAATGGAGCCTTGGGGAAATTAATGAGTGTATTCCCTGTAGAAGGCTTCCATGCACCTTGGGGGGAGGCTCCGGAGTCCAGCTCCTCCACTGTGAGGCCCTCCTTCTGTGGGGTATACATTGCCCCTCTCTAGCTCCCTTGGCTTCCCATTCCATCTTTCAAGAAATCTGGTTCTCTAGTTCCTCCCTAGAGGGAAGTTAAGCTCTGTGTCCTTGTATTTTCCTGCTTATCTGCCCTAGCCCTGCCCTGAACAATTTAATCTCTTTTTCATTACAATGAAATGAATCCTTCAGATCACTACAGATTAGTGTCCCATTAGTTTCCTTTTAGAGCTTTCTTTCACCTTTCTTGGTTGACCTCCAGTCGCCCTCCCCAGAACATGGAGAAACTTGTTCCAGGTAGCCTTTATCCCTTTTGGAGGAGTACAATCCAGGGGCCAGTACAGTTTAGGAGCCTGAATGAAGTGGAGGGGCCGAGAAGTTACTACTTTCTCCTCCTGGTTGGTCACAGAAACACACAGGAGACACTGCGCTAGGAGCCAGGTGAGAGGGTAGTTTTCCCATCATGCTTCCTTAAGACTGTTGGTTTATACAGGGAAGAGTAATATATAATTATTAATATATAATAATATATAATTTTGCTTGTTAATGTGCAAATGGTGGTGCTGTTGCCGGGTGCTAGGGGAGGGCTCCGGGCTCCATGGTGACTGTGCTGGGGCAAAAGGGAGGAGATAGGATCGGATCTGGAGCTGGGGGTGGGGCTTGGTGGTTGAGCGCCTGGCCATTTGCCTAGGCTCTGGGTCCCATTCCCAGGACAGACTTGAGGGGCAGGGGTGTGGGGGAGAAGATTGAGTTGGGGTACCCTTGAATCACGTGAGCAAGGCTCTTTCTGACTTCTAAGCCAGAAATGGGAAGTTGAATTCCAACTCACTTCCTACAAGGAAAGGAGAGGAAACCAAGCAGGGGTCCCTCAGGAAGGGACCATCCTCCACTCACACCACCTGCCCTCACTTCCTCATGTGTGTTTTGAATTAACATTGCAACCTGTTTTGCAGGATGCAGGACATTTTTTTGTATCCTTCTCCCAACCAAGAATTAATCTAAAAATAATTAGTAGACAAACCAAGCGTTCCTTTCTTAAAATAAACGAATTTCCCCTCAAAATTTCAACCTCTTTGTTCTTTCACAACCTAGTAAGTTGCCAGTAGACTCAATTCTGAGCAATCCAGGAACTGATTTTTCAGTCAGTAATTTGTTTTTTTATAACTCTTCCCCCTCCCCCCCCCACTGCCATGCCCTTGCTGTCTGCTTACTTATTTTGGTTTTTGTATTAGTCAGAATTCTCTAGAGTCACAGAACTCATAGAATGAGTATCTTCCCTCCCCCCTCTCTCTATATATATTTACATATCTATCTATCTATATATCTGATAGAAATATATGTGATTTATTAGAATGACTTACAGGCTGCAGTCCAGACAATCCGACAATAGGTAGCTGTAAACAGAAAGTCTAAGAATCTGCTGGTGACTCAAGTCTCACAGGCTGGATGTCTCAGCTGATCTTTTGTATCTGCTGGAATCCCAAAGAGGTAAGCTCCAATGCCAGAGAAGGGATGGACGTGCTAGCCAGACTAGAGCAAGCAGGCAAAAAGGATAGCTTCCTTCTTCTATGTCCTTATATAGACTTCCTGCAGAAGGTATGGTCCAGATTAAAGGTCTGGATTAAAGGTGTGTGTCTTCCTGCCTCCAAGGTCTGAACTGGAAGTAGATTGATTCACCCCTGTCTTAACCACGCAGGGCTCTCTCACAGGGGCGCCCTCCATTCTGGATTGTAGTTCATCCTAGGTACAGTTACTCTGACAACCAAGAATAGCCATGACAGTATGCTTAGAATTATTTTGTTTGCCAAAAGAATGACGGAAGAAATAGATGGTAAGACCATCTATTAAGTGGGGAAGCAAGCTGGATATGGGGACTCCTGCTCGTAATCTCAATGCTTGGGAGGCCAAGGCAGGAGGATGCCCTTAAGTCTGAGGCCTGCCTGGGCTGCAGAGTGAGCTCTAGGATAGCTTAGGTTATACAGTGTGACTCTATTTCCATAAAACAAAAAGAAAAGTAGATAAAATCAAAGAAAACACAACAGGGTGTAGTGATATATACCCGTGACCCCAGCAGGATGGAAGTCAAAACCTTAGTTAAGAAATCCTCTCATCCCTACGCCACCAGAAATCACTAGCGAAGAAATGGCTCAGTTTTCCCCATAATTAAGATGTTATTGCTTTGTGTTTTTGTTTTTAATCATCTGCTTATATGCTTAAGGTAATCACCAGTAAATAGAATTTCTAGATTGATACAGTAGTGACAACCCAGCCATCTGCCCTCCCCATCAGAGGTGTGGCTTTAGCACCCCCTAAGGTCTTACTCTGAGTTTTGACATCTTGGGTTTCTCACAGGTACCTGTAAGTAAGAGCATGGGTAGCCTGTCTCCTTGGAAGAGGATGCCTAATGGCTGCCTGGGAGCTCAGTCCTTCTGTTGGCAGAGCCTCCCTCACCAGTGCTCATAACTTGAGTGCTTGCTGTCTGAGGAATATAACTTCCCAGATGAGTATGAACGGCTCTCCTCTTCATCTCTATCATGGGAAGGAAACCACAGTCTGCACTCATGAAGACTTCAGATTTCAGGATCAAGGGATGTGTTTCTGAGAAAGGTCTGTGCATAGAAACCTTCCTTTCTGTCTTTAAAAGATCGAGGATAGTAGTGAACATGCACAGGTGCTAAAGTGCGTAAGACACACTGGAGCTTGAACAGAGAGCTCATTATCCCAGGAAATGGGTGAAGATGTGGAAGGGTAGCCTGGTGTCAGTGACCAGCACCCTGTGTGCCTGGATGTCCCTGAGTCTATGCTGGCGGTGGAGTCCTGACTGAAGCACAGGAATAAACGCAATAAACGCTCGTCATGTGACACCTGGATTTTGCCAGACCTAAGTACCTTGTGCAAAACTGGCTCTCTAATACAGTGTGTAAGCGATGCACATTTACTTGTTATATTTTTATTATTCAGCTAGCCAGTTGATTCAGTAGTTCAGAGCGCTGACCTCTCAAAGGATGAGCACGGCTGTCTCCTTTTCACCTTTGTCCCTTCCCATTCATGTTGGCTGTCTGATGACAGTCACCATTGTTAGTTTCTTCTGTATCTATTGATACATTGTATAGATATACATACAAGCCTACACAGTTAGACTTACACACTTCACTTCTGCACCTACCTTTTCTTCCTTTGAACATGTGCATTGCCGGGCTCTTTCCCTGTGGCTGTATTAAACGATTCATTCTTCCTTACATGTAAATACTACTAATTAGGGTGGCTGTACCATCTGTACAAGTCTCCTGAAGGTAGGCTGTCTCCAACTCTTGGCTATTACAAATGTTTGGTTGGATACCTGTAGACAGTGTCTCCCATATCTTTAAGTGGGCTATGACCCTATATGGAGACTCTGGGGCCAGGGGCACATGACTCCCTAGTAGGAAAAGATACCACCCAGCTGCCCTACGCGGAAGCTGCTGTTCACACTCCTCCTGCCATGTATGCAGAAGCTGCTGTTCACACTCCTCCTGCCATGTATGTAGAAGCTGCTGTTCACACTCCTCCTGTCATGTATGTAGAAGCCTCTTTTCCTTCCTCTGTGTGCATTTGTATCTCTAACAGGCTCTGGAATGCATCCCCTTGGTAACTTGGGAGCTAACTACATTCCCAGAGACTGTGCTCTCTAAATGGCTTACCACCTCAGACGGGGAAGCTAGCCTACTGGTTGAATGTGTCATTCTTGGGTCTAATATGTGGTCTTTTCAGGCTGACTCAATGTCTGTGCCACAGTAGTGTCTGTTTGTAAATGGGGACATTTAGCATTCTAACAGGAGCCTCTTGGTTTCTTGTGAGTGAGAGAGCATTGTGGGAATGAGTGCAGAAAAGCTCTCACAGAATACTGTCATATTAGATTCCAGCTGCTAGGGACACACCTTTTCCAGGACCCGCCACTTCTTACTAGGGAAGGAAGACTTTAGCTGTCTATAATCGATCCAAAGAGCCAAGAACCTGAGAAGGAACAATAGACCTGCTAGCAGATAAGCAAGGCTTGGAATTTTCACAGATCCTGGGAGAGGACAGGAGAGAAGACTGGGTCGGAATTACTGGGTGCTGACCAGCACTGTATATGCCAACTTCTTTAAATGGGAAAGCTGATGTTTTTGCCCAGTAATCTCCCCTCTTAAAAATCAAACCAGCCTCCCATTGCCTTTGGCAGCTGTTAGTCCTGGCACATTGTGTTGGTCATCTTACTCTCTGCTGCTTCTGTAGATTTCTCATAGTCCCCTCTGTAGCATATAGTTTTACTCTACCACCTTATCTCTGGGACTGTCGGGCTACCAGCCCCCACCCAGCATCCCTTTTGATTTACCAGCCTTTAGCTCTGGGAGGTTTCCACACTACCCTTGTCTTTTTCCCTCTTATCTCTGGTCTCTGTCTTAGTGCCACCAATATAAACCCCAGCCTTTACTAAACCAAGGGAACCTCCGCCTAAAAGCCCACAGTTCTGTAGCCAGGCAGGGGCTGCTCTAAGAGGCCCAGCCAGGAAGCCTTGGGACTGAACATTCCTCCCTCAGATAGGAGTAAGTGTGTCTTCTCTTTCCTCATCCCATAACCCCCCCTCCCATTCTCATTCACGTACACAACAGATGTGAGTGGCCCTGCCTGAGACGGAGAACTACACTCCGGCATTGGAATGCCCTGCCCTGGGTACGTCTTGGCCTTACATATCCCAGCAGGCTTCAGGCAGGTCTCATTGGCAAGCCTTGAATCTTTTCCAAGGCAGCTGCCATCCTAGCCCTGCTGATAATCTGCCCCAGGGAATGGTTCTTCCCAGGGCTTGCCTATCATCTCCTGGGGCAGGAAAGTGTCACTGGGGTCCTAGGTTGGGGCTATGTGTTGTGTACCTGTATGGCAAAGAAACTGGTGTTTTCTTAGGTCTACCAAGGTTTCAACTTGTTGTGATTGTTTTTTGTGAGAATGGCCTTGAACTAGCAGAGGGTGCTCTTGTAATAAGAATCCTCCTGTCTCCAACTCTTCTATGCTGATTTTGCAGGCATTCACTACCACTCCCTCTATGTAATAAAGTCTTACCTTTTGTTAATGAGACAAGACCCAAATCAAAGCTAAAGAAGAACATTAGGACCTGAGGTCCTATTGGAGCAAACCTGTTGTCTCAGGCCTCCTCCTCACACACAAAGCCAAGCGGGGCTGCCTGTCTCCCATTTCCAGGCCTTCTCTGCCTTCTCGGGCCTGGCTGGCTGGACAGCATGCCTCCCCCACATTGGGCTTTGCCAGTGGGTGGAACATACAGCACAACCCTTGTCACCTGTCACTGATGAGCGAGTTTAAAACACCTGCTGAAAGGAAAGAAATATGGAACAGATGGAGAGGGCCTCCAGCTGCTGCCAAGCAATTGGGACTGTCTTCAAGCCACTGTCTGACCCAGTCCTAGGAGTATTGTCAGTCCTGGGGCCAGAGGACTGGGAGGGGGAGGGGAAGCAGGGTGAGAGATTTCAGGAGAGTCATGGGAATTTTGCTTCTCTGTGTCAGCGCTTGGGTTGGTGGGATGATGGGGGATTTTCAGAAGGTTAAGGTTTTCATCGGCAAGGGAGGCACTGACACTCACCCCTCCTGGAGCACCTTCCTCAGAGCTCCTCACTTATGCCCGCGACAGACACTATCCACAGGGAAGGTGCTTTTGTTTTAACATGGGACCTGCATCGATAGCCACTTCCTAAGTCACGGTTTCTGTGGGTATCTGGCCACGGCTTAGAGCCTGGGCCTCACTGGGATCTGACCAAGGTTTGGACCGGAACTGTGTGTGTCATCAGAGACTAGGTGGGGTAAATCAATTTCTACTTCAACGCCAGCAAGGAAGCTTGGTCAGGTACATAAGCATGCGGGAGCACCTCTACACGGAGCCTTTTTTAGCCCCCTCTCCATCTCCCCGCCCTTCCTTTACTCTCCCTTTCTTACCCTCCTTCTCTTCAGCTCAGATGGGGGCTTCTGTAACCTAACCAGGGAGTGACTGCTGCCTTATTTCCTTGGGTAGAAGCAAGTCACAGTTGGATCTGCAAAGGCATGAACACCAGGGAGGCAGGAAGGCTTACTTTAGAACCCCCTCAGCTCCCACAGAGACAGGGCATGCGCCTATCAGTGATGTTCCAAAAGATCCTCAGGGGCAGCCCAACTTGTTATATAGATGCTCTCGGTATGTCTTGAAGTGGAGCAGTTCTTCTTTCTTCCCAGAATCCCAGTATCCTCTGGAGTCCTGGGTGGAAGGAAGGCTCAGTATTTTCCGCACCACAGCTTGCTTCCAGCTGTAGCTCTTCTCTGTTCTTCCAGAGTGTTGGTACCCCATCCTTAGTCTTATCTCCCCATCAGTAAGAATGCTTTCTAATGAGGCGTATCACTTATTAAATGATAATGTCCAGCCTTCTTCTTTAGGGATAGTCATTTAATTTTGTTTGTATGCAGATCTCAATAAATCACTGTCAGTGTTGTTAATGTGCATTCAAAGCAAAGAATATAATTTTAAAACAGACCCAGTTGGTCCTATGCTGCTTGCAAGTTTTTTAAGTTGTATGTGTATGTGTGAGTGCCTGCACATATGTATGTGTATTACACACATGGCTACTACCCATGGAGGTCAGAGAGCCATCGGATCCCCTGAAGGTGCAAGTGGTTGTAAGCCCCCATATGGGTGCTGGGAACTTAACCCAGGTTCCCTATAAGAACAGCGAAGTCTTCTAACCACTGAGTATGTCTCTAGTCCCTTGACATCAGTTTTGAGAAGAGAGGGAAATGAAGATCTCAGATGTGTTCAGAAAACCATGTCCGTAGCTATGTTTTTAAAAGATTATTTATTTACTTATTTATTTTTATGTATGTGAGCACACTGTCTCTGTCTTCAGACATGCCAGAAGAGGGCATCAGATCCCATTACAGATGGTTGTGAGCCACCTTGTGCTTGCTGGGAATTGAACTCAGGACCCCTGGAAGAGCAGCCAGTGCTCCTAACCACTGAGCCATCTCTCCAGCCCCTGTAGCTATGTTTAAAAAGTAGGGATGATTTAGCTTAGGGGCTAAGTACCCCTTTTTCTGTTTTCCCCTGAACTAAGAACTAAGGATTTATTAGTGAATCCCTGCAGAGATTAGAGTTCTTAACACAGTTAGTAGAAGGAAGTAAGTTGGGCTTTCCGTGGGAGCTGGCCTTGCCTTTATCTCCAGGCACGGGAGGGAGTAATATTCTGGGGAGTGGCAGGCCTGAGTGGGCCCTGGAGGCTGGGAGATGACAACCTGCTCTGGTGTCTTTTCCAGGTTTCTCTGAGCTGTGGAAGGGACTCGATAATGTAACTGGCTCTCCGGAAAGACCCGCGTGGCCCTGCGCTGAGCAAGATCTCCAAGACCCTGTCTCGTTTTTAGAGCCACTTGAGAAGAAATGATGTGACAATTCTTATGAAAAAGGACGTTTTGGAAGTGTAGGATACCCGTGCAGAAGGTCACTCTTTCCCTGGTCTGTGAAATAGACATTCTCAAATTCCAAAATGCCTGCCAAGACCCCAATTTACCTGAAAGCGGCTAACAACAAGAAGGGAAAGAAATTTAAACTGAGGGACATTCTGTCCCCTGATATGATCAGTCCTCCCCTGGGGGACTTTCGTCACACTATACACATCGGCAAAGAGGGCCAGCATGACGTCTTTGGGGATATTTCCTTTCTTCAAGGGAATTATGAGCTCTTGCCGGGAAACCAAGAGAAGGCACACTCTGGCCAGTTCCCGGGGCATAACGACTTCTTCCGGGCCAACAGCACCTCGGACTCAATGTTCACAGAAACACCCTCCCCGGTGCTCAAAAATGCCATCTCCCTCCCCACCATTGGGGGATCCCAGGCTCTGATGCTGCCCTTATTGTCCCCAGTGACATTTCATTCCAAACAGGAGTCCTTTGGGCGTCCTAAGTTGCCAAGGCTCAGCTGTGAGCCTGTCATGGAAGAGAAAGTTCAGGAGCAAAGTAGTCTGTTAGAGAATGGGGCAGTCCACCAGGGAGACACCTCGTGGGGCTCCAGTGGTTCCGGGTCTCAGTCCAGCCAGGGCCGCGACAGCCACTCCTCCAGCCTGTCGGAACAGTCCTCCGACTGGCCCGCGGACGACATGTTTGAGCATCCTGCCTCCTGTGAGCTTGTGAAGTCAAAGACTAAATCAGAAGAGTCCTTCTCTGACCTGACCGGCTCCCTGCTCTCCCTGCAGTTGGATCTTGGGCCTTCACTTTTGGATGAAGTCCTGAATGTCATGGATAAAAATAAGTAGCCAGGAGTCAGCTCTTTTTCTTGGGAGTAAGAGGTACCAAAATAAGCAGAAAACAAAAAAATCAACTAACCACAGCTGATGGAAAGAGCTGCTCTGACTGTTTTTATTTGCAGCCATGTGATGCATTTTCTAAAATAACGCTCCTGTTCCTACAAAATATTTTTTTAACCATCATGCCCTGTTTGCAAAAATTTTGAAAACAATAATTTTTAAAAATTAAAAAAAACAAAACAAAACAAAAAAACCTGTTCTGGCAAAAAAGAAAAAAAAAGAAAAGAAAAAGGAGGAAGTGAGTCAGAGCTCATTTTCAACAGGCATTGCTGATGCTCATACATGCTCAGTTTTGTTTGTAGACATGCAGAAATCCAGGCTGTCTAAGAGGGCTGGGTCCATGGGTCTCTCCAAGGCAATTCATTGCATGTTATGAGAAGGAAACTTACTTATTTGGCACCTACGCCTTTTTTTCCTAGCCTTTTTTGTATATTGTATCTTTTGGGTTCACCACAGCGAAGTCTCCAGCGTTATGATTTTACTCTTTGCATATTCGAGCAACCTTACAGGATTTGGGATTTTTTTTCCTTGTGGTTTTTATATATCCCTGTATATTATTTCCATGTTGCAAAAGTTTGACTGTCAGCTACATGTTGGTTAAAAACAAGCAAGGTATTACTGTAACTAAGTTATTTTTAAAGTTGAAATATATTTTTATGTGCCTTTGGCTTTTTATTGCAAAGTCTACATTTTATACATAATACATCAAGTGTTATTTGTCGTGTTTCCATTCGGGCTTCCTTGCAAGCTACGCGTGTGTATTTGAAAACAAAACCAGCCCAACCCTATGCGTTATCAGCCTGACCCTGTTGCTCGGGTGTTACCTCCTCCCAGTAGGAGGCACAGGGTGATGCTTCTGTGGAGACTGGAGGTGAGGTAGGTATTTAAGGACAGCTCATGTTCACATTACTTGGGTACATCATACCACGCAATAAAGAGTAAATGCTAAAATGAACGTGTTCATTTATAGTCATAAACAAGAACCGAAAAGATTTTAAGACCATCTAGTAAAAGTCCTAAAATGTACCCACACCTTTAACATAAGCCAAGAGATGACTGCAGTCTTGACTTTTTTACAAGTTTGGTTCTAGAAATAGGAACACTTAAGAGAAATGAACATGGGCAATCATTGTGTTATTGTTGTTGTTGGCTTATACAAACCTGCATGCTGAGAGAGAGAAGAGAGGAAGAGAGTGAGGGGAGGAGATAGAGAGGGAGGGGAGAAGTGGAAAGGGGGGGAGAGATTGAGATTGAGGTGAGAGGATAGAAAGAGAGGTGAGAGGATAGAAAGAGGAGCGAGAGGAGAGAGAAGAAAGAGAAAGAAAAGAGAGAAGAGAAGACAGAGATGGGGGAGGGGAGCTAAGACTATAAGCCTTTGCCACAGGGCCACCAAAGCCCTGTGCATGCCTGTCTTCAAGGTTGGCTACAGCATTTTATCCTGTAAGACAAAGGCTCCCTTGCTGTGTAGGTCCTACAGACACAGAAGCTTCAGAGGACCACTCAAGGGCCCTTCCCCTTTGCAAGATGCCCTGAGGAGATTGGTTAAGGAACCCAGAACAGGAAATTGCACACAGATTCCTGTCTATCTTTAGGCGCCCCTCCTGACTCTGAGCTTTGTTGCCAACAGGGAGTGCCAGCTCCCTCAGCTTGATGTATCCCTAGGGCACCTTCACCAAGGCAGCAGCAGGGACTCTGGCCTGGGGTTTAGAGTTCTTGGACTTCAATCATATAATGCATGGGATAACCTTTGAACGTAGGAAGTGAGATCCACTTTGGGTGGCTAACCAAACAGAGTAAATCGTTTCCCCTAGAGCGTTGAGTCTATTAAGCAACCCCAAGTCCTGCATCTCCACTCTGCTTCTTCCCAGTGTTCCTTTCTGTGGGATCACACTCAGTCATGGGTCAGAAACTTCTTAGACTTTCTAAGGCCAAGTTGCACGAGCTCATTTTTTTGTAGCTGGTGTCAGCCAAACTCTCTTAACACTTTCCCATCTTAATTACTGATCATATTCAGTCTCACTGTACCCTTTGTCTGCTGTATGACTTCCGGGAAAGAGGGAGGGATTTGTCTCCATCTTTTTTGCTGCCTTTCCAGCCATGGTGGAGAACGGCTCTGGTAAAGTCTCATCTTCTGCATCCCTCACATGTCTACCCACTTGACTTTTCCAAACTAAACTCCATATTCTCCAAAATCCATACTCTGTCCGGACCAAACAACTAAAACACAGACACCTTCAAGTACACTTGTAGGTATACTTGACATAGCAAAAAATTCGCTCCTATTATAAGAAAATGGCCTGGTCCAGTCTCTTGAACAGGTGCCCAAGTGGCAGTTAACTTTCTGTCCTACAAAGAGGCACTTTAGACTCTTACCTGCTGAGAGCTGATTTGATGTTCTCAAGCTGTGTCTCCATCCTACTTACATCCTAATTTATCTTCACTTAATTTAAGGAATTTAAGGAAACCCAAATGGACTTCATTTGTAAACTAAAAATGAGTGACAAGCCACCTGTGTGTGACCCACATACCAAAAATATGTCATCATTTGCATAAGTAGTGACCCTTTTAAAGTAGGCAAAGTTTTGTTTTTTGTTTTGTGTGTAGGTAGATGTCTGTTTTCATGGACAGTAAGACCTAACAAACTATATTTTCCATCCAAAAATTACATGCTAAAAATAATATCAGAGTCCTTTGCTCCTCATAATATACAGTCATTAATCTCAGTGGGCCAGCATCACTGTCAACAAGCACATAGAGGACAATTGGTTGAGCAGGAAGGAGAACCAGAAACCCAGGATACAGCCTCAAGCTAGGTCTTTTCACTGAAGGCCACTGCAAATACTGTACATCATGGAATGGTGCTGACCTGGGAGTCTGTGAATTAACTTGATAACTATTTTAGAAAATAAAAAAACCAAAAAAAAAGAGCATATGTTATATTTCTAGTCTTCCCATTAATGCCAAGCTGGGATGACTGAGCCATTTTGCTTTGAGCTTCAGCAACAATAAAGCAGCTCAGGATGCTGCCCTCTTTGCAGTGAGTCTCACTTTGGGAATTTATACTGGCAACCTAGCCCCAGACAAAACCCTCCGGTTTAGGATTGGCCTCCTAGACTATGAATGGTAAGCAACTAAGGTATATAAATAGACCACTGTGTCCCATGCCCTTGGTGTAAATATAATACAACTGTCCTGTGTCCCCACCCGTACTCTCAGACTAGATCCAGCACAACAAGAGAACATTCTCAATGTCACACCACATGGTGAGCCACCCGAAGACCTCTTTAAGCTGTATGAGACTCAAGAAAGCTGTGTTGCTGAAAAGTAGCCATACATATTAATTCGTGGTGCTGAATAAACAAGATGCTTGCTTTGTAAGCGAGTAAATGGTCACTGCTCAACATACTAACACAGTTGATGGATCCAACGCTGCCCAAAGGGTCACTCATTTTATTCTGAAAGCACACTGTTTTATCCAAGGAACTTTTCACCTGAGAATGGTTGCCATGTTATGCTTCAAGCGAGGAAGTCCAAATGCTCCTAGCTTGACTCATTGGGTCATCCTTCTCTAGTGAATTACTGCAAGGAACATCACGTGAAGGAATGAAAACTCTTATGGAGTGATCTGTAACAATGGAATCTGTTCTATAGTCACTGTGTTGCAAACTAACACAGGTGATAGAAAACGTCTGCCTGAATGGAAGCCGTCACACAGCGTAGACTGCATACTTCTGACACTCACAGTGGAGGTAGGGGTACTAGCATCCATGAGAAAACTAGCAAGTGGAATAAATGAATTAGGGTGTTGTGCTCACCATAATAAAATCACTATTGGGGTAGGCCATAGGGCGTGCACTGAAGTTTGTTGCCAAAAGGATTGCTGTGGAAAAAAGCTCTAAGGTTTCTGCAAGAAAATACTGGGGTGGCTTCATTGGAAGAGAAGTACCCATAGCGGTTCCATGGGAGACTGGTAAGCTTTTCTTAGGGAAGAGGGCCAGACTGGGGAAGAAAAAAAGTCAAAAGCAAACAAAGGGACACAGCCCAGCCCTGAGTAGGGTTTCTGTTCAGGACATTCCAGGCACAAGGACTAGGTTTTAAGTGCCCACTTGGAGGCCTTGGAATCAATTTTGCTGAAGATCTGGTTCCCAGAATTGTTATTAAAAGTTGGCCACCAAGGTGCTGGGGAGATCGCTCAATGGTTAAGAGCACTTGACTGCTCTCCCAGAGGTCCTGAGTTCAATTCCCAGCAACCACATGGTGGCTCACAACCATCTGTAATGGGATTTGATGCCCTCTTCTGGTATGTCTGAAGACAGCTACAGTGTACTCACAAAAGTCAGCCATCTTGGTTTTTAAAATTCATACCCAATCTATAGAGCTTGAACTGAAGGCCTTGACACTCCCCGCCCCCAAAACAAACAAGACAAACCAAACAAAAACAAAAAACTTGTTTATTTATACTTTTATGGAAAATTCCATTTTTACTAGATATTGCCAAAAAAAGAATGTCCATTAGAACTCTGCAGGGTGTTGTGCTCATACTCATGGTTAGCCTTGTTTGTAATAAAAACAGGTAAATCCCAAGTGACTCTGGACAGACAGTTCTACTCCCAAATAATTCTTCCACTGTGCAGCTTCTCCACTGTTGGAGATGGGGCCCTTTAGGTGAGGGATCACGTTACATGGAGTCCCCTGTAATGATTAAGAATAACATCTGAAGGTCATCCACAATGGGATGTGAACTTGCATGATAGATGCCGACTGTAGGAGCATAGGTCCCTAGCAACTGGAGCAGATCTAACGGGAGCAAAAGAGTTAGAAGAGAAGAACCAATGAGTTCATTTAATGTATCATTTTGCCTGGGACCAAACAGGAAGGTGAGAGTAGAGCCGTAAAAGGGTTGTCTGTCACTGGATGTGGCTCTCACCAAAGGAAGTAATGGAAGTTATTGTTGTCTGGTCCCCTCCCTGGTACTGAAGAAATACACACAGCTTGTGTTTATCTAACTACAAATCAACCAAATTAGGAACTACAGAAACTTATTAGCATAAGCTCTCCATGAGTGATAGCATTGCTCCCTTACTACAGTCTCAAGCCTTCACGGCAGTAAGTCTCTGATGTCAACTGTTAATGCTTCTAAATCAGTAAGGGGGGGGGGGGCTCTGCCCTGTCTATCTTAGCAACAGAAACCAACCAATCAAGGGTATTTTTTTGGTTTGGTTTGGTTTTTGCTGGTTTTGCCTGAGACGAGCCATTAGGAATGCCCACCTCACAGACACACAGATTTGGGGATAATCTAAAGCTACACTTGAAATGTTAGCATTTTTCACAGCAGTAATGACCAGATGAACTTTTTTTTTTTAAAGAAAGTGGGGGTACTGTTAAAACCAGAAGAAGTCCACGATTATCTTCTAACCTTTACCTGTGCTGCAGGAGAATAAAATTAGGGTGAGATTAGACACAAGGCAGCATTTATGGTGCTCTTGCACCAGCCTTTTCACCGTACATGGCTAGAAGAAAGAACAGATGAACGAGATGTTAGATATTAGATTAGCATCCAATAAAATTCTCACAGTTTGACCATAGCCCCTGTGACCAAATAAAGCAGTGTTGTGAAGCGGAACCCTACAGCAACCCCACTGTGTTTTAAAGGGAACAAGTAAAGAATGAGTTTGCTGTTATTAAAAATACAGCTGGCTCTCCAGACTTCCTAAGGACATTGGCTACCCATCAGCTGCCTTGGATAAATGAGAGGAACCCCCAACAAATGTTTTGATAGTAGAACACAGACAAGCCCCCTGGAGGTGAAAATTTGAGGAAAGCAAGACCTTCCCACAGGGCCCTCTACCCCTAGGGAATTTCTACCCATAGGTCAACAAACTGTCCACAGAAAAATGGCTGCCAAGGGAAGGAGATCCACCTTTCTAACCAGCCAAGAAATAGATACACATAGGAGGTGTCCTGTCTCCTACCCTTGAGCATCATCTACTTTGCCTCTCAAGGGACAGTCATCATCAGCTCCCTGGACTCAGTCTGGTGCTTAAAACCCCAGTGGTGATTGTACAGTGAGATCGAAGGATGTGATCTATCTTTCCAATAAGAGCTCCTTGCAGGTTGACTCCACTATTAAAACAAACAAAACCTAACAAATAATATAACTATGGTAGTCATTAGAGTGCTAAAAATATGATGTTCTCATTCCTAGAACCTGGGGCTAACTTTAATGGGGAGTTGAGGGAGAGGTTTGACAGTTGTGATTGAAAATCTTCAGATAGAGTTAGTTACCTTGGTTGCCCAAGTAGGCCCTAATGGCAATCGCAATGGTTGTGTATAGCAGAGAGATAAAAGAAAAATAGGCCCTTAGAAGAAGAAAGTTAACCACAGAGGCAGAGACCAGAGAGACACATCCATGGGTCAAGGGATGTTAGCAGCCATCAAGAGATGAAAACATGCTTCCATAAACCTCCAGAGAGCATGCTGCCTAGCTGAGAACTCCAATGCAGAACTACAAGTACACAGAGACAGAGAATGTTGAGATGTATCCTCTAAATGTCCAGGTGGCTATTTGGAGTGAGGGCTTAAGAGTTTTTATTAAGGTTCAATATGCTTACAAAGATGGAACCCTAATTGGGCAGGACTTATGCCCTAATGCAGAGAGGAAGAGACACCAAGGGCGGGGGGGGGGGGGGGGGAAGGAAGGGAGAGATGAAAGGCTATGTGGAGAAACACAACAAGCAGGCAGGCATCTGCAAGCTAAAGAAAGAAGCCTCAGGAGATATCCCCTTTACTGGTACCTTGATCTTGGATTTCCAGCATCCAGGGCTCTGCAAAAATACTTTTATGTTTAAACCACCCAGTCTATAGCATTTTGGACTGGGAGCCCTAGCTCACTAATATGGAATGTTAACAAAGGACACTGTTAAAGTGTTTCGCTCTTTAAGGACACAAGGCCAGGAGGACTCTCTGGTTGCCTCCATTTTTGTCTGTACTACAAGAAAAGTTTCTGCATTCACCTTGGCTGCAATAAAGACAGGCAGGTCACGTGAGGGAGACGCAAAGCCTTCTGCCTTGAGAGTTGAGAAAGCCTCTCCTGCTACAAGTGCAGAGAAAGCGGCTTCCCAAGAAGGATGCTCAAGGCCACAGGCAAAGCTCAGCCTCCTTTGGGAGGGTCATTGTCACTTGTGGCAAAGCTGCAGCAAAAAATAGTGTATGAGTGGAGGGAGGACTCAGAGGGCAGGGAGGGGAAGAAATGATTCAAAGCATTTTAATGTTTCCAGCCCCAGACAGCACTTGATATGGGCAGAAACCAGATTCTAACCCTGTTATCCAGCTAAGAAAGACTACATACAGCGTGGTGTGTGGTTGCTAGGGAGACTGTCTTCTCATAGCTCTTTTCCTAAGTGTTCCTTCCCACACAGATGCCAGGCAAATTAAAGGGGCTTTTCCAGGATGCAGAAGGCAAATCAAAGAAGGACCCAGAGGGCTCTCCAAAGGTCCATTTAGACACCACTCAGGACACCAGCTGACAAAGAAAGCCAGTGTGTTGCAGTGGGCGAGGATTCCCACATCAGTCTTCCACAGAAAAATTGATGGCATTTTAAAAGCTCTATAAGCAAATGAATGGGCTGTCATGGTAACCAGACCTTAGCTACCTACATTCTGTATCGAAGGCTCCATTTCTTGGCACCCTTGTAACACACCAGACTCCCAACACTGGCACTATGGGAAGATCCACTCTGGATTGCCTCATCTCCTGGCTATCACTGGGGGATGAGCTGAGGCTCCGTACAGCCTCCCACCTGGCCCATGGTGCTTCCATTGCCACCCTCACTGGTGCGTGAACCAGAATTGGCATCTACAGAAGGTGTCTGGGATAAAGCCACGGTGCTGGCAACTCGTCCCTTTCCAGGAGTGTTGCTTACAACATTTAAACTGTAAGATTCTGACAAGTGTTAGCTTACCAGGGACCCCCTAGTGAACAACACAAAGCAGGGATCAATGCAAAATCAAGAGAAATTTATTGTTCCAGCATGCTAGGGTCATCATCTTGCACCCAGAGAAGAGGTGGTGACCCTAGGCAGCCCATTCAGTAAGTTTTTATACAGTTTCCAGGGGCAGAACAGCAACTAGGCACAATATGATTGATGAAACAGCACATCCTTTAAACTGATTGTTCTTTAGGGAATGAGGTAGTAGGGCTTAATTAGCCTCTTCCTTCCGGCCTACCTGCTCTCTGACCTGTCTCTTCCAGGAGGGGAGGGGTGCCTGGTGGAATTTTCCAACGGCTCTGAGCTGACCTTTTCAAAACCATCTCTCTCCCCTATGCATAGCTGTCTCTCAAAGAACTCCAAACGAAACCCAATTCCTAGTCAGTGGTTCTGCCAGATTTTTTTTTCTGGAGAGAGTAGAGAAAGGGAAGAAGAGCAGTGTATATTTATACATTAATCTTTTTGTATGATACATAGTAGGTTTGTATATAAGCTTCTGGGAAAAAATCTCTAGTTTTAAATCCCATGTTCATACTATTATAAGAACCTTTGGATCCAACACCATCCACTTAAAGCCCCCATCCCAGCTGTAATCTTCACCAGGTCCCCATGAGAAAAGAGGAGTTCAGGCTCTTCAAAACAGACCTCAGGGCCTTTGCTTGCCCCAGCCATCCCACCGCCCCATTTCCTCCCCTTCTGTCCCATTCACTGCTGCTGCCTACTCCTTGTTCCAGCCTTCCCAGCTTCCACATCTCTGTACAAGTCTTCCTCTTTCCCTAACACAATGATGTCTCCATCACAAGTGTCACCTCCTGGGTCTGAGCCCCCAGAAAGCTGATTTCTTTTACTTTGTAGCCCTATCACTCATTGCCTCCATCCAATGGGTTTCCCACTGTATCAGAGTCCATCCTCAGGAGGAAGTGTCCTCCAGGCCAGCACGGACCTATTGTTCAATACATGACATGAAGGGAGAAGGAATAAACAGATTAGAAGTGGCAACTGAAATTAATGGTTGTCAAATACACTTTTAAAAATTACTCCACATGAATGTCTTCTCCCACATTAACTGAATAGGAGAAATGGTATCCTTTTGGAGTAGAATTTTTGAGGAAGAGAAAAAGGAGCTATTAGGTTCTGTGCTGTGGTGGTTTGAATAAGAATATCCCCCATAAATTTGAATACTTGGTCGCCAGCGAGTGGCACTATTTGAAAGGATTAGGAGGTGCAGCCTTAGTGGAGTAGGTATGATCTTGCTGGAAGAAGGATGCCACTGGGGGTGAGCTTTGAGGTTTCAAAGCTCTTGTCAAGCCCAGAGTCTGTCTCTCTGTCTATCTCTGTCTGTCTGTCTCTCTGTTCTCTCTCTCTCTCTCTCAATCTCTCTCTCTCTCTCTCTCTCTCTCTCTCTCTCTCTCTCTCTCTCTCTCTCTCTCTCTCTCTCTCTCTCTCTCTCTGTTGCCTCTGGATCCTGATATAGAACTCTCAGCTCCTTCTCCAGCACCATGTCTGTCTGGATGCTGTCATGCTTCCTGCCATAATGATAGTGGACTGAACCTCTGAAACTGTAAGCCAGTCCCAATTAAACATTTTCTCTTATAAGAGTTGCCGTGGTCATGGTGTCTCTTCACAGCAATAGATCACTGACTAAGACATCCTCTTTATTAAAACAAAAAGACAGACTAAAACTTTTTCAAAAAAAATGCATACTTACAAATGTTTGCATGGATTTGGGTTGTTTTTCTATATTTAAAAGTTTTAGTTAATTACCTAATAAAAGAAAAGTAGTTCTATAGAAAACATTATTATTTATACAATGAGATAAAGCTGTTTGAGCAGGCTTTTAAAATGGTTGAAGGACAAGAATGGGATTTGGATCTTGTAAGAGTCTTTTTTTTTTTTTAATTTTTTTTCTGAGACAGGGTTTCTCTGTGTAGCTCTGGCTGTCCTGGAACTCAACTCTAAACAAACATTTTTAATCAACATTAGTGCTTTAAGAAGTTTTTAATCTTCCACTTAAGACACACTAATGTACAAATTGGCACAAAAGAAAACAAAACCCTGTCACCTTCCCCAAACATTATCTAAATGCACTGAAGTTGCTGTGTCTCAGATGCCCTGCCCTGCTCTGTGTGAGCACATAATAGCACAGGAAGTCAGGAGAAATGATTTTATAACCTAATTGGTATGTGTGGTAGTTTGAATGAGTAGTGCCCCCTGAAACATTCTGTGAATCAAGAGTCTAGATGTAAGATCTGAGAATAAAGGCAAGCAATTCTATCTTCTCTTTCCTGGGTCAGGTGTGTGGACTTATATTCACTAACGTCATAGTTGTTAAATCAAGGAACAGACTCTACATAGATATGGCTATATGTTAAAGTGTGCGTCAGCTCTCATATGTATAGTATGTGAGTGTGTGTGTGTGTGTGTGTGTGTGTGTGTGAGAGAGAGAGAGAGAGAGAGAGAGAGAGAGAGAGACAGAGAGAGAAGAGCTAAGCCAGACAGATGACAGAAAAGAGAAACAAATGGTAACAATGTTTCATGCTTTGAAAGAAGTTGAGCAGTACACAATACTACAAAAAATTAATAGTTAAAAATTAAACCACAAAGAAAAAGCAACCTAAATGACAGAAAAAAAGAAATAATGAAAAAAGAAAGCAAGGCAAGAGTGTCACCAAGAAAGATCCTTGACACAAAGCGGGATATGTGATTCTGGCAACTGTATTTCAAGGACTCTGTCTATATAAGCAATTTTATTGTGTTATTTACACACCTATCTGTGTAAATAAGTTTGCATACCTAGGTGAAGCATAATGATTTTCCAACAACGTTTCAGAATAATGAGTAAAAAGCTTTTCTATTTTTTTTTTTGTTAGCCGGTCAGTACATGCCATCATTAGGTGACATCTGTCCATCCTCCCTTCCAGTGTGTGCCAGAACCAGCTGTTTGTGTTCTTTATTGTCTGAGATTCTAATTTCATATTTTTTTGTTCAGGAAAAAGAACAGAGACACTGTAATAGCTTCCATTACCATGGCTCTACAGAATATGTTCTGTAAGCCCAGTTGCTGAGGTGGGTGACAGCATATATTAGTGGCTACTTGGGATGCACATAGCAATTTCTATTTCACTCATGCCATTTATTTAATGCTGGCTCTATTATCACTCATGAATCTCAGCTTCCTTGCCTCACAAGTTGCTACTATGCTCTGAGGACAACAAAAGGCCAATCTTACCCAGTACATTAAGGAAATATGTGAACTGAATGTCAATTCGAATTTTTTTTAACCCCACTGTATTCATTAACTTGTACTTTATAGTAAAACTATAGCAGATTTCCCAACCATTTTTTCATTTGAAGTTCTTAAAGACATTGCTGCAATCCTGTAATTTGATTTCTTTCAACACTGACAGACCTCCCCGAGTCTTTCACACACCACCTCTAATGGGAAAGGTGAGAAACATGGGAAAAGATGAAGAACAGAAAAAGAAAGGTGGTCCCATTTGAGCAAAGCATGTCTACATGTTTACCAATGCGGTGTTCACATGTAGAGTTCATGCCAACACACTGGTTGGAGGCAGAGAAGGCACCATCAGGGAGTCTGCTGGCATTGGAGGACAATAGTCTCCAACAATCCGTAAGGACAAGGGCATGGCTACCTCTGTCTGGCATCACAGGGGTGGCTGTAAATTATCCTGGTATGTGAATGAGACATTGACAAGAGCAAGGGTGGAGGATGCCACCTTTGTTTCCCTAAGGCACCATGGACTGGAGGCTGCTGGATATCAGAATGTGAAGGGGTCAAAGACTGATAAACCCCACGTGCAGCTCAAGTGTAAGAGTTGACAGAAGACCTCAAGTCTCGAACTCATAGACACTGAGTAATTTGAGAGCCATCAACACCAGCACATATGCACTCAGGGCTCAACCACAGAGTCCCAGAGAGTGAATTTGTCTGAGGAGCAGCTTGCCAAGCAGCTTTAGAATTGAGGTCAGACCTGGGGCCCTAGAATGACCTCATCACATTAAGATCTGGACTTCTGGACATCACATGAAAATGGAGAATAGAATTTAAAGATCACCACAAAGAAGAGAAATGGGGAGCCAGGATCTCATCTCCAAGGATCCTACTGAGATGGCACTGCTGCCCCAGATCTTTCTAGAGCTTTGGAAACAGAAGATGCTACTCCAAAGCATGGAATTCCCACGGATGAGCTGTAGGGACTTTACCAGACAGACAGGGTCTAAAGCCGTGCTTAAGCCAAGGATGACCAACCACAGCTTTCACTAACAATATTAGTTAGGATTTTCATCACTGTCACCAAGAACCTGACAGAACAACTTAAACAAGGAAAGAGTTTATTTTGCCTCATGATTTCAGGAGGCTCAGTCTAGAGTTCTTTGGCACATGTCCCTAAGTAGAGTAAAATGGAGATGCTAACATGGGGTCAATGATAACCTTTTCCATCAAAATGCAGACAGGAAGGAGTGAGAAATGGGATCTTCAGAGACCCAGTCCCCAGTAACTCACTTCCCTACTAGGCCATACCTCTTATTTTTTCCCAACCTCCAATAATGTCGTCGTATTTATTATCTATCAACCAATTAGATCTGAGTCCTCATGATGGAATCGTTTCTGTTTCTGGAAGTCACTCCCAAACACACCAGAGTATGCTCCACTAGTCTCTTAGGTGTTTCTTAGTCAAATCAAACTGACATGATTAGCCATCATGTCAATCATAAGGGTCATGGAAGGATCCAAAACATAGACTAACTAAGGTGATATCTTCCACACAGCTACAGTGATAGTCTAATCTCAACTTAAATATCCTGACTGTAGCAGCCAAGGTCTCTTGTGTGAAGTTATCTGGATACAGAATATACAGATAGACCACGATTGGAATCACTATTGCGATAAACACCAGTCTATGACTTTGCATAACAGTACTACCATATAATTTGTAGAGATTAAACTAAATTTGCTGTAAAACACCAGTAATAAATGCTTTTGGTTCATATAGTTTGTGTCACAGCCACTCATTTCTGTAGTATACAAGCAGAGAGAGGTGACAGACAGACATTGGTAAATGAGCATCACTCTGCTCCAGTAAAATCATCCACAGAAACAACTGGGGCAGCGGAGATAGCTCAGTCAATAGTGTTTACCTTGTGAGATGAGGACCTGGTGCCCAGCAACCAAATTGAATAAGTAAATAAATCTGGGTATCTCATGGCATCGAGTGCTTAGGATTTTAGTCTGGAGAGGTGGAGATCAATGTATACTAGGGGCCTCACTGGTTACAGGCCAATTAAAGTCTCTGTCGATAGATAGATAGATAGATAGATAGATAGATAGATAGATAGATAGATAGATAGATAGATAGATGGATGGATGGATGGATGGATGGATGGATGGATGGATGGATGGATGGATGGATAGATAGATAGATAGATAGATAGATAGATAGATAGATAGATAGATAGATAGATAGATAGATGAGGAAGTGTTTTTAAAATGATACCTGATATTACACACACACACACACACACACACACACACACACACACACACACACACTGCTGAGTTTGGTCCACAGGGCTTTAGTTTATCAATAGTTGGCTGGAGAGTCAGTTCAGATAACAACAGTAAAGAACTTTTGTTAGTTACCTGTACTTTCAAACATTCAATAAACATTAGCTATTGCTACAGCACCAAAATAATTACATTTTAAACTTGTTAATTTCAGGTTCTGGGGTGTCTCCCTCACCCACCCCCTTTTTAAGTCCCCTTATTCTAGAGCAGCTGGAGGGAATGGTGAGCGAGTGCACAGTTTCATTACTTTAATTCTTCCTTTCTGCTGTCATTTTTTTCAACACTTATTAGAGTTACTTTCCACTGAAACCTGTCATTGTGTGAAATATAAATCAAAAGTAATAAACGATGATAAAATTGAAATGGCAATCATGTCCCAGGAATGGGTACCTAAAAGGAGCTGCTGTCTCTTTGCAATGTGTTTTAAATGCAGGGCATCCTTCATATTCCTATTTCAGTGACATAAAGTAGTGAGAACTTCGGATGTTGCAAGTCAATGTTTTGAACCCTGTGTTTCAAACCTACATTAACCTACACAATGCAAAATCAGCTTTTACAGCCTTTTATTTGTGAACCCATAACCCCCTTTTATAGTAGTGTATCAGAAACCCACACACCTTTGGTGAGCAACATTCCTTAGCTTGGGGAAGTGATCTCTAGTTCCAGTGTATTTCTGTGATTTAAAGCAGCTATGGTCCATACCAACTGGTTATGGGTTGGGGACAGGGAGGTTGGGATAGTATTTTTGCTAATTTTATGTCCAGCGGTCTAGCACATGTTTGTCAGAAAGTTTGGAACCAGTAAGCACAGGACAGCAGGAACCAAGGAATGGGGGAAAGACTTCTGGTCAACCAGGCCTCCTCCTAACCATCTTGAAGGTCCAGCCTCTACCCTCTTTCCCTGAGGTTTGCTCTGAGGGGCATGAATCCATCCTTTGCCTAAGTAAGTTCCAGCCGATCTTGGGCAATGATAATATCGAGTGATGTGAATTACTGCACTCAACTTCTACTTTCTTTGTACAACACTCCAGAGTGCTGTTGCCTTAAGTAGAAAAAAATTGCTCATTCAAGGGCAAGAGAGCTCAGCGGAATATGGCTGGCTTCTTCTTATCCAAAAGACCAGGGAAAGCCAATTGAGTCAAGAAAAGAACGACTATAAATGATCATACATGGTTACTACATTTATCTTTTATGTTGAATACAAGTGGGAGCATTGTACCTAGTCAGGAAAAGGGGGGTCTTCCCAGATAAATCTCAAGGTTAAGGGATTATATATCACGGATATCTGTAGAGAGAATCTCTTGTTCACTGTGTAAAGGCATTCACCTGTCAATAAAAAAAGCTATGGCCAATGAGCTTGAGGCAGGAAACAGGAGGTAGGAGTTTTGACAGACAGAGAGAGGGGATTCTGGGAAAGAGTCAAGACAAACTGAGGAGACAGATACATGATACTGAGAGGAAGCTATCCAGCCATGTGGCACTCTTAGAATAGAATAAGCCAGGGGAGATTTGCCCAGGAGCTGGAGGAGACAGACACATAAACCCGAGGAGAGATAACTAGCTAGTGGAAGAACATAGACTAGAATCAATTGAATTATTGAGATATGAGCTAGACAGGGAGCAGAGCTGAAGATTATGGCCTGAGCATTTATTCGTGAAATATTAAGTTTCAGAGTTATTATTCTGTGGGACGTGGGCACAGCTACATCTAAAATCAAACAGCTGTAGGTATCATAGGGCAAATGGCCAGGCCTGAGGCTTAAGCAGCAAAATATAAATTTAAATAAATTTCATAAAAATCAGAAGCCACTCATTGCTTTTCAATTGTATTTCTTGAATTTTAGGGATTCATAACACAGTCAGTTGGGAAGTAGAGAGCAGGTATGGCTTACATTTGGCATAATGGTCGAGGTATAGACTAGAGGAGGAAGAGAAAGAGGAGGAAGAAGAGGAGGAAGAGGAAGAGGAGGAGGAGGAGGAAGAGGAAGAAGAAGAAGAAGAAGAAGAAGAAGAAGAAGAAGAAGAAGAAGAAGAAGAAGAAGAAGAAGAAGAAGAAGAAGAAGAAGAAGAAGAAGAAGAAGAGAAAGTAGAACTGAAAGAGGAACAGGAAGAGGGGGGAAGGAAGAGGGGAAGGAGGAGAAGAAAAAGAGAAGGAGGAAGAGGAAGGTGAGCAGTTTAGGGGCTGGTGGCAATCTTGTCAACTTGACAGGACTTAGAATCATCATAGAAACAACAAGCCTCTATGCATGTTTGTGAAGCACTATCTAGGTTAGGTTATTAAGGTGGGGAGACTTCCCTTAAATGGGAGTGATACATGCCGTGGGCTGGAGTCAGGGACTGAATAAACAGGAGAAAGAGAACTAAGCACCTCACTCACTGTCGCTGATTGTTAGCTGTAGACGAAATGCCATGAGCTGCCTCGAGCTCTGCCGCCATGTCTCCCCAGCATACTGGACTGGACTGTCAATTTTAAGCCAGAACAAACTCTCCCTTCCTCAGGGTGCCTTCATCAAGAACTTTGTCCACAGCCAGGCGTGGTGGTGCACGCCTTTAATCCCAGCACTCGGGAGGCAGAGGCAGGAGAATTTCTGAGTTCGAGGCCAGCCTGGTCTACAAAGTGAGTTCTAGGACAGCCAGGGCTATACAGAGAAACCCTGTCTCAAAAAAAAAAACTTTGTCCAAATAACAAGTAAGAAGTAACACAACTTGTGCCTAGTGGAACAGGCTATGATGCAGCTGTTTTAAAGGTTGTAGAAGGAAGCTTGAGAACAACCTGGCCTACTGAATGACATTGGGGCAACTCAATAAGGCCGAGGCAACTCAATAAGACCCTGTTGTAAAAGGTTAAAAAAATAAAAAATAAAAATGCCTGGGCAGAAAATAGGGCTAAGAGATAGTGTGCTTGCCTAGCTCGTATCCATGAGTGTCTGGGTTCAGCCCCCCAGTCCCACACAGATAAAAAGGTGTAAAACAAAGGAATCTGTCAATCAAGGGTGTGTGTGTGTGTGTGTGTGTGTGTGTGTGTGTGTGTGAGAGAGAGAGAGAGAGAGAGAGAGAGAGAGCTGTAATAAAAAGGTTAAAAAAGGGAGAGAGGGAGAAAAAAGGTCAGAGGTCATCAAAGAACAGTTTCATAGTTTTCTAAAAATCAACTGTGAAACCAAAATTCCTGGCTAGCCACAAAGTCTATTAACCTCCATGCTTTCCCCTTGACCCAAAGGCGGGTAAGCATCCTTGTCAAACTACTACGTTACAGTCACTGTGTCTGCAGCGGGAGGTGAGCAGAGAGCACAGGATCCTATCTGTCTAAGGCTCATCACTCCACAGCTGCATCTGACCCCGAAATCGCGCCAGCTGCAGTCCACCAAGCGGGGTTTCCTGAGTCAGGTCGTCCTTGTATCTGCTCACCGGGAAGCGTCTTTGAAAGACAAAGAGCAGAGAGCAGACAAGCAACTTCATAAAAACTAACAAGTGTCTGGTCCCTGCAGCAGCTTGCTTGTACAGCTGTAGCGGTGTCTCTCTCTCTAGCATCTTCTCAGGCATGCTCGTGCCAACCCCAACACGGGAGGGAATGCTCTCCTAAAGGGATTGTGGGAACCAAACCCCACCAGGGATTCTTTCCAAAAGTGATTGCAAATGTCTTTCCCCACAAGACTCCTTAGTCCCTACCACATCTATCTTTCTAATATTCTTCTGTCAGAGTGTGGATTTGAAACTTCAAAACTATGTTTTCCAGAATCTTCCATGTTGTAACTGCCTATTAATTACCTCTGCTTTGTCAGCTGGCCTCACACGCAGAGCCTAACTGTTTAGTCTGCAGTTTGTTTAATCAGTCTCTTGCTCCATAATTACTCTCCAGAATTACTGCACTCTGAAAGCTCCACCACAAAGTCTGAGCCTTTTCCTTCGCTTACAATGGTGCATTATCAGGTCCGCATTCATAATGCCTCACTTGGGGGAGTAGGAGTGAACTCTTCATACAATGCCGAGCATTTGAACAAGTCCCCCCCACGTTACATCTACGTTCTCAGGCTCCTGGTGGGGAGCCAGGTGAGTGGGCCAGGTGAGCTCAGGAGCAGAGGTGGATAAGAAGAGCCCTCTGTTCTCACTGTGTGCTTGGAAGGAATTCCCACACATCGTGGGGCAAGAGGAAACCACCTTCCTATTTAGATCACTCGTGCACTTTGCGGAGTTCCTCATCAGGCCTTACACACTCACCCGACACGCCCAGCCTTCATGTTAGAGTTACTTAGTAAAGTCAGGAAAGATGAGCCTACTGAATAGGACTGGACTTCTGCCTTAAAAAGAAAATCCAAGAGGGCAAGAGACCCACGATAGTTTTCTAGGAGACCAGGAAGATGGTGGTGATGTGGCTAAAGGGTGATTGCCTCCAAGGCTGGTGATGTGAGCTTTGTACCTAGGACCTGTAGAGTGGAAGGACAGAACTGGCTCCAAAGAGTTGTCTTCTGACCAGCTCACGCATGTCATGGTATGTGCACAAGCACAACACACACACACACACACACACACACACACACACACACACATGCACATCCACTGCCTTTGGGAAACTGGGGGATTCAGAGATGATCCTTTTGATAGAGCAAGTTTTCCATAGTGTACTGAGAAGGCCCTGCTCCCCAAAGCAAGGACTCCAGCAATTTCTCGTACCACCTCCAGTTGTCCATCACCCCAAACTTTCTTTCAGTCGGATTGGTTTACTTACCTTGGTCTTGCACACAGAGACCATCCATCATCCCTATCATTTGCCTCGTGCCCTCTGCAGCCTGGAACCCTGTTTCACACTCACATCTACCTCCTTTGCAGACATCTTCTCTTTTGGCCAGTCCTACCTCACCTCTGCTACCTTTCAGACAGCTCCAGACATTCCACTTATAAATTAACCATTAGGTCAATGGCCTTTTTTGTGTTGGTTCTATTGCCATCTTCAGAAATCTTTCAGTTCTTTGTTGATTTTCCTTTCCCAGGGCTAAGGATTAAACCCTGCTCCTTTCATTACAAATATAAGTTCCTCAAAGGCAGAGCCGTGTCTAAATTTCTTCGTATCCCACACATCAGTGATAGTCAGTAAGTGCCTTCCTTTGGCTCAGTCCCTTTGCTGTCTGGTACCCACCAAAGCAAGAGAAAGAAGTAGCCATGGTAATGAGTCACTAGCATTCAGCTCATTTACTAATTAGTGCCAGACAGCGTCAGGCATTCATTCACTTTCTTATTCCTTCTAACTGTATGTCTACTTCCAGAAAGTGTATTCTAAAGACCTTTTTCCTAGTCTGAGCTAATTTGCTCTCTGCTCCTTGAAACAGGGAATTAGTCATGGTTACTGAAGAATGGAGCATATATCCAGAGGAAATATTGGGGCTTGAGATTGCTTTTCACTCAAAGTCTGCACACCCACTGAATTTTGTAAATATTTACTGTAACTTACGCTGAAAGATATTGGCTTCCTAAGCTATACTGCTGCCAAATATCTCCTTACCACATGCCTGCACAGAGTACTGGCCTGTGGCTGGCAAAGTACATCCTGTCTTAAGCCAACCTCATGGCAAAGATAAAGCTGCAAATGGAGAGAGAGAGAGAGAGAGAGAGAGAGAGAGAGAGAGAGAGAGAGAGAGAAGAAGAAGAAGAAGAAGAAGAAGAAGAAGAAGAAGAAGAAGAAGAAGAAGAAGAAGAAGAAGAAGAAGAAGAAGAAGAAGAGGAAGAAGAAGAAGAAGAAGAAGAAGAAGAAGAAGAAGAAGAAGAAGAAGAAGAAGAAGAAGAAGAAGAAGAAGAAGAAGAAGAAGAAGAGAAGGGGAGGGGAGGGGAGGGGAGGGGAGAGGAGAGGAGGGAGAGGGGGAAGAAGTAAAGGGAGAGGAGAATCTATTCCAAAAATAAAAAGGCAACATAGCAATAAAAATACAACTTGACAGTGCCTCATGTAGCCCTGGCTGGCCTAGAAATTACTGTGTAGCCAAAGATGGCCTTCAACAACCTGATTTTCCAGCTTCTACCACCTAAGTTCAGTGACTCAATCTAGGCACTTACTGAAACAGTTGGATTATATGGTACTGGGGCTTTGTGCAAGCTAGAAAAGCACTCTGCCAAATGAGCTACACTACCAGCTCTCCAAAGTATGCATTACTCTAATGGCGTCTGAAGCCGACTTTCTGAGTTACAGAAAACAGAAATTTAGAAGGGCAAGTGTTTCATAACAGCCTGAGCAAGGATGACTTGTCTACAGGGCTAACAGTTTGCCCAGATTACACAGACACTACTTTGTTTAATAGAAACAGTCACTACCCCCATCAGAACTGGAGGCCACATAAAGTCTTTAACACACAGTCTCAGGACCTGCAGAATCACTGAGCAAACACAGCATTCTCACCAAGGTCACATGACTCAAAGGCCAGTTGTTGGCACTGCACCTTGATCCCATGTCCCACTAAGCACTCCTCCATATAATGGTAAAGTAGTTAAACCACTTTGGCTCCCAGTGGGTCCTGTGCATGCTGCATCCACCCAAGAGTTCTCTGGATTTGCAAATGAAAGACACACACACACACACACACACACACACACACACCCCAGCTAATTTTGATATGTTTTGACTAGTTCAATGGCTGGACACTTCTAAACTTTCCCATGGCTAGCAACATTTCCCTCCAGTACTCCTGGCTCAACACCTTCTAAATCTCTATTTTATCTTTGCTGCTCAGTTACCTTCTGGGAAGTTCCCAATAAGGCCACTTCCCTTTTCCACCTACATTGCTGGATGGTTTCTCTCCTGCAGCAATTAAGTCTGATCCCTCTGTCTCTGAGTCATAGCGATCCTCTCTTCTTTCTTCTTCTTCTTCTTCTTCTTCTTCTTCTTCTTCTTCTTCTTCTTCTTCTTCTTCTTCTTCTTCTTCTTCTTCTTCTTCTTCTTCTTTTTCTTCTTCTTCTTCTTCTTCTCCTCCTCCTCCTCCTCCTCCTCTTCCTCTTCCTCCTCCTCCTCCTCCTCCTCCTTCCCCGTGCTCTCCATCCTTTGCCTACACAATCTAAAAGTCGCACCCCATCTCCCTGTCCAACCAATGGCTGTACAGTAATTCTTTCTCATCAATCAAAGCCAACTGGGGTTAGGGACCTTCAGGTCTGGAAACACAGGTTTTAGGAGCCAAAATAAAACAAAGCATTAGAACCAATTCCCAACATCTCACCCGTTCTGTCCAAATTTAAAAAATAAAAAGGCTCTTCTCTCAGATACAAGTTGAGCATAACCATAACAATTATGTAAATTACAAAGTATTATGTATAATTAATATGCAGTCTATCATACTTGTCAATTAGATAAACTACTATTTATCCTGACATAGAGTTTACAATTTTGTATCTGAATTATGTTCTGACTTTAATTTGTATTATCATCTGAAAACCATCCTTTCTATATTATCTTCCTCAATGTTAAACAACTTGAATTTGATTATGACATTATAATTAGTCTTCTACCCCATCAGAAATCTGAGAATGAGTTGAATATTACCTGAAGATACAGGAAGCACAAAACATAGCTTCCAAACTTAACCAATTTGTAGAGACAGCTGACTACATGGACAGTTCCTCATTTTTCAAAATGTTGAAGCTTCAGTCTGGCCCAGAACATTTGACTGACCTTGAAATGAAGCAGAAACTATGAAGGACTTGTTTACTCTTGCTTGGCAGAGATAAGCTGTCAACTATCCTGCATTGTGTGTCCTTTTTTGGACAGTATTTTTGTCTGTAGATGAATAGGTAATTTTTGTTCTATGGCTATTTTGCTCAAAGAGGGGTATTATCAGGAGCAGACAAGTTTCTAGACAAATGACTTTTAAATGAATTAATATTAAATGTCATATTCTATGGATTTCTGCTATTTCAAAGACTATGTAAAGTATATCTGAATTGTTAAAGTTGACTACTCTTAGCTATTTTTATTTGAATATTGTAGAAAGCACATAAATATAATTATATCAGAATCTAATAAAACCATGAGTTTATGACCTGGCCCTTAACTTGTGCTACTTAGTCATCCTAAACAACTTTGTAACTGTAGCTATTAGAAAGGCTGAATTCTTAATTTTATTAGAAGCCTTGTATTCTTGAGTGAGTTGTATAGGCACAATGTCTATCTAAGAGTAACAATATTAATTTCGAACTTTGTATCAGTATAAGAATTTTATACCAATGAAAACCTTAAATATTCGTCAATCTACAAATTTTGTACCAATGTAAAATTATAACTTCAATTTGAATTTATTATAAAGATTTCTACCAATATAAGATTGTGGCTATATAAATTCATCATGCCATCCAATCTATTTCCTTCCTGTTCAAAATTATGACCATTTCCAAATTATCCCTTAATGACAACCTACCTATAATCTATAAAATAACCATAACCATACACCCAACCCCAGGGTATCAGGATGATGGCTCTCTACAACTTCTTCCCACTGAATAGGGGCGATGAGAAATTCTTTAAAGGGATGGGGGGAGGGGTAGGAATATTAGAAAATTTGGTTAGACTTAAGAAAGCCAACTTTAGCATCTATTATCCAGTCTCTGTGTGCTTAGAAGGCTCAGGACTTGGCTGAAGTTTTTATTGGATCTGTCTGAAAGGCTGCATGAATCAAGTCCATCGGGAATCAGCACCAACTCCTGAAGCTGTTCTGGAAGCAAGTCTCGGGACAGAATCAGGAAGCAGGGGGTTGGGACAACAGGTCCTTTCAGCATCCCAAGAATGAATCTCGCTAAAGCTGTACATTCTGTAATATATAAATCTCACAACCAAAATTTTAGTACCATTAAGATATTTGTATGGATTGTGCAAGGTGCACAGATCAGTTAAGGATGAATTTTTGCTCCTTATGTGAGCAGGAGAAAGCAACTGTCTGTGAGTTAATTTAACCAATAACCAATTGTAATAAATCTTCATTCATGCCATATGAAGGAGGGTATGAAGAATCTTAAGGATTCCATAACCAACAGGATTTATTGTCTACATTTAGCTGACATTTTAGTTAGAGACATTTTTATTTCTAGGCCAGTTATAGGGCTGTTCCCATGTCGAGGGAATAGCAGATCGAGTTACCTGTCCTGTTTGGTCTTCTTGTTTTTTTTCTTTTCTGTCTATAGCTAAGATCTTCAGGGAATCTTCCCCTATCATGGCTGATCCATAGTACTTTGGAAGGGGTCCAAAGACTTTTCTCCTTCCCTGTTAATACAAATACAGACCTCTCTCTCAAAATAGCATGACCTTGGTCCAGTAACTGGAAAATCATTAAAGGTATAGAATGAATCAAAATAATAGCTCAACCTCTCTCCAAGGGGTTTTTGATATCATAAATACTATCAAGATTATAATCATCTTCATTTTGATAATTAAGACAACTCAAAGCAATTAAAGCAGTCTAAACAAATGTTATCTGTTGAGATAATGCTCCTCCATTATCTGTTTTGTTCTTACATAATTAATGTTTAATATCGAGATCAAGGTCTAAGTTTCTACTATCTGAGATAGGTTTAGGCTATCTATCCCCTGCTTATGACCTATAATTTAAGATCAAATGCCTCAAAGTATTTATTAATTTAATTTTAAATAAATTCCCTTCTACTTACTGTATAAGCCTATTTCTGGGCTCTAATTTTTGTCACACCAGGCTGAACAATCCCAGTAAACCCATTTGACCATCTCCGAAGATACTGAGAGCTGACCTGGCATAGACCTTTTTGAATTTTCTGTAATGCATTTTTCTTATTCATTCCCCCTAAACTTCCCCTTCTGTGGAGCTTAAAATCTCTATGGGTAGATATTCCCTTTCTCTTTATATAACTTGAATTAACAAGCTTCTATTATCTGTCTGAGACGAGTTTATTCTACTACCTCCTGCTTCTGACCTATACAATTTAAGTTCAAAAGCCCAGATTTTTTTATTCCATGTACACTTAAGAACATTTAAACAATTATCATTATACTCCATGCTATCCTTTAAAAAAAATAAATCAAATTTTGTCTCTATCCTTTGATTATTTGCATCTAAGAAGCAGGCAACATCTATCTAACTCTCTGCCTCTGAGCAGCCAGCCTGTCTCTCCCAATGCCTCCGAGGTTAAGCTCTCTGAGATAGCTAGAAACCTTTAGAAAGGACTGAGGTAAATCCCCACTACTATTGGTGTCCCTTTGTTCTAGTTTCATGGTTTGTGCAGGGACCATGCTCTGCTTACTGAGAAACCAAGTCTCCTCTTCTCCTAAACTTATATCATGGTGTGTGTGTATTCCATTCAGGAATCTCCAGTTAATTTTTAAAACTGAGTTCTTGCCCCGTATTGGGTGCCATCTGTAATGGTGAATTAGTTAAACCATTTTGGCTCCTAGTGGGTTGCTCACACTACATCTGCCCAAGAGCTCTCTGGATTTTGATGTGTCAGCTAATTTTGATATATATTGACTAGCTCAATGGTTGGGCACTTTTAAACCTTTCCATAGCTAGCACACATTTTCCTCCAGTATTCCTGGCTCAATACCTTTTAAATCTCTATTTTATCTTTGCTGCCCAGTTGCATTCTGGGAAGTTCCCCCATAAGACTTTCCATCTACATTGCTGGATGGTTTCTCTCCTGCATCTCTTAAGTCTGATCTCTCTGTCTCTGAGTCATGGTGATTCTCCATGAAGAAATATATTCATTAAAACCCAAAGCAAACATCACTCTTTTAACTGAAGGTTCTGCAGAAGCGGGATGAAAGCCAGTTCCGTTACATTGAGTGTCCCACTTCAATGATGTTGCCTCAGAGAACACTTTCTCATGATCCTCTTTGCCACCTGACCATTCTCAATTATTTTCTGGTTGTCTGTTTAGGACTACTAAACCTTAACACCAAGTTCCAAGGAATGACCATAGAATATTGGTTCTCAACTTGTGGGTCTCATCCCCTTCGGGGATTGTATATCAGGTAACCTGCATGTCAGATATTTATATTATGCTTCATAACAGTAGCAACATTCATTACAGTTATGAAATAGCAACTAAAGAATGTTATGCTTGGGGATCAACATAGCATAAGGAACTGTATTAAAGGGTCACAGCATTAGGGTAGATGAGAACCACTGTCATAGAACACCCAGCCCTCCTTAGCATGAGGCCCTGAGTGACTAGGCAGATACCATACCTATAAAACTGTCTTCAACATGAAGATCCACAGGAATTATAACCATTTACACAGAACATGTGCCATGTGTGACCAGTTACCTACCATATGGCACAGTTAGCAGAGTGCATTTCATAATTATTAAGTGAATATCTGTGTGATCCTTACATCAACATTGCTTTGTGATGAAACAATGCAGTATTGTTTTTGAGAAGCTGCAGAGTGTACTTTTGTTAATTAGAGTGCCAATCTTGGATCCAAACCTGGGAACTACACAGATAGTCCTCTGAGGCAAGCCATCTACTTGCAGATGTTAACTTGAGGAGGCGATGGATGGTGTAACTCAAAAAGACACTGCTTTAATAAACTCCAACCAGTGCCAGCAATGGGAATTGAAAAAAATCTCCCCTCTTCAATTTAATTAAGGAAATCTAGATGACTGAAAATTATGGGTAATATTGAGGAAGTGGTTCTTGAATTTGTAGATTTACATGGACTAATGAAACTCCTAAATTTCAGAGGATGAACACAAAATCAACAAGTTTGAAATTTCCAATGTAACCTCATAAAACCCACAAATTCATTAAGAGAAATATTTACTATAAAAAATAATGAGGACATGATTTCAAACTAGAGGTTGTGGCAGTTTGAATGAAAATAGCCTCCATAGGCCCACAGGGAGTGACACTATTAGGAGGTCTGGCCTTCTTGGAGTACATGTGGGCTTGTTGGAGGAAGTCTGCCACTTGGGGTAGACTTTGAACTTTTAGATGCTCAAGCCAGGTCCAATGTCACTCTCTTTCCCTGCTGCCTGCCAATCTGGATGTAGAACTCTGAGCTTCCTCTCCAGTACCATGTCTGCCTCATCATCCATCCCCTCGTGGTAACAATGGACCAAATCAATGAACTGATAGACAGTCCCCAATAAATGCTGTCCTTTGTAAGAGTTGTCACAGCTATAGTGTCTCTTCACAGAGTAAAATCCTAAGACAGAGGTCTTTACCATAAACACTAAGTGGTTCTCCCATCATGAACGTCTATCCAGATGGCACACAGACATGAATATGGAGTCCATGGCTAAAAGAAAGTGGAAAGCCCTTCTGCTTTAATTTGGGTGGTTTCTTAAGCCCATATCCATTCTTTTCTTTGGAGAAAGAGTATGTTTTTCTGCTCTAATCTAGATGTAAGCTCCTGCCTCTCTGCTCTACTAGAGGTCTACTTAAGTCTGATCCAATATCCTAGCTGTCTGTAGACTCTCAAATGTCCTTACACTCTCTGAGTACTGGTACCTTGGTACTATATGTATCTCTGCTTAAAGTCCATCCATTAGTTCATCACAACAACAAAAATCCATTTATTCAGGCACACGGTCAATGGCACTGAAACTGGAAGAGTAGGCATGAGATCCAATTATTTTTTTCTTGAACCCTTTCCCTGTTCCAGAACATAGATTAGCTCTCTTCCTCTTATGTAATAGCTGTCCTCAGAGTATATATCTTCAGTGTTTAAAATAAATCACCATGGACCTTATTTTTAAAATCCCAATGGATTTATTATTTTCTTCATAAATAACCTATCACTCATTCTGCACATCCATCGAAATTTCTCCTGGTTTCTCTCTTTTCCTATAATCCCATGCTTATCTGGATTCATATACTATGGAGTGTCTGTACCACAGCATAAAATCCTTCCTTATATACTTTGTGCTAGTGTTTCACATCTATGTGTCTTGTCCCTCAACTCAGTTGTAACATCTTTGTGTTGGGAAAGTAATTCTTACACTTCTAATTGCTCATTCAGTAAGCAAGACTTTAGGCATCTTCCATGACAAGAACAGATGCATCTATATAATCACAATAATTCCAACACACTGTGAAAGGTGCTACGGTAGAGATGAGAGCAAAGTGCCCGGGAGGTTCAAGGATGGAAGAGTTTGTGAAGGAGATGGAAGAGACCTCAGGAGCTTCAGAGCCTGTAACTTTAATTTTTCTAAAACCTATTTTAATGATGGTTCTTAAATGCTTTAACCTCCCTCCTAGCCCACCATCCACCAGAGGTAGTGGGAAAGAAAGGATATGGGGGAAGTGGAGCTGTTTAGAAATGGTTCTTGGAGCAAATCCCATCTGCGTATTCAGGAAGTCATTTCACAGGTCGGAAGCGGCAGGTCAGCCTCCTCACAAACACTTCACAGATACACCAGCAGTCTAGTTTGGTAGAGCCAGGATAGCAAAAATCAGCAGTGGTGGTACTGCCTAGGAGAGTCAGCCAGGCCTCAGCCTCAGCATGACCAGGAGGCATGCTGGGAGAAGTTCTCGGCTGTGCCTCTATCATCAACGTTAAAGATCAAGGTCACTGAAGATGGGAGACCAAAAGCATCGCACAGCTAGCCCCAGCAAGCCAAGCTCTGCCTCCCTCACTGTCCACTGAGCCCTTTTCATACTCCCTCCAAACATCACGTGTTCTTCATGGATCTTGCACGTGGGTCTGTCTCAGCTGACATCATTCTGCCAATCAGCCTGAGTTCGAGAAAGTGAAAAGAAACTCTGGCGCACCACCAGAAAAATTTTGGCGTGTTTCTCTCTATAGAGTCCCCGCAAATGGAGCTCAGCTATGACATGTAAGGCAGACCAATACATAGGTGTTGTTAGGGAAGAATCCTGCATCACGTTTCCTTTCACATGCTTGCTTTATTTAACAGAACATCCTCTTTCCTATGTCTGCTTCAGCTAAACGTTCCTTCACATCTTCACATGTCTGCCTTAGCCTTTCACCTGTGTCCTCTTCTTCAAAACGTTCCTTCGCACGTTTGTTCCAGCAAAACACCATCCAACTTCACTTCCCAAAGAACCCTTAAGTTTCCACTTCAGGAGCCATAATATACAACTCAAGTCATTTATGACATGTGTGACCTTAGGATGCTGATAAAATCCTTGAGCCTATGTCTTATCCAATGTCAACAACATTGTATGACAAGCCTTCTTCACAGAACCATCCATGAAATCAAAGCATATCTTCTTGTTATAGAATATATTTCCCAAGATGAATAGTATAAGGCCATTTTAAGTAACTTTTCAACAGAGAAAACACTAATTGTACAATACATTCCAAAGAATAAATATGGACTTATTTTAAGCCACACTAAACATTTTTATTTGACCAAGTAATCTGATGTGTCCTTAAAGCCATTCATTCTCCCTTATTTTTCCTGGACTGGAATTTATGGACTCAGCTTTATTCCTAAAATGAATTATAAATTTGCTCACGTATGAATCATTTGCTGTCCTTGTTTAACACCGCAAGTCTATTGGGAGGGGGGAGGAGGGAGTAAAAGGTGGAGAGGGAGGAGAGTTGACAGCAATTATAAGCTTCTGCAAGAAATAGCCCCATTCTCCATGGGTTTCATTTTAAAAGATGTTGGTTTTAAAAAACCACTATTTTTACCATCTTTGTGTCACTAAATGATTGTCACTCTGGTAGAACAGAAGATGAGGACACAAGCAAAGACAACTCTAATTAGTCAGCAGTCATTGTCAGCATTCCCACCAATCACCTACATTCAGAAAGGTGAGAAATGGCCTGAAATTTCAAAATTATTTCAAAGACCAAAATAACAAGATAGAGCAAGACAGACATGGTAGTGAAAGTACAAGGTATCCCACAATGCACCACAAATCACATGCTCTGAGTTTTTATATACCCCTTCAACTAACTCAGTGGTAACACTTCGATCAACTAATGTCGCCTAGCATGGAGAGAGAGAGAGAGAGAGAGAGAGAGAGAGAGAGAGAGAGAGAATGCTCAATACAGCAGTATTTCCCACTAACCCCCACCCCCACTCCTGCTTCTTCCCTGAGGTTAACAGTGAAAGCTCTGTTTGTCTCACAATGCACTAATTCTTGCTGCTTGCAAGAAATTATTTTTGGAGGTATCATATTTTAATATAAGTTTCCATGAATCTTTCCACATGATTCACTTGCTTTTATGTACGGCCCTCCTTGCCAGGCTCACTCAACAATGCCCACGCTTCATGCAACCCCGAGCACAGGGACAGGTCAGACTCTGTGTGCACTGCCTGCTGGCCCACAGCCCTGAGTGATGGTGGGCACGGAAGGACACTGGCAAATGAGCTGAAGTAGCAGGGTGGCTTTTAGCTGGCAAACACTTCTGAGCAGAGTCACTGCGTGCGTGCATGCATGCATGCAAGTGTGTGTGTGTGTGTGTGTGTGTGTGTGTGTGTGTGTGTGTGTGTGTGTGTGTGTGTGTGTGCGTGTGAACATAAAGGGATTTTTCAAAGATCTAAGTTAGGATTGGAAATCCGCACTACTGTTGGGTACAGCTCTTTCCATTGCATTCTTTCTCTGGCTCTCTGCTTTCCAAAGCATTTCAGAGGAGAACTCTTTTGAAAACATAGCCAGAGAAAGGATTGGCTTTTTCTGCTGAGGCTTAAAACGGGAGAGCGATTACAAGAAAAGCCACACTGTATCCTTTCATATTTTGACAAACCAAATTATGCCCAGTCTTGTTTATTGACTAAGTTCTCGGTGCAGATTTCCAGAATTGGAAAGGTGCATACGAATAAAAGGAAGTTGGTCTCAAGGCAGGAAATCACAAATGTACTGTGTAGCATTTGAAGTACTGTAGAAGCTGAGAACTAGGACGGTTGCTCCTTCCTTCCAGACTGCAAGTGCTGCTGCCACAGCAATGAAACAGATTCTTTCCTATTTTTCTTTACATCTCACTTCTTACTTTTATCTGTGTGTGCGTGTATGTTCATGTGTGTTGATGTGTGTGCACACGCAGGGGAGAGACAGAGAGAGACAGAGACAGAGAGAAAGAGAAAGAGCCCTTGCACACATGTGTTTGGTGTGCCAGCAGCCTTAGTTTTTATTCCTCAGCTGCTACCCACCTTTGGCAGGGGGTTTGATTCACCCGCCTCCCCGGCCTCCATCACCCACCTTAAGTTCTCAGAGTATAGACTTTTCCTGTGGGTGCTGAGGGTGGAGTCATGTCCCCGTGCTTGCATGGCAGGCACTTCAAGGATAGTTACTCCAAGCCCCACCTCTAGATTTTGTACTATGACACCTGAAACTCCCAATCAGTACTTTAATTCACGTTTGTCATTTTATCAAGTTGGGGTCTCTGAGCCTCGGTTTTTTCTCTTGTTACATGAGGAAAATGATAATAAGCTATAGACTAGCTTATTACCATGATGATTGGAGAGACATGTGATATAAAGCCCAGAATGTATTGACTGGCATTAGTAGGTGCTCAATAAATGAAAAGTTTGGTTATAATATTATTATTGACTATTTGATAGATTGTTGTTGTTGTAGTGAGGTGCTTCAATTCAAAACAAACAAACAAACAAATAAACCCACAAACGGATGAATAGTCTCCTCCTTCCTTCAATCTGAGCTTTATCAATCCTGAAATTTGGTTCAGCCAATGAGACGCTAGGTATTGGGATACAGAGGTTTGCTAAGCACTTGCAAACCGAGGTTTGTGTTTCCTTCGATCCAAGCTGCTGGACTACAGGGCACTCTAGACTACTCTGCTGAAAAGGGATCCTGTGAAGATGCCGGAGAGAGTGAGTGGCAGGAAGAGGCTGGGTGCAGGAAAGCTGAAGGCCCTCATTTCACTTCCCACCCAGCACAGTGTCAACACCACTCTGAACACATGATCTGCCCACAGAGCTGTGAGAATCAGTCCGTCACGGTTGATGGATGTAGATACTGCAAAAGAAAGACTCGTTTCGGGAGATGTTTAGTTCAACAGATGAGCACAACTGGGTGGTAGTAATTATGACCATTCACTTTGGAGTCACATCAAACACAGGTTGAAGTCACTGCGGAGTGTATATATAACTGGGGGCAAATTGATTTTCTAGCAGGCCCCTTTTTCTTATCTGAGCACAAAGTAATCATAGTTACTGCATAGGGCAGTTGGGAGGAAACAGAACGCATTGGTTGGGGCCAGGCTGGCGTCGTTACGATTGCTTCAGTGGGGTGGAAGCAAGGCGGTGTTATTGCAACTACTAGAACTTCCTGCTAATAACAAATTGGCAGAAGGCATTACCCAAACCTGAAGCCCTAGGTTCACACTGGAGAAGCCAATCATTGATACTCGGGTCACATCTGCTGTGTCCGCTAAGGTAAAGGCCGTGGCTGTGTACACTCTTTTACTTGGTCTTAAAGAAAACATTGACTTTGGCTCTCCCAGGTGCTTTAAATTTACTTAAAGCCCCTTCCAGCAGCCACCTGCCCTGTTATTCTTTCTTTCAGGGGAAAAGTGGTATCGCTGACCCCAGCAAAACTGATTTAGTTCCAGGAATCTGACCCCAAAAGGGTAGGAACACACGGGAGAGAGCATCAGAGAAAATGCTTGCTGAGCACGCTCAGGTAACCTAGCTTGCCTTGAACTACTGGGGCAGGCACTTCTGCTTCATTTCTAACGGAAAGCCAGGATTCTACCATGATGCAAGAATTTTGGAACTGCTTACTGGCAGGAAGGGGAACTGAGAATCAATGTAAGGGGAACACCCCTCTAACACATACAGCTGATGCCTGAAGAAGATTCATTTGAAATAAATCAGGCCAGAAACCATATACCATATGGTCAGGGATAACCATAACCCTCTAATATCTGCCCATATCCCTGAATCTGACACAACTTTTGGGAGGAAATCACACAGTCACCTTTACTGGCAGCAAGTCTTGCACGTCTGATTCACCAGCAAAGCAGATGCCACAACAGGATCCTTCTGCACACGTTTATTGGGAGAGCTTGATTGCAGAGGCAAAGAGACCCCGAGCCCAGAACTGGTGCTGCTTATATAGGCCTAGGAGAGGCGTGTCTCACACCCGGATTGGTTATGCTTACTACCTCATTTGCATGTCTCTCATCTGATTGGTTAACATGTCTCTCATCTGATTGGTTATATTCTCAAAACCTCATCTTTGGCAAACAACTTTACTGCATATGTACACAATGGGTGTCTACCCAAACTTATGCGTGGTGGCCAGCGGTAGCCAGCGCCACCCTGCAACGGCACACGTGGCTTCCCACAAGCAAGAGCCTGCAGGTGAGGAAAGGTGGAATGTTTTCAAGCAAATGCACTATTTTCTGAAGGGCCTAAAAACTGTATGGATTTCCTGTATAGAATTGATGGGGTGGGGCTTCTCCAAGTTCTAAACAAGGATTATTGAGTTAACATCCATGGCCCTTATTGTGTTGCTTGGAATCCCCCCATGCCTTCAAACTCTTAGTGGATAATTCTTCTGTCTAATACTCATCTCCTGACAACTAGGCAGATCCCCATGACCTGTGGATGCTTGGTAAACAGAACCCATACTTCCCTTAAGTAGCTCCCACCTCCTACCCAGTATGGACTTCTGTCCTACTAGGCAAAGCCCCTAGCAGTTCTCTGTGTGTGTCTACATACCAGCTAACAAGAACACCCTGTAGTCCCACTGACTCCTGTGGATATGTAGACTGCCAAGTGAGCCTCTGCTTGACAGACAAAGTCACCTGGAGTACCTAGCAATTAGAAGTGGAAAACATAGCTGACTTGGAACAAAAGCAACAAAAGGTCAAGACCTCCCAGAAACCAAGACCCCATGAGAAAGCTACCCTCCCCATTCACACCTGTCTTCAGACTAAGACCAGCCTACACAGAGGAAAGTGGGCCCCTTGCTGTAGCCAAGATTATTTGTCTTATTTCTGGTATGATGGCATTTTGTGGCTAGCTATAGCTGAAGAGATTTTCATTATTATCTAAGAATGACCCAAAGAGGAAGAGGAGGACATCAATTCGAGATCTCATCCAAAGGCAAGGCTCAGGAGACAGGTACCAAGACAGACTTTACAAACACAAGCATGAGAAAACAAAATTCACAACTATACCAGGTCAAATTCACTTGTTGGATACTTCGGTGAAGTGTGTCCTGGTCCAGGTAAGCCCTAGCTAGCAGCTTTCTCCCCGGAGTCAGGCTTTGGAGACCTCCGTGGTGCTGATGGGAGAGGCCTCTTTGCCTGCTTCCTCTCTGACCCTTCGTTTCCCTTAAGATCTCCTGCCTATTGGCTATGCCAGCTCACCGCTCTATAACTCAATACCAACAGAGCCTGAGATGAGGTTTGACATTGTTGGGGGCTGGGGAGATGGTTCAGTCAGTAAAGTTTTTTGTCAAGCAAGTATGAGGACATGAGTTCAGCCCTCCAGAATTTATGTTCAATGCTGTGTATTGGTGCACACCCAGAGATCACTCAAATACAAAGTCTGTTGAACGCACTGGCCAGCCGATCAGCCCAATCCGTAGCTCCACGTTCAGTAAGAAAACTTATCCAAAAAGAGAAGGGGAAGATTGAGAAAAGCCTTTGATATTGACCTCTGGCCTCCATGTGCATATGTGCCCACATGTGCTTGTACTCAAACACACATGCACACACACACACCCTTACACACATATGTATACATACATACATACATACATGCACAAATACGAACACACAAACACAAAAATAATAACCAATGCAAAGTCTGCCTATGTTATCAGCATGGAAGTGCTCAGGATTAACAGAAAAAAAAAAGCCACAAAATTAGGCAGACAAATATCCTTTTCATTTCTGATGAAGCTACTGGATATTATGGCTTAGATAAGAGGACTGAACGAATGTGCCAATATCACACCCCTAACCTAAGTATATACATGAATGTGTTGGTTAAATCCCCATGCCTTCTAAGAATCACAGCCTGTAGAACCAGTACAGAGAGCCAAGGGGATCAGAACACAGGGCCTCTGAAACAGGCTGATCTCCAAGCCACGGCAGGGGTGGGGGTGGGGGTGGAGGGGGAGCAGGAAAGGTTGAATCATTCACTTGCAGTCATGTCTCAAGAGTTCTGGATCCGAGAAATCACCACAGCTCCTCAGGAGGAGGAGAAACTGAGGCAGCAAAAGTGTGAAAGTGGCCCAGGTCTTCCCACCGGGAAGGAAGGTGGGCAAGCGTGCTTGTGTGTACTTGTTCATGAGGGGTAACCAGGGTTCCAGTTATCTAGTGAGGATGATGGACTGGTGATGGCCACATGCTCCACACACCTCCCTGGAGACTCATGCTGCACAGCTCAGGACACCTAGGCCTTTGCTAAACCCTGGCTCCACTTGGTAAGGGCTCCCTCCGTGCAGAGATTCTCTGATGGGAATCTCAGCTGTCGTGAACCTTGGGCTCAGACCCCTTACATCCACTGGCTTTGAGATCTGCCTCAGTGACCATGCGTCCAGGGCTCCTCTTTGTGCCAGTCGAACACTCGGAGATTTAAGATTGTGCAGCACTGCTTCCACTCACTGCTGCTTCATTTGCTATCATTTCTGACTGGACACCAGGTCCTTGAGCTTGAGTGTCACTGCTCCCATCTCTGACCCAGCAGCCTAGATGGCTCCTGTGCACAGAGCGGCACAATCAGTAGGCAGCCAGGAAGGACACGGGGAACCGGGCCTGCTCTCTTAGCCTCAGCTTGTTCTGAAGCACGAGCTGAGCTCTGCTCTCCCTTCAGCCATAATCCAACTGTGGACCTCCTTTGGGAGCCAAACCAGCAAGTTATGTCTTTCTTTGAACTGGTACCATTATTAGCCATCCATCTACTTGGTGGCAAAAGGACAGTTTCTAGAAAGGGCAAAAAATTGATAATAATGATACCTCCTGACCCAGGAGCAACAACTGAGCACAAGGCTGTGACTGCATAGCTGACAAAGTCCTCATAAGGAGAAGGGGTTATTTTTGGCTCACAGTTTGAGGGTATGATTCATAGTGGGTGGTCATGTCATCAAGAGTGTCAAGGAATCTGGTCACACCAGTTTCCAAAGTCAGAAAACAGAGAGAGGTGAATGTTGCTGCTCAGAACGCTCTCTTCATTCAGTCCAAGTCTGTGAGAAGGTGCCACACATTTAGGGGAGGTCTTTCTACTTTAATTAATCCCAAAATAGAAGCTCCAGCACTGATATACCTATCTCTATCTATTTACTATCTATATCTATCTACTATCTATCTATCATCTATCATGTGCCCATCAATCTATATATCTATCTATCATATGTGTGTGTGTGATCTATCAATTATCAACCTATCATCTGTCTGTCAGTCTATCTTCTACCATCTACCTCTTTTTCTCTCTAGCTAGCTATTATATATCATATACATGTCAATCTATAATCTCTATGTATGTATGTATGTATGTATGTATGTATGTATGTATGTATGTATTTATCATCTATCAATCATCTATCATCTGTCTATCTATCTATTATCTATCATATACATATTAATATAATCTATATGTATGTATCATCCATCTATCAATATATCACCTACCTGTTTGTTTGTCTATCTGTATGTCTAACCATCCACATATATAGTCAAATGATTAATCCAGTAAAGCAAAGATTTATTCCACAGGGAAGTCTGAAAAATGACATCCATAGCTGCTACATCCACAACTCACACCTTAACAAAAATTAAGACAGGCAAGAAATGACAGAGTCCATCTCAGATATCTTCAATAGTTTTCTCTTAAACCACATAAAAATCACAAGAGCCACCCATCTTATCTGTGGTACTAGAGACATTTCTTGTATCTCACAACATGGTAAGGCTCCATACAAAAGTGAACCTGACCCAGTTCAGGTTTTTCCAGCTGCCACTTGTGGCCTCAAACCCATGGAGAACAGTTGATAATGTGCTGACTCAACTTGTCAGAGCTGGAAGCCCCTTGGCAGATGCAAGCACTGTATCACCTCTCAGATCTGGGCAGAAGGGGAAGTTGATTCACTAACACTTTCTGCCTTCTGTGGTGTCACTTCTCAGTGCTGAAGGGCACAGGCTTTTCTGTGACTCAGAGACATACATCCTTTCCAAGGTGAAGATTGCATTTTTAGAATGGAACAAAGTCTCCTCTTGTCTTGGAGTTTCCACTGCTATGAAGAGACACCATGACCAAGGCAACTCTCACAAAGGACAACATTTAACTCTTCTTGGCAGGAAGCATGGCAGTGTCTAGCCAAGCATGGCCCTGGAGGAGCTGAGAGCTCTACATCTTGTTTTGAAGGCAAACAAGAGAGAAGACTGTCTGTCTCCCAGGCAGCTAGGAGGAGGGCCTCAAAGCCCACCCCCACAGTGACACATTTCCTCCAACAAGGCCACACCTACTTGAAAAAAGCCAGACCTTCTAACAGTGCCACTCCCTGGGCCAAGTATATCCAAGCCACCACACCTCTGGTTTTACAATTTAAGTATGAGGATTGGTTATACAAAACCGTGGGTCCAAAAGACCAAAGCAGGGGACAAGGACAGGGCTGCCAGTTGAGTATAACCCAAAAGTAGTTTCTAAATACATCTGGTAGATAAATTCAACTTGGCAAAAAGCTTTTGAAAATCATTAGGCCACCCTTTTGAATAAGGCAAGAGGCCAACTTTAGAAGAGGTAGTGAAAAAGAAGATGATGAAGATTAGGAAGTGGTTTTGTTGTAGAACAATCTTGCAAACTAGATGTCCCATAAGCTCTCTAAGCTTAGCTTCCTGCAGAGATGTATATGGACTTTCAAACCTTGGTTTTTTTGACTGCCCAACACAATGTAACTAAAAATGTAACTTTCACACAAGAATGACCAAATGCCTCAAAGAAGCAACCTAAGGGAGGAGGGAGTTCTTCTGGCTCACAGTTTCAGGGACTCTCAGTCCATCCTGGTGGGCCAGGCATGGCAACAGAGGAGCTTTCTCCATGGCGGTGGGAACCTGCAACATTCACATCCTGACAGATCAGTAGGAAGAGAACTCTACCAGGCCCTACAATCTTCCAAAACAATGTCATAAGGTAGGAACTAGGTGTTCAGATGTATGGTCCCATGACAGACATTTGAGATCCAAATTATAAAGGTGACTTCTGTTTGCTTGTGAATGAGAAGGTTGGGTGTGTTTTCTCCAAATCTATTCTACATCCTCTGGACAGAGAGATTACTCTGGGGTGGGGGAGATGAATCTGATTCATAGCACTACCATGCTTCCTTCTCTTCATTGGTTTCATCTTACTACCAGGAAGAAGATGCCCTCATGAACATGATGTGAAGAGATCTCTGAGCACTGAACAGCTCCAAGCTGCCATATCCATTGTCTCCCCCCCCGCCCCCGTTTCTCTACTGATACAAGTCCTTGTAACAACTGGACAAAGCCTGCAGCTCATCTGCTTCTTTCTCTCTCTTCTGAACTACAGATGCCTACCCCTGGAACACTATCCTCTACCACCCACCCAACATATGTTTCCTATACAGAACCCATATACATGACTGCACTGCAAGGACCTCTACCACACAATTTGGAAACTATACCTTGGTCCCTCCTCCCTTGGGCCTAACACAGGCCCAGCCCTAGGACTGTATGACAGCCGTATGTGAGTGAATAATTATTCTACCCTTTCAACTTCCTCGTTCTTCATATGAAAGCTAGCACACATGCCACTGGTTGCAATGAGGATGTCTGTGACAGTATCTCAGAAGGTATTTTGCTGTTGGAAATCTTAGCACCTCTGTAATACAGGATAGGATAGGCTTTCCTTTTTTACGTTAAGTAGTTCTCTCTAAAATAAGATTGACAAACTGACCCAGAGCCCACCTCCTATTTTTTTGTATCACCCCTTAGCTGGTAATTTTAGAAATTTCTAACTGAATCAGATGCTAGGACGTGTTCCTTGAGATTGAAATTTGATTGGCTGTAGTTTTGTTGACGTGGAATCATACTCAGTCACATGGCTAAGGCTGTTTGTGCATCCCAGTGGCAGGGTTGCACACCTGTCACAGAAGTGAACTTTCTGTTCTCTTCAGGCCATTAACAGGAGGCTTATAGACAGCAGCCACAGCCCAGGAGGCTTACAGACCTCAGATATAACCCATGACCTCACCTTACACTGCACAGTTACACATTTGGGCTTTGGGAATACTGGATTTTTTTTCACAGATCTAGAGCAAGGTATTTTTTTTATCCTAAAACAACCACACAAGAATATTAATATATAGCTATAAACATAGGTATTCACCCACATATATGCACATACATATAGCACATTGTAGATGCACTTCTAAATATATTCCTTATTTGGTTGTGTATAATGTGACAAATTTAGGACCAGAATTAATGGGTTCCCCTCCAAGGTACCTGTCTCACTGTGTGTGTAGTTATTTAAAAAGAAAAGTCTCTGTCTCTGACTGAGTTAGAGCTGAGACTAACTCATATCTGAGTTAGAAGCTTGTTCAAATGTGTGTGATCTTCCTTCGCATAATGCTTCCTTTCAATTTTACCTTTAAAAAAAATCAGTGAAGAAAAAAAAAAAGACTAAAAACCAAGCCAGTTTCCACTTCTATAAACGAACCCCACTGTAGTGCCAAGGTTCAGTGATGGAAATTTACTGAATTACTCAAACTTCCTGCATGCACGCACTGTCCTTTCTCACCTCTGAATCTTTGTATCACACGGTGGGAATAGCAGGGACAGGAGGGGAGAAGAGGGGAGACAGAAACTACAAAGTGCAGAGGTGTCTAAGGAGAAAAGAAGGAAGCAGGGGGCCCAGACCAATGAAAGAATTCCTCAGGGGCAGGCATGGCCCATCAGGGAGAGGCCCAAGGACATTTTTGTGGTATCTCAATTGCTTCCTGCAGAGTCCCTGTAACTATTGACATCTGAGTCTCTTGTTCTGTGTCCCTGCCTGGGTGGGATGGTTGTCTGTGATGGGGAAGGCGGAAATGTAAAACACCCCAACTACTCCACCTCCCCCAAAAAGAACCCAGTGGATGCCTGGACTCTGAGCTGCATTCCTGAGTTCCTCTGAAAACTGGCAAACAAGTTTTCAAGAGCCAGAGATTCACAAGGAACAGGCTCCGGGTTGTGAAATATTTGGACTTCTCCATTGGCACGGGGCAGCTCATTGTGAGAAAACAGCTCCTCGAACAGTGTTAGAGCCTGCTCTAGCCAGCAGCCCACCAACTCCTTCCTTCTCCAGCTTCTAAAATGGCTCCAACAAAATATGAAACTCTAACTAATGTAACATTCTGAAACCAAATGCTAAGGTCAGGGATTGAGGGATAACGGGGTACATAGGTAGGATTAGGGTCTTGGGTTAATCCAATATATGCTACTTACACACAGATAGACATATATACATATATACACACATATATTATCTGCATTTACAAATTTTCATTTGTAATTAGCATGTCATATGTTCTGTCATTTTACTGTATAGTGATCAGATCAGGTAACTGCTGTATATGCTACCCCAGACGTATACCATTTCCTTCTAAATCCTCTCTATTAGTTATTTGGAAGTATTCTACTGAAATACTTCAAAGCTTCTTATCATTTATAGTCACCAACTAGAAATTCTTCCTCCTATGCAAGTCTACTGCTGTAGGTCTTCAAATGCCCTCCACAACCCCCAACTCTTGGGCTTGAAAGTTTTGGCCAGATCTGGGAAATGAGCTTAGCCCATGTTGGAGCTTGCTATCATTTCCCTCTGTGTGAAACTGCACCCCACCCCAGCCCCAATTTTTTTTTAAAGAGAAGCTCAACAGCTCAAACTGTGCATTGAAATTTCCTCTGTAATTGGTACTTCTCTTTATACAGAACATGCTCAATCGTTGGCATCTGTAAACATTTTCCTTTTACGGGAAAGGCTGGATTTATGATGCAGAAATCCATTAACATACTGGAGCAAAGAATCTGGAAAAAGCTTTTTATGTCATGTACCTAGTCACTGGAAGGATTTATTGGCTTTATGTACACGGTTAGAATTCGGTTTATAATACAGTGATATTCTTTCAGATGTCTCCTTCCAATACCTTCTGTTCCCTGTCCCTACTAATGAGAGCAAGCTAACCTGTCCTTGCTGATTATAAACTAGAAATTGCACATATTCCTTCTTTCTCTTTCTGAACTCCCTAAACTAGACATCAAGAACTTTTTTCTGCACAAAACACATAACCAAAGAGAAATATTAAGAAAAAAAATCCCCTCCAACTATGGGTTGAGGTGTGGAACCAGATAAATCTCTCAGGAAAGAACAGAGAGATAAATAGCTATGAATAGATGGGGGTAGGGCTGGAACAGGAGCATCAAGTGGGAAGGGGGAGGAAAGAAGGACATGGGAGAGGGAGTGAAGGGAGAGAGAGCTAAAATCAGTGCCGCTTAAGGGTATCTAATATGAAAATGAAAACCCAATACAAAAGAAGAAGTTGTAGAAATTTTTAATCTTTACCTAGGGTTTCTGACTCACCTATTACCATGTAGTTCCTGAATAAAAGACACACACAACCTTTATATTTACAATAAGCCTTAAACAGCACAAGAGCTGACCAGATACCTACCCTTTATGCTATTAGGATCTACTTTCCTATCGATAATCCCAAGTTATTACGTACTATGTTTCACCTGAGCTGCTCTTAACTCCAATTGGCCAGCCCTCAGAGCCATATTTTTTTATGGCTCACCTAACCCATAGCGGCTTCTCTTTCTCCTCTCCCTTCTTCCTCTCTTCGTGGTTCTCCTCCAATCCCAAGCCCAGGAAAACCTGAACCCCACCTATGTCTCTTCTGCCCAGCTATTGGCTGTTGGCATCTTTATTTACCAATCAGAAATAACTGGGGGACAGAATCACTTAGCATCTACACACAGACTCTCTTTCTAGGGCAACCGGGTTTTGTGGAAACACTATTAGTGTTAGAATGCTAGCAGCATTAGGTCACCCCACTACATTGAGGCTTCCTGAACTTTCCCCTGTCTATGTTAGCCTGTCTATTGGTGCCATCTATGTTCAGCTCTTGTTTAGGCCATGTCAATAAGACTTCACGGGTATAGCTTCGGACATTTTTAAGTTCCTCAAAGCAAACTACCTGATACTCTGGCTCTTACAATCTTCCTGCCATCTTTTTTTGTTGTGATCTCTGAGCCTTAGGGACAGGAGGTGAGTTGTGGATGTATCAGTTGGGGCTAGGCTCCATAACTCTGCATTTTGATTGACTATGGTTTTCTGTAATGGTCTCTGTTGTAAAGAGAAATTTCCTTGATGAGAAATGAGGACTGTATTTCTCTGTTGATATAAGACAGGTTAGAATGTAGTTAGGGATTATCCTGGTTGAGTAAAGTGCCAACTGTAGATTCTCCTCCGGAATCCATGACTTCACTAGCCCTGGGTAGTTGGCTAGGTTTCTAATTCCAGGCATGACTTTGTTTTTGTTGAGCAGATGTTAAGTTTAAATAGAGAGCTGTTGGTTACTGACAAGATGTGTATACCACTACTGTGCCCTTATAGTTATTACGCCATGCTTGTCATTACTGTGGTTCATGGGCATCGTAGCTAAGTAGGACATTGATTGCTTCCCCCCCCCCCTTTAAAAGCTGGTATGGTGTCTTCTAGACCATAAAAGTTAGTCTTCAGGAAGGAGACTGTCAGGTCACATCCAGCTCAGAGCCTCTGCACCCTATGTCTGAAGTTCATGGTGTCTTCAGTAACGGGGACCTCTTGAGAGAGGGGCAGCCAAAGATGCCCCTATACAGAAATACCCTATAATGTTTTGAGAGTCACTTTGACAACCCTAACCAGCATCTCACAAAAAGGCTTCTCATGCCTAGTGTTGGGCTTTTTGGTTTTGTTTGTTTTTTAAGATGGTATTTGGCTCTTGGAGGGAGCATTATCACCCCAGATAAGAAATTTTTATTTAAACTATATATGGACATTTGTGCACAAGCTTATTACATATATTATAGGTATTTCAGGTAGATAGTTAATAATATGATTTCTATGACTTTTTCTGACATCTTTATTTTTACTCTCTTTCCTCTTTTTTCTGTATTTATATCTATCCCCCTCCCTAATTAGAGCTCCTCTGGTTTCCTCATTTCCCTCTCAGTCACTTCTATATTGCCTTATTCAGTGGTCTCTCAGCTTTCTGGTTTCTGCTGTTACTCCAGATTATACGGTCACAACTGATGTGAAGAATTCATGATTTCATTTTTCTTTACAGCTGAAATTCCAGCAGTGTTTCACAGTGTATGTGTGGCCTGTTCTCATTGTCCATTCATCTGCTAGAGGACATTTGTCTGCGTTTTCTAGTTATTGAGATTGGAGCAGCACTAAGCAAGGCTGAGTAAATATCCTTCGGGCATATGCCAAGGAGTGATATAACTAGGTCAGACGGTAGTTTCATTTCTAGCTTTTCCAGGACTCTGTATTGGTTTTCACAGTGGCTATACCAGTTTGCAGTCCTTGTGCTGTCAGGTGTTTTGCTGATTTTTGCCATTCTGACTAGGGTAAGATGAAAGCTTAAAGTTGCTCTGATTGCATTTCCCTCGTTGCTAGAGATTATGAACAATTTTGAGATATTTCATGGTCATCTTTCTTTCTTTCTGTCCTTCTTTCTTTCTGTCCTTCTTTCTTTCTTCCCTTCTTTCTTTCTTCCCTTCTTTCTCTCTCTCTCTCTCTCTCTCTCTCTCTCTCTCTCTCTCTCTCTCTCTCTCTCTCTCTTTCTCTCCCTCTCTCTCTTTCTTTCTTCCTTTAAGGATATTTTGTTCAGGTCTCAGGCCCATTTTTCAAATTGGTCATTTGGGGTTTTTTGAGTTCTTTACATATTCTGGAAGTGAACCCCCTGTCAGATGTGTAGCTGACAAAGACTTCTGCCATTCTGCTGGCTTCCCCATCACCTGGGTCAGTGTATCTTTGGCTGTCCAGAGCATTCTAGGTTATGAAGTCTCAGCTGCCATTTGTAAGCCTTAGTCCTCAGGCAAATGGAGTCAGTCCTACTAAGAACATTATGTACTATAATTATACTGTGGGGTACTGACTAGGTTTTCTCTAGAAGTCTCAGTGTTTCCGGCTTCACATTTAGGTTTTTGATCCAGGTTTTGGAATTAGTTTCTGTCGAGGTGATGATGGATACGGCTCTACCTTCATTCTACATGCAGGTGTCCTGTTTCCCCAGCTCTACTTGTTGAAGTTGTTTCTTTTCCCCATTGTATGGTTTAGTGTCCCCTCTCTCACTTCCTTTTTTAAAAACGGAGCTGGCCATGACCCAGGTCACTCTCAGCAGGCTTGGTTGTGAGGCAGCCCGACCTGTGAGATCTCTGAAAGATGCTTCACCTCAGCTTTTTTTCCATTGAATCCATATTTGCCAGATTTTGAAGTTCATCACCTGAATCTAGCCCTCATTCCTTGTTTTGAGGCCTGGAGTAATTTTGGTTTTATTTTTTTTTCCTGTTATTTTGTTACATGTTGGGAAAGGAGATGCGATAACATCGTTTAGTCTTCAATCTGTTCGTTTGTTTGTTTACTGAGACAGGGTTTCTCTGTGTAGCCCTGGTTTTTGTGGAACTCCCTCTCTAGACCAGGCTGGCCTCAAACTTGGAGATCTGCTTATCTCTGCCTCTCGAGTGCTGGAATTAAAGGCATAAGCCACTACCACCTGATTTTAGTTTTCAATCTTAAAAGAAGATGGTATATAGAACAATTTAGACTCAAAATGCAGCACATGATCTAATTATAAACAAATTTCATATCATAACCACTTAAAAGGAAGGGGGTTATTAATAAGAAAAATATGGTGAGAATTTAAGCTACTATAATAGAGGAAAAAAATTCAAGAAAATAGCAAAAGAGAGAAGACAGAGGAAAGCAAACCAAAAAGACAAAGTATATTATTTCTGATGATATCACTAGTGTCCTGATTTAGATCAAAGACATTGGTGTTGACAGTTCATACCACTGTGCATATCACTGTGCACTTTCACTCCTAAAGAACAATCCTTCCTTTTTTTTTCTGCCTTTATTCCAAAACATTCAAGTTTCTTTTTGAAACAAAGTTTAATTTTCCTGTGAAATGTGATGAAACAATAGCTTGGATTTCAAAGTTTATTTTGTAATATGGGACTTATTGGCCATTGTGCCAACTCTTCCTGAGAGTTCCTGTCATCCCGTGTCATGGACTCTGTGCACCATGAACTCAGAGAACAGCTGAGCTCTGGGAGGGAGGAAGGAATGATAAGGGTGGTGAGGGGTCAAATTGCAGACACTAAAGAGAAGAGGAACCCAGTGCCCAGCACCCTGTTCACATGTGCTAAGTCTGCTGTAGAAATGACAGAACTCCCATGTGGAAGGTAGCCAACAGGAGACAGTAACAAGGCTAAGGAAGACACGAGCCAAGCATGACTTACTACCCAGAGCAGAACGAGGCTTCTTTCTTGCACCTTCATTCTCTCTTGACTGTGAGACGACTCATCTATGAATTGGAAGTCTGAGATGATGAGCAATCATTATTCATAAAAGCTTTATTATCACTATTCATAATAGCTTTATTCAGGAAATACATCTAATGGACCAACTTACTTAAAATGTGCAATTTAATATGACGTCACTTGGCGGGAGGGGGGGGGATCCCAGAGGAGTTAGGGGAAAGAGTTGGGGATGACTATTGTCAAAATACAGTTGTAAAATTATGCAAACTTAGCATGTTGTATTAAGGAATATATATGCACACATATAAAGAAAAATAAATTTGAAAAAGCGCAAATGGGAATGCATGAGAGGATTTGGATGGAGGAAAAGGAACGGGAAAATTATGTAATTACGTTGTAATCTAAAAAGTTAAGAGAAATAATTGAAAATGAACTATATGTATGCGTGAAATTATCAAAAAATTATTAAAATGCTATTTTTTTATAGAAGGAAGAGTTTTTTTGAGGCTTACAATTCCAGAGGGTTAAATTCCAAGACCACCATGACATGAAGCATGGCAAAGGCAGGCAAGCACGGCTCTGGAGCAATAGATGAGATTTTATAATTTGATCAAAAGAACAAGGCAGAGAGAGGACTAACTGCGGATGAGATGGACTTTAAACCGTCTAAGTCTGCTCCAAGTGGCATATTTCCTCTAAAAGACCACACCTTTTAATTCTTCCCAAACAGTTCCACTAACTAGGACAAAGTATTGAGACACAGGAGCCTACTGGGGCCTTTCTCATTCACACCACCACGGTACTGATGATATTCTTACTGCTTTTCTGACTCTTTCCACAGTCTAGGTGATGACATGCATGTCTCTTTTTCACTCAGACGATCTATCAAATGCTATTTTTAAATGTTCAATTTGGTGGTATTTGATCTGTGAAGCCACTGATAGGATTTACATCTCACACATTGTCATCAATAATGCAACACTTTACCACATCTGAGCCATTGGGCCAACATCAAGTAAACAAACAGCGTGTTCTATTCCCACTTTGCGGATCCTCCCTTCTACATACATTCAATTTATTTTGAAACAAAATTTCAAAATTTATTCTTCCAGGGATGAAATATTCAGGAAGGTTCTGTTTCTCCGAGTGGGGCTTAGTCTAGTCATCTCTCCAGCCTGCTTTGCAGCTGAGTGACTTGGGTTTCTTTTTTTAAATATGTAATTAGGTTTCAGCTAACATGGCTTTATTGAAACATTTTCATATGCTCGTGTGTATACATATGTGTGCGTACAAATTCACACATGGCTTTTCCCCCTTCTGGAGAAAACTGGACTTCCTCTTCCTGGCATGCAAAGATTTTTAGAAACTGAAAAAAAAAATGTTCATGCTTTAAGCAGACAAATTGAAGTCACTGTGAGATCTGTGCCTGCTGACTCTAACATCTGAATTACTTTTGTCTTATCCCCTTGGGTTTTCTGTTGTGAGTCTGATCTTACATGCTAGGTATGGTACATAAAGACTCCGCTGGACAAATTGTTCCCATCTATTACAAGGGTTCAGGGCAGAACAAGATTGCCTTTACCTAAAGTAAGGCTGTTCTCATTTGGTCTAGGTAGAGGGGAGTCTGAGCTGAAACCCTTCAGAGGGTTTATTAGGGATGGTCTGTTTCTGTGAACTCTGAATTTCTGTTCTTTTCCACTCTTGCCTCATTGAAATTCTGAGAGTTCCCAGTTTCACTCCGTGTGCTTACACCCTTGCAAGTGCCCTGTGGTAATGACATCTTTGATTTGCAAGCAGCAATCTTCTCCTTCTCCTTCTCCTTCTCCTTCTCCTTCTCCTTCTCCTTCTCCTTCTCCTTCTCCTTCTCCTTCTCCTTCTCCTTCTCCTTCTCCTTCTCCTTCTCCTTCTCCTTCTCCTTCTCCTTCTCCTCCTCCTCCTCCTCCTCCTCCTCCTCCTCCTCCTCCTCCTCCTCCTTCTTCTTCTTCTTCTTCTTTTTCTTCTTCTTCTTCTTCTATAATCTTGGCTCTTCAAATACTGTCTGCCTTAGTAGCTGTGTTGTGCCTTCACACACAGACATATAACCATACACACACACACACACACACACACACACACACTCTCTCTCTCTCTCTGCCCATTAATCTCTTCCTTACCTTGCATATACTTAGTTTATGGTATCACTATGTCATAATTAATCCAGTTGCCCTAACTAGGAATCTTTCATGCTTAAATAGGAGACAATCACATTCCACTCTGTTTTCTTAATATTTCTCTAAAATCACTGTCGGCTATATTTCTACTACTAAGTCACTACTTTAATTGTTTTTTGAGAAACAATGTTCTAAACAAGGGGTAAATTCCCAGACCAGACTATGAAAGTCATAGTGTAGTTGAGGTCTGCTACAGCCACAGTCAGGGTCCGGGCCTCTTAGCCTCTCTGTGTTCTAAATTTAGAACTCTGAGCTCTCGCCCAAGGTCAAGCATCGAGGGTCCAATGTAGATGGATAACAAAGAGAGGTTTGAAAACTTCATGCAAACCACAGCAGCACTAGGGGACATTGGTTAAGAAGAAGGAAATGGGGTGTTTTTCTGCATTTAACTTTCGCCCAAGTAATCAGTTGCAGGTTTGTGTTAGGGAAAAAAAAACACACACACACACAGTGATTTGAAAACTTTGCAAGCCAGCTGATCACCGAGAGGGTGATCTGATAGGGTGAAATCCATTTCATTGTCTTGGGAACCTTGCATGGAGACTAATTGATTACTTGCAGTAGTCTTTCCCCCAGCCAGCGAAACCCTTACTTGGATTATTGTCTTCGGGTTGCCCGTGTCTGTTTGGATAACAGAAGTCTTGTTAAACAACTCAGTAATTTCTGAAGACCTTATCACTCACTGAAGATTAATAGGCAGCAGAGTTAAGAAAGGAATTTAGAAAGGAAGTGCTGATCAGATAGAGCGAAAGCCCGCTGCTGCCTTTAAATACATCAATGCCTTAAAATACTCGGTTGCCTTAAAATATGTCAATGCCGTAAAATACGCCAGTGCCTTAAAATACGTCAATGCCTTAAAATACGTTGCTGCCGTTGTCAGGAACTGTGTAAGCAATTGCTATAAAGGTCCAGATCTTCACTTATGAGGCAGTGCAAATCAGATACCATTTTATAGTGTACTTTCGAGAAAAGCTGCCAGGCATTCCTGAGTGTAACAGAGGATCTTCCTGTAATACAAACCATTCCAAATTTGGGGAAACATGGGAGTATTTCGATGAGCTGCCAAGATGAAGTTCTCGTTCGAGTCAACGAATATACTTGGCTCTCCAGAGGGAAGGCTGACTGAAGGAGAAAGAAAAGCTGTGCCTGGTGTAGACACGTTTACGAAAAGGCAACTGATCGTTGTAGCTCAGCTAATCTCGGTCCTGGGTGACTTTTCTCATGGCGCATTACAGTGAAGCAAGCAAACACTGGGGACTAAGGTCTCACTATCCACGGGTGACATGCATAGACTCTGGCAGTGAAAAGGATACATCTTCACGCTGCTGCTGCGTATGATAGAGTCTGGGGGGTGGGGTGGGGTGGAAATGAAATCCCCCTGATTCAAGTCTGTCCCAATTAAATCAGGGTCTTTGTGTCTGCGACATTAGGAGTTTTGAAAATGTTTTTAAAAGATTCCATTATACAGCCAGTGGACAGTGGTTCGGAGCAGAGCGAGGATTGCTTTCCTCGGTGACTACACCATCTGGAGAAACCTGAAGGACTACAGTGGCGAAAGTGTTCCTAAGGAACCGGAAGCAGACTAGGCTAAGGAAAGGCACAGAGCGCATAGCCGTGGCTCCACACCTTGCTAGCATCAGCCTCAACATCATCCTTGTAAAGTCACAGCCCTCAGTCCACAGCTAGAGAACCACAATATCCAGGAGCGGACCAAGCCTTCTGTGTTCTTGTAAGTTTCCTGTTAGTATGAAGTATGCTGAAATTGGAGCTTTTTTTTCCCATTTTTTATTAGGTATTTAGCTCATTTACATTTCCAATGCTATACCAAAAGTCCCCCATACCCACCCACCCCCAATCCCCTACCCACCCACTCCCCCTTTTTGGCCCTGGCGTTCCCCTGTACTGGGGCATATAAAGTTTGCGTGTCCAATGGGCCTCTCTTTCCAGTGATGGCCGACTAGGCCATCTTTTGATACATATGCAGCTAGAGTCAAGAGCTCCGGGGTACTGGTTAGTTCATAATGTTGTTCCGAGGAGCTTGCTAATAGAGCGAATAAGACCAGGACTCTAAGACCAGTCTGCTTGGGGTCTATCCTCGCTCCCTTCTTACAGAACGATCCAGGCAAGTTACGTTTCTCATGCTTCCACCTTCCCTTCTGCCAATAGAGACAATGTTTATGGCCCTGCAGAGGATATTTTTTTTAATGGGGTAAGTAATATTTGAACAGGGCCTGGTGTATGATAAACACTATGTAGTGCCTGCTAGCTAATATTCATACACATTATTCTTTTAAAAAATGGTATTTTGAAGTCTTTCTGAAACAATTGACCATCATCCCTACAGGGAGGAATTTTTACCTGAAAACTCAGCTTCCCCGTAAGGCAATTTTCTAGAAAGATACTTTTTCCTGAGGAGACATATCGAATCGCAAGGTAATCTGTTTTGGGTTTGGTTTGATTTCTCAAGACAAGGTTTCTCTGTATAGCCCTGGCTGTCCTGGAACTTGCTCTTGTAGACCAGGCTGGCCTTGAACTCTGAGAGATGCCAGCCTCTGATGTCTAAGTGCTGAGACTAAAAGCATGTGCCACAGCCCCCCCCCCAAGTTTCTCAAGGTGTTTTTACAGTATATGGGGCTGCCTGTGATCTGTCCCCTACATGTAAATGCCTTTTAAATGAAGTGGAGGGGGTGGCAAGGTCAGGTAGAGGGAGAACGGGATATGTGGTGAGATGTGATCTTGACACATTCCGTGCACTGAGCTGACAGTACCTCTGGGGTGACACCGTTCCCAAGCATTTCTTTGAAGAAGGTAAGAGCTGAAATGAAACAATGTTTTTAGGGCCCGAGGGGGACATATCGTCCAGCAATTATTATGGAAGCGATTCTTCTAAGGAAAGTGCAGTTGGTGATGGTGACATCTGTGGACTCAAGAAACATTCCTTGAGATGACAAAAACTTGGGTTTGTCCCTGCCAGCCTTCCATTAAGCTATTAAAAGAGTGACTCACTACGGCACACCCACCTTACAGACTGGGTCTCTCCCCAAAGCTGCTTTGTCATTCTTTTGTGAATCGTAGCTGTGTTTCCCATAAGCAGTGATCCCTGCAAGGCACAGGACTCCGTGTGTCACCATGGCATGTGGGGGTTACCAGACATCCCTTCCCATGCTGCAGCTTCTGAATCTCTTTTAAATAAAAACTCTTCTTCCTTGTGGAGCAGGGTCAATTTCATACCTCTTTTGTGTACGTCATGGTTCTTAACAAGAAGTTCTCAGTAAGTGGTAGCTTTTTCTGATGTTTTGCTTTTTTTGTCTTGGTTGCCTAGAAACACAGACTTAAATATGTGAGTTTAATTACAGAAACATTTTTTTTTGGCTGATTCAATTAAATCTCCATATCTTTTAGGTAGTTTCGGCTGTCTGTGTTTACTTAAACTTTTAAAAGAATAGAATATTCATTTATTAAAGGAAAAATATGTATTCTTTTCAGGTTGGTTAAAATCCTTTTTTGTCTCATATTATATTTAATATCTTCTACATTTCTATAGTTATGTATGATTTAAAGAAATGCATATTCTGGCATATATGTGTATATACATATATGTATGCACGATCCAAAGGAATCATTATACTATAGTAAATATATGGCATAAAGCAGGAGTTCTCAGCCTTCCTAATGCTATAACCCCTTAATATAGCTCATGCATATGTTCTGATGACTGACATCCGTAATATTATTTTGTTACTACTTCATAACTGTAATTTTGCTACTGTTATGAATAACTATGTAAATATCCAAATATACAGAATATCTTATATGTGAATCCCCAAAAGGGTTGAGACCCACAGGTTGAGAAACACTGGCATAGAGTATACTACAGCATGCATGTGCAATGTGCATATGAAACAAAAGTAGTCATGCACACAGTATAATACACATGTAATATGTAAACATATATAGGTATTTCATATATAAGACGCTGCAGCACATTTTAGACATATATTTATGTCTAAATATATACATATATGTAACTACAGATTGTTTATGTGTGTGTACTTTAGGGAAAGAGAATGCCTATTGACTTTCACTATTAATCCATAGAGTTTTTGACTCTCCTCCTGCCCTCCATAAAATCAAAGTCAAAAGTGACTAACTGTTAGCCACCTAAGGAATTCAATGACATGAGCAGTGAAGTGTGTGTGTGTTCTCTTTATTAAAAAAAATAAAACCCTAAAATCCAAAACCAGTTATGCACTCAAACCAAAGTGTGTGTGTGTGGGGGGGTGAGGGTGAGGGGGTACATATATACTCATGTATACATCAAAACATCACATTAGCTATTGTAGTAGTTTAAATATGCTTGGCCCATGGGTGTGGCCTTGTTGGAGGAAGTGTATAAAACAGCCCCAATGAAACATTGTCCTTTATAAGAGTTGCCTTGGTCATGGTATCTCTTCATAGTAATAAAACCCTTAGTAAGCTATCTTAAATATATGTAATAAAAACAAAGCTATTTTTTAAAGATTTTTTTTGTTTTTTGTTTGTTTGTTTGCTTGCTTGTTTTTTGGGGTTTTGTTTTGTTTTGTTTTTTGTTTTTTGAGACAGGGTTTCTCTGTATAGCTTTGGCTGTCCTGGCACTCACTTTGTAGACCAGGCTGGCCTCGAACTCAGAAATCTGCTTGCCTCTGACTCCCAAGTGCTGGGATTAAAGGCATGTGCCACCACGCCCGGCACAAAGCTTATTTTTAAAAGAGATTCTAGTGAGTATAGTAGTTAGTCTATGGCTGATATAGCTTTGAGTTCCCTGTAGCAAACACACCAACGTTCACATCTCTAAGTTGCTCTTAGCAATAACTGAGTATGGAGTAGGTGGAGATGCATAGTGAGCCAATAAGACCAGTAATTGGCCCCCAGAAGACCATAACTGTGGCTATGGCCATGAGAAGGGAAGTTTCAGGTTTTCTTAGTCCAGTTTAATATCTACTCCACACTCTGTCTCCTCTTTCCACCAGCTCAGGCATCCCCCATCCCTTAAGCAACAGCTGTGACCTTTTAGCCGTGTTTGCCTTTGCCAGCCACGTGGTCTTTTGCCATTTACTTTCCCAACAGAAATACCAAGCTCGAGTCAACTGAAAATGGCAAATGTATCTTTAATGAATCAAAAAGCAAATATAAAAAGCCAAAAAGGTGCTGCGTTATTAGCGGAAAATCCGCTCCAATTGAAGATTGGAGAAGTATATGCATACACATGTCCATGTTTGCACACACATACCCACAGACACACACAGACACACCAAGAGAGAGAGACAGAGAGAGAGAGAGAGAGAGATTGAGAAAGACACCCACCAACACACACGTTTATTTTCCTTTGTAGGAAATGGCAGTTCATTCAAATTTCAAAACAAATGTCTTCTAATTATAATGAAAAAGGAAGTAACCAATGAAAGGCATCCTATGCCTTGCTGGATAATCTAAGAATGTGGGGAGAGGCTTTGTCATAGGATGAATTGGCTCTCTTGGTTTCACTTTCTGCCTTCCTACATCAGTAAAAGTCAGGGCTAAGGGAAACACCTGGGGAAATGCCAGTGAAGGAAGCCAGCAAGCCACATAGTTCTCAGTGTCTAATCAAGCAGTTAATGTAACTTTATGTCTTCCACATAATCTGGGCAACTTACGGAATGTTTTGCTCCATTTCAATTGTTAAAGATATAAATGACCTGGAAAGTCACAAAAGATAGTGGCAAAGAGGTGAACAGCAGGTTGCCACCAAGTTGGCCATCTGCAGACAGGCAGAAAGGATAAAAAAATTTTGAAAATCTTTGAAAATTCTTTGCGCCACTGAATTCTAAGGTCCGGAAATTCTTCTTAAAATTAAAACATCACAGACACAGTCCTACTTACTGACTGCCACTAAGTACACAAATCCTGTCCCCTTTGAGATGTAAACGATGAAGTGCACCATGAAATGCTATCTTTCTATCGCAGAGAGATTTTGTTTTTTCAGAGAGCCAGAAATATTGAAGCTATCCTTGTATCTCTTCTCTTTCTCTTCTCCACTCTTTCTCCCAGCCTCTTCCTCATCACTAGCTCCTTCCATTCCTCCACCTTTCCTTCTTTTTCCTCTCTCCTTTCTCTTCTCTACTTGAAGGTTTCTTATCCACTTCCACCTTACCTGTCCCTACTCCTCAACTAATAGAAAGATAAAAACCCATGTTGAATTCTCTGGACCGAATATCATGACAATTAAATGAAGCTGGCCTTGCCTGTGTCTTTCCATCTGTATGTGGCCCCACAGCTGGCTGAGAACTCTCCATCTGTATGTGGCCCCACAGCTGGCTGAGAACTCTCCATCTGTATATGGCCCCACAGCTGGCTGAGAACTCTCCATCTGTATGTGGCCCCACAGATGGCTGAGAATGCCCCTCATCTTTAAGCTAGTCCTCTCGTTTTCCCATGGGAAACAGCCAATGAAGCCTACATGTACTTACCCAACATTTCCTAGGCTCATGCAGTTTACCACATCTGATGTTTTAAAAAATAAGTTAGTAGAAATGGCCTCTATGAGTCACTAAGGACAAACAGCATTCCTAAACCTCATTAGCAGAATCATAATAGAGCTCACTTTGAAAATGCTGCAGGTCCCTGTAGACCTGAATGGAATTTAGGCCTGACTTCTCTATATCTTTAGGGTACTTTCTATTTGCTGTTCAGTTTCCACACATATGACAGTTCCCTCCATTTTCTTTTCTTTTCTTTTCTTTTTTTTTTTAAGAATTTTTATGTGTGTGAGTGTTTTGCCTGCATATAGGTCTGTGTACCATACTCATGCATGGTGCTGGAGGAGGTGACAAGCCTCATGCAGCTGCTAGGCATCGAACCCGGGTCCTTTGCAAGAATATTAACTACTCTTACACACTGAGCCAACTCCCCCGCCCTCCCTCCATTTTCTTTATTGCAATGAACTAGCACTGGCATCAGAAATAATTTCTAAATTCTAATGTATCCTTTAACATGTTCCTTTAAATTATTGCTGTAAGACCAAGAGTAGTTAACTGTAGTTTTCTTTGGCTTTCAAATTTGAGTCTGTGGCCAGTATATTAGTTTCAAACCTATCACACACACACACACACACACACACACACACACACACACACACACACACAGAGAGAGAGAGAGAGAGAGAGAGAGAGAGAGAGAGAGAGAGTCAGTCAGCCAGTCACTGGGACAGGAGTCTCAGGAATGGAAGTATGACAACTAAATGTGATAGAATCCAGATGGAGTATCCCAGATCCTAAAGAAGCCAGTATGTTAAACCTGAGGGCCCAGATAGGATATGACTTTTAGAGATTAATACCATAGCAGTGTTCATAGAGTGAAAAACACAACGTAAGACATAAATTGTGGAGAAGACCTAGGGCATGGTATGTAGAACTCTCCCGCATTCTGCATTGTCTTTGTAATTTGTGTATATCTAAAAGACTTTTAATTTTAGATTTATTAAAATAATAACAGAAATGGCAGTGTCTACCTGGGCATGGAAACAGAGGGAGACCTGTGGATTTTTAAATTTTCATATTTTTATAGATTTTTAAGGAATTTCATAGTCGTGAATTTGACGCTGGCATGGCCCCCAGAACATGTTCCAGACTCCTCAAAACGAAGCCAAAGTAAAAGTAAGCGGCTAGCACTGGCGATTTAGTCCCATTTCAGTTAGGGAAGGAACACACCGCGCTGGAGGTTCACGCGATGAGCGGGTGACTAATGAGAAAGAAGCAGGGCAGAAACACTTTACATCTAAGAGCTCTCTAACTGGGTCCAGAGGGAGGCAATAAAGACCTGGGAAATTTACACCCAAGTCTGAACAGAGTCCAAGTCACCAACTGCCAGTGAACCTACCCAACATCGGACAAGAAATTCAAACCAGAACACCTCCCTGGTTTTAGAGCCGTGTGGGTTTCACTTTTTTTAGTCTCTCCTTTTTCCTTGAGAAGAACGGTGAGGAGGAATGAAGTACTGTAATCTGATGGAATAGAGAAGAGTTGAGATAAATAACACAAAACCAAACTGGAGCCGAAGCAAATCCGGGCTGTGATCGGAATTTGGGCCTTTCCAGCAGGGGTATGAAAGTACAGGTGGTGTGAGTGAACACGGGTTGATTAATCTTCCATAATCCACAGAACATACTAATGCAGGTCAGCTGGTGCTCAAATGGATGCCATTAACACTCTCCCTTGAGGGGGGTTAGGGAGGAGGAGGAAGAGGAGGCAGAGGAAGAGGAATAGAGGGCCAGCCTAGAACGTGGGGAGAGAAATGGGGGAGGGGAATGGGGAGAGAGGGGGAAGAGGGTAAGGGAATAGGAACAAGAGGAGAAGAAAAGAGAGCAGAGCAGAGCGGAGCGGAGGGCTGGGTTCTTAAGGGCACTTTTGTCTGAGTCAAGAACGCATCTCACATGCTTTTCCCGGAATGGAAATTTTCATATGAAAAATCTTATTTGGAAACTCAACAGAGAATCAATTAAAAACAGAGCTGTTCTGTATAATGACGAGAAGTGGGAGCCAGAGTCCCTCGTTTTATTAATAGGCCATTATTAATGTTTATACTTCATTCGAATATATATAATTTTCATCATTTATGAGAACACACTTAAAATTGACCTAATGTTTAACATTGTCGAGAACATATATTTTCATGATAAATTATACTAATATGGTAAATTTTCTTTAACCTTATATAACTGGTAGACACGTTTCCTTCTTCCAGGAAAGCTGAGGAATTAGTGTTCCTAATCAGTATCTAAGCTGAGAAGAGAAAATGCCATACTGTAAAAACCAGATAAGGCGAGTCCTCAGGTCCTCACCCATCCCCCGGTCTCCCTCTGCGATCCCGTGAGCATTGGCCCAATTGCTCCAGCTGCCCTTGCAGCTCTTCAGAGCAGGTAAAAACCTGTGGACAACGTGTGTAGAAACCTTACTACTAAGCCTGGGCTCTAAACCATTTCACACCATAGTTCTCCCTCTTCTACGCTCTCTCCTTTTGTCCAAACAATACAAGGTTTGAGCAACAGGAGGAGAGAATCCAGGTGCCCGAGTTTCTATTTGAGAGAAAATGGCCCAAGAAAATCACTTTGTCAGCCTCACACTAGGATGTGAGCAAGAAATAAAAGCTTCCTGAGCGCGACTACCATGATTTGAGAGTCTTTTACACAGCAAGACTTAGGATATTCTGACCGGTTGGAACACATGGGCTTCCAATATGTCTTTAATTTTATTTAAGCACTTTAAAATTTGTCTTGAAAGGTCCAATTTTAGCCTGAGTCTTTTCAATGCTTTAGATTCTTTCTGAAATTCCTTACTAGACAAAAGTTTTCTTTCATGAAGAATTGACATAGTTCATCAAAACCCTGATACACTTTGCGCCCTATGACACTGGAACAAGAGTAACTCGTAATTGCAGTAATTGGGTTTTTCTCTCTGGACTATGTTGCCAATCCTGTCACATAGTTTCATCTTCTACGTGCTTTCTAACAACTTAGTTTTAATTTATTTTAACCACTAAATCCATTTTGGAATTAAAAAAAAGGTGTAACCAAATATTTCAAAAGCAATTCCACTAAGCAAATGGAATGAAACTTGGGCCAAGACCTGTCCTTAAAGGAACATCTCATTTGCATGATATTAAAAGCTGTCCATCAGTGGGTCTCTCTAAGCAGACATCACATCACTTGTGTGAGGCAGCACCATGATGCATGGGAGTGTCTGCTTATGAGAAATTCAGACTCAGAGTTCACACGGGCTGCTACAGGCTAAACGTTTGTGGACCCAAAATTCATAAAGCCTAGCTCTGGGTATTAACGGTAAGAGGTGAACCTTTTAGAGGTTGGCCCCTTGTAGGTAGGCTTAGCATCCTCATAGGAGAGGTTTCAGGAGGTTTTGTTTTTGTTATTCCTTTTGCCATGCAAGAACATAGTAAGAAGGTACTGTCTACTGACGAGTAGGTCCTCACACTACAGTGAACCAGCTGACATGTGATCTTACATTCCTTAGCCTCCATAACCGAGAGAACTAAACCTCTGCTGTTTATAAACTTCCCAGGCTTCTCATGGTGTATCATAGCTGCCTCAACAGATAAAGTCATGAGTGAACTCAAACGGCTCTGCCATGTCAAGCATATAGAACGCTTTGATACGCCCACTTTTAGCTGTCGTTAAGAGGTCTTCCAGCCCCCAAAAGGTGTTTCTGAACCTTTGTCCTGGGAAGGAGTCAAGAGCAGCCCAAGGCACTCCGAGGATACAGGTGGTGATGGCAGCAGGTGGGAGGCATCCCCTCCTTCACTCCAGGTCTGCCAGGAAGAGACTCCCCAAGCTCTGGTGATAGCACACTGGTCCTTTAGGAACATCTGGATCCTAAAACTACTCTTCTAGCCTCAAATGCATTTCTGGATTCCCAACCCCAGTAAAAACATAAGATTAGAAGCTCCTTTGTGGCTGGATGATGCAAGCCATTGAGATTCGTATTCAGAAGAAGGGAATCTAGTAATAAAACATGTTTATGAAATGATGAGATAGCACTTAGAGTCATTTTAATTTGAATAAGCAACACATTTAAAATAGTGGATTGTGGACCAATTGTAAATGTAAAGATATTCCTTTATTTCAAAGGAAGATATTAATAGAGTTCATTAACATGAACTTCCAAGAGCTGAATTAGATAAAGTTTTAATTTTTAATAGTGTAGTGCCAAATAGTATGTTCTTTTATAGATTGGGACAATGAATAATACATACTTCATGTCCAATGAGAAGGTAATTTTTTTTAGATATTTTCTTCATTTATATTTCAAATGCTATCCCGAAAGTCCCTTATACCCTCCCCCAGCCCTGCTCCCCAACCCACCCACTCCCACTTCCTGGCCCTGGCATTCCTCTGTACTGGGGCTTATAAAGTTTATAAGACCAAGGGGCCTCTCTTCCCATTGGTGGCCGACTAGGCCATCCTCTACTACATATGCAGTTAGAGACACAGTTCTGGGGGTACTGGTTAGTTCATATTGTTGTTCCTCTTATAGGGTTGCAGACCCCTTTAGCTCCTTAGGTGCTTTCTCTAGCTTGAGAAGGTAATGTTTTAAAGCAAAATATATAACCAGATTATAACGCATAAAATTTGGAAGAATTGTTAAAGAAAAAAAAACATAGATGGTTTCTGGGACAAGGGGAATATTTGCTATTGGCATCTCCTGACCAAAACATTTTGCCTAGAGCTTGTCACCAATTCACAAGCCAAGCTGCTGAATGATATTGGTTTGGACAGAATCAACAATCTTTTCCTAACAGCACTAAGATATCAACAATATTGAAAAAGCAACACCAACCCCATGTCCTTGCTTGGAACCTGTCACCTGTGTGAACCCAAAGGTTGTATCTATAGAAGTCCACACTTCACCTTATCCTCTGCTAAAGAAGCCTTGGCATCAGATGAGGCATAAGTAGGGGTCCCAGATCTCTGGATCTAGAATGAGCAGGCACTCATTCTAGAATTGAGGGTCCTCCTTACTGGCTGATGGAGGAAGTCATAGACCAATTCATACCCTCTCTCCTTTTGGTCAGGTGTACACACGCAGAGATCCCAAGACCTGTAGAGTTCCTACATGTGAGTATTATGTATGGGACCACTTTATTAATGCCTGACTTAATTAGACTGTGTTCATAGGTGAGGAAAAGGTGATCTCTTCCTTTGGAAGGAATGACAAGCTTCCCTTGTCAGTGATCAGCAGACCCGCTTCTGCCCCAAACACAAATGCTATACCATAGTTTTTTGTTTTTGTTTTTCAGTATAGTCAATGGTAGGGGTGTGAATAAGAGTAGAAAAAAGGGAGACCACATAACACAGCTAGTAGCTAGGGACGGGATAGCTTGTGAAGATATTCAGAGGAAGTGTCCTTAAAACAGAAAACAGGGGATAGGGACTAAAGGCAGAGGTGCAGTCAATGTCTCCTAGTCTGGTAGATACAGGTGTTGGGACTTCATGTTTGTGTGGTTGTGTGAGCCTCCAGCAGAGGCATCTAGAACTCTGAGCACTAGAAAGCCATGAGAGAGAATACAGGGCCCAGGGCAAGGTGTCATCAACTGTAGTACTATATGAAGACAGAGACCTTGGGGAGAGTCATGTTGAATGTCTCTCCAGTGTTTGTGGACCAGGTTTCCTGTGTTATCTCAAGTGAAGAGCAAGGAAAGAACAGGAAAGGTTTACGTTGGATTTCTCAACCAGCTGATGAGTAGAAGACCGAGTCAGATTTGCTTTCGAAAAAGGAAAGATGAGATGCCCGAATGTCCAAAATTATGGAGCAAATGCAAACCAATTGCATGCAGACATACTTTTTTTTTTAATAAATCAGGAAAACTGCCTAGGAATGTCCTTGGATTCTGAAAGGTTGCTATAACGTAACGCAGTTCAAAGCCTCTAGTCTAGGAGGTACATGGTGGTTTCAGGCAGATTCCCAGAGATAAGGATGGATGAGCTTATGATTCTTAAGAAAGAAGTTCTGAAGAAGCCTGGCACAGAGCACCAGAAGGAGGGGAAGGTGGGCGAGCCTTAGGCCAGGTGTTCTAGAAGACAGCCGCTCCCTGATCCAGCAGATGACTCTACAGTGCTGTCATTGCTCTAAGCTGTGACTGGGGAAGGGAGGCTAGCAGGGGTTTGCACCACCCTCAATCCAGACCCTTCATCAATGACCATGGACAGAGTATGGAGACCAAATTCTTAGGAACTTTAGGCTGATGAACTCTCTGAATTGTCTTCGAAATCCTAAAAACAGTTCTCCCAAGAACTTCAGACACTGGCTTGGAAATAAAGCCCAATACAGGCAGTGGAGTGGACTTGGGGATGGTGCCTGAGTAGAAGCCCCCGCATGGTCCTTTACTCCACCTCAAGAAAGGCGTCCTCTAAAATGTATTTTGCAAATAGAAAGACGAGGAGTTGGCCATGAGAAAATCAAGAAAAATGTCCAGCAGAAGGCTAGACCTACATCAGAGAAGCTATTGGTGTATCCTAGAGATAGACTCAGAACAAGAATGTAACTCCAGCCCATCCACTCAGGTGCCTCTGTTCTAAAGTCCTTTGGGTCTTCCTTCTCTCATAGCCCCTCAGTGGTCATTTCTGCATGTCTTGAGCTCTGGCTTAACTCTGGGCTTGTCACTTCCCTGTTCCGCGTCCTCTTGTGAAGTCCCCTTCTCAGCCTCCTTTCCTGGGTCATCTCATCAGCAACTTTTTCTTCTAGGACATTTGTTTGTTTGTTTGTTTGTTTGTTTGTTTCATTTTGCTTCTAGCCCAGTCATGCTTTGCACAATGGGACTCCTTTTTTGTAACCAAACATATCTGTATAAAGTATGTTCGGATGCAAGGGAAGTTCTCTCTGAGAGTTGAAGTTGGTGGTAGTTCCTGTGTCACTTTTTAAAATATTGGTTACCTAGATAACTGATACGTAGTATGTACACACTCATACACAGACACACAGACACAGACACACACACACAGAAAAAGAGAGAGAATAGAGAGGGAGAGGGAGAGGGAGAGGGAGAGGGAGAGGGAGAGGGAGAGAGAGAGACAGAGACAGAGACAGAGAGAGACAGAGAGAGACAGAGAGAGACTGAGGTACACAGGATGAGTACCTGAGGTCATTTAACTAACTGGCCATAAAGCAAAGACAAAAACTCAAATATTCAGCTCCTTCCATGTTCTTTGCTCCTAAGCACACTGCCTCCCAAGTATTCAAGCATTTTTATATCAACAGTAATAAATATAAAATAGTTTCTTGGGGGAAAGCAATTCAAGCTAAGTGCCAAATACATTCCTTAGATACATGGAAACAAGTTAGCATTCATTCCAAAATAAAACAAATGAGCCTTCCCAAACAGTAACAGATGATTCTGCGGGGCTAGAGGAGACAGATGAGGAAGACTGTTAATTTGAAAAGCTACAGCTTCAGTAATTTTTCAATAATTCTTCATTCAATAGTTGAAAATTGTTTTCACCAAAAAAGTAGTTCTGTATGTATCATCCAGTTGAAGGGTGTTTCAATGAGATAAATTGATTCATTCTCTTCCCTTCAAAGAGCAAAGGTTATTAGTGTCTCCACTGTCCAAGAAGTTAGATGTATACAAGAAGTCATGCTACTAGCTCAAGAGAAATGTCAAATGCAGGTCTTCTACTGCCTTTTCTAAAAGCTGCATCTCTCAGGGTTCTTTCATTGCAAACTATATCCCATGATTCACTCACGAGAGAGAGTTGTTTTTCTATAATATCCATAACAGCCTCTTGACGTTTAAATTAAGAAACATGCCTAAGAGCAGCACACTGGCAAGTTACATAGTGTACCCCAAATCCAATGACATAGTGCATCCCAAACCCAATCTGCTGCCTGCAGACTGCATGCTCTGGTTTTACATTGCTGTCCAGTTACTGTCATTTCTAGAGGAGACAAGTTTTATGGATGCACCAGCTTGCATGTTAAAGAAAAAAAAGCCAGTAGACTGGGCTAAGGTGTGAGGTGCCGCAGGTAAGCAGTTACCCCTCTCTCATATGGTTTCTTGGCTGTACTGGCTCCGAGTCTCAAATGCTTCCAGTGAGTCAATGATAATTCCATGTTGTGTTCTAGTCCAGAAGCCTGGGTTAGATCAGCGACCAAAACGGAAAAGTCCTTGCCTGCTGGGATTTACATTCCTGTAGGATGAGGCAAACATGAAACAAATGATGAAATCTAAAATTTGGCAAGTGGTGATAAATGCTACGGAAAATTAAAGCAATAAGAAAGTCCCCCGTGAGTGTGTATGCGTGTGCACTTGTGCCCATGCTTGTCTGTGTACATAAGAGTGTGTCTTCTATTGTACATAAAATGTTCAGGAAAGGGCATTGAACAGTCACGTCTGAAATGGAGCCTATAAGGGACAAAGGAGCAATGTTTACAGGCATCTGCTGCTGCTTTTCTGAATAGAGAAAAGTGCAAAGGCTCAGGCCCTAAGGTCTCATCTCAGTGCGTCTTAGAAGCAAATAAATAAAAATAAAATAAATTAAAGAAGGAAAAAAAAGAAAAAATACAGTCCAGTATATCTGGGAATTTACACATTTGCTTGCAAGGCTAAGACATGAAAAAGCATAAGAAAAAGAGCATGTCTGTTTCTGTGACACTCAAAAATATAAGGTTCCATGGTTTGGATACTTTTGTCCCCCAAAGATTCCTATATTGGGAGTTTCTGTCCCAGGCTAGTGAAACTTTTACGAGGTATGGCCTGATGAGAGGTCCTTATCCTCTGGAAGAAATACTGGTTCCTTAAGCTTGAGCCCGATGCCACGCCTCTCTTTGCCTTTCTGTATAGAAATATGGTCCTTTTTTTCCCTTCTCTTGTCGTTCGTTCACCATGAGGCTCTTACTGAGATAAGCTGTGTGAGCATACAGATCCTAGAACTATGGGCTAAGTTAACTTCATGTAACAGGGACTTTGGAATGGTTGGAATGGTTGTATAAACTGATAATGCAAGTTAAAATTACATGCTACAAAGAAGAGTAAGTCAAATACAACGGGACTGCTGGGGAATAAATGTGGTTTCCAATCACAGAAGGCCAGCATTCAATCACCGGCTTCAAGGTTTTCCTTTGTATTCAATTGCATTTTACAGTTGAATAAAAATACAGTGCTTGCATTTGCTTTGCTTTGTTTTGAGAGAAGGTCTCACTTATATAGCCCAGGCTAGCCTTGAACTGACTATAGTACTGTGGTCTCAAGCCTATCGTCTTCTCTTCTCTGCTTCCCCAGTCCTTTTCTTCAGTGCCCCAGGATTCAAAGGTCTAGGCCACCATGCCCTGCTGCTCGTCTAAGGCTATACTGCATGTTGGCTGCTAATGTGAAATAGGTGGACTCAAATCCTCTGATTGAAATGGAAGCCTTACTATTCTTTGTCTCCACTCCCTGAGATTCCTTTATACAACCATAAGAAACAGCTTCCCAGCGGCTGACCTATCCAACCAGGTGACTCTATGTAAGAGGAATCTGAGGACCATTGAAAAAGTGCTTAGTACTTACTATATCAGAGTCTCTGTCATCTTCTGTGCTAGCCCCTGCTGATAATGACCACTGATCTTATTTTAGCCTCCAGCCACAAGTCTTCGTCTTCTAGTTTAGACCCCATCCCTAGCTGAGCTGAAACTCCATGGTAGGCTGCCTTTCTCTGTCCATGAAGTTATACTAAAACAGCTGATTCTCCCTGCTGCTACCCAAGGCTGGATGCAGCTGTTTGAAGGGCATCTCTGTAAGGCTCACCACCTCTCCAGTGACAACTTCATCTGTGGAATCTGGACACTCAGTATTTGAGAGGAAGTAGACGACAATTGGTCCATGTTCAGGTGAACATTTCAAAATAGATTTCATTTATTTATTTAGTCCAAGGTGAGACCAACTGTAGCGTTTGAAAATAGGATTCTGTTGGGAGTGATGAATATATCATTGAACACACAGAAAATATGGCAGTGAAACTGCTCTGTTCTTACACACTGAAAAGACCAAATGCAGACTTTTTTCTTCATTTAAAAATGTTTCATACATTTTATTCATGTTCCCCTTTCCCAACTCTTCCAGAATCCTCTCCACCTCCCTACCACATTTTTATGTTCTCCTTTTCTCTGTATTTCTGTCTCTCAGTCTGTCTCTGTCTCCAGCTTTGTTTATGTCTCTGTCTGCCTCTGCCTCTCTCTCATTTTCTTTTTTCTCCCCCTTTTCAAAAGCCCAAACAAAAAACACAAAATGAAAACCAAAACAAATAAAAAACAGTAAGATGCCAAACAATGCAAAATGAAACAAACAAAACAAAACACACACACACAAAGAGAGAGAGTGAGAGAGAGAGAGAGAGAGAGAGAGAGAGAATTACATGGGTTTCATTTTGTATTGGTCAACTGCTTTGGGGCACAGGGCATGAGGCATGTCCTGGGGTGGAGTTGATATCATAGACCCAGTGATGCTTAATTGAAGAAAACTGATGTTCCCCTTGGCCAGCCAGCAGGTCTCAATCGCAAATTGCTTCTTGGTTGGGGTGGGACACCGTGTTCACTTCCCCTTCTCAGTGCCTGGCCCCTGAATATTTTCAAGCATAAGCGCTCTTATGGTTTTTACCAGAGCCTCTGTGGACTTATACATGCACCAGTTCTGTTGTGTCTGGAAGACACTGTTTTCTTGAAGTCATTTTATTGCCATATTCCTTTAACATAAGAGTAATAGTAGGTTTTCCTCTAGGCCTATAACATATCTAGTATCAGGTTCTTGGCCATTTCAGAAGTGCCAGGACTGGGTTCTATCTCATGGAATGTACCTTACTTAATTCCATATTTAAAAAAGAAAGTGGTTGATTATTCTCATAACTTTTGTGTCACTGTCGTACCATTTTGCAGGTAGGTCACTGCTGCAAGGGTTTTTATGTTGATGATTAAGTTTCTTCTCCAGTGGAATGAAGAGTATCTTCCAGAACCATGAACATGTGTTGTATTCAGCAATAGAGATTTACCATTGAGTTGTGGAGGGCAGCCAATCGCCTTGACAATATAGTATGTGATGTTTGGGGAGTCCATAGTTACCCATGGATAAACAAGATGTAACTTGAAGTCTTAGCAGTAACACAAACACATTTTTGACTTCATGCCTTTATTGATAATGTGCTTCTTAGCTCAAAACATCCTTTTCTTTGGTAAATTATATGCACCATTCTAGGAACCTAAACTTCTGTCCTTAATATTTCCTCAGATTCAATTGGCTTATATTACCTTCTACATTCACTTACTATGGCTCTCATCTTACTATATTAGAAAGATGAGATTAGGCATCTCTGCACTGGCACAGAACTACCTTTGTGAAGAAGAAACACATCGTATACAGTACCATGTGAAGTGCCTCAGCTGCCATTTGCACAGAACCGGTGCTGGATACCCTTGCTGACTGATGTTGTATCAGTCCTGCCTGGGGTTATGAGAAATGTGGGTCCTTCCCACACATAGACTTTTGAGACGTTTCCAACTAGCGATAAGCCACCATTAATGATCTGTTCAGCCAAGTTGATAGTGTGTAGAAAAATAAAATGACTGTGTGACTGAACTGTTATTGACCGTTGAAAGTTTGTGATGGGTGGCCCCAGCTTCACCTTGGCTCTCCCTCAATCTCAAGTCTTCTCAAACATTCTTCTGTTTGCTCATGTGTGTTGGATCTGCTCTGAGGCAGACATGTTGCTATGGCCACCACAGCCAGCATTGACACATTCTCTCTCATGCTGGCCACAGTCCCCTGGTAACTATCAGCTTTTCAGATATAAGTGACAAGAATGGAAAGCAAAAAGCTGTGGGAAAATATGAAATTAGAGTTAGATCCAGCTTTGGATCTAATTGTTCTCTCATCATGTAAAGATGACCTCATGTTTTCTGACTGTCATGTGGTGTCTCTCGAATGACCCTGAGACAGAAAGGACTTAACCAGGACAGATCTGACTCTTCTGACAGACCCATGAGTCTGGCTAATGGTGCCTCTGGCCAACTTAAGATCAACTAAGAATCCAATTCACAGTACACATGAAGGCTACAGAGAAGGGTCAATCATTGCAACAACTGTGATGTAATTGAAGCCACTTCATTTGCAGAAATTTGTAGAAAATAGATTATCCCAGATCCATGTTCTGAAGCTAAGAGCAAAACAACTTCAATAACAGAAAATGTCAGCCCCTCATCTCTGCCTTGTGATTTAAGACTTTTCAGGTTTTGTGTTGAAATAACAACTAACTCCAACCCCCATCTTCTCTACCCTCCCCTCTGACAGGTCGCCCTTCTGATTTTTTTTTTTTGTCCTAATTTGAAACATTTCAAGTGCATATCCTTGCTTCCATGGATAGTTGTTTGTTTACATGGGATTACTGTGTTTGCTGTCAAATATTTGATCTCTTCTTCCTAAATTCCTCTAGGATTTCCAGCCAGCTAATGTGGCTTTCATGCTTCCAACAGAAATAACAAACAAAAACAAGAGAAAAATGCAAGCATCTTGCTGAAATGTAGAACATCTGGGGTTATCACCAAAAGAGGCCTGAGTCATGGCTCCAGAGCAAGGAGATCCTGAGGAACTGTCTAAGGAAACAAATCCCATTAAATGTGTTTATTTGGTTTTCTGAAATGTCCCTTTCTCTGGCTTTATTTACATTTCATTAATATGAAGTTCTTCAACCTGAGACACGTTTGGTTCTACTGATTTCACTTTCACAAGCAGCCAGAGAGTGAGCCTAATCCTAAACAAACTCTTGGGTGATAGGAAACCTCTGTAGTTACAGAAGCAAGAGGATGCTAAGTAGTCCAGAGTCCACTTCCTCTACAGAAGTGGTGTTTTGACATTCCCTTAGGAAATGGATCGTCTTTGTTTTCCAGAAAGCTGAGATGATGTAGGACTACCCTCAGGGTCAAGGGTTAATGGACAAGTTGTCAATTCTTCAACTAGGTCTTGGTCACTTTCGGTTTGAGTGAACTAAGATCTAATTGAGCACGGTTTGTTTTAATGAAGTCAGAGACCAGGTTCTGCCTTGTCTACCTGGACTTGCCGTATTGCAGACTTCATACTTAATTAAGGTAAAGAATTCCTCTTGGCTCCTACAGCCAGAATTTTCCATTTATTCTGCTTGGAGTGCCAGTTGGCTTGCAGAGCCTGCAAGCATGTGCCTTTGGCACAGCTGGACAATTTGTGCACTTCCATGGAATTAAAAAGGTGCCACATCCTTGAGAAACATTCCCAGCCACCTGGATTTCTATTTATTCTCCCCTCTAATCAACCTGCTCCAAGTCATAACAAGCACGTGCGTGGTGGAGGTAGAGAATGGCGGGTGTCAACAGCGATGCTGCCAGAGAAGTCGCCTTTCTCCCTAAGCCAACTGCCTCAATTCTGTGAAGACTGATAGAGAAGTCATCAGCCAGCTTTCTGACTCCAATCTCATTCCCAAAACAATCTGGAGATCGAGGGAGGAAACATCCCGGGCAGTCCTTGCAGTCGTCTGGGATTTGTGAGGCCACAAAAGGAACAGCATCCCTTGGAGATCTGTATGATAGCAGGTCTGGCACAAGAGGAGTCATCTCCAGTTCCCTCACTGCTGGAGCTGCTGGTTAGAAGACCCTAAACAAGTATTGTGCTTCTCTGAGACTTGCTCTTCTTGTCTGCAAAGAGAGGGGGCATGAATAGACCCACGTCTCTCAAACCATCCGTGATGGAAGGACACTCTTCTTTCCTTCCTTTTCTTCCAGAAATCCACTGAGATTTTGTGCAGCACAGTGAAATTTTTCAGAAAAAAAGATAACGATTGAATACTGAAGCAATGTCAAATTGCCTTTAAATATCTGAGTGTTGACCCTTTCTGTATTTATGTCACCATGAACTGATGAAAACAAATGACCTACAGTCATCTGTAGACCATGAAGGGCACCAGACTACCAGACATCTTGGTTCTTTCTCATCTGTCAGTCTCTGCTGCTCATAGTCAACCAGCCCATCCACTAGGTTTCCCCAAGCATCTAAATATGAGCTTAATCGTGTGGTTATACTTACACTTCTGGAGTACCCTCCCGACTCTTCCAGGACTCTTGAGGGAGGCAGAGGCAGGCGGATTTCTGAGTTCGAGGCCAGCCTGGTCTACAAAGTGAGTTCCAGGACAGCCAGAGCTATACAGAGAAACCCTGTCTCAAAAAACCAAAACCAACTAAACAAAAACAACAACAAAACAAAAACAAAACAAAAAAAGAAAGACACTGTAAAGCAAGTGCCTAGTGAACAACACAGGCTAGCTCCCACAGTTCTGGAGGATGGGAGGTCTAAGATCAGAACGGTGTTTGCCTCTTTTGATGAGAGCTGATTTCTGGTCCACAGTTGACTGTTGTGTTCTCATGGTAGAATGGGCAAGAGGTCCTTTTGGTCTCTCTTTTCTAGAAAAAAATAAAACCCAAGATATAATCCCATTCCCCCACGGCCCCAGCTTTACGTACCATCAAACTGAAGGTTAGGGTATGAATCTATGGATTTTGATAGGATATAAATATTCATGTTGCAGATTGGAGCATGCAACAAAGATAGAGATGATTGCTATGCAACTAGAAATATTTCTGTCTCTGTCTTCCTCTTTTGCCATTCTCTCTGAACAATAATATAGAATACTGGTACTGTCTTGTGGTATCAGGGGACCCAAGAAAATTATGTAACCTATTGGTACGTTGTGTTTTTGAGAACAATAATAATGCCTTCTTCATAGGATTAGTGTGTGTGTGTGTGTGTGTGTGTGTGTGTGTGTGTGTGTGTGTGTGTGTGTGTGGTTGTGTGCATGTGTGCAAGTGTGTGCATGCATGGTTGTGCGTGCGTGGTTGTGTGTGTGTATGTTGTGTGCGTGTGCGTGTGCGTGTGTGTGTGTGCGCGCGCGCGCGCGCACCCGCGCACGCGTGCCTGAGGATGGGAACCAGAACTAGACATTAGACATCTTCTTCCATTGCTTGCCATCTTACTTTTGGAGATATGGCCTCTCAGTGACTCTCAATCTCTCTGACTTAGCTAGACTGGCTGGTAAACAATTCTCCTCCCCACTTGAATCTGCCCATCTCACCCAAATCTAGCACTGAAGTTATAGATGCATGCTACTATAACAACTTTTTACACAGGTTCTTGGGAATTGAATTCCAGCGCTGTGTTTGCATAGCAAACACTTTACTGAGTCCTATCCTCAGCCCTTGGGAGCATTTTCAATAAAGGTTTATTTAAATATAATTTTAGCCTAGAGAAAAAGTTGTTAGATTAGTGTAAGATATCCTGCTTTCTGTCTTATTCCTTTTTCTCAATTGCCTCGTCTTTTTCTCCTTTCCCATACATTTTGTTTTCTTTTCTTTTTTTCTGAACTATGTGATAGTACCATGTATCTGTCTTGCCCACTGGACTGTTCTAAGTGTTAATGAAATTGATACATATGAAATGCTAGAAAGCTGCCTGGCACACACAGCCAACTCTCATAAGTCAGTAGGCATTATGCTTACATTTTCAAAGATGATTCTAGACACTCAAGAGGGAGCTCAGCCACTGTCACAGTTGCTGGGAGGCCGTTCCATGTGGACTCCCTGGCACGTTGAAGGTCTGCCCCTGCGGCTCCACCCTTCTCAAATACTCACGTCAGATTTCAAATGTGTTGGATTTGACCAACTTTTCAAAAAGTTTTCTAGACCACATAGAGCTCGTCTTGAAGGCTAGCGCAGACTGTGTCTGCTCTAAATTACCCCATGGCATTAAATCCAAAAAATTCTGGGCTTTGAACCTTTTTTTTAGAACAAACTTGAGCTACTACTGCTAACATAATATTCAATTAAGAGTAGTGACGAACAGAACAACCAGGCACATAGAACTCGTACTGCTTTCTCTGTTCTCTGGGGCAATACAAGCACTGATTTCAGGAAAACTCAAAGGTTGCCTTTTGAACAAAACATCTGAACTTCTCAGATACCTCGTTTTTTCTGTTATCCAATATGTTTGCTGATTTGCATAACATCCCCACAGCAGCGTTAACCCTGGTGCTGGTTTAACTCCAGCTGAACCAGAGTGGTGCTTTTCCACATTCGCCCCATGGGTTCCTTTACTTCCTGATTTGCTGCCTCGTTCAGCTCCTGCTGTGTTGAATTGAATTAAGAAGACTGGGGAAAAAAAATCTAGGAACTCAGCTTCATTCTTTTATCCAGACTCGGCTGCAGAGAAGAGCGGGAGTGTTCAGTCCACAGTCACTTCTTAAAATTATTCCACGTGAGTCATATGCCAGAAAGAAATCGAATCACACAGGCATCTGGTTTCCAGAAAGACTCAATCTCCTGAAGCCAGCATCTAGAAAGCTGGGTGACTTGTCTTGATAACTCACTGCTCTTTGAAGTGTATTTGAATAAAGCTTACAAGACGTCCTGGTTTTTTTTCCCCCTTAGAATTGCCACAACAAACCCTATCATTTCCCCAGTAGGATTCATCCATCAAAACTTTCGTGATAAACAGCACCTACGGATGAAAAGGAAGGCAAAGTAGATGTTTATTCTGTCCCAACATGAATTACATAAGTCTAGAGCCAATTTAGCCTTGTTTCAATCTCTTCCAACGGAGACAATGTCAGGAATAATCACAGACCACAGAGATTTGCTTAGTAGTTGGCTAAAGCATTTTTGCATATTGTGTAAATGGCATCCCTTGGGCTAATCTATTGTCGCCAAGAGAGCCAAGGTCTTGTTATGTTCTCTTCAGAACAATCTTAGAATGTATAGGTACTGAGTAGGCATGGAGCAATATCTCTGCATGGCCTGATCTTTTCTTTTCTTTCCTCTTCTTTCCTCTTCTTTTCTTTTCTTTTCTTTTCTTTTCTTTTCTTTTCTTTTCTTTTCTTTTCTCTTTGTTTTTGTGTTTGTTTGTTTGTTTGTTTGTTTGCTTTTTTGTTTTTTGTTTTTTGTTTTTTTTGAGACAGGGTTTCTCTGTATAGCCCTGGCTGTCCTGGAACTCACTTTGTAGACCAGGCTGGCCTTGAACTCAGAAATCTGCCAACCTCTGCCTCCCAAGTGCTGGGATTAAAGAAGTGCGTCACCACCACCCGGCTCTTTTTTTTTTTTAATAGGGAAATCCACCCTACCTGGTAAACACTTGGCTCCATTGCCAGTGGTTAGTGGCAGCAGTTCTGGCCCCTGAGCCACTGCACTGATACCTCTTCTTTCTGAAAAGGCCATTATACACTCAGACACCACACGGTGTATACACTCAGACACCACACGGTGTATACACTCTTACTCCATCCTACAAACCATGTGGCATGTGCAGCTTTCATAGACAACCATCTCCTCGAAGGAGTCAGGGGCGCTGGTAGCAATGATATGCATCCAACGTGTTTAAAATTTTAAATTTAAAACGTGTTTAAAAAGTACGGTGCCTTTAAAAGTTAATAATGGGGACTGGAGTTGCAGCTCAGCCGTAGAGTACTTGCCTCGTATGCACAAAGCTTTGTGCTCCATCTGTCCTAGGCACAACAAAAAATAAAGGTGAAATATAGAATCACCATTAACCCTGAAATTTTCCCCAAATCTATACCCAAGCCAAAAGACAAGATATGTCTACACAAAAACCCACAAAAGCCTATCACCACGGGTTTACCTAAAATGGCCAAAAATAAGCAACCCAAGTATCAAACAGTTGGTAAATGGAGTAAAATTTATAAAATGGAATATTGGGGACGGGGCGGAGAATGAAAGAACAAAATGTTGATATATGCCAAAACATAGATAAACTTCAGAAAACCCAAGTGAATTAAGCCAGACACAAGAAACTACATATCACGATGCCATTTATATCAAATGCCCAGAGTAGGCAACCCTAGAGATTTTGTAAATCGCAGTTTCCTGAGACTGTGGTGGGGGCTAGGAACAAGGAGTCCCTTCCAGTGAAGACATAGACCCCTTTAGAAGTGATAGAGGTATTATAAAGTAGCAGTAGTGGTTCTGTAAGTCTACTATTATCCTAAAATGCACTTAATTGCACTTAATTGTGCATTTTTAACAGATGTGGTTTGGGATATTTTTAACTCAATCAGCCAAGAAAACAGGACATAAAACTTAAACAGCAATGACAGTAAAATATTGTGGTATGCGGTGTTTAAGTGAATCCCAGGGTCAAGGCTAGCTTGCTGATTTTTCTATTTTCCTAGCTAGACTCACATCCCTTCCTCGGGGTGGCCCTCAGACTCAGCATAGCAGATGTCTGCTCTTTCTAAAGTAGAGCAGGTACCCTTCAGCTCCCACCCCATGCCCAGATCAGACTGCAATGCAGGCTATGGAGCCTTGAGTTTAGTGATTTCTGATATGGTCCTACATCCACAGAAAGTGCGAGTCTCAGGCTATGGCTTCTTCGTTTCCACACTACTAGTGAGTATTTCCGTCAGAAGCAATCACTGTCTTTCTCAGCAGAGCAGATGATACCCAAATGTTATCCTCATCCATCAAACCGTCAGGATAACTGTTTAGGAAACATCCAGAGTTGTTTGTCACAGAACATCAGCTAACTCGGTCTAAACAAAAGAGCCCTTGTGTGACGGAGAGAGAGTCCTGCTGACATTTATGGAGACCGAGGTTCACAAGCACCTACTTTCATACAATGATCAACGGAATCTAGGGGGTGAAGCCACCATGCTGCAATACTGAAACAGACCTCAAGGGATTTAATTTTCCTAAGTTAGATATTCTAAGTTGTGGATTATGCAAAAAAATAAAAAATAAAATAAAATAGATTTATCCCCCAAAAGACCTACGTAGGCACTAACATTCTAATGTGGCGCAACATCAAGAAGAATGAAGAATTTCTCTACGTTCACTGCAACCAGGTTAGTAACACCGGATGGAGCCTGGAGCCTGACTTTGCAGCCTGTGATGGAGGTGGAGCTAAGGGGTATCTTTTGAGTTCTCCTCTGAGTAGACGCTTACTGCTATCACTGGGAAGGTTTCCAGCAGAACCTTTGCCTCAGTGCTCTTAGCCCTCTGCTCTTTCCAGGTCATAGAGAGAATATCAAGTTCAGTCCAGATGAGGAGACCTGACCACATTTGCCCAATGTGTCTCTGTCTCCCTGCTCAGTATCCCAAAAGATTCCTTAACCGTGGTTTCTCTGCCATTTTTTTTCTATAAGGCATTATCATTTCAAATCCTTTCTCTCATGAAGCCAATCAGAAACACAGATATAGATATAGATATAGATATAGATATAGATATAGATATAGATATAGATATAGATATAGATATAGATATAGATATAGATATAGATATAGATATAGATATAGATATAGATATAGATATAGACATAGATTTAAGAGAGTGAGTGGCTAAGTTTGTCATAGGTACCAAAAACTGTGTTAGACCAATGTAGAAATAATAAAAATAACAGTGTAGTGATGGTCTGGGCATAGTGGTCCATGCCTTTGATTGCAATACTTAGCAGACAGGCAGCCTGATGCCTGTAATTTCCAGGGCAACCTCCTCTGCAACGTAAGTTCAGGACACCCATGGAACAGGGTGGGACTTTGCCTCTTAAAATACAGCCTGCAAGATGGTAAATTCACGGTGTGCAATCCATTATTGAAAGAATATCTGTCAAATATCTATATTACAGAATTCAGTAATTAAATGATGTAAACAGACATCAAGAGAGGCTCAAAAGAAAGTTAGGTTTATATTAAAAAACGGTTGCTGTCTTTTGGGGCAATCAGTCTCAGGAAGATTACCCTTTTTCATTAAGCAGAATTTTTCTGCATTTTTTTTGTCTGCTAAGATTCACAAATGAACCTTTGTTTTCTGAGTTTTACAATAGACAACTCAAAGAAAGTCAAACTCAGTGCTTTACTGAAAACAGAAGTCTCACTGGACTACTCTGGACTGACTTGTGACTTTCCACCTCCACCTTCTCCATGCAAGACCCTAAGTTCTCCAGGGCCATGTTCTTTCACCTTAAATGTGTAGGTTAGTAGAAAAGAAGACAGAGAAGAAACAAACAAACGAACATCTAGCAGGAAGCACAAACCCAGACCAAGAATCCCTGCCCTACAGAGGCATAGACCAGAAATACTACATGAAGCTTGCAATTGTTTGGCTGCTGTGATCTTTCCAAACAAACATAGGTCATTGGAGTCATTCAAGGAGCCAACAGGTATATTGCTCATAAGGTAGGGGTCACATTGGCTTTTTAAAGAGATATGGGAAGTACAAATCCTTTGCTCTGTTCCCACCTCCATTTCCTGCTCTTCGCCAGAGCTCTTTGGAGCTTAAAAGAGCAACCAGACACCGTACACATCAGTCACTGAGGATTCCATGATTCTGACAAGTGAAGCTGAAGCTACAAATGGGTTGGAGTTTCTTACAGAATTGCATAAGACAATTTCAGAGGATAATGAAACTTTATAGCCGTTGCTGTTTTGGTTTTACAACCTATTCTCATAAAAACTATTTAAGCCAGGCAGTGATGGCACACGCCTTTAATCCCAGCACTTGGGAGGCAGAAGCAGGTGGATTTCTGAGTTCGGGGCCAGGGTGGTCTACAGAGTGAGTTCCAGGACAGCCAGAGCTACAAAGAGAAGCCCTGTCTCAAAAATAAATAAATAAATAAATATAAATAAGTAAATAAATATTATTTTCTATAAGGCATTATTTACCTATGAATTATCCCTTATTATTAGATGTATGCCCTGCTTAGTTCTTTATAAGAAATGCAAGTCCCAATTACATTGCTTCTCATCTAGTGTTTTTATGGGTTTAAATTTGTTTGTGTGTGTTTTATGGCGACATTTTTTAGGAACCTGCTACTTTGTGGAAAGGCTCAGTCTCACAGGCGGTGACCCCCAGAATTTCACTTGCTTTAAATAACAAACCCGTCCTGTACTCATGCTATATGTTCACCTTGGGTTGGAGGGTACCGCTCCTCTCGTCCTCTCTTAAGGGCCCAGGCTATGAGAGGAAGTGGCTCAATAGAGGCCATGCTGGTTCATGGCAGAAAGAATGTGTGGCACATTGCATACTGACACATAAAGCTTCCATCCAAGAGTGTCAGCTGCCATCTTTTGTTTCATTAGCCAAAGTAAGGTACATGCCATTCCTAATCAGAGAACACAGAGTACAATCCTGAAGGAGAATAGAGACATTCATCACTAATTTAAATGGCAGACCCTTCTATTTTTAAGTAACTTTTATTCTCTTTGAAATATGGAGAGAGAGAGAGACAGAGAGATCTGTTGGAGATGGGGGGTGTTGCCTGACATGTTTGCCTGTACACCACATGTTTGCAGTGCCCTCAGAGACCAGAAGAGGGAATTAAATCTCCCAGGACTGGAGTCACAGATGGTTGTGAACTGCCATGTGGACCCTGGGGATCAAGACCAGATTCTCTGGAAGAGCAAGCATTGCTCTTATCCACCAAGTCATGGCTCCAATCCCAGCTTAATTAATTTATATACACACATGTATATGTATGATTATATGTACTATATGTGTGTGCATGTGTTCATGTGTGTGCCCATAGACTGCAGTATACATGGAGGTCACAGGGACAATCTTGGGTTAGGGTCTTTTGGTTACTTACCTCTGCGTGTATCATGCTAGCTGGCGGCCAGCTTCCAGTAAGTCTCACTCTGTGTCCCGTTTTACTGGTGCATATGGAGGGATAATGCATGGGTGCCACTGTGCCTTGGCTTTACAAGGATTCTAGGGATTTGAATTCAGGTGTTCTCACTTGTGCAGCGAGCAATTTGCCTGCTGCATTTCCCCAGCCAGAAGTTTTACTCACAGAGGTATATAGATCTGGTTATTAATTTGCAACATGCTTATGGCACCAGAAGAAGCATAATATTTTGATCCATTAATTTAAACCTCAATTCACCTGAAAATTAACCAACTATAGATTCATGTGTATGCCCTTGTTTTATGGCAAAATGCCATAGGGATTAATAATACAGAATACTTCAGCAGATCCCAAGGCAGGCAATTTGGTCTCGAGCCAGAAGACACAGCTTTCCCTTTTGGAAAGAGTTGAGGTTTGAGATTGGCCATTTCCTTTTCCCATAAGGTCAGAATCTGTCGACCTCAGCGGCACAGAAGGCTCATTTGTCACACCTGGCGTGCACTGGAGGCTTGAATTAACACTGTGTTTTGAGACTTTATTTTAGCAAACGTTGGTTAGCAGGTGATTTTGTGGTTTCAATCTTATTTCCTCATTATTAATCTTGTACAGCCAGCTTCAAGTTGCTGAATCCAGGTTGGAAAGCATAAACTCCTCTGCCATGGCAGGATTAGATGCACATAGAACAAACGAATCACTGGCAAGGATTCTGAGGTCAGAGGTTAGGTTCAAGACTTGCATGTGATATGTATTACAAATGTCTGCAAAGGCCCAGGAAAGGCAGGATTGCTCTGGCAAGCAAACATGAAAATGAGCTTCTGTAATCAAAAACAGTGAAAGAAGCATGCTTGATTACTTGCTGTAAATGATACTGGAAGCAAAACTAAGCCAGCCATTTAATCCTAAGATGTGGAGAGATCGAGGAAGCCCCAACCGTAACGATTAACCATCATTAGAGGATTTCATTAAGTTTCTCAATCCTTCAGGCATGCAGTTGGCATCCTTTTGTTATCATAGCAGGAGACAAACAGTCTATTCAGCAAGGGTTATGGAAGAGCATGTGGGATTGAAGAGATGGTCCAGCAGTTGGGAACACTTGCTGCTCTTGCAAAGGACCCTGGTTCAGTTCCCAGCACCCACACGGAAGCTCATAACTGTCCATAACTCTAATTCCACGTAATCAGTGTCTTCGTGAGTACTAGCCACATATGTGGTACACATACATACGTGCAGGCAAAATACTCAGATGTATAAAATCAAATAAATGAATCTTTAATATTTTGGGGTTTTTTTGTTTTTTGTTATTGTTTTGTTTAAGACAAAGGAGATTGTCAGTGTGGAATTTGCAGAGGCATGGTGGAGATAGAGAAAGGTTCAGTGTCTTTTGTGGAACCCAAAGGCTAGCTGTGGCACACGAAGCCAGCATCACTGTGTCTGCAGCAGAAATAGGTAGGAAATAGTACCAGAGCTCAGTGAAAGCAGCCGCCATAGAAGGAAGAAGCTCGGGGACCCTGGAGGACCGTGGCCATCATGAAAACAGGGCCAGGACCAAGGGTAATAGCTATCGTCCCCCACTAGACAAACCCAAACTCCTGGGGTTCTAGAGCAACTGAGGCCGCCAAGGGCAGCCTCAGAGCACAGCAAAGTGGATCGAGACTGTGTTGAGCTGGCATCTGCTCCCTCATTAAATGAAAAGATGCTGTCTGTAACTGTGTGCAAATGTTTTCCCTTCTTGCTCTGCTTGGCCAGCCTCGATTTGGTCTGTTTCTCTTCTCCTTGGGTAAGCTGTCTTGCTGTCATTGTTGGGTCCAAGAGAGCTCAAAAAACAGATGCCAATTTACAAATTAACATACAAATACTTGCTCCTTCCTCAAACTCCCCTTCCTCCCCGGTCAACCAGGATGCTTAAGAGTTTCGACCCTGCGTACTGTTCCTGGAGCACAGCTGTTGGAGAGACACATATTTGCTTCATCTTCTCCATCCTCATTTTTGCTGCAGAATATCTATCATATTGTCCCCCAGTTGAAGTGGAGGAAAGCGAGAGGCCCATTTAACATCCTCTCCAAGTTGAAATTAATCATCATCTGATAAGCCCTTTGGCTCATTATTTCGTATGTCTTGCTAATTTTAGATTACATATCACTTTGACCGTTGAGTTTTACATTCCAGGAGGAAAGCACATAGCTAACCACTTAATTACTATCAAGTAGGATTGAATGCTTGAAACGATAGCCATATTCTCCACCCCTTCTGCTGATGCCCCCATGTTTGTGATGGGTGTGAACCACGAGAAATATGACAACTCACTCAAGATTGTCAGCAATGCATCCTGCACCACCAACTGCTTAGCCCCCTTGGCCAAGGTCATGCATGACAACTTTGGCATCATGAAATGACTCATGACCATGGTCCTTGCCATTACTGCCAGTCAGAAGACTGTGGGTGTGCCCCCCCCCCGGAAATCTGTGGCATTATGGCCGTGGGGCTGCCCAGAACATCATGGTGCTGCAAAGGCTGTGGGCAAGGTCATCCCAGAGCTGAACGGGAAGCTTACTGGCATGGCCTTCCATGTTCCTACCCCCAATGTGTCCATTGCGGATCTGACATGCTACCTGGAGAAACCTGCCAAGTATGATGACATCAAGAAGGTGATGAAGCAGGCAACTGAGAGTTCACTGAAGGGCATCCTGGGCTACCCTGAGGACCAGGTTGTCTCCTGTGACTTCAACAGCAATTCCCACTCTTCCACCTTTGATGCTGGGGCTGGCATTGCTCTCAATGACAACTTTGTCAAGCTCATTTCCTGTTATGACAATGAATACAGCTATAGTAACAGAGTGGTGGACCTCATGGCCTATATGGCCTCCAAGGAGTAAGAAACACTGGACCACCCACCCCAGCAAGGACACTGAGAGCAAGAGAGAGGCCCTCACTTGCTGAGGAGTCCCTGTCCCAACTTGGCCCCCAACACTGAGCAACACTCTCACAATTTCCACCCTAGACCCCCATAATAAGAGGAGAGGCCTGGGGAGCCCTCCCTACTCTCTTGAATACCATCAATATAGTTCTCTGTACCCTCCTCAAAAAAAAAAAGAAATAATAGCCATAAACTGTTCAAAAATTATCCATTTTAGGTTCACAAATGTGTCATTTCTATTTAATGGACTAATCCCATTTTGAAGCTTTATTCTGGGATTAGGGCATCTTTCTTTTTCTGACTTTCTCAAAGGAAAGAACTTAAAACAAAATTTCTCCCAGAAAAAAAAAATCAACAGCTACCCAAACAGTAGGTTTTTGTCTGCACTTACTTACAATAACACTGGTAGTGTACCCTCAAAGTGCTCTTCTAGACACACTGCTTTGGTTCCCAGAATATTTTTTTCCACTATTTAAAACGCTCAATTATCAGCAGGCTTCAGTGTTTAATTTTGAAGTCTTAAGAGTCAGATTCTTGTTGTCTTTAATTACAAAAAAATACCAGGGTGGGGGAGATTTTTATCCTGGTTTATAAAGTGACATTATTTCATTTATCATTCTCAACTACTTCATCAGCGGTGCCATTGAGCTGGCCAGAGGCAAGGGGGTTAGAATTACTTTGATTTTTCTTTTCCCTCAGTAAATAAGAAACAGACAAAGAAATGAACTGTTCATTCTAAGTCTGTGAGTTAATGACTTCATGAGAGGAAACATCCCAAGACAGGGAAGATGTTGAGCTGAGAATGTGCAACTAGAACAAAATACCCAGCTGAGAGATTCTGAGCAAGAGGTCAGACACCTAACACACGGTTTCCAGGAGACATTATCTCCAAAGCTTTGTAAGAAAACGCTCAGCAGAGAAGATGGACATTGTGGTGTTTCTCCAAGGAAGCGCATCGGAAAATATGATAGGAGTCACTGAGATTTGCTCCCTGGTGACCTGGGATGGTTGCTCCTCCTGCAGAATGACAGCAGGACTTGGGCCTGATGTCCTTAGAGGCCTGTGGATGGGCAGTCTAAGTTCTGCTGTGTAAGGAGCCTCTCTTTCCTTCTGTGTGTCTACCACGGAATGCCTGGTGAATGTTCAACAAATGGTTGCTGAATGAAATGGTGGATGAATAAATGAATACATAAAAAATGGGGCTCAAATAGAGAAGATCAAAGAGAAAGGGGTGAAAGCAGAGAGACGTCTTAGTCTGGGTCTCAAGAAGAGAATCCCATAGCTCTGCAGCATCCCCCAAGCTTTGCCTACCTGCCTGATACCTACTCTTCAAGCTTTCCTTGTTTTCCAGCCTCAAGCATTAATCTTCTCCTTTTCAATACTTGTGCTTCTGAACACTTACCTTCCTTTTGCATATATCCTATGGTTGGCTCTTAACTGACCTATTTATCCTTCAATGTCTACGTGACTCTCTTCTTCTATTAATACTCAGACATTTTTCCTATCCCCAGACCTGATGTTTAAGTCCCCCTCAATCCTGGTATTTAGAGTACTCCTGAAAGATTCTTCCTTTCCCTACCAATTTCTCCATGACGCAGGAAATCTCCCCCCCCCACGCCCCCCCACACACATCCCCTCCAGGCTTATCCTGGAGCAGTTATCTGCAGAAGGTTAGGGACAGTTGAATTTGGATGAGAAACTGTCTTAAATACATTGAAGTGTCACTCCAGAAAGCAATCACAGGATGTGAGAGATGGAGTTGTGTTTTCAAATGTTCTCTCTTGGCCATAAGAGTTTGAGAAGTCTGAGAGGAAACAAAGAAGGGGAGATCGGAGAAGGAAACGAAAGAGTAAGGAATTCCAGAAGGGAGGGATACTGGGAAGGGAGAAACAACATGAGGAAGACGTGGCTTGTTACAATTCAAAACTCTTCCTTAGTGACAACTCACGAAGAGCCCAATAGCTCAACTCATTGTCAACTTCTCAGTCCCCAACTCAGTTGACCCTCTACCCCTGTAAATATTTATTTCTTGCCTCTATGACAGCTCTGGTTCTGATTTGTCTGCTGACGCTTAACCTGATTTGCAGTTAGATCGCCCTCTTGTCCACAGCCGTTTTGCTAGGTCTTCCCTGGCCTTCTTGTTTATGTGCTTTTTAAAAGTATCCCCATCAACACTTGGCTGTAGCCACCCAGACAATTTTGATTTAAAGGCTCACATTTTTCATTAGATCTCTTTTCAGAAATTAATGTACTAGACAGCCATTGGGACTCTGTAACTTGCATATGTTGCAAATAATAGCAACTGAGCCTTTGTATTACTGAGTTCATCATTTATAACACCCCAGTACTGTCTTTAAAAATATGCAATAGTGATTGGTACCACTGATGGACTTTTTGAAGCCAGAGTCTGAGTTCACATCTCCCTACTTTCTCTCTCTCTTTCACATACACATACCTACGTTCACTTTACTGCCTAATATTCTTTTGAAGCCTTTCTGCTTACCCTAAACCCACACAGTGCCTCTTAATGATATATATATATATATATATATGTATATGTATATGTATATATATATATATGCTCATCTATTCTTGGTTCTTCCCAGTTATTGTCTTAATGGTAGTTGTGATTATAAAATGTAACTGTTCAAGTCTTAATTAAACTGTCTCAACAATTCCCCATTGCACTTATAGAAAGTCAACGTTCCCTAACACAATCCAAAAAGGCTTTATCGTCTGGTCTTTGTTTATCTGCAGCCCTTAATGTTTTCGATACTTCATCAGCTATTTTCAGAGAAATAAAAAAGAAAAAAAAGCAGAGTTCTGTGAACAAACAATTAAATATGAAAGACATTGATCATTGCTAGTAAACTTAATGTGAAATAAACCAAAAAAAAAATAAGTGCATAAAACATTTAAATTTATATTTTGCTTTTACCCAGGAATACATGATACTATTTTTCAAGCAAAGGTGCTATCTTTATAAGGATGGCTCTGCCCTCTCTACAGTAGAATTCTTTATCTTAATTCTTTTAGTGTAATCTAATTTTGCCTCTTTTCATTAAGCTGTGCTTATGATACATAGGATATCATGGTCTTCTAAATGTATGCTTGCTGTTCTCCCGGCAAATTGTATTTTCCAAATAGCTGTTCTTTCTAGGACTATTTGTCTATTAGAAGCATGTTACAATTTTCCTAGTGGTAGCAGAAAGCTGGGTTGGTTGGTTGTGGTACAGCAATCCTAGAGCTCTGGGGTTTATGTTTCCTCGGGTTCCTATTCCCTAAGGACACAGCATTCTGATTTTGACCAAATTTCAGGACGTTTGCCCGTGATCTAATAAATGGATGTATGCATACTGTTTATATCAGTAAACTGTGCGGCTGATGTCCAACACCCCAGACCTTTTGTTACGGAGTAAACTGCTGGGGGCCTGCAGAAGCTCGTGGATTTTATCATGGGAGTTTGCCTCTCCTGCTGAAAGGCAGCTGCTTGCCTTGGGTATGTGTACCACCTGTCAAAGAGGCCACTTCTTTTTCCTGTCTTTGAGCGATAATCATATAGTTCACCAAGAAGATTATTGTGTATGCATGTATTGTGGTGCTTCGTGTATGTAGCTGATTTAAACAGAATGAAAATATATTTAAAGGATTCTAGAAAGCCTAAAAATTATCAGGAGACCTTAACACTAAGTAAACTCAGGATTTCTATACAAATATGTTATTGGCCCTTCCAACTATAGTGGGTCTTCCCCATAGGTCAAGGAACTGATATAGGAATTCTGTCAGATGCTAAGTGCCTAAACTCTAATCATACCCTAATGTTGAGATTTGGTCTTTTGCTATGTATTTTAATGCTAAATACTGTCCCCCAAGGCCTGGTTGCCCCCAGGAATGAGAAAATCTGTATGTAGACCCAAGCGATGCTATGTGATGCCACGTTGGGTACCAATATATTGTTGTTAATATTTAATCTCTTTGTGGTTCCTACCCCACCTTTGACCACTCAGTTGCCAGATAAAAGACACACAAGTTTTATATTGATGGCGAGCCTTTAAAGCACCAGAACTGGGGAGATATCTACCCTCTAAGCTTTTAATTTCTACATCCCTATCAATAACCCCAATTTATAAATTGCTATGTTTCATCTGGTCTGCTCTTAACTCCATTTAGCCATGTTTTCAAGATTCCTACCCGATGGCATCTTCTCCTCTCCATCTTCTCTCTCTCTCCTCCTAGTGGTCCTCCTCAGACCCCAAGCCTGGGAACTGAAACTCTACCTATCTCTCTTCTACCCAGCTATAAGCTGTAAGCATCTTTGCTCACTACTCAGAGATAACTTGGGGATAAGGGGGCAAGGTAACATGGCATCACTTAGGTCTACTTGCAGATTCATCTGTGGAGACAGCCAGGCCTTGGGGCCAGCCAGTAACTAGCATTATAGTACATAGCAAAAGGCCAAACTTTAACAATTTACAACCCTGTATTCAAGAAGTCCCCTCCCCACCCCAGGCTTGTTACACTGTAAATGTAGCTTTAAAAAATTATTCTATAGCCAAATAAGACCTTATCCTTAACTACCACATAACAATGGCATTTCAGATTCCAGGAAGGATCAGATAGGTCTGGGCTAGACACTTGGAGATCCTGAGATCATCACTGAAATTAAGAGGTGATTGCAAATGCAGTCTTTCAACTGGTACCAACCTCTTGGGAGCAAGCATAACAGTGAATAAGCAGGAACGCTCTTGAGAACCTGGAGAAAATCTAAGAACCCTGGGTCCTCCTCATTGTCTTTAGCCCAAGCCCTCATTGCCTACCTAATTTGTCTGTTCACAGAAGTGCTTTGCAAAGGCATTGAGCTTGCATTGAACACTTTGGCAGTGAAGGTATGTCATAGGCTCCCTACTAGCCATGCTACAGAAAAGGACCATGGGCTGCCAGGACAAATCCTCTGCTATATGCCTCTCCTCCTGAGTCTTTGGGCTCCCTAGAAACATTATATTTCAAACAGGGTGACTTCTGAGCCATCAAAATACCAGAGTAGGTAAAAAACAAAGTTACTCCCCCAACACCAAACATTGTAGATATTCTTGGACTTTTTCTGTTCCAGGTTATATTCATCATTCCAAGAACTCCATTCCATCTGATGAAAAAAGATTAGGGGTGAGTGGGTTCACATTTCCAAGGTAGCTGGAGAGCCAACCTTAGGCTGCACCACAGCAGAAATTCAGGCTGTCTCCTCAGGCACAGCATTGATGCCACCTCTCTACCTCATCCCAAGAACTGCCCTCTCCTCTCACCTCAGATCTGGATATTCTGGGGACCACTCCATCTCACCGTAACCAGTGCCATCTCCAGAGAGAATTTCCTTTAGAGTCTATCCTCTTGAAACACTAGCTCCTAATTTAGAGTTTAGGTTAGTATGCCACATATCTACATGTCACCTTCAAAGGAGGCCAGGAAACATATACCAATATATCAAACAACACAATAGATCGTTTCATAGGCATATGTCTCTGTGGTTGCACAGATGAAACAATAGCAAATGTCTACTACATAGCATTGTCACACTACTGCTTTTCAAAAGATATCTTAAGATGGCCAGGCATAGTGGAGTGTGACTACAAGCCCAGCAGCCAGAGGGCCAAGGTGGGAGGCTCATGAGTTCAAAAACACTCTGGCGTACATAACAAGATGCTGTCTCATAAAATAAGTAGAAGGCGCTAGGACCAGTTTCCCATGGTGAGATGCAGATTGATGTTCTAGTGGCAACATAATCCATTGAGCCCTCCTCGGGAGTCAGGCCATTTTCTTAAGTACCACTAAAGAAACATTACTAAGTAACCTATGGCTTGTTAAGAGGACAGTGTACTAAAGTATAAAAACTAAAATTATAAGCAACTGTCATAAGAATCAAGACATAATGTAGATTTTATTCAATTAATTATTTAACTCACTTTTTAAATTTTATTGCTGGGGATAGAACCCAATATTTTAAGCATGCTAACCAAAAGCTTTGTCTCTAAACTATAACCTCAGCCCTCGACTCATTAATTACTGAGGGAACAATTATGATTTGAGAAACTATGTACATAAAGTCAATTTAAAAGCTTGCTTGGTTAGATTTAAACAAAACTAAACAAAATACTAGCTAGTATTGGGAAAGGCTCCAGACATAATCATTGGGCTTATCTATTCCACTGAATGTAAATTATTTTCATTTCTACTGGAAATAAATCTGCAAACTAAACTGCTCCTATGGAGCTAGGAAAGGGCAAACCAAAGAGAAAAATCAGACACAGCACTGCACAGAGAGAATGTGTAATTATACTCTTTGCCTTCTTCCAAGCGTGGGGTCATATTTTTGACAGTGAAAGCACTTAGATCTGAATTGGGTTTACACTAGAGTTCTATCAAGGATCAATCTGATCCATACATTGAAAGGAATGTGCAAAATAAATTAGAGAATTATATGCTTGTATTCAAATCCAAATTCTTATACTTTATTTATCAGCTTGGAGTTAGGAAGGCTTATATTTTACCTATGAGTTCTTGTCCCCTTCCAACAGGAGGATTGGGGCTTGGGGAATGTGGTATTTCTTTTAATCGTTTTTCTCTTTTCTTTAGAATTTTCTTTCAAGAAGATGGCACTTTTAGACAATTTTGGATGCTGTACTGGATGAACAATTTTGATTAGTTCCGCTGTCAATGAATATTATAAGAAAGAATCAATTCTTATGTTCCTTCCTCAAAGGCTTTTTAAACATTTTCCCTTTGTGTAGAGTTTGGCTTTGAAATGATTGTTTGTGACTCTTCAGTCAACCACAGCTCCTCTGTTCATGAACTACAATGCTAACCCATCCTGCACTAGTCAGAACCATATATGGGTTATTAGAATGACTTACAGGCTGTAGTCCAGTTTATCCAACAATGGCAGGCTATAAATGGAAAGTTGAAAGGTCCAGTAGTTGCTTAGTCCATGAGGCTGGATACCTCACCTGGTCTTTAGTGTATGCTAGAATCCCAAAGAAGTAGACTCTAATGCTAGTGAAGAAATAGACTTATTAGGAACATGAAAGCGAGCAGGCAAAGATCAAAAGCTTCCTTCTTCATGTCCTTATATAGGCTTCCAGCAGAAGGCAGGGCCCGGGTTAGATCTGGATTATAGATCTGGATTAAAGGTATAGCTTGAAGTTTGGATTTGAAGTAGCTCTTCCCACTTCAAATTAATCAGAATCTCTCACAGGCATACCCACTATTTTCAGGTTTTAGTTCATTCCGGAAGTATTCAAGTTGAGAACCAAGAATAGCCATCACACAGCACAGTGTCAGAAATGGTACAGTGCGGAATATGATAGCCCTATAGAGAAAGTCCTAGTCCTAACTTCTAATTTGTGACATGCTTTGACTTCATCTCATATCATATGACTGTTGCTTCTCACCTGCTCTAGTATCAAAAGGGAGACTGACCGCTAAATGTTCCGGAGATTTTTTTTTCTTGTTCCATTTAAATAAGAGGATGTTTCCACATTCAGTTTTAAGGGACCAATGAGTTAAATTAGTAGTACTCAGATTACCAATGAGAGGCCTGACTTACTGTAGGAAATTACATGTGCCCTATGGAGCTCATACTTCTCCACAGAAAACCGGGCTCTGGAAAACACACACACACACACACACACACACACACACACACACACACACACACACACACACAGAGCACACACACCTCCTATTAAGATAAGTTTGCATGTTGCAATATAAAAAGCACAGTATGGTCACATATGTGACTTAGAAAATGGGATCCAATTCACTTTAACAACTTGTATAGAGAAGACCATATATGTGCATATAAGAGGATACTGCACTTTAGCACTCAACAGTAATAACAAAACCCCTAATGTAATGTCCAAACATAAGGATTTGAATGGAAACATGAAATAGAAACATAATAAACTACCAAAAAGAAGTAAAAACAAATATATTCTGTGTTTAGAATTATTTCAAAAGCATGATGCTTAATAAAGAGTCATTTGCATACCATGTAATTTATATAAGTAAATGAAACATAGTGCTAGTCTGCTCATTAATGCATACTTAAAATCATGAAGGTTTAGCCGGGTGTGGTGGCGCACACCTTTAATCCCAGCACTCGGGAGGCAGAGGCAGGCAGATTTCTGAGTTCAAGGCCAGCCTGGTCTACAAAGTGAGTTCCAGGACAGCCAGGGATATACAGAGAAACCCTGTCTCGAAAAAACAAAAAACAAACAAAAAAAAATCATGAAGGTTCAGACCAATGCCATAATAACAATTTCCCTTAGGAAGAAGAGTAAGATGTTGGATGTATACAAAGCCACTTCAGCTTTGCTTATAATGTTCTATTTTATTTTGAGAATTCTGGTGAAAGATAAAAATATGCTATAAATTTGGCTATTTTGAGTAGATAGATGGGACTTGCTATATTTCTCGTGTTTTACTTCTTTTTGGAGGAGAAGATTAACCCAAGGAGGGTAAAGATGAGGGGCATATATGAGATATATGAGGCGTGGGGAATTTCAGCTTTCACCCTGACATTGCTATAGCAGGATGCTAAATGGGCTTTGACTATTATTTTAGAATCTCTAACTATTCTGATCACCAATACATGCTAATCGACTTTCTTTCTAAAGGAGCCTTTAGCGTCCCAGAACAATAACCCTTGGGATAAACCAGAGAGGCAAAACCAGACCTACTTCTGTTGAGTTTTCTCTTTCCAGAGGTCACTGGAGGAGCTCTGGCAAAGACCTGGAGAAGAATGCACTGTGGCTGCCTCTCCCCCACCCACCATTCCTTTTAACCTTTAAACCCAGACAAGGCAATGCACAATGAGACTCCAAAAGAAATATCTATAAAGACTCAAGACTGAGAACCTGCAAAGATTCGAAGCTGATATCTGAGTCGGACTTTACCTATGAACTTTGGGGTTGATGCTGGGCCAATCTCAAGCAGAGCAGAGAAGGATCAGAAGGCCCAGATGGTCTGGCATTTTCTATTCTCTCAGCCCAGCTCTCTGCCATCCCTTTTCTCTTGGACTCTTTTCTTCTTGGTATTTTCACAAATCACAATTTGTTTCTAGGACCCTTTGGCCAGTTCTCAGTCAATCACAGAGGCCCTTTCCATTAACTAACATTGGAAGCCACAAAGACAACACCCTACAAAGACAAAACTCGGGGAAAAACTGGAAGTACCTCACACGTCCCCTTTGCCTCTTGTGAGTCCGAATCAGCACTGTCGACTGGCTTCAGATGAACTCCCCGTGCCTCAGTGAAGTCTTCATTCCAGCAACTCTGTACATTTCTTCATGATTTGTGTAAAAATGTGGAAAACATTAGTTGGCATGATAGCCTTTGCCAACTGGCAATATCAATTTGGCTACAAATGATATACCGAACCAAAGAAGTCTGTGGTAGAGAGAGTTAGTTCACTGTCTTCAGCTTCATTCAGTTAGTAGGTTCTAATCAATGCAAGGCTCGGACTCTGGAGATTCACTGAATAACTATCCACAAGCATGGCAAGCACAGGCTAATCAAACAACCTATTCTGCAAATTAAGTCACAGCCAACTTTAGCTTCTCTGCACCTGGGTAACAGTCCCACCGCCATACGCCCACACACTATGGGCACCGCCCACTATGCAGCAGTCCATTCTCTTTATTCAGACCATACAGTGAGAAATTCTCCCAAACCACTGGCTCTCAAATGGGGTGACTCGATCCCCAGGGGACAGATGGCAACAACTGTAAACTTTGTGATGGGTTTTACCATCACAAAGAAGGCAGTGTGCTACCAGCCTCTAGAGGCTGCTGTGTTGTATCAATGTGTTTGACAGCCCCTAAGATAATTAATCCAGTCCAAAATATAACAAAGGCTGAGGCTGAGAAACTGCCCTGAACCAATGGCTAGACACAGAAGCAACCTTGACCAGCGTCAAGCATCAACAAGGAGGGGGCAAGCAATGGACCTTGGCAGACTGTGAAACCCTATTCACTACAAGAATGGAGACAGTGTCATTACTACACTTTAATCAATCCATATAAATTGAGTACTTTTAATTTCACCAATGAGCTTCTCTTGCCAGCAGTTATTCTAATTAGCAAGTTGCCAGTTTCACCAATTAGAAACGTTTTTCATCAGTATGCTAATCAGTGAAGATTCGGTTGTTGATTAAGCTCTCGCTATCAGAAGGAATAAGATAGACTGGAGAAGCAGCAAATATGTCAATTAAGCCAGAATGTCAGTGGGTGGCAGGAGGTCTTAGGGTAAAGAGGCTGGCAAGGTAGGCCAGTGCCTGAGGGGACTTAAAGGGCTCCTGGGGCACTTTAAACAAATTCTGCACAGAGGTGATGACTGTGCAGTTGTATTAAAGGGTTTGCTTCTTGCCCTCCTCTTGGCAGCTCTCTCAGAAAGGTGAGAAACGCCAGCAGGAGACAGGCAAACTTCAAGCCACACTGTCATCCTGACTGGAAGCTGGAAATACCCTGCCAGCTTTCACAAAGATGAATAGTTTGCTTCCTAAATAGTTGTGTGATGTTTCATCCTTTATTTAGGGTGAATCCTGCCTAGACGGTTTCCAAAGAATCACATATTTCCTAAACCACGAACTCGTACTATACATTTTTCTGCAGAGCTAATCTATTAATACTCAGGAGAGAGGGAGATGCTCTTAGAACTTATTAAGCAATGAGATATACATCATCCTTCCAAGAGAGAAGCAGGCTGTCAGTCTATGCACTTAGGGATCACATCATAGAGATGTAAACATGAAACCTGTTCATTTCAGCTTTTTTTTTTACCTGATCTGATAAAAGCTAGTATTCCAGTTCGCTCCTCTGTCACTGTGATAAAACACGGGCCGAATCAACGTAAGAAGGGGAAAGAGTTTATTTGGCTGATAGGTGATAGTCTATCACCAAGGGGAGCCAAGGCAGGAACTCAAGGGAGGAACCTGGAGGCAGGAACTATGGAGGGATGCTGCTTACTGGCTTTCTTGCCCTGTCTTGATGAGCTGTCATTCATATATAGCCCAGGCCACCTGCCCAGGAGTGGCACCATCTGCAGTGGGGTGATGACAGTCAAAAGGGAGCGTCCTGCAGATACACCCAAAGGCCAGCCCGAAGGAGCTCTTCCTGGTTCATGTTCTCTCTTTTCAAGCATCTATTTGTATCAAGTCGACAAGATCTAACCAGTAAAGCTAGTTATTAAAGATAGCTATTTATTAGAATTAGAAAATCATAAAAAATATAATAGGTGAAGTGAAATATACAAATTTAGACAAAATATACCCCGTTTTAAAAAATCGATTGGTACTACTAATCATTCTTAATCTCTCTTACAGTGGGAAATTGTGACCTTTGCTTATTTAATTAATCGGGGTTTGTTCAATGCCTGTATGTGTTCCTGTGGCAGTGAGAACACTGTATGTGCATATGTGTGTGGAGGACAGAAGATAGCCTCCGGTGTCATTCTTTGAATACTGCTCACCTTTTTTTGAGACAATGTCTAATTAGGGTTTTACTGCTATGAACAGGCACCATGACCGAGGCAACTCATCTAAAGAACAGCATTTAATAGGGTCTGGCTTACAGGGTCAGAGGTTCAATCCATCACCACCAAGGCAGGAGCATAGCAGCATCCAGGCAGACATGGAGCTGGAGGGGCTGAGAGTTCTATGTCTACATCCAAAGGCAAACAGAAGACTGGATTCCAGGCAGATAAGCAAGCCCACGCCCACAGCAACACACTTCCTCCAACAAGGAAGGCCACACCTCCTAAGAGTGCGACTCCCAGGACCAAAAATATTCAAATCACCACAGACAATGTCTCTCTTTGGCCCTGAACTTGCCAAGTAGATAGTCCAGGCTGACTGGCCAAAGAGCCCCCAGCCTTTCTCTGCCTCCCCAGTGCTGGGATTGCAAGTGCAGATCACCGTATCTCACTGGGTTTTGGTTGGTTGGTTGGTTGGTTGGTTAGTTGGCTGGTTTTGTTAATATGAGTTTTGGGGATAGAATTATAATATAAATGCTTTGCTAAATAATCTACCACTCCAATTCCAATTTACTATTTTTTTGTAATTAGAAAAGAAAATGTATTCAAAGCTAAAAACCCATAGAGTTCATTAAAAAATTTTCAAATTTTTTCTTCATAACTAACATGAAAGGTTTAGCCAGTGATAATCAAACTGGTTATGAAATGCAAAGAAAATACTAATGAGAAACAACCTAAATAATCGATTATATTTTATTTACTCCATTAACAACTGAGGCTATTCTACAGCACTTAATAATGAAAAAACATGCTGATCACTCAATAATGGTAATCCCAATAACTGAGTGAAAAAACAGAGTATTTTTAAACAGAAGGGGCTCACCAGGGAGTGCAGTATTTTCATAAGAACATTTATTGAACATATTGCTTATTCGTAAGCCTTTGTGAAATTTTGACTTATTAAGTCTTCATAATAGCTCAATGATAATAAAATGATATAATTGTTAGCTTTTCCAAATACAAGAAAACCAAGTTAAGCCATTTGCCTAAGGCCACAGTGGAGAGCTGTCACAAAGCTCCCAGAGGATTAAGTAGCTGAGATTTATAGCAAATGCTTAACAAACTATTTTCAGAGAAAGAACAGGTTATGTCTTGATCTATCGAAGACAATGGCTCACAGTAAACAAATTGCATAGCAAAGCAATGACTTCATCCAGTTTGGCTTTATCTTTTCCATCAAGAGCGATCTTCCCTCTGAAAAGAGCAGAATAAACATCATTAGGAAATTGAAGACCTAGATCCAAAGGTGAGTTTGAAGCAAAACACTTCATCACACTAAATGGATTTAGATCTCCATGCGCAAATTAATTCAGGCTAAAACAACACACAGGTGCGATTATAATAACCTCCGGGAAATTGCTGAAGGGCGAGGCACGAGGCATAAAACTGGAACGGGCAGATGTCTTGATTTTCAGAAATGATGGAAAGTAACGATCGTGCACATCTCTGGCAAATGTTGGTAAACAGAAGGTGTCAGAGCACGGGAGAGGGACATGGTGATTGCCAGTAGTCTGCAGGAGCTTCCTAAGAAAGAGACTTGCCAACCTAACCTCATGGCCTGTAAGTATCAAGGAAGTGGGGAGCTGGTCTTCAGTCTCAGTGCTTTATAGCTTTTGTCACTTAGAAGAGAAAATGGCTTTTAAAAAGACGAGTGATGAGTCGCAGGGTGTGTGATCAGCAAACAGAAGAAATCCCAGACATTTGCATTCTTCATCGAAAAGCCAGGATCTCTAAACAAGGTCTGATCACCTGAGAATTCTCTACAGCCAAACTTGACACTGTAGCCAAGAAAGTAGACATTGGGTAGGTGACAGAGATAACAGGTGGTATGGCCAGGTCAAAATACACTATACACTCAAATACAAATTCACTCAAAACATAGCCCCAGGGCTTGAAAATTGATTGATAAAAGGTTATTTTATGACAAAATAAATACCGAGGACAATCAACTTTAAAATAAATGCTTCCATCGGAAGGATCAAAGTGTTTACAAATCTGCGTCTGAAAAATTGCAGAGATTCTCACTGTAGTGAAGAGTCCTCCAAGCCTCATGCATAACCAAGGTTACCTGCTGCTATCACTAATGGAAGATAGATGTAATCAAATTAAATTGATTGTCTTCTGACTGAGAATCAGAGCTCACAGAAGGGTGGCCAGCCACATGGTGCTGAGAGCAAACAGAGCCAAGGAATAAGAATTTGGCTGTGCTTGTGCAAGTGGGTCCAATGAAGAGTGACCCTGTCTCTCCCAACTGAAAATAGGTTCTGTTAATATGTTGATGACTCTTCTTCTAGTCATTTTTGTAAACCATATTGCAAATTATTACACACTTTAATCTTTTTACACAGCATTACAGTACAACTGATTGCCCATTTTATTAAAACCTGCTTAGAAACACGATGATATTGCCTTCACAATATCTGTTCATAGGAAAAAGCTGCAATTTAGCTAACTATGGCCTTTTTTTAGTTATTTTAATTTCGTGTGATTAGCAATATTCTGCAAATGTTCAATCCTTCTGTTCTTCTCTCTCTCTCATACACACACACACACACACACACACACACACACACACACGGTAGATTTTAGAAATGCATTACAGCACTAAGAATCTGACGGCTTCAAGTTCTTGACATACATTACCTAATTGCGTCCCCCCAACAGCTCACTTATCAGTATGCTTGCCCTTCAAAACACATCCTTGATAACTCGCAAAGTAAATTGCACTTCATTTTAATTCACATTTCTTAATGAGGCTGAGAATTTTTTCATCTGTGATTTGCCACTTGATTTCTCTCTTTTGTGATTTGTGCTCTCATACTAATGTCTACTTAGTTTCGGTAATTTTTGTTATTAATTTAATGATCTCTTTTAGGTAAAGAAATCAAACACTTATTTGACATATATTGCCAATTATCTTTACCATTTTTCTCTTAATAACATGATTTCTCAGTTGCATGTTTCTACATAATCAAAACACCTCTTTCTTGTTTCTTCTCTCATTTTTTATAATTTAAAAAGCCTTCCCAGTCTTCATGTCCAAAATGTTCCCTTATTTTAGTACAGATTTTTATAATGGTTTTATTAATGATACTTAACTAGACCAGAAAATATTTAACCTCTCGCAGGTATGACTGGTGCATCTAAATACATTTTTTCTACCTTCTTGTATTGAAAGTAGGTCTGTCAAACAACATTTATTCTCCTCAGCTTCCTGCTTTGTGATGCTTCCTTGAGAGTGTGTTCAATCTCTTTATAACACAGAGTCCTGGATCCTGGCATTCTCTTCCATCTACTAACCTGTTTCATGTAAGTATTAGACTATTTCCATTATTAGAGCATTTTCATAAAATTTTTATATGCAGGACATATAAGCACTCGATTTTCAAAATCACTATTTTCTTTAATTTGCTTTTTCACTTAACCCTTGAAATAGTTCAATACTTTAAATACTCCAAATTAATTAATTAACAAAAAATAATGGAATTTTCGTTTTAACAATAATTTGCTTCACAAGAGTTGCCCTCTAACTATCAATGGGCATATTCTGGGAAAAGAGTGGTTCCTAGTGCTTCTCTTGGAGCTGTGCCAAAGATAGAACCAAGATCTTTGCATGCTCAACAATTGTTACACTAAGCTGCAGGCCTAGCTATCGCTCTAAAGGCTCTTTCTAAAGCCATCCTTAAAACATGGATTGCATAGAGAACACTAGATTATGTAGTATTAAGAATGTGTTAACAACTGGGCAAGATGCACAGAATAGGAGACTTTGGAATGCTCAGTGACAAGTCTGTAATTGTATTCCCTCCCTTCAAGGCTCAGAGAGCGATGGAGACAAGTGGGCAGGAAGACTGTAAAGGACAGAGATGGTTGCTAACTTCAAGAAAACAGTACTTTCCAGACACAACAGGACAGATGTACATATGAACTCACAGGAATTGTGACAACACACACAAGATTTGTACACACTCAAGCCGGACAAAATTCCAGAATGGAGGAGGAGTGGTGATCACTCCTACCCAAGGGGCTACTGACATTTGGTTACTGTTGAACAAAGGAAAGACAGTTTATTTCAATAGAGTGACACTTAGTATAAAGTCCACATTTCAGGGCAGGTCCCATGCCCAGGAGTAATCAGCCAACATAAACTGGACTCCATGGGATTAATGTTTTAACAGAGAGAGAGGAGCTGGGAAGAGTTAGCTGAGGGGAATGAATATAATCAAGATATCGTGTGTGAAATACTCAACGAATAAATAAGAAAAAGAGGGGTAAACACTCTAATTAAAATATTGTGACTCTTTCTTTTCTCTCCCAAGTGGGACTGAGGCGTACTCAGTTGGGCACTTCAGCTTGTTGAGCTTTTTGAGTTCTGTGAACTGTATCTTGTGCATTTTGTATTATTATTATTATTATTATTGCTAATATCCACTTATTAGTGAGGAGGGAGAGACCTGGGAGGGAACAGGATGGGGTGGGGAGAGTGGGCAGGAGGAGAACCTGATCTGGTATTGGGTGAGGGAAAAGGTTGAAGCCCCAAGGGCCAGCGGAAAGAGTGGAAACAGGCAACCTCAGGAAATAGGAGAAAATAGGAAATCTCTCACCTCCCAGAATGCACCAGAGACCTGGGAGGTGAGAGACTCCAAGGACTCAAAGGGAAGGACCTTAGATGAAATGCCAGAAAGTAGGGAGAGGGAACTTATAGAGCCCACCTCCAGCAGGAAGACAGAACATCAAGTGAAGAATGGGGTTGCCATGTCACAGTCACAATTGTTCCTGTCTGAAAGAATTACAGGGATGGAAATGGAGAGGAGTCTGAGGGAAAGAAGGTCCAGAGACAGGCCCAAAGTGGAATCCAGCTTAAGAGGAGGTCCAAGGCCTGACACTATTACTGAGGCTATGGAATGCTCACAAAAAGGGATCTATCATGACTGCCCTCCAAAAGACCCAGCAAGCAACTGAAAGAGTCAGATGCAAATATTTGCACCCAACCAATGGACAGAAGCAACTGACCCCTGTTGTCGAATTAGGGAAGGCTGAAAGAAGCTGAGGAGAAGGGCAACCCTGTAGGAGGACCAGCAGTCTCAATTAATCTGGATCCCCAAGATCTTTCAAAACACTGGACCACCAAACAGACAGCATACACCAGCTGATATGAGGCCCCCAACACATACAGTAAAGGAGTTCCAGGTATGTGTTCATTCAGAGATGATACACCTAACCCTCAAGAGGCCCCAAGGAGATTAGAGGTCAGGTGTGTGTGTGTGTGTGTGTGTGTGTGTGTGTGTGTGTGTGTGTGTGTGTGTGTGCTGGCATCCACATGGAGACGGGGTGGGGTGGGGTGGGGTGGGGTTGGGAGAAGGTGTGGGATGTGGAACAGTCAGAGGATGGATGTGGGTAGTGGGAATGGAATATGAAGTGTAAAAAATGAATTAAAAATAAAATTTAAATTTAAAAAACATTGTGACTCTTCCTATGACAAAGAAATGCAAATTTTGGCTTTTCTAACTGAAAATCTAAATGTTGAAAATTAGATACTTGGTTTGTATAGATGCCATACACATTCCAAATTCTCCTAAAAATAACCACTAATGTGACGTCACTCTGTGAAGTAAAACCACCAAAAGATGGAGCTGGACCTTGAAAGCGACCTTATGATATGCAGCTCACCCTACTGTTGAAGTCCTTTGACAGCATCCTTGCTGAGTGGTGCTCACTATACTCACTTTCAATACTAGAGAGCTCACTGTATCCTAGGAGAGTTGATTTTGTCTTCAGAAATCACTGGGTTTTAAACATTCTTACACAGAATAAAATGAGTCTCCTTGAAACTTCTCATGAGAATAGGTTCTAATCCCTGTGATACCTGAAAATATATTCCATATTTAAAGACAGCTATTGCATAATTACTGAGTCATTTATTATCAAGCTAAGCAAATTCACTACTCCATCCAAGATGAGATTTCTAATCTTCTTCTCATTAGTTTATCTAGCAACCCTAATTGTTTTCTCCAATTTGAATGAGCCAGAGTTGCCAGCAATTGTCACAGTGAAGAGTAATTTTTCATTTCTCTGTTAAGACACAGTACCATGACTGACCACAAGATCCCAGTTGAGTTGGAGAGAATCATCTGCAAGACCTAAATAGAGTATTCTTTATAACAAAATATTGTAAAAGAAAAATGGAGAGCTATAAGCTTAGATTTTTTTTTAAACCTACTTTACTAAGGGTCAAATGTTTTGACCCCGCCCCCTTCTAGCCCACTATTTAAAGGCAGGGGAGAAAAGATGGTATATAGGACAAGGGAATGTGGACCTGTTTAGAAGTAATTCTTGGGTGTGGTTCCAATCTCTATTGTCAGGATAACAGTAGTCCAGTTTAGTAGTGTCAGGATAACCAACCATTGAGTTCAAAAAATGTCACCAAACACAAATCAGACCCAGCAGCATGATCCAGCAGAAACCACCAGACCTCTGCTAAATCCACAAGACTCAGTGAGAGCAACTAGGACCTGCCAGGATACCAGGAGAAGTTCTCTGCCTCCCTCAATGAAACAAAGACAAAAGACCAGCAAAGTGTTATAAAGCTAGCCCATGCAAGCACACCATCCCTGTCCGCTGGGTCCCACTTACACCCTCTCCAAACATCATGTCCTCCCACAGGTCTTGCCACAGCAAAACGCATAGAGTCTGCATCAATTGACACAATCAGAAACTTCCACTTCAGGGAGCGGAACACATAATAGGCAACAATAGAGTTCAAGTGTCCCCCATTCTAAAGTCATCTTAAACAAGTGTCCAATACCAAGGCTCCTTCATCACCTCCACTCAAGGACTAAATAAAAACAAACAAATTAAAAAAAAAAAAAAACTAAAACAGCCGAGGTTCAAAAAGGGGAGGGGCTGCTGGAGAAACGTCTCAGCGATTAAAAATATTAGCTGCTCTCTCAGAGGACTCAGGTTCAATTCCCAGCATCCACATGGCAGCTTACAACTGTCTGTAACTCCAGTTCCTGACACCCTTGTGTAGGCAAAACACCAGTGCATATAAAATAAAAATGAAGTTTATACACACACACACACACACACACACACACACACACACACACACACACACACACACACACATATATATATATATATATATATATATATATATATATATATATATATATAGAGAGAGAGAGAGAGAGAGAGAGAGAGAGAGAGAGAGAGAGATACTGTGGTGATTCTTTGCGTGACTCCCTAGGAAGCTGGCTTTTGAACAAATTCCACTAATATGTGGCAAAACCATCAGGGAGACATGGCATCTTTATTAGCTAAACAAAGACAACTCATTTCCATTTGTTCGCTTTGTTTTTCTGTGTTGTGAGACAGACAGAATCTCACTCTAGACAGTCAACACTGGTCTTAAACTGGAGATGTATAGCCAGCACTGACCTTAAACAGGAGACCAATAGCCAGCACTGACCTTAAACTGGAGACCAATAAAAAACACCGACCTTAAACAGGAGACCAATAGCCAACACCGACCTTAAGCTGGCGATTGTGCCTCTGCCTCCAGCATGCTTCAATTACAGGCCTGTACCACAACGCCTGATTTGCTGCCTTTTCTTTAATTCTTCCTTCACATTATAGCTGAGTGTGGAAGAAGACCATGGAGGAAGTTAGTCCGCCCCAGACCATGCTCCTCGGGCCTTGCTCCTGAGAAGGAGAGGCTGGGCCGAGCAACCAAGCAGAGGAGACCCTATTCTCAGACCATGAAAGCCGGACTGAAGCCAGCACTGGGAGGATGTTGGAAGCGATGGGGAAAGAATTCAGAGGCTGGGGACAGAGCCACTGAGAGAGCACCTGCTTAGCAGGAACAAGAACCAGTGTTTGATACCTAGCACGACAAAAAGAAAAAGATATGAACAGAATTCAGATTGAAGTTTTTAATCAGAAAAGATGGACAGAAATCTACAGAGTCTTTCTAAGATACCATTGAGTGAAAGGGAAAAAAATAAAAGCTCAACCCTACAGAGAGGTAATTGCTTAATTTAAAAAAATAGCAATAAAGCTACATGGTTTGGGTTTGCTTTGCTATTTTAAGGTCAATTTTAGCAAAATTCCAAAGCTATTTAGTACCAGTTCAGATGGTTTCAAGATAGCCATTGCCCTGTATATCATCCTTGAAATTATCTACATACTGTGAAGCAGGCCCTGAGCACTACAGTTTGGAACATCTGTATAGCTACTTGAGCCAACTCTGAATTTTTGCTTTGTTGCCAAAAGAAAGAGAAAAGATAACAAAGGAAGGAAGAAAAAGGAAGAAAAAAAGAACACCCCACTTTCTTCAGTGAACCTGGAGGATTGTTGGAAGCCATGCTTCGCAGCAACTTTGTACTCTCTTGGTAGCAGCTGTTTAATAGCAAAATTCTTATTACTTAGGAGCCGAGGAGGTGGCTCAGGCAGTAGCATGTCTGCCACACCCGCATGAGGACCTGAGTTCAGATCACCAGTAACCATGTAACTCAGGACCAACCCATAACTCCAGTTCTAGGAGAAAGACACTGTTGATGCTCAGAACGCTCTGGCTGGCAAGTCTAGCCAATGTGTTAGTGAGCAACCCTGTCTCAAAGAAATAAGATGGAGAGCAATAGAGGAGAGATCTTATTTTATCCATGGCTCTCCCCTCTCCCTCTCCCTCTCCCTCTCCCTCTCCCTCTCCCTCTCCCTCTCCCTCTCCCTCTCCCCTCTTTCTCTCCCTCCCCCCTCCCTCTCCCCTCCCCCTCACCTTCTCTCCCTCTCTCCCTCTCTCTCCCTCTCTCTCCCTCTCTCCCTCTTTCTCCCTCTTCCTCCCTCTTCCTCTCTTTCCCCTCTCTCTCCCTCTTCTCTTCTCTTTCTCCCTCTCTCTCCTTCTCTCCTCCCTCCCCTCCCTCTCCCCTTTCCCTCCTCCTTCTCTCTCTCCTTCTTTCTCCCTCTCCCCTCCCTCTCCTCCTCTCTCTCCCTCCTCCTTCCCCTCCCCCTCTCTTAGACACAAACACATACAAGTACACAATACACACATACTACTCACATACACTAAACACACTACACATACACAGAAACTGAAACAAATCATATAACTCAACTAATCTAAGTAGTAAATAGCCCAAGAACCTGGGCAGATGACAGTGTGCCCTTCAGACCAGACATCCTATCCTTAAAATTGATGAGTCATGAAAAGAGGACTATGTTCTCCCTGTGAGTGAGTGTCCTCTGTAAAGTCTCAGACAAAGATTTGAATGACCTGCTTAAGCCAAACGGAGCAGTCACTGCCTGCGGGAAGTTAGGGTTGGTGGTGGACTGAGCCCTAACCAGGCTTGTTTCACTATCTACACATGCTAAGAATGCAGCCTATCCGAGGATGAGTGGATAGAGGAAGTGGGGAAGACTCACACTCATCATTTTGTGCTTTCCAGGAGTGTTGTAATTCTTTTGTTTTCTTCCTAGGAATGTTTTGACTAGGCTGTTGAAGAAGACTAGATGTAAATTCTAAACAAACACACACACAAATAAATAAAAATTCACAAATTAAATTGCTTGCATGGGTAAGTTATTGCCTCAAAACTGACAAAATTTCGATCTAATGTTATGTTTTTATGACTGGGTACACAGCTTGGTAGATAATACAGTTTTTTTTTTCATTAAATCATAGAGAATCCATGGAGCTCAAGAACATGAGTGTTGGCTCATTGTGATGCTAAGGGTCAAACCCAGGCAGGCCCTGTGCTTGCAAGGCTCTACCACCAAGACATGTGCCCAGTGTGTCCAAGAGTGAATGAGCAACGGCAAGTGTCAGACCATTGTTACTTAGATTCTGTAAAATATGACAAACGAAATTTTTTTTAAGGATAGGATCTGTATTACTGGAGAAATTTCAATCTCCTCTTATGGAATTGGCCTCACATCCAGCCAAAAGGCTGAACTCAGTGGGTTATATCTTTTTAAAGATATATATTTTTTGATGCTAATTTAAAAACAAAAATAAAACAACATAAAATCCCAAACAAGTTATCTCAAACTTAAGAGCTCTAAGTAGCAGGAAGCACTTATAACTCTATGCAGTTTCTGTAGCTGAGGCGCTCAGGGTCAGTTTCCTTGGTTGCCTCTAGCTCAGTTTCACTCAGGTGAGATCTTAGCTGGGCTTTTATCATGGGAAGACGATTCAGGCTTCTCTCTGACAGGTGCATTCGACTTTTGTCATAGTGAAATACCTGAGAAGTTTTGCTCACTTGGAGGTTTCCCGTGGCTTTACAGTTTCAGAGGCTTAGCCAGGATTCACTGGCCTGTTGGTTTGGACCTGGGACATACTTTGCCTGATCTTTCTCACTGTCCTACCCCAGCCCTCATGCAGCCTTCCCACTGCTGCGTCTCCACCCTTGCTCACAGCTCTGCAGCCACTATTTCAACCTCTTCTATTTTATAGCATGTGGGTCCCATAGTCCTTTCCAGCCACTGAAGCCCTTCCCACCCTGTCCCATTGTCCTCTGTGCCCCATTGAAGCTCCTCCCACCCTGTCCCATTGTCCTCTGCACCCCACTGAAGCCCCTCCCACCCTGTCTCTTGTAGTCCTTTTCATTTTTCTGGACCTCTACCCACACCCGCTCCAAAATAAATACTCAGATATGAAAACTAGAACCTGATACCCACCCATGAGAAAGAACATGTGAGCTGGGCAGTGGTGTCGAACGTCTTTAATCCCAGCACTTGGGAGGCAGAGGCAGTCGGATTTCTGAGTTCAAGGCCAGCCTGGTCCACAGAGTGAATTCCAGGACAGCCAGGACTGCAAACCAAAAAAAAAAAAAAAAAAGAAAGAAAGAAAGAAAGGAAGGAAGGAAGGAAGGAAGGAAAGAAGGAAGGAAGGAAGAAAGAAAAAAAGAAAGATGAAAGAAAGAAAGAAAGAAAGAAAGAAAGAAAGAAAGAAAGAAAGAAAGAAAGAAAGAAAGGAAGGAAGGAAGGAAGGAAGAAAGGAAGGAAGGAAGGAAGGAAGGAAGGAAGGAAGAAAGGAAGAAAGGAAGAAAGGAAGAAAGGAAGAAAGGAAGAAAGGAAGAAAGGAAGAAAGGAAGAAAGGAAGAAAGGAAGAAAGGAAGAAAGGAAGAAAGGAAGAAAGGAAGAAAGGAAGAAAGGAAGAAAGGAAGAAAGGAAGAAAGGAAGAAAGGAAGAAAGGAAGAAAGAAAGAAAGGAAGAAAGAAAGAAAGAAAGAAAGAAAGAAAGAAAGAAAGAAAGAAAGAAAGAAAGAAAGAAAGAAAGAACATGTGGTATTTGACCTTCCAAGCCTGGAATACTTCAATTCATATAATACTTTCCACTTCCGTTCATTTTCTGAAATTTTCATAATTTCATTTTTCCTTTATGGTTGAATGAAACCCCATTGTATATATATAGCATACTTTGTTTTTCCATTTATCTGTTAATGGGCATCTAAGTTGATTCCACTTCCTTGATATTATGCATACAACAATAAATATAGATATACAAGTATTTCTGCAGTAGGATGTAGAGTCCTTTGGATGTTTGCCAAGGAATAATATAGCTGGGTCATGTGGTAGTTCTATTTTTAGTGTTTTGGGTTTTCTTCTTCTTCTTTTTTAAGGTCCACATTGATTTGCATTATACGCCTATTAATGATGAACAAAAGTTCCCCTTTCCCCACAGCCATATCAATATTTGCTAGCACTTGTTTTCTTGAAGATAGCTATTCCAATGGAGGAGCAGTGGAGTCTCAAAGTAATTTTAATGTGTGTTTCTGGCTAAGCATGGCACACACCTTTGAAAATATTCATTGAACATTTATATTTCTTCTGAGAGCCATCTATGCAGTCCATTGGCCAATTGGATAGTTTTCCTTTGGGCCACTGTTCAATCGGTACTAAAATCTCTAAACTCAACTTTGATCATCATTTCACATCAGTGTAACAAAGGTTCACACATGGGCATGAGCTCAGGGACCACACTTTACATGGTGGTGCCCTTGACATCCAGCTGCTACGGCCACCACACATCCGAGGCACATCCGAGGCACATTTCTGCTTGTGCTCTACAGAATACCTGCTGTACCTTCATTCTCTTTTCTAGACATTTGCTTCTGAGGACCAAGCCCTGGTCCACACAGTTGTGTCCAAGTCATGTGCTAAGACTTTTTGGAAATGTAGATGGAAGTTTCTTTAAAGGGGAAGGGAGCACACAGCATACCCTTAGATGCCCATGGGTTTCCCAGCATGCTTTTCAAGAAGGCTTTGATGCAGCCTTCCAAACCAATGTAACCTGAATCCAGTGGTCAGCCACATGACTCCCCCACTCCCACTGCCATCTGCCTCCACAGAAAATGTCTGCTGCTTCCTGCTATACCCACCACCAATACCAACCTACTCAGTGGCCAGAAATGCCCTGTGCTCTAATCCTTATTACACTGAAAGTTTCCTGCCCAAAACCCCTTTACTCTTATGTCCCTGGTATCTGCTTCAACTTACTGCAATCTGTGTGGATTATAGTACAAACATTCTTATAAGTTATTTTGATTAAACAGTAAAATTTCATTTTAAGAGGAAATTATCAATTATTTTGCTATATCAATTATCATAAACGTGCACACATAGCTTTGTTTTGTTTTTAATCTACCCATACACTTAGCAAATTTGGTTTCAGAAAGCAAAGCTGGGGGTTGGGGGGTTGGATTTAGAGTAAGTTTTATGAGGAAGCCCTGTCTGCTCAAATGTCACTCTGCCACTTTATAGCAGCGGCTCTCACCCTGTGGGTCATGATCCCTTTGAGTTCACATGGGTCACATAACACTATCTGCATATCTGGAACTGTCATTATGATTCATAGGAGTAGCAAAATTGCAGTTGTGATGTAACAATGAAAATGATTTTATGGTGGGGTCACCACCACATGAAACAGTGTATTGAAGGGTCACAGCATCAGGAAGGTTGGAACCACTGCTGTCGAGCTTTGAGATTCTAGGTAGGATGACTGCATTATCTTCATTGCAAATGGAGACAGTTACAGATCTAGACCCTGCCAACCAAATGAGCCAAAGCAGATGCGTAGAATATAGAAGTACTCAGTATCTGTGGGCCATCAGTAGGGATTCTATGATCACTTGCATATAACAGATGTCTTTACCTTCTCTGTCCTATTTGTGTGTCAGCAACAAAGACCATGATTTCTTTGAATCTTTCGATTTTTCTGCTAACTCATAAATATGCTCATAGCTGTATTTAGCAGCTCCCCAGGCAAGACAGGCAAAGATAAGAACCCAAAAAGAGTGACAAGCTGTTGCTGTTCTCTGTGAATTTCTACATTAGCCTATGACAGTAATTAATAAGTGTTAGGGGACTGGAGAGATTATTCAGTGGTTACGAGTGTAAATTGCTCCCATAGAAGACCCAAGTTTACCTCCCAACACCTACGCCAGTTGCCCTACAACTGCCTGTAACTCCAATTCCAGGGAATCCCACCCCTTTGAACTCCACAGGAATTTGCATTGCCATACACACACACACACACACACACACACACACACACACACACACACACACACACACATACACACACACACACACACGACCAAATCAATCTGTAATCTTTAGTGTGCCATGAAGATAGAGGTACTATGTGGTGGAATTTTAAAACAATGGCAGCTATGAAATCGCCCGTGAAGAGACTGAAAACATAGTCTGTCTAGGTCCTAGACAGTTCTACTCACAGGTGATGCACTCAGACAAAATGCAGAGGCAACTGAACATTAGTTGGGCTGTATACGTATTCCATCATAACTTTAAGGGAAAATAATGTTCGGATCAGCCTCAGAACAGGTTGTCACCACATTAGCACCACTGGCTTTAGAAAAAGAACTATTGCATTGTTCCACCACATCTGCAAGAAATTGAATACAAACTGCAGCTGAATTTGTAGTTCAAGGTAGCAGTTACCAGCTGCACATTGTTTTGTCTTGTTTAAAATAGTGCTAACTTACATGCCAGCTACTGTAGACTCCAGATTCTATTCATTAGGGGTGAAAAAGCTAAGCCAGCAGCTTGTCCCCTGGCAGCCTATGCCAGTTTGCTTCCAAAACCCTGCTTTGAGTTTCCGCAGACCTGTTAAGGACTCCAAGGTAATGGCAAGGTTCTTCCAGGAAGTTGCTTTGGAAGGTGTGGTCCACTCCTGGTTTGCACAATAATTACCCGGGAAGCAAATTTATTCCAAATAGAATTTAGTTTTCTATCCCTTTCCTTGATCATACGAAATCAAAATCTCTGAGGATGAACCCAGGAATCAGCACTTTAGTCACGTGTATTCTTACGCAGGGCCCGTCGGCATCTGGAGCCTACTCTAAAAGGAATCGTTTCTCAGAACACCAATTCGGATTTTTCCTCATCTAGAAGCCGCCTGCGCCTTTCCTCATTTTCTCCCACTTGTATTATTCAAGGTTCAGTAAACTCTCATCTGCTTAATTGCTCAACAATTAAAACCCATGCTGCTGAGTTCCACTATCTGGTAAAGCCCAGATATAAACTATCTCGGCTCTTTATGAACACTGCCCTCCCGGGAGTCTGACTCTGCTTCGTTAAGAGAGAAACTGCTTCTCTCCTTAGAAAACACAAAGCTCCCAAGAGCCTGCGCAACGGGTAACTAGCGTTACCATGGTATCGTGCGCCTCCGTGGCTTCCCTTGATAACAGATTCAGTTGTAAATATCATTCTTGGCTAAGTTCCTCATTTGGGTGACTCTTTGTAATCGAGCCGGTGGAGAACCTATGAGAACATTCTTTGAGTACACTTGACATTGATACTGACACTGGTTTAAAACGATTCACCTCTCCAGACCATTCATCACCCCATGGCCCTGGCGTTTAAATATGCGTGACATGAACGATCAAGGGAATACCACCGATTTGTGACCCAACCTCAACCTGCCAAGGACCCAGTCACAAAGTACCGTGGACTCTAACATAATGCTTGCCAGACCCTTATGGTTTTGATGTCTTTAACTAGTTACATCTTTCCTTTTGAAAATTCTTTCCTTATCTTTTCCCTCACTAGCACTTCTTCATTCTCTTCCTGTCTTGCCCATTTCTGTGATCCTCTAAGAATAGTTTTCCCTGGGAACTCATGGCTGACCCTCTTGGGGTTCGTGGATACACTAAAACGTGTTCTTGTTCTTTTAGGTCACTGCTGAAAGTAATCCTTCTCCAAAAACTCAGCCACTCCAAAGCCCTTTCTGATCTTGACTCAACCAAATTTTCTTTTTTGTACTCACTGCTGCTGCTGAGTGATCTATCTTTATTTTATAGCCATAAACAGGTCAAAGGAGAACTAGTCACATTCTGGGATCTGGCACATTGAGTAACTTACTGTGTCTCAGGAAACCACCCGAGATATTTATAGGGACAGTGTTTGGACCAGTCTGTGTTTCCTAGTGAATTTGGTACCCATTAAATAATTTAGAATGCCACTTTTCTTAGGTTTAGTACTTAGCTTTCAAGAAAGAAAGTGTTCTGTGTCAATTAGTACTTTGCTAGGATATGGATAAGGTCTGTCTAAGACATTTCCAGATAGTGCCTGCTGACCTGTGTAACTATTCATTGCCAATCTATACAGTTTGGCCACTAGATAATCTAGTCACCCACTGTGATCTTTATGTCTTAGATAAAACAAGACTTACCTCCTCCCACCCTTTCCTCTTACCCTCCCTTGCCCCTTCTTCTCACATCTTCCTATTCATCTAACTCTTCCATTTGAAACAACAGAGGGGCTAAATAATGGCCACTTCCAAATCACCCTAGGCCTTGGACTCTTACTACTGGAGATTTGATATATCAACCAACCAAATATACATATTATATAAAATATTTATATATTATAAAAATGGTGACTCAAACCATAGCCAAACCCTCATAGGGAAATGCTAAGTTATCCTCTGCCTTATAACAATACATTAATGTGTACTTCTACAACTAATTAACTGAGACTTTTTTAAAGATTAAAGCATCAATCCACAACTGTTTATTGAGCACTTACTATGTGGAAGGTAGGCACTATCCTAACCACTGGGGATGTAAATGTTAATAAAAGATTTATGCCTTCAGAGAAATAAATGATAAAAAACTATCCTGAAGAAATAAAGAACCTGGTACTTTATAGGAACATGAAATGTGGAGATGGGATAGAGGATATGTTGTTGGGGGTATGGGTGAAGTAAGTAACCCAAGAATTTGTAATATAGCACTCTGAGAAAATAGGGATTCATTTTGTTGCTGTTCCCCAGGTAAAGATAGCTCCACTGACAGAAGCCTCCAAGGACCAAAGTTCTTCCAGTCTCCTTATTCATTCTGTAGGATAGTGTCCCATACATACGGTCTGAGCAATGCATTAGCACTGTGTCTGTGTGCTAGCATTAGCCGGAGAGAGCAAGGAAGTCCTGAACAAGTTGCCTTCTCTTAAGAAGACCTGCAATCGAGTCTGAATCACCAACCAAAGAACATCCATGGGCTGAGCTTAGGCCTCCCCACTCAAATGTAGCAGATGTGCAGCCTGACCTTCAGGTGAGTCCTGGACAACTGGAATAAGGGCTATCCCAAAAGCTGTTACCTGTACATGGGATAAATGGTCTACTAGTCGGGCTGTCTTGTCTAGACTCGGTGGGAGAGGGAGCACCATCCTCCCAGAGACTTGAAGTGTCAGGTTGGGGGGGTCCCCAAAGGGGCCCCCATCTGCTCAGAGGAGAAGAGGGGATGGGGGAAGGATTGTGGGTGAGGGTGACAAGGAGGGGAACCATGAGTGGGATGTAAAGTGAACAAGAAAGAAAGAAAGAAGGAAAGAAAGAAAGAAAGAAAGAAAGAAAGAAAGAAAGAAAGAAAGAAAGAAAGAAAGAAAGAGAGAGAGAGAAAGAGAGAGAGAAAGAGAGAGAGAAAGGAAGGAAGGAAGGAAGGAAGGAAGGAAGGAAGGAAGGAAGGAAGGAAGGGAGGAAGGGAGGAAGAGAGGAAGGGAGAAAGGGAGAAAGGAAAAAAGAAAGGGGAAGGAAAGAAAGGGAAGGGGAAGGAAATGGGAGGGGAGGGGAGGGGAAGGGAAGGGAAGGGGAAGGGGAGGGGAAGGGAAGGGGAAGGGGAGGGGAAGGGAAGAGAAGAGAAGAGAAGAGAAGAGAAGAGAAGAGAAGAGAAGAGAAGAGAAGAGAAGAGAAGAGAAGAGAAGAGAAGAGAAGAGAAAAGAGAAGAGACCTGAGAGCAATGAGCTTATGTTCCTCTCCCTCCCCATCATTTCACACTTAGTCGCATAGCTACAGCAAATTACAAAGCCATTTCAGAAACACGATCTCTATTTGAGTGACACCTAGCTAGAAGTTGAGGAGTTCTATTACTTTAACAGTAAAAGAGGAAAGGATACAAGTTGTGGTTGCCATCTCCATTATCCTATTACCCTGTGGGCTACAGGGGCTAAGGTTTTCCAATCAGTTTTGTGTAGAGACATTCTCAATTAGAAAAGACTTTGGGGGATCTAGCTGACAGACATAAAGGAGGCAGTCATGTGACATATATGAGAGTTAAAACCCAGCGACTGCACCTACTGACCCAGTGTAACTCTTTACCTCCCGTGTAGAGTTTGGCCACCAGAATATCTAGCCACCCTACCCATGATCCTTAAGTCTTAGATACTTAGAGTACTATTAAGTTAAGATGAATAGATATGTACATGGCCTGAGTTAATTTTTAGTTCAATTTTAGTTTAGATTTTAGTCATTGTAATATGTGCTTATTTAAGATAATCTCACAAGCAGAACACATATTGAGATACCTATGCAAGTGTATATCATAGAAGTAGTTTTTTTAGTTGGTGAGACTCTTAATTCTGTTCCCATACTGTATCCAGATGCTGGTATATCTGATACACGCTTACACTAAAGGGTTTACAGAGATGCTTGGTAGAAACTAAATTCTAAAAGCTTAGTATTTTCATTTGTTTGTTCAACGACCTGGAATTTTCAAACAGCAATTACCATCTTCTCCATACCATTTGCCTTGTGTTCCTTAAGCTCAGCAACTGAGCGGCCCCATGCAGAGGAGAAGAGTGTGGAGTAGGAAAGTCCTTTTCTAAAGTAAACTGAGAGAGTTTCTAAGTTGTAGGCTCATTCATTATTCAGATGGGTTGTATACAAGCTGAGAAGGGTTTTGACGTTGCTTATGGGGGAGAAAATGCTAGCTGGAAAAGTATCTCACCCTTATTCCATTTTGGGCACTAGCCATGGATCTGATAAACATGGGCGTAATTAAAACCATGAGAAACATCACTTGAGGCAGAACTGTAGCCAGTTATGCAATCTTAGGCAAGACTATCTGAAGAGTCAAGGCAACAGGTTCCAGTGCCCAACAATAAGGAACTCTTGCCTCAGAGCCTTAACCTCCCCTACTAAAGTAAGAGACCATGAACCAAGTTACATTGTCATCTCTAGAGTCTGCTCTCTCAGGCCTCTAAGATCAAGAGTGGCCATTAATTAAAACATCATCGCAGAGAACATGGACTTCACAGTAATGTCACAGGCCCTGGAGAAAGAATGGCCTTAAATAGTTTGTTCCAGCGTGATTTACACGTTTGACAAAACACTGGGCGGGTGAAGACAGGATCTTCCTCCTCCTTCAATGAAATGTACATCTGTTCCCATTTCTGATGGATGGATGTTTGGCTCTGAACAGTAACGCTTATACTGTATGTAGTGCATATGGTTGTCTGTCCTTCCTCCCGTGAGTTCCACAGGTAATGAATCTCATTAAATATTATTTTGGATGTCAATTTCCCCTCGCAATACCTTCCATTTCTAAGGTGTGTGTGTGTGTGTGTGTGTGTGTGTGTGTGTGTGTGTGTGTGTGTGTGTGTGTGTGTGTGTGTATGTGTGTGTGTGTGTGTGTGTGTGTACATACCATAAGAATATAGTAATAAACGCATGCTATAAAAAAACATTCAAATCTCCATTTTCCAACTGTCCTTCACCTTCTTCACATGGGCTTGAGTGGTGGTTGGTGTCCTGTGCGTAACTGTGTCTGTACTGTCCTGTCTGTCACACCTCAGAGACACTCACTCACCTCTGACATAGTCTTTGTTAGAAGTTCAGCTCTAAGGTATTTGTCTCATACCCCCTCACCTCTCACATTCTTAAGCCATAAATCTGTAGTAGACGGTACATGAAGAAAAAGGAGACCTGCTCCGGGGGCTTGGAAAGTTCAGGAAGTGCCTTGCCTGGAAGACAAAGAAGCCCCCACAGTTTACCAGCTCCAGCTCAAAATTCCAGACCTGCCCTTTGGCCTAATGAGACCAAAGAAGCTTTCGGCCTCATGTGCTAGTACTTCCCCAGGTAGACAGTGTCTTGGAAAGTAACTAAGTGGATATTAAATGCAATCGTGTTCTGATTTTATGATGAGGAGAGTGGTTCTCAGAGAGTTCCAGGGACTTGCCCCAGGTCACAAAGTCTGCCAAGAGCAGTGCAGTAAGTGGAATCAGGGTCCCATGCCCTCTTCACTCTTAGAGCAATGTTGTTTGGTAGAAATGAAGTCTTTCCATCTGGAAGACCATGCTCATCTGCAGAGCTGCAGTGTAGGATGCTGGCATGGAAGAGGACAGTGATACAATTTTCTCTAACACTTCTCTGGTCCTAAAAACCATATAAGGACTCTAAAGCTATCCATTAGCTTTGACAGAATTGATGTTGCCAGTGAGTATCCTCCATCACACCCACAGATTCCAGCGGGCAGAGCATTCAGTTAAATGTAAACGCTGTGACTTAATATCTCAGCTAAAAATGACCATCTGTTCACATCTACTCTCCATCTTTCCCAAATATATTTATTTGACAATCTCCACTTGTAGGGAGGACTGGGGATTTAAAGTTCCCACTTTCTACTTCAGAGCTGTCAGTAAAGCTACAATTATCTCCAACCTGGTTCAAGTCTTACTGGAAATAGAAACCCACAGTTTTCAGATGGTTCCAAAAACACACGCCTCTGTGTGTGTGTGTGTGTGTGTGTGTGTGTGTGTGTGTTTTAAAGAACTTAAGAACAAGCCATTGGGGTAGAAAACAGGATAGGCAGTCTTTATAGTTCTTTCTTTTGATTCTCTGTTCATCCTGTTTGTTTGATTTTTTAATCTCATTGTCTTGAAACAAAACAACAACAACAACAACAAAAAGGAGGCAAAACTTGGAGCTGTCAGATGTGCTGTGATTATCAATAATCACTTTAGGGTGGCAGACAAGGTGCCAGCTGGCTCCGCTGACTCCCAACGTCAAGTGCACCTACCAAAGAACTTTTGTCATTTCAGCCACTGTACACAGCAGTGCTTTCTTCCTGGCTCAGTCCTGGAGAGACCTGGTTTGCGGGTATCATTCAATGTCTCTATGGAGTGTTTTCTTTTTTTTTTTTTATGTTATGTATTTTCTCTTTTTTTAATTAGGTATTTTCCTCATTTACATTTTCAATGCTATCCCAAAGGTCCCCCATACCCTCCCCCCCACTCCCCTGCCCACCCACTCCCCCTATTTGGCCCTGGCGTTCCCCTGTACTGGGGCATATAAAGTTTGCAAGTCCAATGGGCCTCTCTTTGCAGTGATGGCCGACTAGGCCATCTTTTGCTACATATGCAGCGAAAGACAAGAGCTCCCGGGTACTGGTTAGTTCATATTGTTGTTCCACCTATAGGGTTGCAGATCCCTTTAGCTCCTTGGGTAATTTCTCTAGCTCCTCCATAAGGGGCCGTGTGACCCATCCAATAGCTGACTGTGAGCATCCACTTCTGTGTTTGCTAGGCCCCGGCATAGTCTCACTAGAGACAGCTATATCTGGGTCCTTTCAGCGAAATCTTGCTAGTGTATGCAATGGTGTCAGCATTTGGAAGCTGATTATGGGATGGATCCCTGCATATGGCAGTCACTAGATGGTCCATCCTTTCGTCACAGCTCCAAATTTTGTCTCTGTAACTCCTTCTATGGGTGTTTTGTTCCCATTTCTAAGAAAGGGTAAAGTGTCCACACTTTGGTCTTCGTTCTTCTTGAATTTCATGCGTTTGGCAAGTTGTATCTTATATCTTGGGTATCCTAAGTTTCTGGGCTATTATCCACTTATCAGTGAGTACATATTGTGCAAGTTCCTTTGTGATTAGGTTACTTCACTCAGGATGATACCCTCCAGGTCCATCCATTTGCCTAGGAATTTCATAAATTCATTTTTTAATAGCTGAGTAGTATTCCATTGTGTAAATGTACCACATTTTCTGTATCCATTCCTCTGTTGAGGGGCATCTGGGTTCTTTCCAGCTTCTGGCTATTATAAACAAGGCTGCTATGAACATAGTGGAGCATGTGTTCTTCTTACCGGTTGGGACATCTTCTGGATATATGCCCAGGAGAGGTATTGCGGGATCCTCCAGTAGTACTATGTCCAATTTTCTGAGGAACTGCCAGACTGATTTCCAGAGTGGTTGTACAAGCTTGCAATCCCACCAACAATGGAGGAGTGTTCCCCTTTCTCCACATCCTCGCCAACATCTGCTGTCACCTGAGTTTTTGATCTTAGCCATTCTGACTGGAGTGAAGTGGAATCTCAGTGTTGTTTTGATTTGCATTTCCCTGATGATTAAGGATGTTGAAGAAGATCTCAGAAGATGGAAAGATCTCCCATGCTCATGGATTGGCAGGATCAACATTGTAAAAATGGCTATCTTGCCAAAAGCAATCTACAGATTCAATGCAATCCCCATCAAAATTCCAACTCAATTCTTCAACGAATTAGAAAGGGCAATCGGCAGATTCATCTGGAATAACAAAAAACCGAGGATAGCAAAAACTCTTCTCAAGGATAAAAGAACCTCTGGTGGAATCACCATGCCGGATGTAAAACTGTACTACAGAGCAATTGTGATCAAAACTGCATGGTACTGGTATAGTGACAGACAAGTAGACCAATGGAATAGAATTGAAGACCCAGAGATGAACCCACACACCTATGGTCACTTGATCTTTGACAAGGGAGCTAAAACCATCCAGTGGAAAAAAGACAGCATTTTCAACAAATGGTGCTGGCACAACTGGCGGTTATCATGTAGAAGAATGCGAATTGATCCATTTCTATCTCCTTGTACTAAGGTCAAATCTAAGTGGATTAAGGAACTCCACATAAAATTAGAGACACTGAAACTTATAGAGGAGAAAGTAGGGAAAAGCCTCGAAGATATGGGTACAGGGGAAAAATTCCTGAATAGAACAGCAATGGCTTGTGCTGTAAGATCAAGAATCGATAAATGGGACCTCATAAAATTGCAAAGCTTCTGCAAAGCAAAAGACACCGTCAATAAGACAAAAAGCCACCAACAGATTGGGAAAGGATCTTTACCTATCCCAAATCGGATAGGGGACTAATATCTAATATATATAAAGAACTCAAGAAGGTGGACTCCAGAAAATCAAATAACCCCATTAAAAAATGGGGCTCAGAGCTGAACAAAGAATTCTCACCTGAGGAATACCGAATGGCTGAGAAACACCTCAAAAAATGTTCAACATCCTTAATCATTATGGAGTGTTTTCTATAGCCGGAATCTCAATGGCTTTCAACCTGGCAGAAGAAGAGCTGGAGGCTACACTGTTTATAAGCAACATTTTGTTAGTTTGATTGTTTAACTATATTACTCACAGCAAAATATCCCTATCAGGAAAAAAATACTTTGTTTCAGGACTTGTGGGAACTGAACTACCTCTGACCACCTATATAGTTTTCTTTCTTTCTTTCTTTCTTTCTTTCTTTCTTTCTTTCTTTCTTTCTTTCTTTCTTTCTTTCTTTCTTTCTTTCTTTCTTTTTTAAATTCCTGTAAGCTCTGCTGATTGGAATATTCCAGTATTGTGGCCTGTTTTGGAGGGTTCAAGGGGCAGGCAATTAGATTCCCAGAGGTCAGCAGTCACACACAAATTACTTTGAAACAATATTACCATATTTACTTAGAAAGTAAGCGCCATCTCTTGCTGCATTCTTTCTAAACTAACATCTGAAACATTGCAGTCAGGATCCAGAGAGCCAAATCCACTGTCTGCCATGGAGCTTCCAATCAGACTTTGGCAGGAAAGAAATAGGTGTCAAATCCTTAGTTAATCAGAGTGCTATTGAAAACTTTAAAACAATATATTCAGTGTTTTTGAGAACTATATTTGAGGAAGTCATGTCCCTCTGATGAACCTTTTATTTCTGTTTATGTGATTATCTAAGTCATGTTTTGGGGATTTTTTTTATTTCCTCTCAATCATAAACTCAAATTATTCTGTGAAATAAAAAGAAAGAAACATTTCCAAGTTTTTCTTGCAAAGTCATTATTACCCTGTTACCAAAGCCAGATAAATATTGAGTCATAAAGTAAGGAAAAGTCTAGGCCAATCTCTGGTGAACATAGAAGCATTTTTTTTAATTAAACACTTATGAACTGAATTTGAAAACACAGTGAAAAGATAATCCACCATGACCAAACCAGCTTCGTCCCAGAGATGCAGGGATGGCTTAACATACATAAATCAGTAAATGTAATCCGCCACATAGATGCAAAAATAGAAACTATGGGACCCACCCATTAGGTGTAGAAAGTCTTTGACAAGACTGGACAATACATTTATATATTTCCGAACTAACAAGGTCAAGTGTCGGTGCAGACGCAGAGAAAAGTACTGTTTGCCAGTTTGGAAAACAGGGTGATAGCCTTTTTAAAAGTCCATTATATATATTCATATGGAATATATATATACATATATACGTATATACGTATATACGTGTGTGTGCATGTGTGTGTGTGTGTGTGTGTGTGTGTGTGTGTGTGTGTGTGTGTGTGTGTGTGTGTGTGTATAACCATAGGACCTAGCTGGTTCTATCCTAGGTTTTTACAAAAGGCTATTGAAAACAGGCTTAAAGTACACAAGTGTCTAGGGCTTTATCTATAGTAGCCCCAAACTGCAAACAACTAAAATGTCTTTCATCAGGTAAATGGCTGGCAATCCTCTGGAGTATTCATATAATGCAAAACTTTCTCAGCCCGAGCCAGGTAGGGTGGCTCATTTCTATAATCCTAGCACGTCGGAAGCTGCTTAGGCAAGAGAATGGCTTTGAATGCAGCCAGGGGTGCACTGCATTTCCTAGGCCAACCTTGGCTACAAGCATGAAATCTTCTTTTGAGATTCCATCTTACACTCATCAGAATTGCTAAGATTAAAAAAAAAAACCTCAAGCAACAGTACATGCTGGAGAGGATGTGAAGCAAGAGAAACACCCCCTCCATGGCTGCTGTGAGTGCAAACTTGTACACTCTGGAAATAAGGTTCTCAGAAAATTGGAAATAGCTCTACGTCAAGACCCAGCTATACCACTCCTGGGCATACACCCAAAAGATGCCCCACTATGTCACTGGGATACTTACTTAGCTACGTTTATAGCAGCTTTATTTGTAACAGCCAGAAACTGGAAACAAACTAGCTGTCCCTCAACTGAGGAGTGGGTAAAGAAACTGTGGTATACCTACACCATAGAATACTATTGAGCTATTTGTTTTGTTTAAAAACAAAGATATCATGAAATTTGTAGGCAAATGGATTGAACTTGAGAATATCATCCTGAGTGAGATAATCCAAAACCAGAAAGATTCACTTAGAAGTGGACATTAGCCACAAAGCCTAAGATAACCATGCTACAATCCACAGACCCAAAGAAACTGGGTAATAAGGAGGGGGGGGGAATCATGAATCTTATTCAGAAGGAGAAACAAAATAATCATTGGAGGTGGAGAGAGAGAGAGAGAGAGAAGTGGGTGGGGGAGTGGGTGAGAAGAGGACCTGGGATGGTAGCCATCAAATGTGGGGAGAGGAGGTGAGAGAGGGCTGGGGTGAGAATAGAAACCAGGTGGGGGGAATCTCTGGGACTAGCTAGTGGCCTGGAATGGGGAAGGCTATGGAGAGTGTATGGGGTGACTGTAACTGAAATTCCTACCATCCCCTGTAGCCAGGCAGGACTTCCAGTGCAAGGAGAGGGACACAAACCTATACACAGGGATACACGGGGATAAAGATTGCACAGAGACAGAGGGAATGGCCAACCAATGACTAGCCCAGCTTGAGACCCATCCCATGGGAAAAAGCCAACCCGTGACGCTGTTAATGATACTATGCTGTACTTGCAGATAGGAGCCTAGCATAACTGTCTCCTGGGAGGCTTTATCCAGCAGCTGGTGGAAAGAGATGCAGAGGCCCGCAGCCAAACATCAGGTGGAGCATTAGAGTATTGTGGAAGAGTGGGAGATAGAATTGAGCAAGCTGAAGGGGTCAGAGACACCTCAAGAAGACCTACAGAGTCAACTAACCTGGGCTCATGGGGGCTCACAGAATCTGAACCACCAACCAAAGAGCATACAGAGGCTGGACCTGGGTCCCCCACACATTTGTAGCAGATGTGTAGCTTGACCTTCATGTGGATCTCCTAACAATAGGAGTAGGGAGCTGTCTCTGACTCTGTTGCCTGCCTTTAGATACCCTTCCCTTACCTGGACTGCCCGGTTGAGCCTCCGCAGGAGAGAATGTTCCTAGTCCTGCTGGAACCCAATTTCCTAGGGTGGGGTTGTACCCTAGAGGGGGCTTCCCCCTTCTTAGAGGGAAGGAGGGGGAGGTAATCAGAAAGGGATTTGTAAGGGCAGGAGAGGAGGAAGGGGGCTGTGATCTGGATGTAAAGTGAATTTAATTTTTTTTAAACGCTCAACTTCAAATGTATCTCAAACTAATTATGTTGAGGGAAGGGACTATGACAAGAAGAAGATAGCCTATGACTCCATTTATTTGAAATCATTAGGCATGGACACTAATATAAAGTGGTAGAAATCATGGCTGACAAAATGGCTGAGTAGGTAAAGATGCTTGCTGTCAAGCTTGAAGACCTACCTGAGTTTAATCACTGGGACCTACATATTGGGAAGAAAGAAGTGACTCAGCATAACTAACTTCATATGTATGTTATGGTACACTTATACACACATGTGTACATGTGTGCACATAGACACACAAGTGTAATTTAAAATTAAAAATTAGAGTTGAAGGAATCAAGATTAGAAAGTGCCTATGGGTCTTGGCAGGGAGAGAAAGAGATTCACCAAGAAATTGGAGGAGAATTTAGGGACAGAGAGGTAATGGTCAGTTTGATAATGGCAGTGTTCTCCTGAGTGCAAACTTTTTCAAAACTAATAAAATTGTGTACTTGAAGTATATATCACTTGTTATAGTTTTATTATCATACCTCAATAAAGTGGAAAAATGAGCACATCTTTTTGCACTAAGTCCACATCAGAGCAGTAGATGGCCGCCTCTGCTCTGCAGAGGTACCTCCCACAACAGTGCTGCTGGACAAATTCCCAACTTTAATCACATTAGACCGTGCAATAATAAAATGTTGTTAAAGAAATGTGAAAAATAAAAGCATTAATTAACATAGAAATCATATATAATGGTTAAGAAGAGGGATCTGAAGGTTGGAAAGACCAACTTTGAATGTCAGTTGAAGCTCTCTTTTTGAAAAGATCCTGTGTGAAACTAAACTTTGTCTCAGCTGCCTCACCTATAAATGAAAAAATAATAACCCCCCATAAAACTATTTTGGAAATTCAGACAGAATAACTTTAAAGCATATAGGCTTAGTTTGGTTTCCAATCAATAAAACATTGTCATAATACCCAATGACATTCCCAAATTTCTGCTTTGAAGGGATGAGGCGTTAATGAAATTACCCAAGCAAACCTAAACAGCTAGTTCTCGAGTATTCTAAAAGACAATTCTTATTACATCTAACTAAATCTGTATAACTGTCAGGTGTGTTTCTATAGGATTTTATTATTGCCCGAGCTTTTGTTCCCACCGGAAAGAACATGCTCAGGACAACCGGAATCTTCTGCGGCAAAAGCTTTATTGCTTACTTCTTCAGGAGCAAGAGAGCAAGAGAGCAAGAGAGCAAGAGAGAGAATGGCAAAACTCCGTCCCTTTTAAGGAGAATTATCCTTGAGAAGATTTTTTGCTATCCTAGGTTTTTTGTTATTCCAGACGAATTTGCAAATTGCTCCTTCCAATTCGTTGAAGAATTGAGTTGGAATTTTGATGGGGATTGCATTGAATCTGTAGATTGCTTTTGGCAAGATAGCCATTTTTACAATGGTGATCCTGCCAATCCATGAGCATGGGAGATCTTTCCATCTTCTGAGATCTTCTTTAATTTCTTTCTTCAGAGATTTGAAGTTTTTATCATACAGATCTTTCACTTCCTTAGTTAGGGTCACGCCAAGATATTTTATATTATTTGTGACTATTGAGAAGGGTGTTGTTTCCCTAATTTCTTTCTCAGCCTGTTTATTCTTTGTATAGAGAAAGGCCATTGACTTGTTTGAGTTTATTTTATATCCAGCTACTTCACCGAAGCTGTTTATCAGGTTTAGGAGTTCTCTGGTAGAATTTTTAGGGTCACTTATATATACTATCATATTATCTACAAAACAAAACAAAACAAAACAAAACAAGCCCTAAAGTAGAGAATGTGATTTTAAGATTAAAGTCAAGTACATGCTGGTCAGGGATGGCCAAGGACAGATATAACTAGACACTTCCTGCATATGTCTGAATTTCTGTAGGGAGGCTCGTGTTGATAGGAAGAACCAAGGTGTTTCCTGAGGAGAGGAAACAGCAGTAACCTCCCCAAAGGAGAGACAAAACTGAAGACAGAGACTTTAAACATTACACTGAGGGGCTGGAGCTGGCTCAGTGGTTAAAAGTACCTGCTATTCTTCCAGGGGACTGGAGTTTGGTTCCCAACATCCATGCCTGGCAGCTTACAGCTGTAACACCAGTTCTGAGGAATCCAACACCCTCTTCTGATATCCAAGGGGATCTGCACACATGTAATATACCTACCTACACACACACACACACACACACACACACACACATCAAAGTAAACAAGTGTGGTTGAGTGAACTCTGTGCTACAATCTAGGAACTGACGTAGGCTGTGTTCTGAAGATGGCTGCTTCCCTAGAGCATCCATGAAACCTGTTCCAAGGCCTTCTCAAGGTTTCACTTTCCTATCTTCAGACAATGGTATCAACCACTTCCATGGTGATAAGTGGAGCCCTCACTGTTACAGTGACTTCATTTGCACAAATCATTGATCCTCTCCCTCTAATGAGGCTCAATGGTGACTCAGTGATACAGATTCTAACATCACCCCTTCTACAGATGAGAAATTAAGGAAGAGTTGATATCCATAAACTCACATTTATACAGAAGCAGCAGAGACTCTCTGGCTCAGGTTAATACTCATAGCCGTCCTGCTTTAAAGAACCCTTCTGCTGTCTCACAGGAAGTTATGAGGACTCGGCAGAACAGCTCGTTTTAAATGTGTGGCTGTACCTGCCGAAAGATCAATTGTAGATATTGTTTGTGTAGAAAAAAAGACAAATGTGCAACCCACAGAGAAAGAAAAGAAATGGTAAAAATAAACTTAAATCAAATAGATAATAAGGGAAAGATACATAGTCAAATTAGTGTGGTAGTTTGAATAAGAACTACCCCAATGGACCCATAAGCTTGAATATACTGTGTCCAGTTTATGGAACTGTTTGGGAAGGACTAGGAGGTGTGGCCTTGTTGGAGGAGGTGTATCACTGGGGGCAGGCTTTGAGGTTTCAAAAGTCTCTCACATTCCTAGTGCCCTTCTACCTCATGCTTATCAAGATGTGAGCTCAGAGCTTCTGCTCCAGCACTATGACGTGTGCCTACTTACTGCTATGCTACCCATTATGACGGTCATGACCCTCTGAAACAGTTATCCCCCAATAAACTCTTTCTTCTGCAAAAAAAAAAAAAAAAAGGAGAATTATCCTCCACCTAGGACGTGTCGCTCCCTGATTGGCTGCAGCCCATTGGCCGAGTTGTTGTCACTGGGAAGGCAGAGCACATGGAGTGAAGAACTACCCTGGCACATGCGCAGATTATTTGTTTACTACTTAGAACACAGGATGTCAGCGCCATCTTGTTACAGCGAATGTGAGGGCGGCTCCCCACATTTTATCACAGTTAACTCTAACCAAATTTTCTGTTTCTATCCACATCCTCTTCTTGATCAGTGGTCATATCAAAATCCCTTTAAATACCAGATATGTAAGTTCACTCAAGAAATCTGTTCACCAATTTTTAAATGGGTTAAACTATTTATACCTTTCCTTTGACTGTGTTCGTTATCTGTTCCAGTGTGGGACTACTTCTTAACAGTTGGAACTCAATGTTAAATCCTTTCTTTCCTTAATTAAAAACTCACTTCTTTTAACATAGTCAAAGTTCACATGGGAACACAGACATCATAACGGCTGTCAGAGTCATAGATAGTTCCATATGGGCTTCGTGAGGCTTGAGCTCAAATACAAGTATAGCATATATATCTTTTTCTAAAATTACAGTTGCTTCTGATTTTCTCTATTTTTATCATTCCAAAGAAGACTTGATGTTCACTTCATTAGCTTTAGAGAGATGGAAGGAAGGGCGATGTACTTACTAGCTCAGCAGATGAGGACACTTCCTAACCAAGCTTGACCACCTGAGTTGAATATCCAGGATATACATGTGGAAGGGGAGAACCAAATCTCACAAGTTTTTCTTTGACTTCCACACACATTGTGGCACAAGTGCACCCACACAGACTCATGCATGCTTATCTAAACAAATTAATGAAGGTAATAAAATATTAGGGCTGGAGAGATAGGTCAACAATGGTTGCTTCTCTTACAAAGGACTAGAATTCAGTTCCCAGCATCCATGTCAAGTAGCCATAAGCTCCTGTAACTCCAATCCAGGGCATCTATTCCCTCTTCTGATCTCTGCACACACACACACACACACACACACACACACACACACACACACACACACACACACTCATCACTTTTTAGAAAATTGTTAGAGAAGGTCTAAATAAATTGGTGTCTACTGTATGCAAACTACCATGCCTGGAGCTTCATATCTAGTTTCTGTAAGCCCTCATAATAAACCACATGTGTTTTATGTATCAGAGAACTGAGTTATGAGTATTGGGGAATAGTGAAGCCTGCATTTGAACCTGCACAGGAATTGGAATATACAAGTTACATTTTGTGCACTGAATCATATTACCTCTTGAACTTCGTCTAGAAAAGACAACCTTATAATTTGTCTCTGAATGGAGACTTTTCTGAAAGTGAAGGTAATGGAGGTTTTTAAAAAATACTTATGCCAGGTTAGCTATAAATTAGGACCTTATGTGGTAAACCAAAGGGAACAGTTAACTCAGATCTAACTCATTGGCTATTCAAGCAACATTTTAAAATAGTGAAGCCAGAACCTCAGAGTTGAGAATAAAGTTTGTCATGTTCTGGCAACTATCCAATGTCGAGATAGAATCCTAAATTGAGGGAGTTTCTTAGTACCCTCGGTGTGAGACCACACTGGAGCTTAATTTTTAAAAAAAAAAAGCTTTAATTCCTTTATAACTACTGAATCAGAATCTGCATTTCTACATACATAAATATTTAAGAGGATCTTGTCTGAAAGCCTACAAACTTCTCTTCCCTCTGGGTAAATTGTGGAGATTTTTTTATCAGAGACTATAATCACCCTTGTTCCATAGATCCTGACTTACACAATTGGGATGGACCCAGGAATCTGCATTTTAAAATGGCTCTCTGTGAAATCACTGGGTAGCTAAGCTTTGGGACCCATTTATCAGAGTATCCAATAAGACACCAGAGTTTTCCTTAGAAAATGAATGAAGAATCCAACTGCAGGCAGCTTGAAACACTCAAGAAAGCCACTGTATTTACATCCTAATTCAAGAAATTTATCTGTTTTTAAGCCACACACACACACACACACACACACACACACACACACACACACACACAAACTTAAGATCAAATTTCCATAATAGGAAAATATGTTAGCCAAGGAATTTTGAAAAAAAAAAAAAACTGAAGCCCAGCATAATTTTCCCAAAGAAGGACTTCCAGGTCCTGAATCAAACTCATCTTTGTATAAGTGTACCCAGACACAGACACAGACACAGTCACCAGCTGAGGCCAAGAAGACAGCCAAGCAGCCTTTCCAAGTAGATGGACAGTACTATGGGCAAGATTCTTCAGTCTTTTCTGATTGCATCTGCTCCTCGCCTGTTCCCAGCCACCTCTCTCTAGGCTTAGATAGTTGTGGTGTTCTTAGGTCACTTCCTGCTAAAACATGGACGGTGACAGACACCCTGCTCTGCTCCTCCTCCTCCTCTACCAACTCTTCTTTGGGACCATAAAACTGTCATTAAGCATCTAGCGCAGTGGTTCTCAAGCCTCCTACAACCATGTAATACAGTTCCTCATGTTGTGGTGACCCCTAACCATAAAATCACTTTTGTTGCTACTTCATAACTGTAATTTTGCTACTGTTATGAGACATAATATAAATCTGTGGGGTTTTTTTTTATACTCTTAGGCAACTTCTGTGACACAACCCACAGGTTGAGAACCACTGATCGAATGGATCTCTACTGAAATAATGTTGCAGCACTAAGTTTGGGTGATCCAAACAACACTAAAACCTTTCATCTATGATGAGAAAGATATGGCATCAATTTATAAACAAAAACTCAATGTCATGCGCCCAGAAGTTCACATTCAAACTCTGAAATAGAAGCTGCCAAGAAAAGTAAAATAAGAGAGAAGCCGAGTAAATGATGCTGAAGAGCTGGACTTTTGCTATCATGATTCATGGTTCATATACTAGAAACTTAATCCGCTGTATGACAGTGTTGAGAGAAGGGGATTAGTAAGAGTTGGTCAGATAACAAGAGCTTTGCTCTCATGAAGGGATAATTGTTATCATGGGAGTTGGCTAGTTATCAATAAACAAGAATTGGGTTAATGAAGAAGTAAGTTTGGCCTTTTCTTGTTTCCTTCATCTCTTAGGTATCGTCTACCTTGTGGTGATTAGAGAAATAAGACCTGTCAGATGCAGGCATCTTTGTCTCAAACATCTGGCTGGGTGGTCTTTCTCTCTATCCTGATAGATATCTATAGTAGTCAAAGGGATGCCCCTATAATATCAGCAGTCCTGAGCTCCAGAGACTCACAAGTTGTGGTTCCAAATCCAAACGTTTGTGACTCCAAGTTTTCCAAGCGGCAAGTGTGTTCGAGGCATAGGCTGTCTGCTATGAGTTTAGATCATGAGTTACAGCTCTTGAACTTCGCGCATTGGGGCCCTCGACTCTTTACCCTCGGTAGCCCTGGTAAATTCCTCTAATGAGTCGTGCTCCCAGTCCTCACAGTTCCTTCTCCCTTTCATCCCTTCACTGCCTCTCATCTTCCATCTCTTTAGCTTCCCTTGTCCATGTTCCCACTGGCCTTTACAGTTTTTGCCTCTTGTAGATTCTGCCCTCAGTCACTCTCTGGAATTCTTAAGTTGTCCCCCGGCGTTGCTTCTATCTCTAAGCCTTTGGGCTCTTAGACTCAGTGGCTTTCTGGAGTGCCCAGTTACCTCAGGGTGATCACATGAAGTTAGCGCAGCCGGGAAACCGTAGAGTATTACCTACCCATTGTGCAACTCATAAGTCTGCGTTCCATGTGGTAAGGACCACAAGTAGGCAAAGAAATCATTTGGGGAAATCTTGTATTGGGCCCTAATATTGCTAAAGCAGGTATAGTGCCCAGGAGAGAAATGTCCTTGGATAACCTAGCAAGACTTGAAACAACCTGATTACACAGCATGGGCTCCAGCTCTGCCCCCATAGGAATCTTATGAGAAAAAAAAAATCACAAACCTCACATAAGGACCTGTCCCAAGCCTAACATAAACACAGTCTGCTTTTTAGCCATTCATCACAACCTTTTTGGCTGAATCACTGGAGAGGCACTCCTCAGCCCCCAAAGCATTCATCGAGACTGTTGTTACCAATCCAGTGTGCGTGTGTGTGTGTGTGTGTGTGTGTGTGAGAGAGAGAGAGAGAGAGAGAGAGAGAGAGAGAGAGAGAGAGAGAGAGAGGGAGGGAGGGAGGGAGGGAGGGAGGGAGGGAGGGAGGGAGGGAGGGAGGAAAAGGAAGAGGAGGAGGAGGAGGAGGGGGAGGAGGAGGAGGAGGGGGAGGAGGAGGGGGAGGGGGAGGGGGAAGGGGAAGGGGAAGGGGAAGGAAGGAGAAGGGGAAGGGGAAGGGGAAGGGGAAGGGAAGGGGAAGGGGAAGGGGAAGGGGAAGGGGAAGGGGAAGGGGAAGGAGAAGGAGAAGGAGAAGGAGAAGGAGAAGGAGAAGGAGAAGGAGAAGGAGAAGGAGAAGGAGAAGGAGAAGGAGAAGGAGAAGGAGAAGGAGAAGGAGAAGGAGAAGGAGAAGGAGAAGGAAAGGAGAAGGAGAGAAGGAGAAAGAGAGAGAGTAGAGTTCTTCTCCAGGCTTTAGTACCTAGAGTAAGGGCTCCAAAGCAGAAGTGTGCAGCCTGGATGTCACTCTCATAGTGGTCCTTGCAGCTAGAATGGAGTTTCCTAAGAATGACTGTGAAATATTCAAAATAGCCAGACCATGGCAGAACCTATTGCCAAAAAAGGGACAATTTTGTTGATAGCTCCTTGCTCAAGGTAGCCAGAAACAAAAGGGGAGCTGATAGCTGTCAATTCCAATGTAATTGGTCTGGCTCCCAACAGCTTAGTTTACTTTATTTAAACTAAAGTAGGCATTGAACAATGCCTACTATTAATATTAGCTGTGTTTTCCTAACCTCTAGTCAAATAGTCTTAGGGAAAGGCCAGGCCCCTTCACCTATATGACCTTGGCATTGAATTTCCTGACCTTCTAGAATAATAAGAAATAAACCTCCATTCGATACTACTTGATTTCAAGTGCTCTATTATAGTAATACAAACTGGATGAAGACATTTTTAAAACCAGCCATAGCAATATACCCATAGCTCTGCTGACCAAAGTTGATCCCTTTAAATAAATATACTCCTGGGTGTAGTTTCCATTCTTTATATTTCTACTCTTTCACAAAATATCACCATTTCCAAAGCCTACTCTTTGAATATTTCAAAATGAAATCCAAGGATGATGCCATCCTAGTAACCAGAGTCTAGATTCAACCATCTTTGACATCTTGCTGTACTTGACCTGTTATCTATGTTTATGAACCGTTTCCAAGGCTGGGGATGCCATGACACTTGACCACAATAGAGAATATCACGGTGTCCCGGGCTCTTCCTCCTTCTCTTGTGTTTCCCAGTTCTGCCACATCTTCCTATCATGTAATGCTGTTTCACTTCAAGCCCCAAGCTATAAGGACCAATCAGTCATGAACAGAAACTGTCAAAATTATGAAGCAAATAAAAATCTTCTCTCTGTAAAGTAATTATCATAGGTATTTATTATAGTGATGGAAAACTAACAGTTTCTAAGGAAAGTTTTATATGGTTTTTGTGAGTATATATTTTCTTTTATTTATTTTTTTATTTTATTTTGTGAGTATATATTTTCATCACTATTGGTTAAATATTTAAAAAAGGAATTACTGTTTCCTAAGGTAGACATACAAGAAACCTCAGATATTTTACAAGGTTAATTGACCCTTTACTGTCCCACCAAGGATCCCCAAGTGTTATGTTTTCTCATATTTTTATTCCTGCTACTGTTTTTAAACCACTTCCTTCCACTAACTTGAGACTTATTCCACTCTTCATTTAGTGTCTTCTTAAACATGTGTCCTTATTTATTGTATTTTGACTTTTTAAACATAAGGTAAGCACTTAAAAGCTCTAAGTTTTCCTTAGGAGCATCACTTTTAAATCTTCTCTACAAATTCTGACAGCGTGTACTCTTTTCTTTTAGCTTAAGATATTATGTGGTTTGCTTTGGGACTTACTCATTATAGAAATTATGTAGAAATATTAAATTTCTAAACTGTTGGGGGTTTCCCAAATACTTTATAATTGTTGATGTACAAATAGATGCCACTGTGGCAGACTATGATTTGCCTAATATCAATCTTTATCCATTTCTGACATATGAGAAATAACAGACATGACTTATTTTGTTAGGCATGCCATGTACACTTGAAGAGGATGTTTATTCTTCAGTGCAAGGATATAATGTCCTATAACTTTCAATCATATCAGGTGGTCTTATTGAGACCCTGTACTTTTACTTATTATTTTCCCATGGTTTTTCTATGAGTTGATGAGAGAATGGTTTAAAATCTAACACTACAACTTTCATTTTCAAACCAACAGTGTCTCAGGCCAATCATGACTTCATATATTAAAATTTCAAGATGCATTTTACAACATTTTGTTTTCCAGAATGGTTATAAATCTGTCATTCTTGCATAGATGTTCAACTTGAATCTTATCAGGCCTTCCTGCCAGAGTTTCTAGGCTGATGAATTAGTTATTTTGTATTTTATTTTGTATTCTTATATTGTTGGTTGTCAACAGCTTAAGGGAGGAAGCATTTCCTTTTAGCTCATGGTTTTAGTACACCAGAGTAAGGAAGGTCCTAGTGTCATGGGTCAGGGTGTGATGGTGGGAGTGTGGACAGAGGCCGTTGCTATCACTGTAAGCAAAGAAGCAGAAAAAGCAGGAGAGGAACCAGAGACTCAACACACCCTTCAAACACCCACCTCTTGCAATCGACTTTGGCTAAGCCAGTTCAATCCCACCTTCTGAAGTAAGGTTTCATAGGTTCTTCCAAATAGTGTCATCGGTTGGGGAACACGCCTTCAAAACACGAACCTATGGAAGATTATTCAGATTCCAGCCATAACACATGATGAGGAACCAGCTAAACAAGATCATAAGAGAATAACCAGGCTCACAGAAATAAATAACACTCTGCAAGAGAACCACCCTATTATCATGAAAACCTTGGTCAAAGAAGCTTCCTCTTACAATAGGGAGTTTTAAGCAGTGACTCGACTGGTCAAAGTGCTGAAAGTAAGTGACTGTGGACGCTAGTTATAGGTGGGATGTCTATACCAACCTCCTCCACCCCAAGGTTCAAGGATGATTGTGGATGAGGATGGAAAGAATGTAAAAGCTACAGAATAGGAAGGAGTACTGTGAAAATCTCTCTTATGGATATGATGTGTCATTTACAGAAAAACTCACATAAAATATATGGTTACCTGCTCAATGCCTGCAACAATATCAAGCTAGTTAAAATTCCAGGAGAGATGAAAGAGACAGGAGCACCCACCTGAGGCCCAAGCCCAGCGGAGGAAATATTGACAGCTCCTGACTGCTAGTGGAGGAAGAGACATTTCTCTTTAGGGTGTGGTTATTGGTTGGTTGCTTATGCCCCAATAGTTAGCTCTCATCTGTGTGTCATGGGTGGTGCTAACTGAACTCAGTTGGCTGTGTTTTCTAAAGAAAGAGAAAAAAAATGAAAGAAGAAAAAAAAGAAAAGAAAGCATGGAAGAAGAAAAAGAGGAGGAGGGAAGAAGAAAGGAAAGACAGACAGAAAAGAGAGAGAGAAAGGAAGAGAGAAAGAAAGAAAGAAAGAAAGAAAGAAAGAAAGAAAGAAAGAAAGAAAGAAAGAAAGAAAGAAAGAAAGAAAGAAAGGAGGGAGGGAGGGAGGGAGGGAGGGAGGGAGGGAGGGAAGGAAGAAAGAAAGAAAGAAAGAAAGAAAGAAAGAAAGAAAGAAAGAAAGAAAGAAAGAAAGAAAGAAAGAAAGGAAGGAAGGAAGAAAGGGAGGGAGGGAGGGAGGAAGGGAGAAAGAGAGAAAGAGAGAAAGAAAGAAAGAAAGAAAGAAAGAAAGAAAGAAAGAAAGAAAGAAAGAAAGAAAGAAAGGAAGGAAGAAAGAAGGGAGGGAGGGAGGAAGGAAGGAAAGAAAGAAAGAAAGAAAGAAAGAAAGAAAGAAAGAAAGAAAGAAAGAAAGAAAGAAAGAAAGAAAGAAAGAAAGGGAGGAAGGGAGAAAGAGAGAGAGAGAAAGAAAGAAAGAGAGAGAGAGAGAAAGAAAGAAAGAAAGAGAGAGAGAGGAAGGGAGAAAGAGAGAAAGAGAAAGAGAGGAAGAGAGAAAGAAAGAAAGAAAGAAAGAAAGAAAGAAAGAGAGAAAGAGAGAGAGAAAGGAAGGGAGAAAGAGAGAAAGAAAGAAAAAGAAGGGGAAGGATGGGAAAGAAGAGAGAGAGAAAGAGAGGAGGGATATGAAGTTGGGAAAGAGAAATGTTGGGATGACCTAAGAGGACTTTAGAGGGTAAGAATAGAATATGATGAAGATACATTATAGACACGTGTGAAATTTTCTAATAATAAGCAGAAATTTCAATGATGTACAAAGACGATTAGGAGTACTGTGCCCTTTCAAGACTCTCCCGGGAACATATCAGTACAAATGCAATGCCTTCTTTTTTTTTTAAATATCAGACCATTTTTGTGTATACAACTAAATCCTAAGAGATACAGAGGTGCCAATGGTCCACTTCCATTTGTCAAGACCTCACCATTATAGATGAAATGCAACTGGATTATGTAGCCCTGGGCATACCGAGTAGAAACGGCTCACTAAGGGCAAGAAGATTAACCAAGTTCCAAAAAGATTCCTGCCCTGTCCTTTCCCCACTAAAGTTGCTCAGTACAGATCTACAACATCACAGTGTGCTAGACGTCTGTGTGGCAGTTATGAAGGTAACGAGGAAGACTTCTCATTGTGCTCATTCATGCCAAAATTCTGTCTTCACCAGCCACGATGAAAGTAAACAAAGGTATAGATAGGAGCTGCTCCTACTTTGGGTCTGTCCGTCTGCGCAGCACTGAGCTCTCTGCATCCCCACGTCAGGAATAAAGGATTGGATCCCTATCTGCTGGGAAAATGATAGCTCTCTGCTAATTGATCTGACTAAAAAACACCATCTCGAACAAATCTCAGTCCTTGTAGGGAGACATTTACTCAATGACTAGGCAACCTGGATAAAACTTTTGCCCATCACTCCAATTGCATGAAACTCTGAAGGACCTCAGAATTTCCTACAGGATGGCTGAGCTTTGTGTCATGGACTCCTTGATCTATTTCCTCCATATGGTTGACCTCAAGAACTTTCCATAGTGCCTTTCCAGTGAGCTTCTCTCTGTGTTAGAGCCTGCTTCCTAGGGACTCTGGCTTGTTCCAAAGCTACATAGCAGATGATATTTGCCATTTCAAGATGCTTACTTGTATATATTGATGAAAATCAAATTTATTTATAACTATAAAAGGGGAAACCAAGGCACAAATCCTGTTTACTTGATTTATAATAACCCACAGTGCCAACATTGCACAAAGGCAGTGTGCCAAGGCATGTAAACATGCTGCCAAGTTTTCATCTACGTACAAAATTTATTTTTGCTACAACAGAGTAAAACACACCACTCTGGCCATATGTACCAGATGGAGTGCTGAAATTCATGGGTTTGTGGGGTCCTGTACAACACAAAAAAATGACAAATTTAAAACAAGTGGTAAAAAGTACAGTATTCAATAAGAGATAGTATGCTTAGTGGAATCCAGGTCTCCTCTCTCCATTAACGTAGGACAGTAAATGGGCGGGAACATAAACCTCCTTCCCAGATGGTGACACTGCCAACAACTGCATATAGCTTAAGGGACACTGTGGCTCATGGGTTTATAATAGAAACAGGGACATTCAGTGTATTTGGTGATGTGCAGTCAAAATCTCTATTTTGCAGAAATCATTACTGAGTACAAAGAAGTCGAGAGGCTCTGAGCTGGATGTTAAAACTCAGGAAATTGGGGGCCCCTGTGAATTCTATCTGTGCTGAATTGCATGAAAGAATCAGTGAACCTTTTAATGTCTGAAACTGAGGTCTGGAGAGAAAGATCCATGGCTAAGAGCACTCGCTGCTGTTGCTAAGGACCCAGGTTTGGTTCCCAGCATTCATAATGTTGGCTCACAACCATCTTGGAACTTGAGTCTCAGAAGATCTGATGCCATCTTCTGGTCTACACAGGTACTGCATGCATGTGTCCTACAGATAAACAGATATGCAGGCATAAATAAAAATAAATGCAATATTTAAATAATTTTTTAAAATCCCAAATCTAGAAGCCTTATGCTGTTTTCTAATAAAATTAAGGATATATACATATATCATATGCCAAACACATTATTGATAATCAAACCAAAGAGAATGCTTACTTAAAGTAAGCAATTTCATGTCCTTGGGGTAAGTTCAACCCCACAGAGTGAATAAAAGCATGGTATTTTTCATCAACAGTGTCTACATGGCCTTTCTGATTTCTCTCTTCAGGGCTGTAGCACATTCTCCAGAATGTTCCTCCAGCAGAGCCGGTCAGCTGTGCAGCACAAAGCTTTCTTTGTGTTCTGAGAACAAGTTATTGATCAGCTCAAATTAATCATTGGGTCAGACAGGTTTCCAAACCTCCACAGCTGGGGCTCCACAGTCAGATGTGAACTGCTGACTTTTATAACCGCTGGGCCAATCGGCAACAGAAAATCTGCTCTCCGGCATCAAGATAGATTGTGGTAATAACCCTCAATCTATCACATAACCAACCACACAACCATTTATTCCACTCTAGACTGTGAAAAGCCACAAAGCCAGCTCACAGAGCCTTCTTTTAAAAGGAATATTTAAAACAAAAGGAACAATTTTAACTATGAATCCAGAAGTGAGGTATATTGTGAGCCTCTGGGGTTTCTTATCAGCAATGCCTCGGGGTTATTCTCCTAAAAGGTTTGTGATTTTCATTAATGTAGCTGGCAACTCTGGCTTCCCCTAGAGGGGAATGTAACTCGGCAGCCAGGAAGAACTTGAAATTCTCTGGGTTCTGTCACTGGCTATTATAGTCACTGCCTCTTCTAAATTTCGGATAGTGAATCATAATAAAAGAGTGACCTGGTTGTGAGGCTTCCTCAAGTTCAGCCAGGGGTGCCATCAGCAACACATCAGATTATAAAGATTAACTAAGGTCGTGTTTCAGAGCTCTGTCCACGTCCAGCATCGCAAAAGCCTGAGCAAGGTCTTGCCGGGAGAATAGAACACAGATGTCTGCCTGCACTGCCGACCTTCCTCTCCTAACGCTCACAGTACAGTTTACGGATTCGTCACGTGTGCAGATGTCCGTGTGTGGCTCCAATGGATTCATTTCAATATATCCAATATGTTGCTGAATCTCTGAGAGAATTTATAGTTTTGTCCAATGAGCTGACAGCACTAATGTGGTTCAAAGTCTGTGTTTCACATGCACAATTTTAACCATTGCAGCCTTGCCTGGGACATTGCAGGACAGCCCTTGGACAAAGCTATCTAATGGAAAAAAATGACAAGACATCCCTTTAAACCCTTAATCCAGCCCCTTGCCCTTCCTGTCCGACAAGTCCTGGAAATTCTGCGAACCCGGTTTAGTCCAGATTCGCCATTTTCAAACTCTATGTGCTGTGGTTGCTTCATATGGTTCTCCTCAGCTTTCCCCAGGTTCTCATAGCAATGCTCTTCCAGACTTCTTTTATGCCATTTTCCAAAAAAAAACCTGAGGGTGAGCACACTCAGACTACAAGCTAAAACAGAAAAGAAACATTTTAATGGAAAATACAAAGAACTTCTCATTCATGATATTACCTAAATGAAAGAACACCCCAGTCTACAGCCTTCTCTTCACATCCATAAGCTCAGAATTCAGTCAGTATTTCGGAAGTAAACTCATGTTAACTAATTATTCAAGAGTCACCAAGAGCCCAAACTGCTAGCATATTAATTTTCAGTGAAGCAAATCTGCTAGACAAGCCTTAATCCTCCGTTGGACTGAGTTGAGTATCCCTCCCCTCCCCCAAGAAGTTATGTGAATCATCTTTTTCAAAAAAGATTCTTTGTGGCTCAAGGAAAGTCTGTTGCTTGGCTATCTGAGGCCTGGAGTAGACAATGTTCTGGCTGTAACAACCAGGCTCACCCATCTCTCTGCAGGTGTGTGTCGAAGATGCAGCAAGCCACGTATCCACAAAACAACACTTTGCAGACATCTGTGGTCTACATTATAGACTGATGGTCATTGTTTTCTTTGTTCCTTAGTCTTCCTTTGGTTCAGGTGATTGTACTCAGGACCTTGCACATGCTAAATTCTTGGGCATACACTCTGCCTCCTGAGCTACACTGACAGCAACATATCCAGGTCCACTTCGCCAGCCCTTTATGTTCACATAAAGCAGTGAGTTTCCCATGTTCTACTCATGAGATTGTGCCTCCTTTGGAATTCTGGGAGTTCCTTGACTCTCCCATAATCCACTAATGGGCCCAACTGGTTCTTTTCTTTTTTTCTTTTTTCTTTTTTCTTTTTTTTTTTGTTGTTGTTTTTTGTTTGTTTGTTTGGTTGGTTGGTTTTTTTTTTTGGTTTTTTGTTTTGTTTTGTTTTTTTTGGTTTTTTTCTTTTCTTTTTTTTGAGACAGGGTTTCTCTGTATAGCCCTGGCTGTCCTGGAACTCACTCTGTAGACCAGGCTGGTCTCGAATTCAGATATCCGCCTGCCTCTGCCTCCCCAGTGCTGGGATTAAAGGCACCAACTGGTTCTTGTTTCACACTCCCACTAAATAAACAGAATCCATTTATGTTGACACAGAGTATAGCCTTATCTCTCATTTCTTTGATATTTCTTGTCATCTCTCCAAACATGGCTCCTAACTGTTCCATCTCTATGGCTTCCCACATGTTCCAGTCTCCAAGGCTATTGCTTCATTTGTTTTTCTCCATTCTTATTGTAGCAGTAGGACCTTGAGCTGAAAGCCATGGAAACTGGCTCTGGTTAACTTCAGAAGGAAAGGGATTTGTTACCAGTAAATATGAGGTAGCTGCTTATATAGAAAAGGCAGACAGTTGGAAGGACAGAAAATCCTTTTAGCTGGAATAGCTGAAGGTTCCTTCAAGAAGACACCTGGGGTGGGGACTAGAGAGATGGCTCAGGAGTTAAGATCACATGCAGAGGACCTGGGCTCAGTTCCCAAGCACCCAGATGGCACCTTACAACCATCTAGATGTAACTCTGGTTTCAGGAGATCTGGTGCCCTCTTCTGGCCTTCACACACACTGCACACAAGTGGTACACACACACACACACACACACACACACACACACACTCATAGGTAAATACTCACACACATAAAATAAAAGTAAAGATATAATTTTTAAAAATAGAGCACAAGAATTGATTAACTCTTAGAATTTATGTTTTCACTTGAGCTTTGGAACTCCTTCATTTAATTTTTCAGCCAAAGGACAGCAGGATGCCTCTGTTAGCAGAGGTGTCTGTCAGCCAATGAGAGAGGGTTTCTCAAAAGTCAAGGTCTTAGAACCATAGGTGCAAGAGAAGTGGGGCCTTAGTATTGAAAGTACATAAACTGTAGAACCAAAGAATAGAGCTGAACCTGAAGACTCCACAAATGACCAAGTGGCCATCACCCATTTTCTTCTTTCTCTCCTCCCTAGCCACGCCTTCACAGGACTGAAAACCACTCCTTACTGTCTCAGATCAAGCTTCAGTCCTCTGATCTCTCTTGTGGTCGTTTAAATGGTAGTGATCCCCATAGTCTCATGGATCTGAATGTTTACTCCCTAGTTGGTGGAACTGTTTTGGAAGGATTAGGGGTGTGGCCTCGTTGGAGGAGGTGTGTCACTGAGGAGTCAGCTTAGAGGCTTTCCAAGCCGACATCATTCTCAGTTAGGTTTCTCTGCCTCTTGCTCATTGCCTCATGCTAGTTTCAGCTACTCCTTCAGTGCCATGCCTACCTACAGCCACATTGGCCATGCAGTCACCCTCTGAACCATAAGCCCTTAATTAAACGCTTTCTTTTATAAAAGTTGTCTTGGTTGTATTATTTTATCATGAAAAGTAGCTAATTTCTCACCTTACATGGATAGCTTTATAACATTCTTGAGCAGCAGTTCCTAATGTGTGGGCTGCAACCCCTGGGGGGGGGGTGTCCCATATCAGATAGCCTGGATAGCAAATATTTACATTGTGGTTCATAATAGGAGCAAAATGACAGTTATGGAGTAGCAACAGAAATAATTTTATGGCCAAGCACTGGTGGCACACGCCTTTAATCCCAGCACTTGGAAGGCAGAGGCAGGTGGATTTCTGAGTTTGAGGGTAGCCTGGTCTACCGAGTGAGTTCCAGGACAGCCAGGGCTACACAGAGAAACCCTGTCTCAAAAAGCCAAAAAATATATTATTAATAATAATAATTTTATGGTTGGAGGGGGTCACAGCAACATGAAGAACTGTATTAAAGGATCATGGCATTAGAAGAGTTGAGAACCACTGCTTTGAACCTTGCCTCTCAGGACTTTGCATACAGATGCCTATGAAATTCTAATTGTGGGCTGGGACTACAGCTTGGTGGTACACTGCTTGCCTAGAATATATAGTGTTCCAGGTTTGAACTCCAATTAAAAATAAAAAACGATTGGGTTTTTCTACTACAATCTCACCTACCCCACCCCACCCCACCCCACCCCACCCCACCCCACCCCTGCTAAAATTTAAACTACTCTTATTATCTCTCCCCAGCTTGCTCAGCATAGATCCTTGATATATTTTTATTAACTAAATAGGAGACAAAGAAAAATTAGTATTAAGGTTTATGATCATAGTACATTTAGAGATTTTCATAGTCAGTGGGAGCCTTTGTTAGCTTATCAGCTTTATCCTACTGTCCTACAAGAAACATTTATAAAAGGTTTTTTTGAAAGTTTCTAACAAACTGCCTCATATTCTCAGCCTAACAAGCAAATATGTCCTATCTTTTCCTCGTAAACTTAAAGATAATAAAGTCATGAAAGCTAATTTAGGTTACATGGGACGTCCTTCAAATGGAAAACAGACATTGCTGGGTTCAGAAAGCAGAGATTTGGTGACAGACTGAAGCTTTCAAGAAGACATTCCAGTCATGTAGCTGGAGAATACAGGGACTCTGCATTCCAGGAGTCCTCTAAACACATAAGTTTTCACAGATAATCGATTTGTTAAGCATGTTTGGAATATTCTTCATCTTAAATAGCTATGAACAATTGGAATAATTATAAATTACTGCACATTAGCAGAGGAGCAGATAGGATACAGTCAAATTAATCCATTAATCTCATTTAGAACTCTAGCCTTTAAGGTTGAGACTCAGCAAAAATTCATTGCTCTATCCATAAAACAAACTTTTAAAACTTAATAAGGTAACTTTCTGAAGAAATTTTTTTTTGGTCTGTCTGTCCCTTTGTTTTGAGACAATGTGTCTCTACAAACTCCTGGCTGTCCTGGAACTCACTATGTAGACAAGGCTGGCCTGCAACTCAAAGAGATCTGCCTGCCTCTTTTTCCCAAGTGCTGGGATTAAAGGCCTACACCACCATGCTTAACTAAGTGGTTAGTTAGTTAGTTAGTTAGTTAGTTAGTTAGTTAGTTAGTTTTGATGAAACAAATGAAACTATCAAAAAGAAAGCACAGGCAGATCATATAGTCAGAAGGGTTTCCTTTTAATTCTTTAAAATTTTATACATTTATACAATATATTTTCATTATATCCACTCCCCACTTTCAGCTTCCCCCACCCCAGGACTTCCCAACATATCTCCCTCCCAGCTTTTAATATTGTATTCTTTTAATTAATGGAAAAAGGCCTTTTTTTCCTTTTTAATGTCTTCCACACCCTGCAGCTCACAGACTCTTGTAGCTCTCAATTTTCTGCTATATTTTGCCCAGCTTGCCCCTGCCAGGTAATATGATGGCAAGATAATAAAGTCTAGGCATTATTTTGCTTACTCTGTTTTTCGTTTTTGTTTTTGATGGTTGGCTAATTATATTTGGAGGAGTACACATGAAGACTTGTTTTAGCTGTCCCTTTCAATAATAAAATAGTCAATATGCATTCTAACAGCCAATGAAAAACAAAGACAAGCCAGACACTGTTGAAGCAAGGAACTGAACACACATGCAGACATGGATGCTGGGGTATTTGAATACATCCATGATAAGGCAGCGGTCACATGGGGATAGCCAAAAACCCAAGGCAATAAATGAGGCTGTCTTTCACTGTGCACATATATAGATTGTGTTCTAACCCCAGGGATGTCTAGGTCAGTGAAAAATAAGTACCATCGCTTTGGGTGAGGGTGGGAGAGAATCTAAGAGACTTTCAGATCAAGAGGCCAGAAGATAACAATGTATGGAAGAAAGAACAAATGATGTGGAGAGTGAGGACTCCATACATAAGGTCTAACGAGCACTAGCCAGGAAGTAATGGAAATCTCTGCAGAAAAATCAATGGTAAGAGTGTCCCTCCACTTTATTTTAAAAACAAAAACAAAAAAACAAGAATTTAAAAGGCTATAGAAGTAGTCACGGACTTGGGGGCACAGTGAACGAAGGAGGAGCGTACGTTTTGACATCTGTGCTGTGCAGCTTGCAGCCTGGAGAAGAGGGGTGTGGTCTCGTGAAATAAATATTTACCAGTAAATTATTTGTGCTTATTTTCAAGGGCAATTACATATTTTATGCATGCTTCCAAGGGATTCAGATTATCCCCGTTTGATATTTGCTGGTGATGAGCTGTATCTAAAGATGTCCCCCAAGGGGGTTCTAAACTCACAAATGTCAAGTGCTCAGCCATCTAAAAGCAACAGCTCACCCTGCATAGGATGCACAGCACAGTGGGGCTGGGTCCTCCCTCCAGAGCTTGCAGAACAATAAACCATGATGGCCTAATGCAAACCAGAAATTCACAAGCCTGGGCTTTGTGCATTTACACACACTCCATTCCCAGCTGGAAAGCCAGCGTTTCAAAAGGCTGAGTGGATAATTCCAGTTGGAGAAGAATCAGCACTGAAGAGAAAAGTAGGTAGGGGGTGGGGGGTGGGGGGTGTGAGTGGAGCATCATCGGTGAGGCTGCAAAGTCAATTAAAACAATTAGAGGAGGCACCGTGGTAGAAAGCAGTTGATATTCAAGTCCCTCTCTTGCCCAGTTGTGAAGCTCAGATTCCTCTCATGAAATTCGGGATTTAAAAGAAGAATAAATCAGCAAAACGCAGTCGGAGCTAAAACTCGAATGTAGCTGTCCAGGGTTCACTCCCGTTGAGGCTGAAATATCTGAGATGACGGGAATATTTCTTTTTCCATGGTCTCATCAACTTAGGCAGATCGCTTGCTTTCTCAAGACAAAAAAAAAAAAAAAAAAAATCAAAATTTATTTCCCCAAAATACGACAGATACTTTTTCGGTCATTGGTATGTGGGTAAAACTATAATTTAGGTATTTTGAGTGTGTCTCCATGCAGAATATATGCATATTTAATTCCAGTGGCAACCGCCTGTTCAGCACATGGCAAGCATATGTTTCCCATATATTCCTAAGCTTCCCAACTACCCGCGAGGGTGGTACTCTTATTATCAATGTCTCCGTTTTTAAAAAATAAGACCTTGAAACAACTGTGAGAAGAACAGGCATTTGACAAAGTGTCACCAGTAGACTGTGTGGATCCTTTGCTCTGTTCAGGTGAAGATCACAAATAGGAAAATCCAGACTCCTAGATATTGCCAGCACTGACCTCCTGAGTGCCACAGGCTTAGCGAATGGGCTTTTAAACCTCAGAAACTTATAAATATAGGCCTGAGAACTAGAGACTTCTGGGTCCAAGCCTGCAAAACTAGAGGCATATTGCTTTATATATTTAGGGCACACCAGACTCTGAGCCTTCAGCCCCCGTAGCTAGTATTGGATGGAGCTCCTGGGTGTCAGGTGTTGGGATTCTTGGCTCTTAACAGAAGCTAGGGTTTCAGTTCCTGGGTGTTGTAAATCGGGACCCTCAGCTCTTAATTCTTGTTAGCTCTCTGGATCTCTTCCAGTGGCTACAGATCTCTGGCTCTGTTCTTCATGGCCTTCCGTAGTCATCGTCCTCTACCCCATCTCTGTACATCCACCATCCATTCTCTCCACAGTCTCTGTTTCCAGCCAACTTCGGACATTTTTCAACAACCTCCTGTCTCCCAACTTAGTCAAGCAAAGAATTATAGTCCCAGGACTCTCGGGAGTTTACAAGCCTTAAGATCACCTTCTAGACAAAGCCTCAGACAACGCAGCCTGAAGCACGGGCCTCTACGTGCTCTTAGCGTCACTGGTTCAACCCACTCAACCTGTGGCCAAAACCACAGGGATAAAAACCATTCTGGAGACATTTTTATTTTGCTTGATGTTTCAACACTAGAAGGAATACACAGAAGCCTTCCAGACTAACCCAACAGGTCTGAGAAATGGCATTTATGTAGCCAGAAAAGGGTTATGGTGTCCCTGTGCTCAGACTACAGTTCTACCAGTCAGTCTTAAGGGTACACAGTTCCCACCCCCATGCACCGCAGGTTCCGCATTATGCACCAATGGCAAGTCTCCTGCTGTCACTCAGGAAGTGCTCTCCGTCTCATCCTGAGGAAGAATAGCAACAAGGTGAACAGAGCCATCTAGAATTTAGTGAGTCTTGTCTTGGCCTGAGTAGAGTTTCTTAAACATGACCCAGGTTGCTAGGAGAGAAAAAAAAAAAAAAAAAAAAAAAAAAAAAAAACAGAGCAAAACTTCTGAAGCAGGAGCTGTGGCTTCAGCAGCCGCTCAGGTTGCAGGAGTCCCTGATGCTAGGGTGCATGCCCTCAGAGTGGTTTAGGGAACACTTTGCCAGAGATGGGGCTGCTTAGTTCATAGCTCCCCACTCGGGGAAGCCAGGCTTATAGGAAATGTCTGTCAAGTTTCACTCAAGGGACTAAATGGCTCACTTTCTACTTGTAAAACTTTTGTTCATTCATGGAAACAGTAATGTTAAAGGATGTTTATGGTAAAGGCCTAGGAAAGTAATATTCATAACAGCATTCGACATTACTTGGTCCCTAACCATATGCCATTAGGGAGGCCTATATCTTTCTGGTCTGTTTCTGTCTCAACAAGTCATAGTGAGGGTTTGAACCTAGACGGTCTAACTATAGCACTCACCACTCTGCCAGTACTTTGAAAGAGCATTGCAAGGTAGCTTCTACATAATTGCTTTACGTTCAAGCACAGAAAGGTTATACCAGCAAGCATGGAGAGTGTCAAAAACAAAACAAAGCAAAACCTTAGAATTCAGCAGCTCTAATACCTAACTAAATAGACAGAAATGTCAGAAAGATGTCAGTGTGATCAGGTTAGATCATTCGTGTGCTAGATCTGGCCCTATATAGACCTTATCAGGACATAAGATTGGATCTTGGTCACAGCAGTGGTTGCCTTGTTTTCCCTCCAGCATCCCTGTTCCACTCCAAAGCATTTGTCTCAAAGGTGTTTTAGCAGAAGGGAAGCCTCATGGTCAGGTACTTCTAATAACCAAATGCTTATCAATGTCAATGCTAAGAAGAATAATTATATGCTCATTAGTTAAGCTCCTATTTATATTTATCAATTATTCAAATGAGCCCTACATTTTAAATGCATCAATATGCATGAATTCTAATTTGCTGGTAGGTTGTTATACTTAGATAGCATCTTGAAATATCAGCTTATATGATCTCCTATTTTTTTCTATAATGTTTGATTATTTTTACATAAAGACAATATTTATCAGACTGGTATGAACATTTCTGGACTTACTAACTGTTCTTCTGATGTTTGATATTACTTTCTGCACCAATACAGAGTTTTAAAATGTAAGTAATGATAAACATTTTAAAGGAGAGGGGATCTATGTGAATTTAATGTTTCAGTACTGTAGGACTTTCGTAGACAGGCACTATGGCCAACCAACAGAGATTGGAGGAAATCTTTATTTCCTACAAAATGTCAACCTGACAAAGACAATCCGACTGAGAATAAGAAAAGCTTATTTTTTTAGGAAATAAGTTATTATTGTTCTCCATGTGAAACATGAAACACATTTCTAGGTTTAGAACTCTATGAAAATGTAGATGAATATGAAGCTTACCAATCAATCAAATGCTAAAAAAACCCATTGTTTTAGACGTGTGGAGCTGGGCGGATCACCTCAGGCCTCTTGTGAAGATAATACCCATTGAGATCCAATTGATCTTGATCCAGAGAAGGTGTTACTACCCATCGGGTACCAAACAGAATCATCTCTCTTAGAAGGCAGGACCTTTCCCCTGAGTGTATGTAACACTTTGAACAAGAACTGTGACTCATACCTAGATTTTGCATCTCTAAGTGAACTCGCTTTAAAATAATTATCTCTTGCCTACTTTAAGCAACCCTAACACATAAAAACAGTTATTTACAAGGAGATTTTACTTTAGGAATGATAGCTTGCAGTGCAAGACAAGAAATACCGCTAACTTATATTTATAAAATTCTACCTAGGTTATGAGAAACTTGCTGAACTGACAGGATATCCTTGAACAGTCTAAAACATAATCATAGCTGTTTTTAACATGAAGCTGATCTCAGAAGAAAATTACAGAAATGAACAGCTACTCAAAACCAAAAAAAAAAAAAAAAAAATAGAAACCCTGCAGGGATGTTGAGCCCTCGGTGGTTCCTGAGGTACCCTGACTGGAGTTCAAATTTCAACACCTAGAAGTACAGGAAATTTTTTATTCCATGAGAGACTAGAAGTTGCAATTGCATCTGCCACAAAAAGAGTCCAGAAGCACAGGCTCTGACCAGCCCAGGGTATAAGTAGAATACCTCGTTCTCTATGACTCTCAGATGAGAAACAGACTCGAACAATAAGAAAGAAAAAAGTCCCAACCTGTGGCTCGGTGAAGATAGGGATTAAATTCATACAACCCTGGTGATGAAGAAATAATAAGTTGTTGGTTTAAATTTTTGCTAAACCATCAAAACCCTGTGGTTCCTAGTAGAAACAATTACAAGATCCTTGTAGAGAAATGCCCACAAAACTAAGGTATCAGGGAAATTTGTACAAGGTGGGGGGGGGGTTGGAGTCGTTACACTCAAGTTGAGCTTACACTCACACACACATAGATACAACTAACGTTTGGAAATCATTCACAGTGTGAGAAAAATTAATATGAAAAAGAATCAATCAGCAGCCACAGCTCAACAACAGAAAAGTGGGAGAGGCAAAATGATAGCATTAACACAACGTGGAACACAGCATTAGAAATAACCTAAAAACTGGGCAAAATATTGGGAAATAGACCTTGACGGCATTGGTGCTCACTGAAAAAAAGTCATAATAGTTGGAACTAGATAACTAAAACTAACATTAAATAAATGAAAAACGCTTGAAATATTAGTTAAGAGGAAATTCTATATGTTTGGATACATCTTTGGAAAGGGAAGAACAGTTGGGGGCCTGGCAGCTTAAGAAATAAAGGAGAACAGAGTTGTTCTGATAACCCAAGTGGCTAAGTGTCAAGCGGGAGGGTGGTGTGTACAGTACAGATACACTGGAGGAAGGAAGGGACCCAGAGCCTGGGCAGGATGCATTAGGCTGCCGTTCGTTTTTATTCTACTGCTCAGAGTGGTACTCCATCTTAAAATCCTGAATTAGTAGAGTGGAGAGATAGGTCAATGCTTAAGAGAACTTGTTTTTGATAAAGGTCTCAGGTTTGGTTCCCAGCACCAACGAGTTGGTTCACAACTGTCTCTAACTCTAACTACAGGGATTTTGATGCCCTCTTCTGGTCCTCCCAGTGGGCACCAGGCCCAGAAGTACTAGACAAACAGACAAAACATGCATATACATATTTTTTAAAGATTCTGAATTATTTCCGGAGATTAGCACTTGATATTTCAAGACTGAAATTGATCATGTAAATGAAAATAGGGAAAGAGAATCCACCAATAGGGTGACTCCTCCTTACTTGATACATAAACATGTAAAAAAAAAGCTAGCACCTTAGTTCTGTCACCATAATAAATCACGCTGACAAAAACATCTTACAGGAGTCGGATCACTCTTCAAGGCACAGTCCATCACGTGAGGGGAACCAAGGCAGCTGGGCATGAAGCAGTCGGCCATAGTGCAGACAAGCACAGTCAAGAGTCAGCAAGTTATGAACACATGCATGCAGCTCACTTTATCTTACACAGGGCAGAGGCTTATGCCCTGTGTAGGAGGGCTTCCCCTGTGAAGAATGTTTCACCCACAATTGCAATGGTTCCTCTCGTATTAATAAAATGATGCTCCAGAGGCAGGCCCAGAGACCCAACTCCCAGGTGCTTCTTGATTCTTTTAAATTGACAACAGTAATTGTGACAGGAAAAATGCAGATAATTCCTAGAAGGTATGCAGACAGTTATCAATTTTACCTATGAGCACTTTGTTTCTAAAAAGGGGCGGGGCATGGAGAGAAATTACTACCTACATTTAAATCTAGTGATAAGCACTATATCTCTATTTCTCTTACATTTTCTGTATTTTTTCAAATGTATAATTTATTAAAATTAATAAAAATAATTCATATATCTATTATATCATTTTAATACAGATACTGAAATGAGATATTATGGAGTTACCTTCAAACATGAGAAGAGACATTTCTCAAAGCTAATTCCTCATTAACTTCATAAAGTCAACAGAGAATTAAACCAGGGTTCCCACCTCAGTCATCTAAATTAACATGCTTCTCTATAAAGGCCCTTACTTTGCAAAATATGTAACAGAAAAGACAGAGTTCTATAAAGATCAGGTTTCATTATTGCAATTGATATTTATTTCTATTTAATTGGACTGCCAATCAGCTCTTCTAGATGACACTGATTTTTAATTTCACTTTTTTTATTCTCTCATATAATTATATCCCGACCACAGTTTGCCCTCCCTCCTCCCCTCCTAGTCTCTCTCCACCACATCCCTTCTCCTCCAGACCCACTCCTCCTCTATCTCCCTTCAAAAAGTTGTAGGCCTCCCAGATATATCAACCAAACATGGTTTATATCATGTAGCAATAAGACTAGGCACATCCCCTAATATAAAGGTAACCCAGTAGACAGAAGAGTCCCAAAAACAGGCAAAAGAGTCAAAGACACCCCCACTCACACTGTTAGGAGTACTACAAGAAGACCAAACTTATAGGCAAACAGCTATACACATAGGCAGAGGGCCTAGATCAGACTCATACAGGTTCCCTGATTATGGATTCAGTTTGTGAACCCCAGTGAGCCCTGCTTAGGTGATTCTGTGGGCCATTTTCTTGCAGTATCCTTACCTCTTCAGTCTCTTATGATACTTCTTCCCCCTCTCCTGCAGGATTCCCCAACCTCCACCTAATGCTTGCCTGTGGGTCTCTGTATCTACTCCCATTAGTTGCTGGATAAAAACTCTCTGATGTTGATTATGCTAGGCTATGGTCTACAAGCATAGCACAGTACCATTAGGAATCATTTCATTGACTTTTTAAATTTATTTATTAATTTACTTATTTATTTTGCCAGTCATGTTTTGTTCTATCCTAGGTTTCTAGACTATCCAGTCTCTGGTTCCTGGCCCTCTAGGAGGTGTCAGGTATGGGCTCCCACTCATGGCAGGGGTCAAAAGTTGGGCCAGTCTTTGGTTGGCCACTCCCACGAGTTCTACACCACCTTTAGCCCAGAACATCTTGTAGGCAGGAAAAATTCCAAGTCAAAGTTTTTGTGGCTGGGTTGGTGTCCCAATCCCACCACTAGAACCTTTTTGCCTAGTTACAGAAGATGGCCAGTTCAGGGTCTGTATTGCCATTAATAGGAGGTTTTGCTAGGGTCACCCTTGTAGATTCCTGAGAGTTTCCATTACACTAGGTTTCTACCTCACCCCTGAAATTCCCCCCAATTCCAGTAAGATGACACTATTTTTGTTCCATAAACCTGTAAGGGGAGGTCTTGATGCTAATGTTCTGCTTGCTAATTGGTTCTTGATTTGTCAATAAAAAAATAAGCCATGGGCCAATTGCTGGGTGGAAGATAGAGACAGGACTTCCAGATCCCTGGAGATAGGCAGAGGGACTCATGGCAGGAGAGTTTTCACCATGCTTTAGAATGAGAAGAATGCAGCAGCCATGTGAGGTCTCGAGAAGAGCTACGGCCTGTCATGGATGTTTGGCAGGGGGCAGGTGGGATTAGCCATTGAAGTTTAGGGCAGGTGGAAGATACTGAGTTAAGAAATTGGTAAGGGCATGCTTTTCCAGGTGGGAGATAGTAGTGCCCAGCAATTGTGCCAAGAAGGCAAATTGTAAAGGAAAAACTGTGTGCATGTCTTTATTGGAGAAGTCAAGGGAAGTTGGGAAGCAGGTGGTAGTGTGGTCACCTCCCAGAGCTAAAGTCAGGGAGAGCAAAAGAGAAGCTGGGAAGGGCTGATAACACAGACACTTTCCCAGAGTAAAGGTGGTAACATAAAACTACATGCAAAAACCAATGTTTATTGACCTTCATGGAAGTCCATGCTGGTCAGCTGACATAAAAGTGTCTGCAACAACGTCACTGCCATGTTCTGACTGGCATCTCCACTGTAGGGTCAGGAGCATGAACAACTTTGGCTCTAAAAGCACCCTTTCTCCTGCGCAGTAGTCTCCCAAAGTCAGAGGGAGGGGCAAATCACCAACAAACTCCTATCTCTATGAACCTAAGCCATCTTGACATTGTTGAGAGAATCTGTGACTTGGCAGCCATACTGACTCCCAAGCTCAGTTTTTAAATACATGTTACAACCGTTAAGCAGCTGTTATTTCTCCCTCCTTTGCCAACTGATTATGTACAGAGAGCTCTGTCGTTTTTCCATCATTCACAATGCTTGGGTTATCAGTCTTCTGAACAAATGATAGCATGTTTTATTGGAAGACAAACTGAAGCTGGAGTTGGAAAATAAGTTATTTAGGGCAACTGAGAACGTTTCTGTGTGACAGATGGTTTTAATTAGAGGAATAATATCAAATCTGCTTCTGCTTTGGGAGTCAAGACACCTCCCAGGGTCTGAGATTAAAACTTGAGTCTTTTCTACCAAAACTCCACCTGGGTCTTGAGAAGTTGGTTGTTGTTGTTGCTCCTATTTTTTGGGCATTTGTGCATGTAGGTCCTCATGTATGTGAGCGTATCTGAGTGTGGAGGCGAGATGCTCATACTGAGTGCCCTCCTCCACTGTTACCCACCTCATTTTTTGAGGTAGGGTCTCTCACTGAGCCCGAAGCCCATCGATTGGTTAGACAGGCTGGGTAGCACTCACTAGAGAGTCTCCTGTGGTCCCTGCCCATCCCATTGGCCACCACTCCAAAAATTTACTTGGGTCCTGGGAATCTGAACTTAAGTCCTCATGCTTATCCAGCAGGCCACTCATCAACTAAGCTATTTCTCCATTTTCTAATTTGTTCTCATATTTTGCAAAAATGACTAGTACCCAGAGTATAACTCCTGATGCTTCTCCAGAAACAGCAGTGTCATCCTCTAACAGAGCACATTTTTCTGTCCCTAGTCTTCATTCCATGTACTGTTCACCCAGATGTTTATGACTGAGAAGAATATTTAAAAATCCAGAGGCTTCCTATGCTCACAGTTCTTGTCAGCCTGAGAAATCCGACCTTCCCCATTCTGGAGTTCAGGGCGAATGCCTTACAAAGGCTCTACTTTGTCATTCTTTGGGTTTCTTTAAAATAAAACATGTGGCCAACCAGATGGGTCAGTGGGTGATAGTGCTCGCCACTAAGCCCAAATACCAGAGTTGATCCCCAAAACCCACATGACAGGAAAGAACCAACTCTTGAAAGTTGTCCTCTGACCGCCACATGTACCGTGGCACACATGCATACACACACAGATATAAATACATATAAAATAAAATAGAACATGTAAGGCCATGTTTCAGCATAAGATGACTCTTTTCCCGCATGTTTTGTTTTATTTATTGTGTGCTTGCATATGTGGAAGTCAGAAGAAGCTGAAGCAAGTCAGTTTTCTCCTTCTGCCATGTGGGTCCTGATAGACTGCCTCAGTTATAACATCACAAATGACCTTGCAAGACTGCAGGAAAATCCCCTACAGCTGCAACAATTTCCCTTTTCCCAAGCTCCCCACCCCACTCCTATAAAGGATCACCCCCAGGCTTTCCCTGGCAAACCCCTCTATTTCCCAAGAGAGAAAGGCTGTCCCTCAGTATGTGTGCTAATAAGCACAGTTCCATCTGTTGAAGGTCAGACTCTGGTCTCTTTCTGCCTTCTATCTCTTTACACTGTCTCAGAAATCTAAACGTTGGTGTGTTTTGTTTTGTTTTGTTTTGTTTTGTTTTGTTTTGTTTTGTTTTGTTTTGTTTGGGTTTTTATTCAGTTCTTATTCCTCCACCTCCCTTACAACCCATATTGCACCATAATCCTGTCCAACACTAGGTACGAGAGATAAAGGGCAAGAGGGGAAAGGGAGCATAGACCTCTAATAGGTTTCTTCCTGCTGATAGGGATGTTGTGGTCCTTTCGGCAACTCCAATCTTCTCATCAGAATATCCATCAATCCGTCAATCCATCAATCCATCAATCCATCAATCCATCAATCCATCAATTCAGCAATCCAGCAATCCAGAAGTCCAGCAGTCCAGCAATAGCAAACACAGCAGCAGCACAAACCAGCAACAGCAGAGCCCTCTTGTAGCTCTGGCATTTATGGCTTTTCCAGAGTGCCCAAAATTAAATTGTCTTCGGCTGGCAAGAATCACACACCCCCACCCCCTAGTGCACAAGGCAAATCATAATCACCTGCTGTGAAGCAGTCTCTTATCCAACACTTGGGATTAAAGCAAAAACATATTCACATAATTTATTGGGTTTTTAAATAAATCAAACGCTCTTGACAATCTAACAGGTACCAAGCAATGAACTCAGGTTATCAGGCTTGGCAGCAAGCAACTTTAGCAGCTGAGCCATCTCATCAGCTCATAAAATAATTCTTAATCAACCATTTTACTGTCATCCAACAAAGTCTATTTGACCCATAGCTGTAAGGACAGTAAGAAGTTCCTTTTAAAGCTGAGTTTGAATATGCATTGACATTCCCCTTTTATTTGGCCATAGCTATTAGCCCTGAAGTAGAAAAATAAGTGCAAAAAGTATATATAAGTCTAAAGATAACTCTAAACCCTTCTTCCTTAAGTCTAGCCATTGAGGCAAATTATATAAAATTCTAATAGAAAATCTACATAGTTAAAATTTTATCTCTCTCAGTTCTGATCCCCTCTGGCTCCATCAATCAGGAAGAAATGGTTCTAAACCAACTTTCCAGAATCAACTCAACAGAACTCCTTTAAAATGCAAAAAGGAAACCCAATTGTCCCATGAGTCACCAGCTGCCTTGGGAAACCAACCTTGGCCTTAAAACAGAATAAACAAGGCCAACAGCATGGAAAGGCCAACGTTCATGGAGAGGTCCAGCCTGACCCCTGTTTTCATGGCTGCTGAACATATAGCAGGCTCTCTGTAAGTGAACATGGCTTTGACCAATTCCTCCCCATAACCCACAGATACATTGTCTATCAGCTGAGTCCCACAGGGTTTCAGCATGAGAAAGCCCCATCCATGGGGTCAGGGTCAGGGCAAGTTTGAAGTGCCTGCTAGACCTCCTGGTGAGGATGAATAAGAAGCTGACAGTTTGGGTTCTGTGAATTGCTCTAGGATAGAGTTGTAAGAGGGAAGTCATTGATTATGCAGCTACTGCCTAAGGTTAGCAGATGAAACAATCTAAAGAGAATAAGGGAACAGGAAGAGAAGAGATCCACTCGAGGCTGCATCCTGTGCCTGAGATCCGAGGAAGTGTGCATCCTGTGCCTATCAACAGTGCGGGGCCATCAGTACGTAAGTCACGCTCTGCTTCCTTAGGATACAACGTCTGTAAGAAGGACGTTCTCTTGCAGCCATTTCCCACTTGCCTAGAGCGGTGCCTGGTGACAGCAGAGGCACTGGCTAAACATCTGATAAGATTTTGTACTATGAATTAAGCTCAGCTGTTTAATAATGAAATCTTTCTTCCTATAGACGATTTCTGCTTCTGTTTTGATCGCCATTCCAAAGAGATCATGGGAGGATTGCTCATTTTCTGGTCCCTACTCTCCTCCAGAGTTGTCTCAAAATCTGAAAGATGCTGAGGTCTTTAAAGAGCCAGAGCACCTCTTGGCTACCCCCCCCCCGCCCCGCCCCTCTCTCTCGCGTGCGCACACACCCCTTCAGCCAGTTCTGTGCCCCATGTCCAGGGCACAGGGTTTCTGGGAAGCCTTTAGACCAGGCTTGCAGACTGAAGCGAGGCCAGGCAGGGTAGAACAGTCTGGAGTAAATCCAGACACAAATCAGAACCAGCAGTGTCTGTCTCTAAGACACGGCAACTCAGTCATTCATCCCACAGACAGTCTTTATGTAGGAATGTGGCCCAGGGAGGCCAGGTCAGCATGATTTTTTTAATAGAAAATAAAAGGTTTAAATTTCCATGCAATTGTATTGACTTTTATGTGAATGCTTTTTGTAGGGGAAAATAAATCTATACAAGAAAAAAAGGCTGTGTTATTTCTGTTGTGGTCGCTAAGATGAGGCAGGGTCTATGAGGGCTGCTGACTGTTCTGACAGCCTTTATGGGATCAGGAAGCAAGATACAACCTCGCAGACTGTCTTCTCCCCACCTCTTCGTTCCAGAGGAATAATTTCCTACAATTGGAAAGAACCCCACTATCCCTTGCCTCTTTTTTATCCCTGCAAATTCCCCTTCTTCTTCTCTGGGCTTTAACCTTTCAAAGACAGAATCTTGAAACACTGTGTTCAGCTTCTGCCTGTGCCTCCCACTGAACTTCATCGAGGTGATAGAGGTCACACTATCTGTCTCTCTGCTGTGCCTCACTTATGAATCAAATGTTGTGGCTGGCACATAGCTACAGGGCAGGATAGAACACTACCAAGATTTCAGGATCCACAGGGCATTTTGGAACATATACTTGTGGGTATTGTGTGACTCTACATCTTGACTCTAGAACATGGAAGCTCTTTTCCCTTTATGGACAGGGTCTTTTTATGTAGTCCAACCTGACCTCAGACTCATAGCAATCCTCCTACCTCAGGACTAAGAACGTGAACCCCTGCACACAGCAAAGGAAGCTTTTGGTTGGTTTATATCTGTTTATTCATTCTTTAACAAAAAGAAATAAGAATATAACATTCAGTCACACACCCCCCCAAGCCTCACCAGGGATGACCCCACTTTTCTCCAACACAACCACTTGTTCTGTTTTAATGACATTGGGGCAGGGGCCAACAGTGACCTGTAAACACTGAGATCCCACCAAATTACGGCAACATCGGAAATTCAGCAATCACCACATGGCAATAACATAGTCCAGACCATTCACAGAACGGTTCAAAGTAGACCCACCCTCTCGCTAAATCTGAGATCAGTTTGTTTGTTTAAATATTTAGTTGCCATCTGTAAGAGTTTGGGCATTCTTATTTTTGAAGGAACACAACAAAAAGAAGTTAGGTCTTTGAACAAAACCAGAGCAGTTGGAAGAATCTTACTATAGTCTTCATTAAAGTCCTTACTATTTGACATCCTAATTTCACCACAAAACATGAAAGGAAGAATAGACACTTGAAGAAGCAATAATGACAGCTCAGGGAGACATCTCTGTGCTTCAGTGCTTAGTACAACTTGGAGAGGAAGACAAAGCCAACAGCATTTTCCTTGAAGTGAACATTGAATTCACAGATGTTCCATGATCACATTTAAGTTGGTAGGATAATCTTTTCAAAATGCTCAATCGGCACAAGCTTTTAGAACTGCAGTGTTAGCCAACCATGCACCAAGTGGATGTTCACTTTTCAAGAAGAGGGGGAGTCCTGCCAGGGGTGTAGCTGCACTGGATGACAGCAGGTTCTCTCAGTTGAAGCTCCAGAAGACAAGGATTGGCATAAATAAACATTTTCACATTTATCTACTTACACTGTCAGAAAAGGGCCAGAATACCTGCCATTAAACGTGTCTAAATAACAGTAAAAAACAACAACCAAAAAAAAAGGCATTAAATCGCCATCCAAGATAGGATAGACTCCAGCTATGAAATATCTTAGTTTTCATACGAAAGTCATGAAGAGAATTCAGTAAAACATATTTATAAGAACAAAGAGAGTCCTCCTTCCAAAACTCAGTCAGAAATTTAAAATTTACCTCAGATTTCTTTTTAGACAATTTTTTTTAATTAGGTATTTTCTTCACTTACATTTCCAATGCTATCCCAAAAGTCCCCTATACCCTCCCCCCACTCCCCTACCAACCCACTCCCACTTCTTGGCCCTGGTGTTCCCCTGTACTGAGGTATATAAAGTTTGCAAGACCAATGGGCCTCTCTTCCAATGATGGCCAACTAGGCCATCTTCTGATACATATGCAGCTAGAGACATGAGCTCTGGGGGTACTGGTTAGTTCATATTGTTGTTCCACCTATAGGGTTGCAGACCCCTTCAGCTCCTTGGGTGCTTTCTCTAGCTCCTCCATTGGGGGCCCTGTGTTCCATCTTATAGATAACTGTGAGCATCCACTTCTGTGTTTGCCAGGCACTGGCATAGCCTCACAAGAGACAGCTATATCAGGGTCAAATTTCTTTTTAGACATTTTTAATGTTTTTTTCAAAGCAATAAATATATCATAACTTCTAAGTTTAAAATATATAAGATTGGGAGATGGCTCAGAGGTTGAGAGCACTTGCTGCTCTTACAGAGAACCTGGGTTAGGTTTTCAGCACTCACATAGAGTAGCTCACAAACTGCCTATAACTCCAGCCCCAAGGCATCCAACAGGCTCTTCTGGATTCTGCATGTACCTGCACACATGTGTACATAATCAGACACATACACATAAAATAAATATGAAAATAAAATATTTTTAAAACGGGTCTCAGCCGGGCGTGGTGGCGCAAGCCTTTAATCCCAGCACTCATGAGACAGAGGCAGGCAGATTTCTGAGTTCAAGGCCAGCCTAGTCTACAAAGTGAGTTCCGGGACAGCCAGGGCTACACAGAGAAGCCCTGTCTCAAAAAAAAAAAAAGTAAATAAATAAATAAATAAATAAAACGGGTCTCCTAAGATGGACGTGGTGGCTCACACCTGTACTTTCAGTGCTTGGAGGTGGCCAAAGCAGTAGGGTTGTCACAAGGTTAAGGGTAGTCTGTGATACAGAGCAAAGTCCAGGTGAGCCTGATTGAGACTCACGCACAAGCGCAAGTTTGGCAGAAGTCTCCCACATCTCCTAAGATGAACATGTAAGACATACACACCTAGTGTTGGTCTATTAAAGGAGATAATGAGTATAATGGCATTCACTGTCTGAAATACCAGGGATTATTATTTTCATGCCATTAGGTCAGCTCCTTTCCTATAGCACCATACACAATTGGGCACTTAATAAATACTTTTTAGGGTTGTAATGACTGAGTAAACTCAATGCAGGCAATTTCCATCTTCCAATTAGCTTTCTGTGGAATGACATATGGCCAAAGTAGGAAGAGGTGGGAGCAAAGAGAGGGTGTTGAAGTAAGTAATTAAAGTGAAGGAGCCTGGAACCCTGCAGGACTGGTTTGAGAAGCCGAGATTTGCCCCCACTCCCCCCACAGGGTCCTTTGATGAATCAGGAGGAACAATGAAATTGGGTAGTGGAAAACACCAAGCTGATCAAAAATGCCAGAGTATGGGTGCACACTAAAGAGCCAGGGTTGCCATGTATACAATGTAGAGTAGTCTAGGTAAGCCAGAAGTGTGAGCAGGGAAGGGGCAGATGAGGAAAAATAGAACAGTGGAGAGAAAAGATAGAAGTCCCCTGTTATTAATAACTCCCAACACGTGTGCCCTGTAGAAAGATAATGGCCTGCAAAGAATGATTTCTGTAGATTAGTTAATGCCTTAGAAAGGTAGACATATGTCAAAATCCCTGCATTGATGCTCCTTCAGAATATCCTTTTTGTTTCCATTAAAACTAGGTGGAGCCAGGGAAACCCCCAGAAAATGGGGGGAGCGGGATTGTAAAGCCACAGGGTGTCAAGGCACCAAGAGAACACTGCCCGCAAATTCAACTAAGCAGAGCTCATAGGGCCTCACAGAGACTGAGGTGGCAACCACAGAGCATGCATGTGTCGGAGGAAGGTCCTCTGCATGCACGTTATGGCTGTGTAGCTTGGTGTTGTGTGGGACCCCACAATAATGGGAATGGGACTGTCTCTGAATCTTTTGGCTGTACTTGGGACCCTTTTCCTCCTACCGGTTTGCTATGTCCAGCTGTGATATGAGGGTTTGTATCCAGTCTTACTGTATCCTTTAGCCCATGTTTGGTGGATATCCACGGCATATCTGCTTGCTTGCTTTCTTGCTTTCTTGCTTTCTTTCTTTCTTTCTTTCTTTCTTTCTTTCTTTCTTCCTTCCTTCCTTCCTTCCTTCCTTCCTTCCTTCCTTTCTCTCTTTCTTTCTTTCTTCCTTTCTTTCCTTCCTTCCTTCCTTTCTTTATTCTTTCTTTTATTTATTTCCATTCTATTTCTTTCTCTCTTTTTTTTTAGAAGGGAAACAGAGTAGAAATTGTTCTGGGTGAGAGGGGAGGCAGTGGGAGGGGCTGGGAAGAATGGAGGTAAGAAACTGTGGTCAAGATGTAATGTATGACAGAACAAATGTTAAAAGAAAAACTAAACACATCCATCTAATGGAAGGGGGAGAAACAGCTCTTTACAAAAACTTACAAGTACCCTAGCCACTCTGACTTATTCTTTTAGTCTGGAACACATTTGCTTCCTTCCTTCTAACGCTAAACAAGTTATGCCCACAGCAAGCACGTCCACCATCTTAGCATTTCTAAACAAGTTCTTGAGCTAAGCTTGTCTAGGACTGTGTCAACTGTCTTTCACTCCTGAGTCTTAAGTTGGATGTGCTCAGATATGCGTACCTTAAACTGAGCATGTCAGAAATATGCCTGTCCCAAATTACTAATCTATATGAATAAAGTGCTTTCTTAATAAAATCCCAGTGCTCCGGGGAGAGAATTAGTCTGGAAATAACCTCAGTGCTCTTCGGTTTGTTTGTTTGTTTGTTTGTTTGTTTGTTTTTGAGTAATTAATCTTTATTCTTATCCTTTGGTTCTGATTTTTTTCATGTTATACTCACTAAGATGGAAACACATAGTATAGGTCAATTTCTCCTGCTTCCTAGGAATCAGTGATTCTCAGCCTCCCTAACGCTGAGGCCCTTTAAGACAGCTCCTCAAGTTGTAGTGACCCCCAACCATAAAATTATCTTGTTGCCTCTCATGGCTGTAATTTTGCTACTGTTTGTTATGAGTCATAATGTAAATATCTGATATGCAGGATATGCTGTGAAAGGATCATTGGAACCCTAACATGGTCACGAACCTGTGAACCCTGAAAGGGTCACAACACCCACAGGGTTGAGAAAAACCTTGATGTAAAAGGTATCTTAGACTCTGTTGGCTCAGGCAGGGGCAACACACCACCATCAACTTCTGAGGAATAGCAACGCTGCCTGCTCCCAGCTATCTGGAGGCCCCGTGGAAGGCAAGAAGAAGCAGGCCTCTTGATGCTGAGTGACTCAGACTTCGCCAGGGAAGAGAAGAAATGCCAGAAGCAGGTACTGCACTCCAATTTCCCAGCATCAATATTCACTCAAGGCAGACTTATTTCCAATTTAAGGTAACAACTTTTTGAAGGACACGGGCTTCTGTAAAGGACCATCCACGCTGCCTAGCAGATGCCAGGGACCTTGAACAATGTCACGCTGCCTAGCTGATGCCAGGGACCTTTAACAATGTCTTCTCTCAGTCCTTCGGTGACCACAGTGGAGAAACCAAGGGAGAATGATGGCTGTGAAGATGCTTCGAAACTGCGACCCACCACAGCACACTGAAAGCCTGTGGACTTGGCTACTGTCCCATCTCTCTGATGGATCTGACTTCTTATTAGCTTGCAGTCACCAGCTTGCAACCCTGTAAGACCGGTTTCCCTTTTGAGTACCCCCTGAAGACCAAAATCACACCCAGGTTTAATCAGGAGTGTGCCTGAGTGTGTGCAGCCTAGAGTGTACGTAGCGCAGAGGAGACTGGGTTTCCTGTGCACTGTGGAGTCACACGCATTTACTCACTTGGGTTCTCACTTGCTCTGTATGCCTAATTTTATTTCCAGTGATTGACCTGGACTTTGGGTCTTAATGGCCCAAATATCAAATTTTGTTGGTTCAGCTGCATACTTAGAATGCCTTCACTCTTTTGCCCTTAATTAATGGATACCATTCAACAATGAAGGATTCTGTTTAATCTTTCTTTTTTTTTTCTTAATGAGATTTAAATTATTCTGTTTACACATGGCCTAAGAGAGCAGCTTTTTCCAGGGGGAGGATTGGTGGGAAGTGGTGTGAGTTGGGTTTCCTCAACAGAAAAAGAGTCTTTGTGGCTGTACAATCAAGAGTTTCCCACCTGGTAGTCATTTAAGAAGCTCGTTCTTTAACCCAGATCACTGGAACTTTGCACTTAGATTAAATTCCACTCCTGTTGGTTTTGACCTAGCAATTCATCCTGTAGTTCCGTTTTGAAATTAAGCTTTTTATTGTTTTGTTTTTAGAACTTTTGAAAGATTTAAAAGCTAAAACAAGGGCTGGGAAGATAGCCCGGTCAGCGAGGTACTTGCCGCTTGAGCACAAGAATCTCAATTCAGATCCCCAACATCCACATAAGAAGCTGAATATGGCAGTAGATACTTGTAAATTCCAGAGCTGGGGAGACAGAAACAAGTGGATTTCTGAAGCTCCCTGGCCAGCCCATCTTACCCAGTCCATGAACTCTAGGTTCAGTAAGAAATCATGTCTCAAAGTGTGGAGCTGAGACAAAAGAATGGACCATCCAGAGACTGCCCCACCCAGGGGTCCATCCCATAATCATCCACCAAACGCAGACACTTTTGCATACGCCAGCAAGATTTTGCTGGCAGGACCCTGATATAGCTGTCTCTTGTGAGGCTATGCCAGTGCCTGGCAAACACAGAAGTGGATGCTCACAGTCATCTATTGGATGGGACACAGGGCCCCCAATAGAGGAGCTAGAGAAAGTACCCAAGGAGCTAAAGGGATCTGCAACCCTATAGGTGGAACAACAATATGAACTAACCAGTACCCCCCAGAACTCGTGTCTCTAGCTGCATATGTAGCAGAAGATGACCTATTCAGCCATCATTGGGAAGAGAGGCCCCTTGGTCTTGCAAACTTTATATGCCCCAGTACAGGGGAAACACCAGGGCCAAGAAATGGGAGTGGGTGGGTAGGGGAGTGGGAGGGGAGGGTATAAGGGACTTTCAGGATAGCATTTGAAATGTAAATGAAGTAAATACCTAATAAAAAAAATTGGGAAAAAGAAAAAGGAATCATGTCTCCAAATATTAAGGTGGAGCATGATCAAGGAAAACACCTGGTGTGGTCTTTCTCCTCCATGTGTATACATACACACAAACGCAACACACAGACACACACACACACACACACACACTTCCCACCCTTTGCCATGCCACAGTCAGAAAGCAAAGTCTGTACTACCGAATGGCTAGTTATCCCAAACTCAATTCCGGCCAATACAATCAAAGTCTATATCACATAAGCGGTTGTCTCTGTATAGTGTGCCGAAATGCAATATTACACTGAAAGTAACCCAAAGGGCCAGATACTGTTTGGACTTCAGGATCATGTTTCTAGAATGATGGGAACATAAGTGGATCCCAACCCCCAAATACATACCATGGTCTACACACTATAAAAAATTTATTAGGTGAGCCCACTTTAGGGTAGTGCTACATTCTTGAGCTGGCAGTGATCTTGATTTCCATCAGGAACAAGCTGACTTAAAATACAGTCCTTGAAAGGATTTACCCCAGACCCCCAGGAAAAAGAGCTTGTTGGCTGCCAAGCCATTTCAGGAGAGAATTCAGTTGCTCTGGAAACAGGTCTTGACAATGGCTGTGTGTGCCAAAGGGCTGAGCTTGCAGAGGGCACTGGGTTCCCGCCTCTTGAGTGATCTTAGGGCTTTGCTCTCCAAACAGATGACTTCATTCTGACAACAATGTTTATTTTCTGAGGAGCTGCCAGTTCATGCACATTATAAAATAAATTCTCTCATTGACATTGGAGGGACAGGAAATACAAACACAGCCTTTATTAAAAGTATGTGAATTGGAAAAGGTAAGCTGGAAAAGAAACAAGGTTTCTCCCAAAAAAAGAACGGTGGTAACTATGGAAACTAACTACCCAATCAGCAACTATTTCATCAGCTTCCATATTAATTAAGTGTGTATAGCTACACACAACTCCTTTATTGTAGGGAATCTTACCTCAGCTTGAATAAGGTGTTTTGAAGATTAGGCTCCAATAATGTCCACATTTTTCTCTTTAATTCCTGTAAATCTAGCTCCACTAAAGGAAGAAGAGACACTGGTCCTTACCAAAGGCTCATGGTGTTTTTAACCCATGTCCCCATCCCACAAGAGATACCAAGGGCATTGGGAGTAGGTAAGGAAGTGTTGTGGATGGGCTTGGTGCTGTTTGTATGCTAATTCCACTCTCCTGGGTGGGGTCGTGGACAAGGAGTGAGTTACACATACTCAGATGACTTCTTGTAAACCAATTCCCTAATAAATAAAAGAGCCAACCACTGGGCAAGTAGAAGGGACTTCCAGGTTGGAGAGAAGAAGAGAGGAAGCAGGAGAGAGTTAGGTCTTTTTGGACGGGGATAGTATGAGCACAAGATGTAGCTAGAGTTTCCCTGTTATCATGGCAGATCCAGCAGGATTCGCTTCCGGAGGAATCAGATTGAATAGGGTTTACAAGATAAGGTTTTAGTTGTTGTGCCCAGAGATTGAGTTGCCATTGTTTCTGAACTAAGTCTATATGGTGTTTTCCTTCACATGGTGGTTCAACTGAGTTCAAGAGAGAAAGGTAGGGTGACAAAGTGTTGGTTTGTCAGATGTGCACCACCAGGGCTGTGGGGGATTTGAAGCATGGGGTTAGCATGGTAGCAACCCACCAGTGGGAACCTAGTGAGCTGGGTGGAGAGATTGTGGAGTTCTGAGTCAGTCTCCATGAGATAAAAACAGGTTGGCCATTGCCCGCCAGTGCATGGCTGGCCAGGCCGCAGGGGCAGAGAGTTGTTGGCACAGCACAGACATGTGCCAGTTCTCTTTTTTTTTAAGTATTTCCCGCAACAAGGAAGAGTCTTGTATAGCTTCCCTCTCCTTTCCGAGCAACCAGAGGCACAATAGATGGCTTCTTCTCCTCAGTGATGTTTGGCCTCACACCCAGCTGTAAATACATATGAAAAATGTAGAGAAGATGATCCTGTACATCATTAACTCTAAACACATGCGCTCCTTTGGATGACTTCCTTTACATCAGACAACTTCACGCATCTCCTGTGAATGTCCAGACAGCTTATGTCCGGTCTTTCCTTGGCTCTTATGCATACTACCCCTCCCTCTTCCCTTTCTTCTCCTCTCCCTCCTTCTCGTCCTCCTACGCCCTCAACCTCTTCCTCCCTCGCAATAATATCACAATGATGAAGGTCACTTTTAACTCACAGATTTGACCCATGGATTTGTTGACCTCTACTCTACATTATGTCACAGGGGTTCTGACACCTCACGCTTAAAGGATGTAGGCCACCACATGCCGTCCAAGCTTCAGTCAAGCACTAACGAACATTCAGGGTCACTTACAAACAGTTAGATTAACACAGTTCACCCAGAATCTCTCCTAACTTCACCTACATCGATGAATGCAAGCTGATCCCATAACTCTTCTATTCCATGCTATTTTGAATGATTCACTTGGAATTTCTTCCAACTGTCCTCTGTCCTCCTAAGTAGGAAATGAGCCACTGGGGGTATCTTTACAGGGTCCCTGCCCCTGGACCTTTCTTATTTCTCTCTACTGCTTCGTACTTGCCACAAAGTAAGCATCTGTACTCCACCTGCCCATTGGTCATAATTCTCTACCTCAGCCACAGACCCAGAAACACAGAGCAGCCTTGCATACACTGAAACCAGGTGCGAAAACAAACCCTTCCTCCTTTGAACTGTTTCTCTCAGGTGTTAGCCACTGTGATGAAAAAGCTAACAGCAGGTTTCCACACTAGTCAATCATTCGGTTTTCCTGGATCCTGTGTGGTATCTTTCCAGACCGTATTTGCACTCAAACTCCTGCCTCTAAGAGAACTCGACTTCAGCTAACTTCTGAGTCTAATTGGGAAGGTGGGAGAATAAATTACTTTTGCATGACAAAAGGCACCAGGCAGGATTAAAATTTTAATCAATGTTGAGGCCAAAACTCAGGATATATAAAAGGTCTATCTGTGGAAATGCACCTCTTTGTAAGCTAATTCAAAAAAATGTAATTTTTTAAAAAAGAAGTTTGGACAGAAGTACCCTGCATGGGTGGGCAATGCTTCTTTCATAGGGCATGAATTATTAAATTAAAATGTCAGTCCCAGATATCTGATACGTCCCTATGAGCCACTTCCCTATGAGTTAGAAGGCCACAGAGAGATCGCCCAAACAACAGGCTATTGCCATGGCTTTGAGTGGCCCACCATAGCTAGATGGTAAGACTCTCTTGCTGAAGAAACAACACACTTTGGTTGAATGATAAAGAGAAGTCAAGATAGAGGTTGCCTGGAAACATCTTCCGTACCAGCTACTGTCACATTGAAGGAAGACCATCTGCCAGCTTCTGGAGTAGAAAAGCCATCAGTGATATCTAATAGTAGACCCTATACACAACAATACTGATCTACCAGGCAATACACACCCACCGGTACAGCAGTGGTATGACAACTATCAACTATCAGGAGGTATCCCACTGTTTTCTGATTGAATTAAAGGAAGGCCTGGCTCTCAGAAGGGAATTCACTCCTGGTCAAAAGCCCATGTCTGGATGGTAGTTATAAGCCTTATAAGGGAAACCTCCTACTGTATTATATTTTTTATTTTTTGGATAAAATGACATTTTGTTTTACTACCTTCTAAATGTTTATGTATACCCATACATTAGTGCTACACTTCACCTCAGTCAAAGAAACCTGTGTTTGCAGTATTGACAAGCACCCAAAAGACTCATAACTGGTCGAGGTGCTGAGAATAAGTGGCCATGTGTGGCTCTACATTGACATCCATATCCACCCTCTGTTGGCTCAGGGTACATCACAGGTGTCAGAAAGAATATAAGACCCAGAGGGCAAAGAGCAGCTCTGTCTTCTGGACATGACATGGTGTTACACCCATGAACTTCCAGTAGCCATGGTTACATGTATACAATTAACCCAAGATCATTTGAGTCAACATTCCAGCACAATGAGGTTGTCATGAGGCCCCGCCCGTAGGTGGCAAGCTATGGGAAATGATAGCTATGGTAGGAGTAATTATTTTTCTCTGGTGTAGGACTGCTTGTAACTGGCTCACACTCTGGTGGATAGTCTCATACCCATGCACATGCAAGAAGCACTAAATAGACTCGGTGAATTATACATTTAAAAAAATTTATAAAGAAAAAGAGATGAAGTTTGGTTCAGGAAGTTTTGAGGAAGTATTTGGGTTTGATTTTATCATGATTGGTTGTATATACATGTATGAAATTGTCAGAGAATAAATAAAAATATTCTAAAATATTATGTTTCACTAGTTCCATCTCTATATTAAGCCATCACATAATTAATAACTTACACTTATATACATATATTTATATACAAATATATATAAATACATCTCAGAAATCAGAAGACACTGGCCAGTGAGTCTTTCTGAGTTTGATGCTAGTCTGATCTACGTAGTCAGTTTCAGACCAGTCTGTTACGTGTTGAAACTCTATAAAAATAAGAAGAAAAAAAGAAATATACCTTAAACAGACTAAGATGGAGAGAGAGAGAGATAGATTGAAATATATAGACATATAGATATGATACATGATAAGTAGATGGGTAGATAGATTTAGATCTTCCCAAGTCCACCCAGCTAAAGACTCTAAAAGTTTAGCAAACAGTCTTGCATTGCATGATGGGAGTTGGGCTGAGTAGAGAGACTTCAGCACGTTCTTTGGTCTATTTCCAGTAAAAATAGGAAGCAATGAACTTGCTCCAGTTCCAGTTTCCAGCGCTTTCAGAGCGTGTAGATAGTGGTGATCTGTCTGTGAGGCCTCTCTGTGTATCACTTCTCAGAAGCCAGCCAGCATACCAGACCACCTGCCAGGATATGGTTAGCACATTTATATTGGCTGGTTTGTCAGCCAGGTACTATGGCTTATTCTAAGTCCAAGCTTCCAAACCATAGGAACATATAAACCACAGTCCTGGCGAAGACGGCAATAAGAGACTCTTCTTGATGTGCCGCGCTAGTGGCTCTGCACAGAGCGGTCGCTGGCAGTTCAGAGCAGAGTAATCCCTTCTGACCAGATATGTCTCTCCTCCAGCTGTTTTGGGTTTACCTTCTGTAGACAAGAAGAGAGTGGGTTCAAAAGTGCAGGTAGGTTATTTTAATATTTGTTAAAAAAGAAAAGAAAAACACTTGAGCCAAGGAAAAGACATATCAAAGTAACTCTAATAATCAAATTCTCTTCTTGAAAATTCTTAATTTCTCAACACTGAGTTGAAATAGCTTTTTTTTTCCTAGTTCATCAGTCATCAGATTGTATGTGACTAGGAAGAGTAACAGAAAAATATTGTTTTACTTTGCCTAAAAATAGAATTTTATAAGGTCTAGTATATGATATAGTGTTAGGTAGTAGATGTAAATTTTTTCTACAAACTGCTTTTTTTCAATGAGGCAATGTATATGAGAAAAAAAATGTATTGCCAGGCTTGATCCAGCAATAACAAGGTGGAGGCAGGAGGATCAATAGTTCTACTTCATTCTCAGCTACATAGAATATCCAAGGTCAGCCTGGGGTACAGGAGAACGTGTAGAATGATAAAGAGGGAGAAGAGAGAGAAAGGGAAGAGACAAAGAGGGGAGGGAAGGAAAGGAATTATTTCCAAACATGGGCTTCAACACTACATAGGACATAATTCAGGAAAGAAAGGAAATAAATTATGTTACATGTACAACATCCTGCCTTGTGCCTGGATACTAAATAAGGTACAAGGAAGTGAAATCCAAGCAGATCACATGATCTCTGGGAATTGAAGAGACAATGTACTATTTAGAGGAACTGAGGCAACTTCAACATTCAAGGCAAAGCACCAGAAAGAGAAGAGAAATTTATATTGGAAACAAACTCCAGAAATCCACATAGGGGTTCCCTGGAGTCGTTGGCAGAATTTCCACTTCTGCATCTGTGTGGTTAAGGAGCTGCGAACCAGGCAGAAAAGAGCTGTACATGAAAAAAAATGACCAAGATGCTGTGGGCTGAATAATTTCTGTGAGGCATGCAGATTCTAACCAGCAATGCTAAAGACACTGTACTGAACAAGCAGAGCATTCAGAAGGCACCCCAGAAGTATTAGGGCTAAGCTATGCCACAATGAGGCTACTGTGGCCCGCATCAAAACCAAGCCTCAAGGAAAACAAGTCAATCTACACATGACTTCACTGTTTGACAAAATTCAACTAGAAGAAAATTCCAAAAATTGACTTAACAATGGGATACTCCTTTGCTGTGTGTATCTTATCCAAAAAGAAAGTAATCAATTAAAGAAATCGGATAGTAAAAGAGGACCTAGAGCCAAGGGAAAGCCGGTCAACAGAAATATACACATAAACTATGAAGATGATGGTTCACAAGTACTTTGACAGTCATATTACACAAATCCAAGGACTTAAAGAAAACACAATCAGTAGAAATGGAGACATTGGAGACATCAAACAGACATAGCAACAACACGTAAGAGAACTTGAGTCTTTTCAAATTTTAATGAAAATGGAAAAAACTTACAGATCTAAAAACAACACTCACATGAAGTATAAGTATAAAGAAAATATTAGGGCACATCATAGGAAAATTGCTCAGATCTAGAAATGGAATGATTCGGGAGGGGCATGTACAATACAGAAGGACAAAGTAAAGAGTGACATCACAGCAGAGACACAGTGACATCCCAGCAGCGACACAGTGACATCACAGCAGAGACACAGTGACATCACAGCAGAGACACAGTGACATCACAGCAGAGACACAGTGACATCACAGCAGAGGCACAGTGACATCACAGCAGAGACACAGTGACATCACAGCAGAGACACAGTGGCATCACAGCAGAGACTCAGTGACATCACAGCAGAGACACAGTGACATCACAGCAGAGACACAGTGACATCACAGCAGAGACACAGTGGCATCACAGCAGAGACTCAGTGACATCACAGCAGAGACACAGTGACATCACAGCAGAGACACAGTGACATCACAGCAGAGACACAGTGGCATCACAGCAGAGACTCAGTGACATCACAGCAGAGACACAGTGACATCACAGCAGAGACACAGTGGCATCACAGCAGAGACTCAGTGACACTGACACAACAGCAGACACAGGTGACATCCTAAAGTGCTACAGGAAAGGAAAGAAAACATGAACATCCATATGCACCAAAACTTTTTAAAAATAGAAGCAGGGAGCATGGGGGAGGGAATAGGGAGTTTAACTAGGAAGGGGAATAACATTTGAAATGTAAATAAATAAAATAGGCAAGAAAAATAAAACAACTAAAAAAAATAAAATCTAAATAAAAAATTTTTAGACAAACAAAAGTTGAGAGAATCTACAATGATCAACCTTTACTGCAACAAAGGGAAGTTTTTCAGCCCTAAAGATCTACAATCTCATAGATCATCAGATCTACAGAAGTAATAAGGAAGTCCAAGAATGGTAAGGATGTGAACCTGTACAGAGGAGATTTCTTTAAAACATAGGCGTGGTGGCTGCAGAGATGGCTCAGCCGTTTAAGAGTGCATGTGGCTTTTTCTCAAAGTTTAGTTCCTAGAACACACAGCAGGTGTCTCATAACTGCCTTCTACTACAACTCCAATAGAACCAACTTTCTCTTTTGACCTCCACAGGCACCTACACTCACATGCACAGATACAGACAAACACACAAACACACACACACACACACACACACACATATGCATAATCTTAAAATATTTTTTAAAATATGTGTTTTAAGGCAAAAGTGGTAACAATGCATTATGATATTAACATTACAGTACCACAAAAGTTAAATGGAGAAGATGGAAGTAATTTTAATTTTCTTGTATTTTATATATAAAGTAGTAACATTATTTGATGATAAACTACAATGATGGGAGTGCAATAAATGCTATCACGACCACCAATAAAACGCCCTGTGAGCCACTGTCCTTAAGAAACACATCCCAACAGTCAGAAGGCAGAGGCAAGAAAATCTCTGTGGGTTTGATGCTAGCCTGTTCTACATAGTCAGCTCCAAGACAGTCAGGGCTACATATTGAGAGAGAGAGAGAAAGAAAGAAAAAGAGAGAGAGAGAGAGAGAGACAGACAGACAGACAGACAGACAGGCAGGGAGGGAGGGAGGGAGGTCAAACAAAGATCTAAACATTAACAATGAAAAGGTAGAAATATGTACTTCTCAAATGCCTGATCTACGAAAGCTATTGACTGTCTTGGCATGCAGGAAGGATAACAGAACAATACCTTAAGCGATGCAATGCCACATTTGATGCAGACCCTAAAATCAACAGAAACAGGAAGTGGACTGTCACCATCCTTTATAATAAATGGAGATCTGCTCCAGTCTGGTCTCACTGCTCTGTGGAGAACTCAATACCCCTCTACCCTGAAGACATCGTTCCTGTGCATTCGCCCCCTGTTATCCTAGACAAGTAACATTTGCATTCATCTTCACAAGACAGCCTGGATCCTTCCCAGGACTGGTAAAGTTAGGCTCACGAGTAAAATACATTTCTCTTGTTCTGGAACCTAGTCTCTTTTGGGGGCTACTGGGAAAAAATATTTTACTAAAAGATTATGGGTAAACAGTGACCTGGGCGGGAGATATATCTGAAACATGGGTTTCTTTCTTTCTCTCTCAGTAGAGAGTTGTGATATCCCTGTAAGAGGTGGCTCTAGACCAGGAACTAGCCCAAACAGACTCGGAAAAATAATTCCAGTGAAAACACATCAATCTTTTTGCATCGGCATGTTGATGGAGCAGGCTGAGCTCCAGAGGGGCCTACTCACTGGTAGGAATAAGTCCTTCCATGGCAGAAAATGGGCAAACTGCCTTTCCCCTGATCAAACTCCATCCAAAAAACACAACCACAAGGGACACAAACACACACACACACACACACACACACACACACACACACACACACACACACACACACACACATCTTTCTAGTTCCCTAGTCAGGAAAGGAGTGCACATGAAGAAGTAAGAGTGTGCCTGTGTTTACTTTACAGTGGGTGTTTATTTTCCAGTTTCCATAGGAAATAATTGAGCTAGTATTATCTTCCAAAAGTAAATACTTTTACACAAACCTCCCTGAAACTAATCCCCGGGCCAGGATTCCTGCTTCAGCCTCCTAGTGTGCTCATACTCACAAATTCTCACGTCTGTTGTGGTCCACAGCGTAAGAGTATTAACAGAGAGACATAGCCTGGCTTCTTCCTGCCCCCCTCCCTGCCCCCCTGTCCCCCCTGCCCCCTCTGCCCCCCACGATTTCCTGAAAGTTCGCTCGATGTATGTAATGCCCGGTGACATTCTGCCAGGTCCTACTGCTTGACAGGAGAGATAAAAATCAAATGGGAAGCCAGAAACAGGAGGAGATTTGACCTTCTCGGTTTCCCTTGACCCTGGTCACTCTATTTAAAGCTTAACTGGATCTTTTCTGGAAAGTACATTAAGTCGGGAGGGGGCTGTTTTGTGATGTATTTCGGGGGGCTGTGAGATTTGTGGTTCTGGGGATTTCAGTAGTATTTTCCCTAGTGGTGTTCATTGGGTTTTCTTCCTGGCCCCAATAAGATTTTCCTTCAGCAAAAACACCACCTTTTAACATCACCTCCCTACTCCTGGAAGTGCCAGATATTTCAAGTGTGAACGTAATAGTCACTATAAGTTTTTGGTTTTGTTTTTCAACACAAAGGCCTTTGCTTTCTAAGCACTATCCTTTCTGGCAATGTAGCAAGCTCCTGATATTTTTTTTGAGGGGACAGGTCTAGAAACTTCTCTCATCTCCAAATCTCCAACCCAGGGATGTTTATGTAGGCCTCTGACTTAGCGCCAAGAGGCCTGGACTTCCCTTGTCTGCCATCACTTTGACCACACTTTCACCTGGATAAATGCATAAAAAGAGAGAGAAAAAAAATGTGGCCAGCTACAGACTCATACTTGTAAAAGGATTAAATTATCCAAGGTAGGATGAAAGTGGACCTGCAAGGGATTCCACTTCCTGTTCTTCAAAGGAAGTTAATCATGTGCTCATTAAAGGTCAAGGAGGTAAAATCGTGAAGCCGGTTAGAGGAAAGTTAGCAAGAGTTGCTTCCATTAGGTAAAGCACACATTCTGATTTTTCTCAGTGAGTTTACTAGAGATGAATTCTGAAGCCATGATAAATCTACAGAATGATGCAAAGAAGCAGGGCTATTCATCAAGAATCGATTACCTATTTGCCACTGGTCACATTGCTAGCCCCACTTAAAGGTGAAGAGAGACTTGAGATAGTTGAGTTGCTTGGACTGGATCCCAACTGAGTAAATGACAGAACCAGGATATTTGGCCCTGCTCAGTTTAAAGGCCACGTGCTTTCCATATTGTTCAGACACCGGGTTTAGATTCTTACCACAGTGTCATGAACTACAGTTACAAGAAAATGAAACCACTGTTTACTATCTGTCATGGCTAGATTTTAAATCAAGCCTGAGGATATAAAACGCATGACCTATGAGTCTTAAATAAAATCCCACTTGAATTAAAACAAAACAGTGGAAAAATGCCTGAGTACTAATATTTGAAACATCCCCAGAATGTGAGCTTGCAGCTTGATTTTCTTGATGGAATGTCCCTGTGCAGAGATGGACGGAGGTCTGTGCTTATCAGAACGCCCAGTTTCTCTACAGTGGAATTCAGGATTCTAAAAGCCACCATGTACTCTCTCTTTCTAGTCACCAACCATAGTCTTTCTGATATAATTGTCCCTATACAGAGTTTATAAACCTTCTTCCCAACAGTTCGGCAGATCCAGCCTGGGATGAGTTTTTAAATGGAAAAACAAATGTGTTTCTATCTCTTCAGGATGAGTTGTGTAAGGCAAAGAGAACAACTTTGGCTGTGCCTTTCCTGGTCTCATGATGTTCTTACTGTGAACGCTTTCCCGAAGAGTCATTTGCCAAGGCCAAGCTCTGGGTAGGTACCTTTTGCTCTTCGGTACAATGACCAGCTCCTGTCTCATGCCAAGCACTAGCACTTAATCCACAACACACCTGGCACAGCCTCAGGCACAGTGCCTGGCATGCAATGGCCCGTCCATAAAAATTTGTCCAACTAATCAGTAAATAAAATCTGCCTAAAACAATGAAACAAATACATCTCTTCCTGACTCCTCACGCTAAGCCTGGCTTTTCTTTGTCCAGAGTCTCCTGCTACTACTGCCTGACACCTCCCAACCTAAGAGCCAAATGTAGTCTCAGTTTTCCATTTTTTACGTGACAGATGCATGGTATCTGTCTACCCCACAGGCCATAATAAGATCAAATTGGTGAAAAGGCCAGAAACTGACACACTATCATACTGTCACAGTAGATGCCCTTGAAAATGGGAGAGAGAGAATGTATCGGAATTCCATTCTTGCTCACAAGCCAATCACATGGGGAGCTTTAAAAAATTAACTTTCCGGCTGGGCGTGGTGGCGCACACCTTTAATCCCAGCACTCGGGAGGCGGAGGCAGGTGGATTTCTGAGTTCGAGGCCAGACTGGTCTACAAAGTGAGTTCCAGGACAGCCAGGGCTACACAGAGAAACCCTGTCTCGAAAAAACCAAAAAAAAAAAAAATTAACTTTCCAGCTCACTCACGTTAAATCGGAATTTCTAGGGCATAGAAGGGAGCGTGTTGTTTAAATATCTCCCTAGTAATTTGAAAATATAGCAAAGGCTAAATAGTATGTATGCAGCTGGGACAGGCCAGAAATGAGGCCCACTGACCCAGACAAGCAAGAGGATGAACTTGGCTCTCCTCATAGAAGAATATGAGAAACAGAAAGCCCACTCTGGAAAAGCAGCTGATGCATTGCATCTGTGATGCCCTTCCGAACTCTGTAGTCCTTGATGCTATGTAGGCTCCACTTTTCCTTCTCTTCTTCCACAAAGAATCCTCCAGAAGGTTGGGTCTCCTTATTGGTGAGGTAATGGGAACTTGCCCCAGGTGCCCTAAACTTCTAAAACAGATCACACTACTCACCCAATATCCCAGCTCCCAGCTCCATAAGATTATGCTGCCTCCACCCTCCTATCCTGTCCTTAAAGCTGGAGATTGCAAGCAGTAAGTCTTACAAAGCATGATGGATGAGTACTAAAGACACACTGAGAACAGAGTAACCAGAGATCCAAACATCAGAACTGCTCCATCCTCCATGTGGTCAGAGTCGTTAGACACAAAACAAAACAACATGTCTCTTAGACCTAACACAGGATAAAAAATATAGTCAAACACAAGCATACATTCAAGTTCATATTGCAAAAAGGAAGGTAAGACCCTGACCTCTTTTTGCTTTCTATAGCTGTGATGAAACACTCCGACCAAAAGCAACTTATAAGGAATATTTAGTTGACTTATACAGCCAAGTCACAGTCAACCTTTGAGGGATGTCAGAGCAGGAACTCAAGCAGAAATCAGAAAGGGACAGTCTTTGCTGGCTCACTCAACCAGCTTCCTTATAATAGCACAGCTCCACCTGCCTGGGAAATGGTACCCTCTCCCCGCAATAGTGGACTGGGCTCTTCTGTATCGATTATCAATCAAGATAATCCCTCACGGATGTGCCCACAAAACAATCTGATAATGACAATTACTCAATTAACCCCGCCCCCCTTTTCAGATAATTCTAGGCTGTGTCAGGTTGACAAATGATAACTAGGACTGAACCTCAGGTCACAGCCTAATTGCTATGCACTGAACGTTTATGTTCCTCTACAGTTCACGTGCTGAAAACCAAACAGTGTGTTAGAGTTGTAGATGAGGCATCTGAAAAAGTTAAGAAGATTAAATAAGAGCTTAAGAATGGGGCTTGTACAGTTACAAGCAGTGGTCTACAAGCTCCCCTTCCCAGCCACTACCCTAGCCTTGCTAGGACAGATGGAGAAGGCAGCCATCTACAAAACTGGAAGGAGGCCCTCACAGAAGCAAAGTTGCATGAGTTTAATGTGACACTACTAGCATCCAGAGTTGGGGGAGGGTTAACAGAGAGCTATTGCTTCAGTCACCAGTCCAGGGCATTTTGTTATAAACAACCCAAGAAGATTCACATACCAACCTGAAACAAATCACAGTACCTCAACCCTTGGTTTCTTTATCAATGGACAGATGATAAACCCTGCCTCTTCACAAACATCAAATGAGGCAGCATATGCGTTTGTTTGGTTTTGCTATTGTTGTTTTGGGTGGTTTTATTTTTATTTTTTTGTTTATTTACTTTTTTTTGTTGTCTTATCCCATTAGGTAGCTGGCCTTGAACTCCCTATATAGATCAGGCTCAAACTCACAGATATCTACTTATCTCTGCCTCCTGCCTGAGTCTAGATTAAAGGTAACGCCACCATGCCTGGTCAAGGTAATGTGTGCTTTCAGAGCTTTGCAAATGGCAAAGCATTAAAGAAGCAGCTCATCGGTCATTAATTTTCACTCTTGCATGAGCCAACTATTTACAACACATATTTCTATTGAATTGTTTATATCTGTCTATACTGTCAGACTCCAATATCCTGCGGCCGAGGGCCAAAGCTCACCCATTCACCTTTGCACCCCTGATGCCAAGGCACACAGTTACTGGCCAGGAACGAATCACAGAGCAATCCTCAGGTGGCACTAGATAGCCTTTCTCTGTGTCTCCTGCCACCGCTGTACCTGCTTCCATTCCTTAGCATGGGGCTCAGCTAACTTCTGTGTTTTTCTAACCTGCTAGGCCCTCAGATGATAGAGACTGCATATTATCTTTACTGTATCCCTACTGGGTGCTTCAATGCCTAACACCTAGTAGGAATTCTGTGAGCACTGATAAAAGGTGGAAAATGAATCAGTGCCTAAGGAACTCAGGCTGGTGAACCTCGGTACTCACAGCTGTGCCGCATTGCCGGACTTAGCCCGCCATCTCCAGAGAGACAGACTGAACCTGACTTACCCCACAGGGTCATATTTATACAGGTCTCCTAAAAGGTCCCAGTCATGTGGCCTTTTTATTCTATTGCAACCAGAAAAGCCTCTGAATGTACCATTTTATTGTACGAATCAATAACATCCCCCCAGAGAACCGAGCCTAGTCATTTATACCAATGGTAGTTGCTATGCAACCTCCCACCCCCAAGGCTTAGTTGTTAGATCCAGGACTAAGGCAGGGGTATTTCCCGCCTGGGAAGGACAATAATTTCTAAGGGGAAAATACATCATTATGTAGTTACTCTCTCTTCTTGCAAAAAGAAATCTAACCATATCATAAAATGGTATGCATATAAAGTGTTTGTATAAATAAATGTGTATATTTAGCTACTGGGGTCTAAACACAAGTTTATAAGCATTTATATTATATAATTTTATATACACTATGTAACTGTTATACATGTATTTATGCTTATTAGAGAGTAAATATGATTTCCTTCATTCTCAAGAAATCCCAGAAAGATAACTTGTTTTGTTTGACTTTGCTTTGTCCCTGACTCTGGAGATCAAACTCAAGGTCCCACGTATACAAAACAAGCCCCCTTCCTTCATCGTCTTTCATCTCTGCTCACAAAAATAAACTTTTCAAGTAAACTGCTATTTTCTGGATGCAAAAGAAAGCCTCTGAATAAGATAAACTTTAAAAGAAAAGGTAGGGCCACATCAAATGGCCCATATAAGCCATGGTTAGCTTTTGCTGTGTGGCCTTCCAGATGTTTATATATAAGAACATTTACATGTATAAAACACCAGAGTGGAAACACATACCTAGTGTGGATACTCTTTTACTTTGAAATTTCACAGCATTCCATGGATGTCTTTCTGGATTAACATGTGCTATCACTTTTAACACTTTTTGATAGGACAGTGCTTGAATGTATCATAATGTGAGTGCTTTCTTGTGGTATAAATTCCTTCACTCTGATGAAATAGATGTGAAAACATTATAATGCATATTTCTCTAAACTTCATCTAATTGTTTCAATAAGATTTATTGTACAGACTAGATCAAAGGCTATACACTTACTTGAATTAAGCAATTTAGAGCACTTCCAAAATTTTTAACCTAATAGTATGCATTTGCTCCCCAGAGAAAGATAACACAAGTTTAGTAAAATTTTGGCATAACTTAAAATTATTTTAAAATAGTAATTAAAGGCTTTTGAGAAACCAGTATGATAATTTTGGTTTTCCCTTCATTTTTCATGTAACAATACAGTTTCCATCCTCCAATCTGGGAATGCTTCCAGCATTCCTCTTCCCACTATAATGCTTCCCCATCCCTCTGCCCACGTGGGTGTTTCTGTCAAGCACAAGAGGTGGTAACTGACTTCCTTGTGATACAAACTCTGGATCAATAACTTCTGCTTATTCTCAGTGGGGCGGTGGTTATCAGTGTGTTTCCACAATCCCAACACAAGCCCTAAAGCTAAGAGGATATTCACTTCAGTTTTCTCATAAATACAAGGTAGTTTTGTTTGGATTTTTTTTCTAATTTAACCTACAGTGAGCAGACCATTGCAACTAATGGGTAGTCATTTTTCATTGAAGAGGTGATGGATGGCCCGGGAAATCATTGCAACAACCCAGAAGGTTCTCAGTCAAGGGGCTGAACCCGACTGGAAGAGTCCTGACCTGGCTCAGATCTCAGCTTGCTTTATAATTTCAGGTATAAGATCTTTGATAGTTCTTTTCCAGTCCCCTCCTCTTCAACATGGGGATAAATCCTATACTGCTCACAGGCTTCATATAAAAGTAGACAGAATACAATGTACAGCTGTGCTTCGACATGGTCCCTAATTGTGATAATGTAAGATGTTATCTTGAACATGTGCAGCCTGTTTTTTTTTTCCCGACAGCCCTTGGTGCCTCAGTAATGGGAGGGATCTACTAGGGATAAAGAAGGAAGGAGAAAGAAAATTGGTTCAAGGTGCATTATTAGCTGGATGAAGTAAGGAAGCCCAGGCATTGTAGCTGGTTCCTGATCATGTTATTCTATGCTCTTAAACTCCCACGCACACTCCATCGGCTGCCAAAGCACATAACCCTCTTTGAATTACACTCCTTCTCTTACAGGAGCCATTGACTGCATTTGGATGTGATTTTCCCTTGTTTGTTTTAATTTATAGATGACCAGGAATGCTGGCCTGCCTCCTTTTATTTAAACACCCACTGTTCTTCTATTAGGGTTGCTCACTCTTCTGGGGTCTTAGTTTTCTGGTATTTTTTAACCCCTCTAAGAATAGTTGTGGTTAGAAGTAGCTCCAAGAACAGCCCAAGATCTTTGGGCTCATTAAAGACGTCCACTAAGCCTTAGACTGTAGCAATAAATCACTGATCTAGGAGGGGTGAATGGGGTGTGAAGGGCAGTTGGAGAACCTTCAGTTGGCGTCAGAAGGGCTTCATGGGTCTCCTTCTGGGATGACAGCCCCTGTAAAAGAAAAAGGGTTGGGACATTCAAAAAAAGAAGATACCAAGACTTATAAAGACTCCTTTCATCTGTCTGCCAGCACCTGTTATGCTGTAGACCTTACTGACAAGGTAGGGAGAGAAATAACTGTACTCGAAGAAAAGCATGCAGGCTGAGTGTGTATCATCTAAAATCCCCAAGAGTGGCTTCTCCTCCAGCCCCCTTCCCATCAGACAGGAGCTCTTGACTAACGTCAATTATATGGCTACATCACAGCACTGAGTAGAAAGACGGAGCGAAAAAGCACTGACGTCACTATCAGCAGGAGGACGCTACATTCTAAGACTGGCATTTCCCAAAGTTGTCAAGATGTGTGCACCACCAACAGAAAGAGTGTGTAAGAGAAAATGACTATCTCTTCTCTTGAAGAGTCCTGGCATGTATTAGTTCCCCAAAGTTCTGTGATCAAAAAAACTGTGTTGAACTAAAATATAGCATTTCTCAAATTTGTTTGGCCACCATTGTTGATGCTCATGTATAACACCTATTAATGTGCAGTAGAAAGCCCTGACTCATGGAGAGAGAACTACAGTGCACCCTCTCCATGCACGTTGGTCTAAGGAGAAAGACAAATTCACTTCCAAAGAAAATCTCCTTGCTCAGACTAGAATAAAACCAATGTCCCGTGAACGTTCAGTCCCTGGGTAGAGAACAGTATTACTTATCTCAGCTATTTTCCTGCCTCCCAAGGCCACATTCCACTGCCTCTCAGCTTTCTCCTGCCACATCTTCTGAGGGAAGGCTAGCCGATAGCTTCACACAGACTCGTGGCACAAAGCAAAACAATTAAAATGGAGACCAGCCAAAGAAATCTGTGAAGCAGATGATAATATCAAATATACATTCAGCGCATTTTTCTGTGGCTCATAAATGGAAAGAAAGATTTCTCCACTTTTAAACCTTCTGTTCATAATTTTTAACAAATGGGCTTCTTGGAATAAGCCCATTTAGAGATGGGAAGGGAAAAAGATTTGTACATAAAAAAAAAAAGTTTTAATTAAAGAGAATAGCCTAAAGAAAAAGTACCAGGCAACTTGCAAGTCTCAACTAAGAGATAGACCTAAGTCTATTTGGGAAATTATTCACAATGGATTATTTAGTGATGAAGCAAATCACAAAACAATGTAATCATTTTTGTGACTGCAATAGACTTGGTGTTTGTTGAAAGACTAAATAAGCATAAAAGAAGAGTGTGGGACTGGAGCAAAGAGGCTGGAGACATGGCTCAGCATTTAAGAATAGTAGCTAATCTTCTAGGAGACACATGTTTGATTTCCAACACACACACATGTTGACTCACTAGCACCTGTAACTCCGGTTGCAGCTCCTCCTTCAGGCCTCCACAGACGCCATGCATGCATGAGGGGCAAAACATCTATACACATAAAATAATAAATATTTAAGAAATTTAAGGAATCAAATTAATAGATCTTTTTCCTTCTTCTCCCCTCCCTTCTCCTCCTCCTCTCCTCCTTTTCATCTTGTCTAATGGTTCTCAAATAAAAATGGCATTTACAAAATAAAAGTGATTTTTCTCATGTCCATATGTGCATGCATGTGTGTTCACATGTATGTAGACTCATGTGCATGTGGAAATGTTTGTGTGTGCATGTGTGTGTGAAGGCCAGAGGTTGATGTTAGGAGTTTTCTTTGGTTGCCCTTTCACCTCATACTTTTGGTTGAAGGGGCCTCTTAGTCCAACCTCATCGACACAGGTGATCTTCCTAGCCAGCTTACTCTACACATCCTCTGTCCCTACGTCCAGTGTGATCCTTTAGCTCACATGGCAAGTGCTTTACCTGCTGAACCATCTCTCAGACCCCTGTGTTAGTCAAGAGTTCTATGGAGGAACAGAATTGATAGAATATATATAATTTATTAGAGTGACTTTCAAGCTGTGGTCTGGCTACTCCAAAAATGGGTATCTCCCCAAGGAAAGGCTAAGACTCCAGTAGTTGTTCAATGCACAAGGCTGGATGTCTCCACTGGTCTTCAGTCTATGCTGGAATCCCAAAGATGTAGATTCTAATACCAGGAATGTCTCAGCAGCAGGAAGATGAACTTGCCAGGAAGAGTGAAGGCAAACAAGCAAAAACCAATAGCTCTCTTCTTCCATGTCCTTGTCTGTGGGCTGCCACCAGAAGGTATGGTTCAGACTCAGGGTGGGTCTTTGACCTCTAATGATCCAAGCAAGAAAATTCTTAATGTGCATGCCCTGCTGCTTGGGTTCTAGTTCATTCCAAATGTAGTCAAATTGACATCAAAGATCAGCCATCAAATGTTCCACTCTACCACCCATGTTATCCGTGTAAAAATATCCAAGGACTGCGGAAGCAGTCCACATAGACAAGGTGAATCATGACAGCAGGCTGTATGGACTGCTAGCCTCGAAGGGAGGCACAATGGCCTCTGTAACATTTAGTGTATGATACACATACTAGGACACAACATTTGCCATAGATAAAGAGCCAATAGCAAGTCATGGTCCTAAAGACTGGAAACAACCAGTATGTCCTACACCAGAATAAAAAAACCTACAGTAAGTTTTCTCGTCTTCATACCCAGTACAAAGCCACCATTGCGTCTTCCTGGCATGCATTCCCCCCTCACCAGCTAGATGCCCAGACTTCTTTTTTTTTAATTGGGTATTTATTTCATTTACATTTCCAAGGCTATCCCAAAAGTCCCCCACACGCTCCCCCACCCACTCTCCCACCCACCCACTCCCACTTCTTGGCCCTGGCATTCCCCTGTACTGAGGCATATGAAGTTTGCACGACCAATGGGCCTCTCTTTCCACTGATGGCCAACTAGGATGCCCAGACTTCTAAAAAAAAAAAGTCCTTTCTTAACCAGCTCTAAAAATTCCCAGGACTATAATTTAAGTGTCTAGTATGTGGTAGGTCTTTGGATTGAGTTCCCAAATGGGGTTATAAATAAGGATGTAGGAAGCTGCCATATCTACATGGCTGGGATTTGACATAACTCGGGAACCTAGGAATGAAGAAAAGAGATACACACATACAGAAATGCTGGGGTCAAATGAGATATACTCACTCTGATGGAGCAGCACCAACTATACAACAACCCAGAACCTCAGCTTGTTGTGGGACGATAGGGTGGGTAGGGAGTCTCAGTAGGGGGTCTCTGTTTTGGGAACAGTCTTAGGTTGCAGTCATAGGGGTGGAGGAAGCTGGGGCTGCTACTTTGTGCCCATTGTCAAACGTTCACACTTAGACAAGAAGAAGACTTTGCCATCCCTCGGAGTCTCACCTGGGCTTTGCCGCTCTCTGTGGGTGTGATGCACTGGTGTCACTGACATGGCTGTGCCCCTGTCAACAACGCACATTCCCTCGGGACATCACCCACTCCTTACACATCCACTCAGGGTTTCCTTGACTCCTGCAGAAAGTCATACACACGATGACAGCCTCCACTCGCCCTCTACTCTCCTGCCCAGCTGAACACTTTCTACTCATTATCTCTAAGCCTTAAAGCCACCCAGTTCACCCAGTCCATTTCCGCACCCTACAACTATTTGTTATAGCTGCCAATTAATCTCTACTCAAATCGTCCCAGCAGTATCAGAGCACATTCCTCACTACCTACCCCAATGTATACACACACACACACACACACACACACACACAGAGCCTTGTATTTTAATAAGCCTTAAACAGCTCCATGACTGGGCTGCTTCTTAAGCTCCACGCAGCTAACACTCTCCCCGCCAATATTCCTGAGTTATTACTTACTAAAATCTACATTCCATCTTTGCTGCCCCAGACCCAGACCTGCAGCCCTCTTGGGCCATGATCCCTGACTCTTACATGATTACTATGTTCTCTCGTTTGCATTTCTCAGGCCTGGGCTCTATTCCTTTCCCAGCAAGGTGGCTCTATCTTCTTCCTTCCTCAGTCCCTTACCCAGGAATCCTAAAATCCCACCTCTGTTATGCTGCCCAGCCATTCGCCAATGGCAACTTTCCCGATCAAAACCAACTCAGGGCAGGGATCCTCAGTGTCTTATATGTGGATTCTCATGCAGTTTCAGGGACCCAAAATTAACATAATACAAGTGTTAGACCAAATCCACACACCACTGGTCATTTGCAAATGTCGGCCATTTCTCTTCCCAGGTCTCACCCCACAGTAGAGGCAAGCCAATGAGTCCCTCTGGTTCTCACGCTTCATCGCAGCCGCCTCTGTCAGTGAGTACATGGAGAAGGACGCATCAGGGACCAGGAGATTAGAAAGAAGTCCTCATGGCGGTGTAAGAGGGCTTGGAGGGCAGTGTCCTGCCTATGGTAAGGACAAGCTCTCATCATCTCTGAACTCCAATATGTTCAACCCCGAAACAGAGCCCAACATGCCAAAATTCTCCACACAAAATGATGTCTTAAATCAGGTTTTGCTCATTCTGGCTTCCTTCAGACCCCCCACAATGTATCTCAGAAAGTTAGTACACGTCAAAATTCCCAAAAAATAGACAACATTCACATGCTTTTCCCACAAGACCCTTAAGCTCCAAGCTAAAGGATAAATATAGTTAAACTTGTTCCCTGGAGGTATCCAAACACACCCGACTTCCTAAGGCAGAAGTATCAGTGTTTGACACAGACACAGAGGGAAATGTTCCCAATTCTGACCTACTCTCAGTCCTACAGAGACAAAATCTCTGTCATAAAATCCAAGTTAGTGTTTTACCCAAAATTCCCACTGAAGATTGGAAGAGAACTTAGTAATCTCCTTTAACACACACACACACACACACACACACACACACACACACGCACATGCACACGCACTCACTCTCACACACACACACACACACTCACTCACACACTCACACACACACACACACGCACATGCACACGCACTCACTCTCTCTCACACACACACACACACACTCACTCATTCACTCACTCACATCATGTCACAGATGAAGAAATGGGCTCATGGTCAATAACCAGCCACAAAAACATAGCAGTTAAGCTGATTTCTCAACCTCTGAGTTCTAATTCAGCCACATGGAAGACCAAACCCTAATGCTGAAATGACACAGTGTACAGTATTAGAGACAGTTAGCCAACTTAGATCTAAGCTCTAGTCTGTTCTCTTTTTGTCTTTTTCTTTTATAAATGCCATTCACTCAAGTTCGGAACTAGTGTCCACACTGCACAGATAAATTAACTGGGGCTAAGGCGCCTGGAGAGATGTCAGTAGGTAAAGGGCTTGCTGTGCAAACATGAGGATCTGAGCTCAAACTCCATGCATGTAAAAATGTGAGACACCACATACCTTTAACACAAACTTTTGGGAGGCAGAGACAGAAGGTTCCTTGGAACTTTATGGACAACCTTCCTATAATCAGTGAGTTCCAGGTTCAGTGAGAGATTCCTTCTCAAACAATAAGATAGAAAGCAATAGGGGAAGGTGCACAGTGTAAGTGCCTAAGCCACGCCCAGTGGCTCACTCTCTCTCTTCCTGCTACCTGCAGATTTAGAGCTAGACTGTTCAGCTCCTTCTCCAGCACCATGTCTGCCTGCATTCTGCCATGCTCCCCACCATGAAAATAATGGACTAAACCTTTGAACCTGTAAGCCAGCTTCAATTAAATGTTTTTCCTTTATAAGAGTTGCAGTGGTCATGGTGTTTCTTCACAGCAATAGAAACCCTAAGACCTTGATAGAGTGTGTTCTGAAACTGTGAGCCAAATGAAACTCTTCCTTCCTTGGGCTGTTGCTGTGAGATATTTGTTGCAACCATGAAACAAACAAGGAGTACAACGACCCAGCCAAAGTTCCAATGAAGCCAGTTCTACCTTACAGCCATGCTTTTCCCACTATTAATTTAGGAAATGAAGACTCTTATATTAAAATATGAATAGTTATTTAGTTGATGAGTTTCTAAAACTCTAGACTGAGAGGGAATGATTAGAGAGGTGACTCCGTGGCTATGAGCACTTGCTGTTCTTCCAGAGGACCTGAGTTCAATTTCTGCACCCATATCAAGTCTGTAACTCCACCTCTGGGGATCTGATCTCTGGCCACTGAAAGCATCTGCATTCATGTACCCACATGCTTGCACACACACATACACACACACACACACACACACACACATACACACATATACATACACACTTACACATAATGAAGATACAAATCTTTTTTAAAGTCAACATGTTTTTAGAAGCCTGAACAAAGGCACTAGTAGACACACTATGAGGGGAAGCCCAGAAGGACTCAGCCCTACACAAAGAACCACAGGCAACTAAGGAATGCTGAGCTGAGAGGGGGACACATAGTCTTCCCCTGGCAATAGCACACCAACTGGGCATCCAACACAGAATGGTCAGCTCCAAAACAAGTAAGTTTATACAGACCTAAAAGGTTGTACTCACATGCTTAGGAGTGTATATATGCATGTGTGTGCGCATGTGCACAAGAGGCCACGAGTTTAAATGAGAGAAGGGGAGATGCAGGGAGTGGTAGTGTGGAGAAGACGGAATGGGATATACTTAATAATCTCAAAAGGGTTCACAATTATTTTTAAAAAGTGAAAAAAAAGCACCAAGACTGCCCCCCAAAAAGAATGACCAGAATCCTCATTTTAAAAACTATTCCAAATAAAGCAACGTTCTAACTTCTCAGAATAGCTGCGATGCTTCGTCAGGCACTTAGAAGGAGGAGAGAGGAGAGCTCCCGTTACTGTTTGAATGTGGACGTCCACCACATCAGTGTTACTTAAGGAAGTTGTGGAACCTTTAGGGTAAGAGACAGTCATCCGAGGGCAGGCCTTTGAAGGTTATAGCTCAGCCAGCTTTTGGCCTGAGCTCACTACTTCCTGGTTGACCATGATGGGAATAACCTACCAGCTCTCAGGATCACCATGGTATCACCGCCGTGATTGACTGTCTCCTAATATGGTAAGCCACAGTCTATCCTTCTCTCTCTGTGTGAATAGAGAAGTAATTACACAGAGCCTCTGAAATAGAAAATGTTTCTAGTTGGATAACTTTTGAGGAAAAAATAATATGCCTACAGGCTACAAGAATATTTCAAATATCAACTAGCAATTTCTAAAGAATGGACAAAATTCCTTTTACTCAATAGATAAAGAAACTTCTTTTATTCTGGGAGACAAGAATGGAAGAAAGTACCAATTAATTCAACTCTTATATAGACTGTTAAAAGATAAAATACTTTTGAAAAAATACTGTGGTACTCATACTTTATAAGATGCCACAGGTAATATTTGTTTTGTTTTGTTTTGTTTTTTTGAGACAGGGTTTCTCTGTGTAGCCCTGGCTGTTCTGGAACTCACTCTGTAGACCAAGCTGTCCTCGAACTCAGATATTCACCTGCCTCTGCCTCCCAAGTGCTGGGATTAAAGGCATGTGCTACCACGCCCAGCTGGTAATTTTTTTTTTAATCAGGAAAGATTCAAGTTTTCTAATATATTTTGGCTGGAAAACACATGAATACCTTCAGAATGCTCTGTTTACCTATGGTGAGAGATTATGTGTGAGATGGAAGGTATGTGCCACCATGTCTGTTACCCTAAGTATAGTTTTAATTCTATCTTCATCGCTTCCTGTATCTAAAATGTTTTCTTCATTTTTAGAGAAGAACACCAGCATGACTTTAAGTAGCAGAATGACATGTCACCGTGTAGATATTTGGTAATTTATTAACTCTCATGTTTAATAGTCGAGTGATTTCTATTGTGTTACTGATATAAATATGTATTAATATTATAAGATGTATATTTTGTCCTCACCAAGTGTTTTTTGATAATTACCAAAGAATAAATTTACCAAAAAAAGTTATTTTAAAGATTTGTTTTATTTTCTATGTGTGGACATTCTGTATGCATGTATGTCTGTGCACCACAAGTGTGTCTGGCGCTCATGGCGGTGAGAACAGGTTGTAAGTCACCATGAGGGTGTTGGAAATTGAGCTGAAGTCCCCTGCAAGTGCTCTTAGCCACTGAGCCATCTCTCCAGCCCTAATTAACACAAGTAGAGTTACCATGTCTGAAGTAATTTTCAAGTTTTCTCTTTTTTTGTTCAATCTATACTTTAATTTTTAAAAAAATTAAACAGTCTAAAAATAAATAGAATAAAAAGAAAATTCTCCCTTTCTAATCTCCTTGTCATCCCAGAACAGCTACTTCAGTTTTTTTCCATTTTTTATTAGGTATTTAGCTCATTTACATTTCCAATGCTATACCAAAAGTCCCCCATAGCCACCCACCCCCACTCCCCTACCCACCCACTCCCCCTTTTTGGCCCTGGCATTCCCCTGTACTGGGGCATATAAAGTTTGCGTGTCCAATGGGCCTCTCTTTCCAGTGATGGCCGACTAGGCCATCTTTTGATACATATGCAGCTAGAGTCAAGAGCTCCGGGGTACTGGTTAGTTCATAATGTTGTTCCACCTATAGGGTTGCAGATCCCTTTAGCTCCTTGGGTACTTTCTCTAGCTCCTCCATTGGGAGCCCTGTGATCCATCCATTAGCTGACTGTGAGCATCCACTTCTATGTTTGCTAGGCCCCGGCATAGTCTCACAAGAGATAGCTACATCTGGGTCCTTTCGATAAAATCTTGCTAGTGTATGCAATGGTGTCAGCGTTTGGATTCTGATTATGGGGTGGATCCCTGGATATGGCAGTCTCTACATGGTCCGTCCTTTCATCTCAGCTCCAAACTTTGTCTCTGTAACTCCTTCCATGGGTGTTTTGTTCCCACTTCTAAGGAGGGGCATAGTGTCCACACTTCAGTCTTCATTTTTCTTGAGTTTCATGTGTTTAGCAAATTGTATCTTATATCTTGGGTATCCTAGGTTTTGGGCTAATATCCACTTATCAGTGAGTACATATTGTGTGAGTTCCTTTGTGAATGTGTTACCTCACTCAGGATGATGCCCTCCAGGTCCATCCATTTGGCTAGAAATTTCATAAATTCATTCTTTTTAATAGCTGAGTAGTACTCCATTGTGTAGATGTACCACATTTTCTGTATCCATTCCTCTGTTGAGGGGCATCTGGGTTCTTTCCAGCTTCTGGCTATTATAAATAATGCTGCTACGAACATCCTGGAGCATGTGTCCTTCTTACCAGTTGGGGCATCTTCTAGATATATGCCCAGGAGAGGTATTGCTGGATCCTCCGGTAGTACTATGTCCAATTTCCTGAGGAACCGCCAGACTGATTTCCAGAGTGGTTGTACAAGCCTGCAATCCCACCAACAATGGAGGAGTGTTCCTCTTTCTCCACATCCACGCCAGCATCTGCTGTCACCTGAATTTTTGATCTTAGCCATTCTGACTGGTGTGAGGTGGAATCTCAGGGTTGTTTTGATTTGCATTTCCCTGATGATTAAGGATGTTGAACATTTTTTCAGGTGCTTCTCTGCCATTCGGTATTCCTCAGGTGAGAATTCTTTGTTCAGTTCTGAGCCCCATTTTTTAATGGGGTTATTTGATTTTCTGAAGTCCACCTTCTTGAGTTCTTTATATATGTTGGATATTAGTCCCCTATCTGATTTAGGATAGGTAAAGATCCTTTCCCAATCTGTTGGTGGCCTTTTTGTCTTATTGACGGTGTCTTTTGCCTTGCAGAAACTTTGGAGTTTCATTAGGTCCCATTTGTCAATTCTCGATCTTACAGCACAAGCCATTGCTGTTCTGTTCAGGAATTTTTCCCCTGTGCCCATATCTTCAAGGCTTTTCCCCACTTTCTCCTCTATAAGTTTCAGCGTCTCTGGTTTTATGTGAAGTTCCTTGATCCACTTAGATTTGACCTTAGTACAAGGAGATAAGTATGGATCGATTCGCATTCTTCTACATGATAACAACCAGTTGTGCCAGCACCAATTGTTGAAAATGCTGTCTTTCTTCCCAGCTACTTCAGTTTTGAGTTCAATTTGTTCTTTTTCTTATTGCTTCTGTTAAAATTTGGGTTTAGCCCTTATTTTCAGTCTTCAAAAACAATGTCATATTCTCTGAATGACTCACAGAACTTAGGAATTACAATAGTTAGAGTTTTATTATAGCAGAAATAGACACATTAAAGCCAGCCAAGTATGAGATACACTAGGCTACGTCTAATGCAGAGATACTAACTATAAAACATAAAATATACTCTTCTCAACAAATGAACTTTTCAATGACATTGGATTAAGTCTGGAAAGGTTCCCAGTGTGCAGCTTCTGTTGTCCTCAGGGATGCATTCGCCCCTTGTCATTTGAAGCATATTGCCAACCAGAGAATCTCAGCCTCACTTCAGTGTCTAGGGTTTTCTCAAGGTTTCGTTGCATAGGCATGATTGACTGAATTATTGTCCATGTGATGTAAGATCTAGTCCTCTCACTCCCAAGGATTGGAGTGAGATGGAGATTGGGCTAGTATCAGGTGGCTCAAAGCCCACCTCTCTAATCATATGCTTGGTCTGTTTGGTGCGGTGAGCCCCCATCCTAAATTAGCTCGTTAGCATACACTACAACCTTTGGCCAAAGGAGTCTGCCATGAGTAGCAACAGACATGTCCACCACTTGGGAAATTCCTAGGATTTAGAGGTTGCCTTGCAGTAAGCAGGGATAAAGTCTAGCCAAACCTTTTATTACACATATAAATTAAATATTTTATCAGTATATTACAAAATTGTACACATTAGATTATTTTATTGTAATCTCCAATATTTATAATCTATCATGAAAGCATCCATCTATTTAACAAGTAACATAAAATGTTTAATTTACTTTAGACTAACTATAAAACATAAAATATACTCTCTCAACAAATGAACTTTTAAATGACATATATTTGAGTAGGGCCCAAGTATTTATGAAACTATACACTACATTTAACTGAATGTCCCAGTGCTTTTTTTTAAGCTGTTACAACTCAGTCTTGAAACGCCTTATGTTTTATATTTAAAAATTAAAGCAGTTGCTGTTAGGCTTTTATACTTTAAGAGTTATAACAAGGGTGAAGGGTTTTTCTAGTGTTTGGAAATGTTCCTCTAAAATAATCCATCTCAGAGTCTTTAATATTTATATATCCAAATATATAAAAAGTTAGTTGGTTATAATCATCAATCTATTTTCTTGTGTGGAAACACTAGCATTGTAAAACTAATGCTTGTGTTTCTATTATTCTGTTGGCAGCAATGGTAACTCATGAGAGTAATGAACTGTTTCAACACAACATTCTACCATGTCAATGTAGTTGGAGTATTTAAGGGTTATCATGCAGACCCATTTATTCTTCATAAATTAAATGAACTTTATATATATATTCTGCCAATGTCTTCTTGTTCTTGCTCATAGAGATTTCTTTTTTTTTAGATTTCTTTATTAATCAACTTTATTTACATATAATTAGGGTACAAGAAACTTGAAGTGTGTTGTAGCTAATACTAGCAAAACCTTCATGTGCTGCTGTGTTCCTGATATATCTCACACTATCAACATAGTTTCAAGCTATGTACAACTTTTTATTCAAATGGCAACCCAACTCTCTATCTATTCCAACAATCACTGCCTCTTCGCTGCAGTATTTAGTACAGTGGTGTCACTAACATGCACTTAGCTTTGCAGTGACCTCAGAAACACGGAGCTGAGACCTCCAGCAATGCTGGCAATGGGAGATGCTGTGAATTTTAGCACTGACGATAACTACAAAGACAAACATATGAACATGCACACTTAGGAAAACAAATGAAGGAGATTTAAATAAAATGTAACAGAATGTTTGAAGCCTCAATAAATTTGGTGAGGAAAAAAAAAACAGCTATGAGCGCTCAAGAGGACCAAATTCACTTTGTGTTAGAGCCATCTGTGCATATTCCCTCCCATGTCAGCACCGTGATCCCATCAGCTTGATGGGTTTACTGGGTTCAGGAACTTTTCACTAGTCAAATATTTTTGTTTTACAATTGCTTGATAAAACTAGGCAAATAAATTTCTCACAAAAAATCCTCTGAGCTAGAAATTCTAAAGAGACAAGGGAAAAAAAAAGATCAAAAGCCCATTTTTATTCTTGAATTAAAGTTGCACAAAACCATAAATCAGGGAATGTTCTCCTCCTGAAACCCTCAGAGCTCACCCTTTTACAGTTCTGTTCAATATGTAACCCAACTATTTCCTATTGAAAGATTCATCTAAATGGATAGCTGATTAGTTGACGCTGAATTCCTCATTCATTTTCTTGCTACTATGCAAGATGAATTGATGGCCAGGATGTAAATGGCATTTTAAAAGTGACTTACAGGTTAGTTTTCCTTTTGGTCAAAACATTCTAGCCATCTTTGATGGCTTAGACGCTCAGATTGTTCTAGTCCACAGGCAGCTCTCCTTTCCTTTAGTCTTAATACTATCTCACCTACTCCATGTGTTTTGATACTGTTTGGACACTTCCCTGGCCACTTGTAGCTTACTATAAGAGATGGCTATAAACAAAGGCATGGGTTGTCTACAACTCTCAAGCAATCATTAACAGTTAGCCAAAACATTTCATCAACAGATCAAGAATAATTTGAGTGGGATTGTTATATTGTATTTAAAAGTAGCAAGAGCTATTTGTATCATATAGAACAAATTTCTCAACAGGGTATTGTCAGTTTTCTCAAAGGATACAAATAGCATATAAATGCAGTCTTGCCAGGAGGGGGCTTTTCCACCTGTGCCCTAGTTTTCCAGTAATGAGTCAGAAGTTTATTATTTATTAGTAAACATCTAGGCCTTTAGCTAGGCCTGTTCCCTGACTACCTCATATGACTCAGTTATCCCTTTTGTCCTATTCTATGTCTGCTGCATGGTTGGCCACCTCTCCTCAATTTCATACCACCATCTTCCTCCGAGTCTATATGGTGAATCACCCATGCCTATTTCCCAGAGTTCCTCTGCCAGATTTCTCACCTTCCAATCCTGCCTTAGCTTATTGGCCATCAGGTTTTTATTTTGACCAATCAGAAAGTGCAGGCAAGGAAGGACAGAGACACAATGCATATAAACATTATCCTTACAGGATAGAGCTTGAAGGACAGCTCCTTAATAAATCCAACATTCTTTCCTTTAGCTCAATGCCACATAATAGCCTTTAGATCTGTTGTATGGGTCCCTGAGTGTATCTCTCCAGTCCTAGTGCTGACTCTAAGGAAGAAGAAAAGATTGCCTACACTTCCATAATGGTTGATATGGATTCTCAATTTAACAAGATACAGAATCATCCAGGAGACAGAACCCTGAAGGTATCTATGAAGGCATTTCTAAATTATACTAATTGAAGTGTGAAGACTCACTCTAAATGTGAATGATACTGTCCTGCAGGTTGGAGTCCCAGATTCGACCAAAAAGAGAAAGTGAGCTATATGAGTTTACATGTTTAATTTCAGGAAATTCAATGGTCTTGTTGCTTTGTACAAATCTACCACTGCCCTGCTCCACTGAAAAGCCTTTTATTCTGTTTTGGAATGTGTATGGCCTTTGGTGTAAACACCCTTGTGAGAGCCAGCGTAGGAAATGCAGCCATCCAGCATATGAGATGCAAGACATAAATTCTAGTCTCTGAAGAGGAACTCTCCATATGCCCTAACAGCACAAACACCTCAAAGGGACAAAGAGAGGGGGTAAAAAGAAATTGTAAAACTTACATTCCTTCCCAGCTCCATGCCTAGTTACTATCTTCAGACATTATGGCTCTGAAGGGATTCCTAGGTGAGAACATGCAGTCCTTTAATAAATGGGAGATCTCACTTCGCATATGAATAGTACCTCCATCCTTTCTATGAATCAGATAGAAATACACACACACACACACACACACACACACACACACACACACACAGTTGCCACCTCTGTACTTTGGAGTCACCCAAAAAATTCACTGTCAGAAATTTCTCTTGGCTTCAGTTTCATCCACCAAATAACATGGTTCTACTTGAAGTGGTGTCTAATGTCCTATCCAATTCTGGCATTCTGAACTTAACTATCTATCTTTTCAGACAGATAGTAAAATTACTTGTGTGTCACATCCCATAGTCTTCCACATCTGGAATGAAGGTAGGGCCTCTGAATAATGCTGTAGCACTTTCTCTGTTTGTACTCACCAGCTTGCTATCGCAAAGTTTGTGTCAGTAAATATTTCTTATCTCATCAAAGCTCTCAGGTCATATCTCTTTCATGCCCAGACCTTGTGGTTGTATGATTTTCTCACCTGATCCATCTTTCACCTCTTTCAGAAGAACATCCCAGGTCAGTCTCAGCCTGGATCACCTCTTTCTCCTTTCTCACCATCGTTTCCTCCTTCACTGTGTTCCTATACAGTATCCTCCAGGATGCATCATGAACAAAATAAGCATGCTTGGCTTCAGGAACTTTGCACTTTACTCTTCCTGCTGCTTTAAACAGTCTTTCTCCAGACAGCTATGTCCTCAGTCAGACATCTATGTTAGACACTACCAAAAATTGTAGGCCAGTAAGATGACATGGTGGATAAAAGTGCTTGCCTTGCAAACCTGACAACCTGAGTTTGATCCCCAAAACTCCATCAGAAAACTGAGCTGCAGGTAGCTTTTGCTATCCCATCTAAGCTCCATAAATGGACCGTACTACCAGCCCCCACCCAGATTCCCTTGAATACATAGACAAGGAGCACAGACACACACGTTGCTTAATTTCAATTTGCCTTATTGGCTCAACTGTTGGGCATTATAAATCTCTCACAGCTATTATACCCTTCCCAATACTCTTAGCTCAGCACCCTAAATCTTTCCTCAACTTCAGCTGCTCAGTTACCTTTAGTCCCAGCTCAACATCCCAACCTCCTGCCTGTAGAAGTGGCCTGTGGTCACTCCACCTGAGGTCTCACATGGCTGCTTGACCTTTTTCCCTCCTAAGCATGGCAAACTCTCTTTTCCCCTTATGTTACCTTCCAGCTTACCTCTGGGGACCTGGAAGTCTGGCCTATCCTTCCACCCAGCAATTGTCCTATGGCATCTTTACTGGTAGATCAAGAACCAATTGGGGAACAGGACCTTAGCAGCCCTAACCACCCCTACAAAACTGGATGTGATGGTGCTACTATAATTCCAAAACTCATATGGCAAGATTCAAGACAGAGACAGGGAAATCAACTGGAAGCTCACGGTTCAATTCACATGACACACAGTAGAGTAAAACAGACACAAGAGAGAGCCTGCCCCAACAAGGTACAATGAGAGAACCAGCTCCCAAAAGTTGTCCTTTGATCTTCACATGCACATCATTCTATGTGCAGCTCTGTACTCACACATACTGACCACATACAAACACACACACAATGAAAACTAAATAACTTTTAGAGAGAAAATTGAAGCCCCCTAAAAATGCCCTTTACCTCTTGCTCTTTTCTCCAGCATGTGTAGCCCTTTAGCATAATACATATACATATTTTATTTATTATTTATTTATAATTTTATTTACATATTTATATATTATTTCTTATCTATAGTTTTGCTTTCCATTACCTCAATTATCTGAGGCAACCACAGACCAAAAATATTAAATGGAAAAATCCTAGGAGCAAACACTCATAATTTTAAATTGTGCACTGGCTTGAGTAGTATCATCCTCTCTGTCACACCTGGGGCATGAATCATCCCTTTGTCCACTGTGTCCATCCTTCCATACCCTCACTACCTATCCACTCATCTGCAAGCATTCATCTCAGTCACCAAATCAAGTTGTCCCAGTACCGCAGTGCTGTAGGTAAGAACTCCCAACTTCAATCAATAACGGCCCCAACGTACAACAGTAGTGATGGCAACAACCCAGATGTTCCAAAGAAAAGTGACAACTCAAAGATAGACAAATACAGTACAATCAGAGAAAGTGATGGGGAGGAGAGCAGGCAGAAACCATATCCACTTAACTTTGTTATAATGTATTGTTAAGGTTGCTCTATTTCAGCATTGCTATTGTTACTCTTTTATTGTAATTAATTTATAAATTAAAAATTTTATCACAAGTATGTTTTTATAGAAGCAATTCATCATCTGTAAGGCTGTATGTTATCATGATTTTAGGTGTGGATGTCTTGGCATGTCTCCCCTATGAAGAATAGCAAGATTATTTGCTTATTCTTTCTCTCTGCCCCATCTCTCTATCTCCTCATCTCTGTCTATCTCTCTGTCTGTGTGTTTTTGTCTCTCTCACACACATGCACACATGCTAATTCTAGATGACTTAAATGTTTGCTCATTGTTGTGTCCCTAGTACCTAGATTTGTTTCTAATCATACAGTAATCACCTAATACTTGCCAAACAAATCAATGAATTATCTCAGTTGGGACCATGTTTGTGAGTTATTGATGAGAACTGGGAAGGAAACTAATCACAATTTATGTGTTTGGTGAGCACTATTAGCATCCTGTTTTCACATCATATTACTATCACTAAGTGCACATTGATAGATAACACATAATTCAGCTCCCCCAGGAGATGGGCAGTGTAAACTATAAAGGGGAGGTTGCGTTTATCCTCATCACACAGTCTTTAGGACACCAAAAGTTTATGGGAGTGTCTTCTCTGGAAGGCATGATGGGTAAACCAAATTCGAGCAGTTTTGGAATTCTATATTAGGTAGGCCAAGTCTTCTTAGCACCCCAAGGGCCCAGCCTGTCATCGTCATGTCTGGCACAAAGCAATGACTCCAGAGCCAGAGTTACTTAAAGTTGAATCCACCAGTGATTGAGCCCCTTCCTTGTCCATGTCGTTCCAAGACCAGAGGCAGCCAAGAATGTGCTGTCAGCTTTGTGTGGTGCTAGGAGAATATGTGAGTGTGTTCTCACATGCAGCTTTGATTTCCTCATTGAACCATCTTCACACAGTGTATAGACACTGACAGGAGATTGGCTTAGATTAGGATGCAGCTGCTAAGATTCCGTATTACAGTGTGTTCTAAAGGAAGTGTTAGCCCAGGCTTGTTGAGTTCCCTGGGGAAATCTGCATGAGATGGGTGCCTTAAGCAGAGTTCATGGCTTGTTTCTCACACGTGGGACAGTTATCTGTTTGCATAGTCCTGATCTCCTTCATAACAAGGTCCGCACTGGCTTTACCCTTCCTTCTCCAGGATCTGATCCAGCGCACGAAGCCTGTTGCTCTCCACTCCACTTCAGACAGTTCTCAGAGGGATATTCCTGTTCCCTTTTTTAGACTAAATTATAATGGTATTATTTTATTTATGAACATTCATTATGATAAGTTATGATTAGCAGATTCTTTTGTTTTAACAGGGGAAGAAGGGAGTAGTCATCCTGCCTTTTTCTTACTCAAGTTCTCTGATAGCATAGTTCGACTTCTGGTTTTCACCATCACATGGCAAACAAATATCTCCAGACAACCCAAGTTCTTTTAGTTAAAAAAGAGATATGGTTGTGGTGGACATTAATCATAAAGACAAAATATTAAAAACACAATCTCAAGGTGCTGGTGCTTAAGTAAAAATTTTAAAGTTTGAAAGTTAGAAAGAACTATTGAGCACCTGAGTCTTAGGGAATTATGCACAGTGGTCAAAAGTCAGCCTGTAGCAATAGAATCACATTGGTTTCCAAATCCTGGCCCTGATACTGTGCACTTAGTGTCCCAGACCAAGTCACTTGACCTCCCTGAGTCTCAGTTTCTTTATTCCAGAAGTGGAAATAAAAACAAAGACTAAAGTTGTGGCTTGCTATCAAGAGCAAATGAAATAATGTCTATGAAGAGCTTACTTAGCACAGTGCCTGTGTGCTGTAAGAGCTCAGCAAGGTACGGTGACTGCTGGCACTCTTAGTTGCCTTCTTGTTGTTAATCAAGTCTTCCTGAATCTACCATTTAGTTTGTGCCCCAGGTCTAGCTCCCATCTAAGCTCAAAGTATCTCCATCTTTCATTCATGGCTACACTCTCCTCTCTAAGGATATCTGTTAACCTTGTGCCCCCATTGACCCAAGAAATTCTGAAATGGTACACATCTTCTCTCCTGACATTAGGGGTAGGTGCTTCTCCAGTGGATTTTGACAATTCCCTCCTTATATTCTGCCTTAAACTTTGCCATGTGCCAAACTTGTTAGCTGTAGCATCAAGGCTTATGCCCAGATTAACCACAACATCTCCCCCTCACTTTTTAAAGAGAAATACTCTTTATTTGTTTGGGGGGTTGGGAGGTTACAGGAAACATGAGTGAGAAGCAAGGAGATCCTGCATATGTCCTCCAACCGCCTCCCCTAGCTTCCCCATTGTTAACTTCTTGTAGGGCATCTGCTGTAACTGGTGTGCCAATATTAACACATTGTTTATATTACAGCTGTTTTGTTGGACATTCCTTCATGCCTATTTTGGTCCATTCTTTCCATGGATAGCCCTACTTTTTCACTTGGTATCCCTTTTATTTGATGGCCCTTCCTTCTAATATTTGCTCATATTCCACCCAAGTTATTAAGCCTGTACAGAGTCTCCTCACTAGCTTCACTGTACAATATGTTCCCAAGGCCATCTCCACATTTTAAAACAATATAGTCTCCACGTATATATTTAATATACTACTTGCCTGGCTGAACCTACACTGTCTCTCTTAGAGTAGCCAACCAATATATGCTCCTCACCAAATCTAACCAAGGGAAGAATTCACAAAGGAAAGCAAGTCACACTGCCTTTCTCACTCTGTCCTGAGAACTGTTCAACTTGATTCCATTAATCAATTAGCCCATTGGCCAATGGTAGAACATCTGCAAAGGGCTCTAAGTGGGCAAAGAAAGGACTATTGGTATAAGTTGATAATCAGAAGTTGACATTCCATACTTTCCTATTTCCCTGTTACACATGTGATGATATTCCTGGAGTCTCAGACCAGAGTTGTCCTCCTGGCAATCTCCCATCCTCGTACTGATGCTTTACTTGGATTGATCACCAACATCAACAAAACTGGGAACCCAAGGCCTGCCAAGACCATAACGTTAGAAAGCCGATGTTCAGGGACTATGTGCTGTTTTAGTTAAAACTTTCATATCCAATTTGCTGATTATGAGTTTCAGGCCAATGACACATGTGGACGACAGCAATATGAATCCGCTTGACTAGTTTCAATAAAATAGATATGAGCATAGCCCAATTAGATGGCTACATTTTGCTTATTTACATGACAGTGGAGATGAACTTTCCAGCCAGCCATCAGATGCTTTGACAAGTACGCTCCTATATCAAACTATTATTTTATTTTTCTGATTCATAGGAACTGGGTTAGAAAAAAGAATCTCTGGCACAATTTTCAAATCACAGAGGGGATTTACTATTTCCTCCCAAGTTAAAATGCCTCTAGGATATATGTTTAACTGCATTCTCACCCCATCCTACACTGCACAGAACTTACAAGCCCCGGTGGAGAACTCCAGGCCAATTTTATCGTTAAATAAACTCTGGAATGCCCCAGGCAAGGTCATTAACTTGTCTCCACTACAGACTACACATCCAAATAGCAACCTCCCTTCAATGAGTTCCCACAAGGGCTGGGGTGTGCTCCATAACCACCCCCTGGCATATGGGACAATTAGACCATTATATTTGTACCAAGAGCAAGCAGCCAGCTTAATTCAGTTGTGTACATAGAGATGAAAAAAGGGCCACCAAATATAGACTCCTGGGACAATTTATTTGTCTTAAAAGTGTTTAAGACACACAAGCAAGCCCCATCAGGTCATAAATGGTTGGCTTTGTACAATTATTACCATACAAGTCTGGAGTGTAGTCTATGTACATGAAGTTTAAAGACCTTGTCACAGGTCACACCACCCAGGTAGCCTGACAAGAGCCTCACTCATTGTATCCATGACTATTCATGAGGCTAAAAACCCACCCAACACTCTCTTCCACTTTGTGCCTTTAATGATTTCAATCTTTTTCTTACTCAAAACATCATTTGTAATTCCTATTCCCTCCAATAAAATATTAGAATTAATAAAACTTCTTGAGGTTCTTCTTATCCAATTCTGATTGATAAAGAGAATGGTTACCCAGATAAGTTCACTTGCCAACTGAAAGAACTCAATATTGACTCTATCTTTACAGTCAATTTACGATCCAGTATACCTTCACCAAAATAAATGGCTACACAAACCTATGGGGGAGGATTGGGGATTAAAAAAAAGGAAGGAAATAAGAGAAGAATGAAAAGGAGAGATGTAAAAGGGAGGGAGAGTTGGTTTACATAGTCATTGTTTATTGTCTATCTTCTGGTGATGGGAGGATCCCCTTACCCTTCCCCCATGTTCCCATCCCCATTCCACCAAGAACTTTCTCCTGTCTATCGGAGATCATCTATCGATCCATAATTCCTGAGGGTTCTACATGACTTGTCTTGCCCCTCACCCTCTCCAGATGAACATACTACCACTACCTGTTATTCAGCACTCCTGAGGACAGGGTCTTAACCCATAGCAGAATAGGGAGGGGCTCCACTGCTCTGCAAAACTCAGAAATCTTAAAGGCAGCTGCCAATGGTAAGAAAGATGGAGTGGGGAATGTGCAAGTACAAAGGCCATGTGAGTGGCAACTATGAACCTCTCTCAGTGATAAAAACAGAAAATATATAGAAGCCTGAAAAGGAGGTGGAGGATAAAAAACATACAAGCATAGGAATAAGATTGAAAACACAACTTACTTTCTATTAGAACAAAATGGTGTAGGGTGGCTGGTAGGAGTCAAATGCACCTACCCCTCACCCCAGAAGAGAACCCAGCTGCCAACCAGCTCCAAAGCCAGAATAAGGCAAAGGGAATCACACAATGGTTTTGTTCAAGTTCCCACAATTCAGGCACCCTCCAATAAGCCTAATGACTAAAATTTGTTGAAAGTAGGTACTGCCTCCAAGGGCCCAGTGGAGGCAATATACCTATCACCATCAGCCTTCTACTATTTCTTCTGTGTTGAGACTGAGGTCACCAGATTCAACCAACCCCTCTTCTTTCTCTTGGCAGTTTGCAGATGCTATACCTTCATGGTAAAGAAAGGGAAGAAAAGTGTGATCTACACTTCTCCAATGTCCAGCTAAGCCTGAGGACAAGTCCTTGAAGTTGTTGGACTACTGTTTCATAGATTCTCATCGGGCTAGTTGAGATAATAACCAGGAAGCAGTATGCTTAACTGATAAAAAGCCCCAGTCTTAAACTTACATGACAGCTCATCAACATACTAGATAGGCAAGCTTGGATCTGATTCTTAACCTCTCTATGCTTCAGCCTCCTCGAAGTAGGGGTAACAGCATTTTTGTGTCAGTAAATTGAGATGGAAGAGAAACCACCATAGTGTTTGGTGCTAAGTAGACACCAATAAAGGCAGCCATCTGAATTACAATCACTACTGACTTGGTAACAGTGCTGACCTTCACCCTGAACTCTCTTATCACATGAGTCTGGCTTAACCTTTCCTTCAGTTTCTATCACTAGATTAAAAAGACAAATGTAATCTGTCTATCCCTTTGGATCCCTTTGGGGAGCTTTGGGGAAGACGTTTGCCTTCAGTTCTCAATGAATTTAGAACAAAAGAAACTGACAAAGCTCAAGCAAATATGGAACAGCAACAACAACAACAAAAAAATCACCAAGCACAGATTATTCCAAGGTTACTGAAACTTGTGCATCTCCTAGTGGCCATCTTTCAAAATAACTGAAAGTTTACTCTAAACAGTGAAGTGTTGGGGTTAGAAAAACAAAGGAATCATGAAATTCACAGGCAAATGAATAGAACTAGAAAAGATGATCCTAAGTGAGGTAACCCAGACCCAGAAAGACACACATGGCATGCACTCCCTTGTGCCTTATAACTGGGCATTGACTATAAAATGCAGAATAACCTCACTACAGTCCACAGACCCAAAGAAACTAAGTAATAAGGAGGGTTTAAGGGAAGTGGCTTGAATCTCACTCAGAAGGGGAAATAAAATAGACATTGGAGGTGGATGGAAGGAGGGAACTCAGTGGGAGAGTGGGGTGAGGAGGGAAGCAAGAAAGAGAATAGAAATTGATGAGTGGTATTTCTGGAACTAGCCTGAGATCTGGGATATGGGAGATGGGGCAGGAATCTATGTGGGTAGCCTTAGGTGAGACTCCTAGCAGTAGGGTATATAAAGCCTGAATTGGCCACCTCCTACATCCAGGTCTGACTTCCAGTGGAGGGGCAAGGACATTAACCCATCCACAAAACCTTCAACCCCCAAACTGTCCTGCCTACAATATGCACAGGAATAAAGATGGAGCAGAGACTGAGGGAACAGCCAACCAATGACTGCCCCAACTCAAGACCCATCCCATGTGAAAGAGCCAACCTGACACTATTAATGATACTCTGCTATTCTTGCAGACAAGAACACAGCATAACTGTCTCCTAAGAGACTCTATCAAACATCAGATGGAAACAGATGCAGAGACCACAGCCAAACATCAGACAGAACTCAGGATGTCTTGTGGAATAGTGGGGGATAGAAGCAAGCAAGCTGGAGGGGTCAAGGACACCCCAAGAAGACCTATAAAGTCAACTGTTCTGGGACCATGGGGGATCTCAGAGCCTGGACCACCAGCCAGGGTGTATGCAGGAGCTGGACCTAGACCCCCTACACATTTGTAGCAAATGTACAACTTGGTCTTCATGTGGATCTCCTAACAATTGGAAAATGGGTATTTCTGACTCTCTTGCCCTCCATCAGATCGCCTTCCCCTAGCTGGCCTCAGTAGGAGAGTATGCTCTCAGTGCTACAGGGACTTGATGTCCCAATGTGAGGTGGTACCCAAGAGGGGCTTCCCCTTCTCTGACAGAAGACCAACGCCATCTTGGCCCTGGTGTGTCAGACTGCTTGGGGTCCTGCAACACCCTTTATGTAAAAGAAGAACTGTCTTGCTGGGTTACTTTCATTCTGTTCAGGTGTTCCTTTGTGTGACATCAAGATTATTCTGTTTCAAACATCCCTAAAGCATCATTAGGGAAACTGAGAGCAAACTAGTTCTCAACTCCAGCCTTTGAGTATGTCTTAGTTCAAGTTTCTACTATGATAAAACGCCACGATCAAAAAGCAAGTTGGGGAGAAAAGAGCTTATTCAGTTTACACTTCCATATTGTAGTTTGTTCGTTATTGAAGAAAGTCATCACAAGATCTCAAGCACGGCAGAAAACTGGAGGAACTGATGCAGAAACCCTGGAGGGTGCTGCTTACTGGCTTGTTTCCCATGACTTGCTCAGATAGCACTACCCACCATGAACTGGGCCCTCCCCAATATATCATTACTTGAGAAAATGCCTTACAGCTGGATCTCAGGTGGGGGGGGGTGCATTTTTCTCAATGGAGGCTCCTTCCACTCTAATGACTCTACCCTGTGTCAAAACCAGCCAGTACAGGGTGCAAGAGCCCACAAAACACATGTTTTTTTGTAGTCCTATATTAGTCCTGAACTAATTTTAGTGTATCCATATCATTTGAGTACAAATATTGACTATTTCACTTGAAGCAACACTTCAGTATTTTTTTTAAATTGGATTTTGGAGCAGTTAGTGGGGTTAGGAATGTGCAAAGTCTCTTAAAGGACTTTGAATGGCAGAGTCTGCAATCCTCCAAGGGTCTGCCTGAGTCTAAAGTTCGAATTCAAGTCAACATCTGAGTTGACATATCTGGGGGAATTTTACTTAGGCCACATTTTAGAGGCTTCAGTTCAAGGCAGACTGGCCTCACTTCTGTGAACCACTGATGACTCCATACCTCATCATCAAAAAAACAAAAAAAAAAAACAAAAAAAAACCAAAAACCTGTTCATCTCATTGCCAAGCATAAACAGAGGAAGAAGGAACTGGAGTCCCGCTCTCTTGTTAAAGTCTGAAGAATGGGCATGCCTTCAGAAATCTAAAACGTCCACTAAGGCCTACCTTTTAGAGTTTCCACTGTGCTTTCAGGACACCACCCTAGGAAGCAAGTCTTTAGTGTGCAGGGTCATTAGGCAACACCCAAGACCCAAACAAGAGCAGGTCTCAAGCAAACCTGAAAGAAAGGGCCATTAATTAACAACTGTCTTGAGTGGCCTTTGCAGTGTCTTGCCCTAATCTACCTTCACCCCAGCCCCAGGAGGAGGAGGAGGCAGATAGTGAAAGAACCTAGTGGGGAAACCCCCACTCAATTCCCGATTCGGCGTGCATCCAAGAATCACGAACAGACGACCATCTTGATGTAAAAGCATGAGGTAGTTTAATGACAGAGCTCTGAGCCTACACATATCTCCCGCAGGAGACAGAGGTGTCAACCCTTTAATGGCAGAGCTCCGTGTGGAACCTATCTCACAAAGGAGACAGTGGTTTCAACCCCAAAGCTTGGAAGCTAGGGGTTTTTATAGAAAAGGGGTGGGGCTGGGGGAGGAATTGGCGCGGTTTCACGTGATTGGTCCATTTAAACATCAGCAGTCTGTTAACATTTAACTTAGGTCAGAAGGGTGGGAGATAGGGAGGTGCCGGGCCAGTCCTGCATGTCATTATCTATATCTTTATTGCTAAGCAGCCTCAGGAATGTCTTAACAACAGGCCTGCCCAGGCATGTCCTGGCATGTTCTGCTATGTTCTCAGCCTCGGGTTTCAAAGCTCACAAACAACTCTTTGGGCTATTTGACATACATTACATGAATCACAGGTCTCAAGTTTTATTTCCTTTCATTAGGACTGCACTCTCCTCCAGGATTCCTTAGCTTTGGAAGTGTGCTCCACGAGACCAATTGAGGGCTGTGCAAAGAACTTGAACTTTAGACTCAGGAGGCCCCCTGGGGAATTCCAGACTCTGTCTTGCAAATACCTTTAAGACAGACCGCACACTCCTAATCCCCAAACCTAAGCACACTAAGTGTTCCAAAAGTGCGGGCTTATCCTTACTTGCTTTTCTCCCTTGTTTCCATGAAGCAGAGTCAGGCAGGTGAGTTTGCTCTGCTTAATTCTCCTGGCTGCCTCGGTTGTCTGCACCTTCCTGGAAGCTGGCACCTGCAAGCTGCCTCCCTTGTGGAACTCAAGCTCATCTCAAGTGAGAAGCCCCCCCCCCCACTACATCATCTACCCCATCTTGATACACTGTGATTTTTTTACTCCTGGAACATGTCCTGAAACACAACCATATACTTGGATAAATACCTGTATTCACATTCAACATGTATTTGCCTACCAGAGAGCCAGAAATCTTTGTCCAGTAAAGAGTAGGCATCCAGGTAGCCCAACTGTGGCTCATCTGTCTTCATCACACAGGCTCTCATCACTGTTCCCCTCTCCTCTCAAACACTGATGTGTTGCCTAAGAGAGATACAACTGGGTAAGACCATCTGGATCTCACTTTCTTATAGGTACTCCAGCTTACCAGTGACTTGGGGTAGCTCCCATAGAGCATGGGCAGATCACAAGTAGAAAAAAAAACAAGATCTCTCCTTAGGACTCTCTCCCCAGCAAATGCTCCCACTCTGTAAATGTTCCTTTGGTTTGGAGTCTATTCTTTCTATTGGGTAGGTGTAGGTAGTAGAAAGCTCCCAGGACAGGACAAGGTTGGCTGTCTCAGGGGACTTTATAGACTTAAGACTAATAATTTTTAAATTTTATTATCTTTTTTTCCACCTTAAGGGTTGAATCAAAATACCTTCTAAAATTCCATTTTTTTGGGGTGTTTCATTTTTTAATTCATTCTTTGAGGATTTCCTACATGTACACAATATATTTTGATTATATTAAATCCCCTACTTCCTTCCTCCAACTCTTCTCAGAGCCCTACCCCACTGAGTTCACTTCCAAACTTTGTGTTATCTTTTCATAGACCAATGAATCCAACTGGTTTGTGTGTGCATGGATATAGGTCCATCCACAAGAGCATGGGCAACTTACCAGGGGCCCTGCTTTTCTGGAAAAAAAAATATTCTCTATCACGGTGGCCTTCAACTGCCAAAGCTCCTCATCTAGAAGTAAGGGTCCCTAGGCTGAAATAAAATTTTATTTTTAGGGGTAGAAAATACCCAGTTCTGGTTACTAAGTTGAGCCAGTTTCATTGCTAAGTCTTAGAGCATGCATCCTGCCCTCCAAGCATAAGCCTCGGTCACTCAGGTACCTACCATCTCCCTTCTATACTCGAGTCACACTATGATAGTCTGCAACTGCCTCTATCCAGGTGACTGGGAAGGTCTGGAGCTTACTCAAGCCCTCTCTATCTCTCCTGGAGTCGGCCATAGGGACCTGGCTAGCAGCCTAAGGATATAGGTTCTCTTTTGTTTCAGCCACACTAGGGCCACCTGGTCTATCTTCCCTCTTTCCAGGATTACCCAGGATCAGACATTCCTCATTTTCCATCTCTCATCCCCATTTAGTTTATAAAAATCTTTATTCAGTTGGTGAAAGGGATAGAAAGTAGAGAAGACTTAGTAAAAACTATCTGGTAGAACACATTTTCCCAAATCTTTAATTCAGTTCTAAAGTCTTCAACATTTGAAAAGTGAAAGACAATAAATAAAAGTCAATAAATGTCATCCAGGAATGGAGTACATACATACATACATACATACATACATACATACATACATACATACATAATTCATACATATACATATGTACATACATACATACATACATTCATACATACACATCTGTACTACATATATACATACATGAATACATATATGCACACACACACACACACACACACACAGAGGATCATAAGTTTCAGTGAGCATTGAAATGGTCCTAATGCTTTCAGGCTGAGGACTTGGACAGATGCTTGACTAAAAAGAAAGAGGTTGGCAGAGTGTTATAGCCATCTTAACTCCTTCTAAATATCAGTTAAAAGTTATTTTTGTAGCTATATAGATAGCACAGCCCATAAAAAACAAGTTAGCAAGGCATACAATACCTTTTTAATCTACCCCAGCCCCTTCCAATCCAGCTTTACCTCCTTCTAAATCTTCCACCACCCACCGCTGTCCATCATCATCAACAACAACAACCCACATAACTCACCTCAAAAGGATTAAGAGGGATGATATTCTGAAGCCAAATATGAGTGACTGTGATCAGAGAAGTGGGCTAGACTAATTTCCATGTTCCAATGGGAAACAGTTCCATTAAGATTCTATAATAAATAGAATAAAGAAAGTCATGGATCAAACATCTTAAAACGCATTGGTGGAAACATTGGGTAGGTAAGTTAAAAACAAAACTCAAGATCTCTGCTATCAGCTTCTAATGACACTTTTAGCCTTTTGGATAGTGGGTCTAGCTATCTGTTCACATATTCCAAAGGATTTATCATGTGGTCTCAGAGGCTTTAGCTCTCATACAGAGGTCAATAAATGAGTTTGAAGAGCTCTGAAGATGGCCCAAGATCTGACTTTGGACTTGTAACATTCCGAACTCTCTATAATCTTTGGAAGTTTTAACCAATTAATTGGCCTTCATTGGAAGGTGCAGCTTCCTTTCAAAATAATAGTTACTTCCATTCATACTATCAACTCAAGTACCAGAAGCATGGGAGTGAGCGATGTGCCATCCATGTCTATGTATGCCAACACATTTCTGCATCACCTGTGAAGCCAGTTGCTTCATTTCTACCCTTTGTTCTGTCTTCAGCCCAGCATGAATAACACCTTTTTTGTATCTCCTAGGTTCCCATAGACAGTACTAGTAACCTACTCTGCTTTCCCTACTTGAAAGTAGACTCTGCAAGAAGGAAGCCAGTGTCTGATCCCTCTTCTCCCAGGAGTCTAGCAGCTACACTTGAAGACTGGGTAACATTTTCATAAGCTTTAATCTAAAGATTAGCCAGGTCTTACGGATACACTCTCAGCAGCTTTGTGATCTAATCTCTCATCCGTATTGATAGTTATCAAGGACTTGACTAATTCACTATCCTGTGATGCAATGAAGATAGGGGAAATTCAACAATATTAACTTCTTAATTCAGGTCACTGAATTAAAAGTTTAAGATGTCTGCAAGACAGAAGTACCCTATCAGACTTACATACCTGTCTCATTCATTTTTACATGTGTAACCTTCAAATCAATTATATAAACTGAAAAACATACAAATCTAAATGGAATTTTACTGGTTTTTAAAAAAACACTATTAAAGTAAATGAATGGATCTTTGTTTCCTCAGAAACTAGGTCAGTTGGCCACTAACACATAGAAAGTGGAAAAAAAGAGGCAGAAGTCAAAACTGGCTCAGACCACTCCTGAGTCACTTGCCTCTGGCAATGCTCTGTACATGTGTGCCAAAGTGCCACTGTCCTCATGAGGAGGAAGCAGCTGTACCTTCTCCTGCCAGATGGCCAGGGCAAAGTCCAAACTAAGAAAGCATCCATGACTTAGGGCACGCATCCCGGTGCCCTGACTGGAGTCTAGAGGACATTCATGAGAAAGGACACCTGGTAGGTAATAATTGCCAGCTGGAATCTTTTATTTCTCTTTTAATATTGACCTAGTACCAGTGTGCCTGGTCCCAAACCCACAGTAGGATATTGTGCCCTCCTGCTTGACAGCAAATGCATTCAAACCACACCTACACTTTAAAAAGTGAAATAAAAGGTTTTTCTTAAATTTATACTCCCATCAAGTTGTTTTTACTTTCCTTTACTACCAGATTTTAAAACTTTTTTTGCTCTGTCTCTGAATAAATTAAAGCTAAGGTTCACTTAAGTCATTATCCCAGGGATGGCATTTACAAAAGTTAACAACTGAAATATCATTAACCCAGATGGAATATGCACGGCCCGGAGTGGCAGCATCCAGGCAGAGGCAGTGAGGCTGTGCACGGGGCTCCAGTGAACATCGGTCCCTCGCCAGCTCTCCAGGGTTGATCAGTGAGGCATCCAGTCTAAGCCCAGGACATGAGTCAGAGCTTCCTGTTTCCCTGTTGCCTTACAGTTCTTGCCCCAAGTCTTCAACCCCTTGTTCTGGCTTAGAAAACCTAAGACAAGTCATCCTTACCCCCATGCTCCTGGCTTCCGCTGAAATCCAGGCTCCACCTCTCCCCTAAGAAATCTCAGACCACTCAACTACAGGGAGCTGTTGAAGCATATGTTCTAAAAAGATACATTGAAGACCTGACCCATGGACTTCCAAATGTAGCTCTGTCAGTAGGACAGTCGCATGTAACATAATGATGAGGCTATACTGTAATAGAAATAATTCTAATAGAAATGGTTCCTTCTAAGAAAAGAGAAACTGGGGTACACACATAATATGGTTCCAGAACAGAAGCAGGGACTAGTGCACAGCTCTAAGACCCAGAAAGCATGGGCTGCCAGAGCAGCGAGAGGAAAGAGAAGGCCTCCAACTCTTTAGCATTCAGAGGAAACAAGGCTCTGCCCAACCTTATAGTTGAGACTTTCAGCCTCCAGGCCTGCAAATGAACAGAATTCATTTGGATATCTCAGTTAATTTGCAAAACCCTTTACAATTGAATAAGAAAAGCAAGGCCTCTCTTCTTTCTTTCACAACTAGCTTCCTCCAGCTTCTAATGGTCCTTTGTTTTGCCCTCACAGAATCTCAGACTCTCAACCTAAAACACACCTCTTTTGTATTTTGAGATGCAAGTTAGACCTTGGGATGGGTGTAATGAGAAACATTCCCAAGGCATTTGAACACATGGTCCCCAGTTGGTGGTACTCTTCAGGGAGGCAGAGCCTTACTGAAGGAAGTCCAGGCATGTCACTAGACATGGCTTGGGGAGCTTACAGCCTCACCCCGTCTTCCTGTTCACTCTGTCTTCTACATGTGGGTGAAAATGTTGAAGCTAATTTCCCTGGTCCATCTGCCTGCTGCCATGCCTCCACTGACCTGATTGGTCCCCTTCCTGAATCATATGTAAAAAAAAAAAAAAAAAAAAAAAACTCTTCCTCCCATAATTCACTTTTGACTATGTTTCATCACAGCAACAAAAAGTAACTGGTACAGAGCTAAAAGGGAAAGCCTGGTTTTGTTTTGTTTTGTTTTGTTTAATTACAATGTAACACATTTGACAGCCCCATGTGATCCTCTTAGAAATGCATTGCACCATTCTTTAGAATACTTTACTTGAGGGAACAAGTCATAACAAGCCAAATGCTGTAATTCTTCTGTAGACATTCAACACTAATGTTTCTGGAGACATTTAGCTTTCTCTGACTTTTGTACATATTTCATTCAGCTATGCAACTGCATCATTTAGATGTATCCTAGACATAATTTTATAAAATTAAAAAAATTTTTTATCTAGTGGATGTATGTGAGTGGGTGGGTAAAAGTGGTATGTAATCTATAGATAATTACTACTAAAGGTTAGTTTGTACACTTATTCACAGCATGAGAGGTCTGAAAGTTTAATCTGCACATATAACCTATTCCAGTGATCTCGTTATTCCCACCAGGTGACAATAAGACCACTACCACAATTGATGAGCCAAATTTGAAGCAAGCTTCGTTAAGTACTGCCCAGGATGATGGACAGTTGGCCAGGTTCATACCCAGGATTCCCAGAGAATTATCACAAATTACAGTCTGGTGCTTATAAAGGCAAAACCCACAAGGCTATGTACTTCCCACTTTCGTCCAACCAGGGGCAAGCACACATCCTGACATACTTCCTGCCTACATACTACATGCATGATCTGTAAGACTCTAGTAAGCCTTTGCTTACGGGGACCCCATAATTGAACAACACGGAACCGTTGCAAAAAGCAAGAGAAATTTATTGTTCCAACACATTGGGATTGCCCTGCGCATGGAGAAAGAGAATGACCAGCTCGTCTGGGAAGCCTTTCTACAGTTCTCAAGGCAGCAGCCATTAGGCACAATGTGATTGGCAGAACAGCGTGACTTTTAAGCTGATTGGTGTTTAGGGAATGAGGTAGGTCAGGAAATGTGGCTGCGAGTTCCGTTCCGGGCCTCCCCTACCCTCCTGGGTCCCTCCTCCCTGTGGTCTGAGGAATGTAATGAGCCCCTCCGTTCCCCAACCCTCCTCAGTCCCTCCTCCCTGAGGTCTGAGGAATGTAATTAGCCCCTCCCTTCTGGAGGGGAGGAGGGCTGCCTATGTTCTTTATGACCTTTCTCTTCCAGGAGGGGATGGGTCCAGCGGAATTTTCTAAAGTTCCTGAGCTGACATCTTCAGATCAAGCACGTCCTGCGCACTTGGATCAGCTAACCTTGTTTATGGAAGTGAAAACACAAGGCTTGTTATCTTACATGGGCAACAGTCTTCAGCATTCCCGGAAGTTATCTACCCTTGGGTAAAAGAGCCTTTAGGCATTTTTGTTTTTATACATCTCTTAAGTACAATACCTAAAACTTAAAATATAACTTTAGCCCTCACAATCTCTAGGTTAATTTATTTGCTCTTGTATCAGCAAAAAAAGGTGCATGTTTTCATAACATGTAATTATAAAATATATGCATGTCTATTAAACATTAAAGTATACTAAGCTTAGAATTTTAATGAATGAAACTGAAACTAAAAGTGAATAATAACTCTTTTATTTTCACAAGAATCATTTTGAAAATCTCACTTTAGGTTCCATTAGCATATGTGATATTGAATGTTGATAAAGAATAAAATATTGAGTTACTTCAGCAGTTAGCCAGAATACTTGGAAGTATTCAAAAGCTATAATAGTATATAATACCATGTATATAACCCATGAAAGTAGAAGCAAAACCATATGGGGGACTAAAGGGCAGGGAGGAAGAAGAAAGTGGACATGTATGGTGGAATACTCTCAAAATACATAATAGACTTGTATGTACATGTCCTATATAACCCAATACCATGTGCATTGAATATGCACTAGGGACAACATATGCAATTAAAGATAAATAGCTTTTTTGTTGTTGATTCTTTTTTTATTAGATATATTCTTTATCTACATTTCAAATGCTATCCCGAAAGTTCCCTATACCCTCCCCTCACCCTGCTCCCCTACCCACCCACTCCCACTTCTTGGCCCTGGCAGTCCCCTGTACTGGGGCATATAAAGTTTGCAAGACCAAGGGGCCTCTCTTCCCAGTGATGGCCGACTAGGCCATCTTCTGCTATATATGCAGCTAGAGATATGAGCTCTGGGGGTACTGGTTAGTTCATATTGTTGTTCCACTATAGGGTTGCAGACCCCTTCAGCTCCTTGGGTGCTTTCTCTAGCATCTCCATTGGGGGCCCTTTGTTCCACCCTATAGATGACTGTGAGCATCCACTTCTGTATTTGACAGGCACTGGCAGAGCCTCATATGAGACAGCTATATCAGAGTCCCTTCAGCAAAATCTTGTTGGCATATGAAATAGTGTCTGGGTTTGGTGGCTGATTATGGGATGGATCCCCGGGTGGAGCAGTCTCTGGATGGTCCATCCTTGCATCTTAGCTCCAAACTTTGTCTCTGTGGGTATTTTGTTCCCTATTCTAAGGAAAAATGAAGTATCTACATGTTGGTCTTCTCTCTTCTTGATTTTCTTGTATTTTGCAAATTGTATCTTGGGTATTCTAAGTTTCTGGGCTAATATCCCCTCATCAGTGAGTGCATATCAAGTGACTTCTTTTGTGATTGGGTTACCTCACTAAGGATGATATCCTCCAGATACATCTATTTGCCCAAGAATTTCATAAATTCATTGTTTTTAATAGCTGAGTAGTACTCCATTGTGTAAATGTACCACATTTTCTGTATCCATTCCTCTGTTGAAGGACATATGGGTTCTCTTCAGCTTCTGGCTATTATAAATAAGGCTGCTATGAGCATAGTGGAGCGTGTGTTCTTATTACCAGTTGGAACTTCTGGGTATATGCCCAGGAGAAGTATTGTGGGATCTTCTGGTAGTACTATGTCCAATTTTCTGAGGAACCACCAAACTGACTTCCAGAGTGGTTGTACAAGCTTGCAATCCCACCAGCAATGGAAGAGTGTTACTCTTTCTCCACATCCTCACCAGCATCTGGTGTCACCTGAGTGTTTTATCTTAACCATTCTGACTGGTGTGAGGTGGAATCTCAGGGTTGTTTTGATTTGCATTACCCTGATGATTAACGAGGTTGAACATTTTTTCAGGTGCTTCTCAGCCATTTGCTATTCCTCAGTTGAGAATTAATTGTTTAGCTCTCTACCCCACTTTTAATGGGGTTATTTGAATTTCTGGAGTTTAGCTTCTTGAGCTCTTTGTATATATTGAATATTAGTCCCCCTATCAAATTTAGGATTGGTGAAAATCCTTTCGCAATCTGTTGGTGGCCTTTTTGTCTTATTGACAGTGTCTTTTGCCTTACAGAAGCTTTGTAATTTTATGAGGTCCCATTTGTCAATTCTTGATCTTACAGCACAAGCCATTGCTGTTCTATTCAGGAATTTTTCCCCTGTGCCCATATGTTTGAGGCTTTCCCCCACTTTCTCCTCTATTAATTTCAGTGTCTCTGGTTTTATGTGGAGGTCTTTGATCCACTTAGACTTAAGCTTTGTACAAGGAGATAAGAATGGATCAATTCCCATTCTTCTACATGATAACTGCCAGTTGTGCCAGTCCCACTTGTTGAAAATGCTGTCTTTTTTTTCACTGGATGGTTTTAGCTCCCTTGTCAAAGATCAAGTGACCATAGGTGTGTGGATTCATTTCTGGGTCTTCAGTTGTATTCCATTGATCTATCTGTCTGCAGTTTTTATCACAATTGCTCTGTAGTACAGCTTAATGTCAGGCATGGTGATTCCACCAGAGGTTCTTTTATTGTTGAGAATAGTTTTTCCTATCCTAGGTTTTTTTTATTATTCCAGATGAATTTGCAAATTGCTCTTTCTAACTCAGTGGAGAATTGAGTTGGAATTTTGATGGGGATTGCATTGGATCTGTAGATTGCTTTCGGAAGGATAGCCATTTTTAGTATATTAATCCTGCCAATCCATGAGCATGGGAGATCTTTCCATCTTCTGAGATCTTCAATTTCTTTCTTCAGAGACTTGAAGTTTTTATCATACAGATCTTTCACTTCCTTAGTTAGAGTCACACCAAGGTATTTTATATTATTTATGACTATTGTGAAGGATGTTGTTTCCCTAATTGCTTTCTCAGTCCGTTTATCCTTTGTGTAGAGAAAGGCCATTGATTTGTTTGAGTTAATTTTATATCCAGCTACTGCACTCAAGCTGTTTATCAGGTTTAGGAATTCTCTGGTGGAATTTTTAGGGTCACATATATACGATCATATCATCTGCAAATAGTGATATTTTGCTTCTTTCTTTCCAATTTGTGTCCCCTTGATCTCCCTTTGTTGTCAAATTGCTCTGGCTAGGACTTCAAGTCCTATATTCAATAGGTAGGGAGAAAATGGGCAGCCTTGTCTAGTCCCTGATTTTAGTGGGATTGCTTCCAGTTTCTCTCCATTTACTTTGATATTGGCTACTGGTTTACTGTATATTGTTTTTCTTATGTTTAGGTATCAGCCTTGAATTCCTGATCTTTCTAAGACTTTTATCGTGAATGGGTGTTGGATCTTGTCAAATGCTTTCTCAGCATCTAACGAGATGATCATGTGGTTTTTGTCTTTGAGTTTGTTTATATAACGGATTACGTTGATGGATTTCCATATATTAAATCATCCCTGCATCCCTGGAATAAAACCTACTTGGTCAGGATGGATGATTGCTTTAATGTGTTCTTGGATTTGGTTAGCGAGAACTTTATTGAGAATTTTTGCATCGATATTCATAAGGGAAATTGGTCTGAAGTTCTCTTTCTTTGTTGGATCTTTGTTTGGTTTAGGTATCAGAGTAATTGTGGCTTCATAGAATGAATTGGGTAGAGTATCTTCTGTTTCTATTTTGTGGAATATTTTGTGGAGAGTTGGAATTAGGTCTTCTTTGAAGGTCTGATAGAACTCTGCACTAAACCCATCTGGTCCTGGGCTTTTTTTGGTTGGGAGACTATTGATGACTGCTTCTATTTCTTTAAGGGAAATGGGACTGTTTAGATCATTAATCTGATCCTGATTTAACTTTGGTACCTGGTATCTGTCTAGGAAGTTGTCCATTTCATCCAGGTTCTATAGCCTTTTCTAGTAGGACCTGATGATGTTTTAGATTTCCTCAGGTTCTGTTGTTATGTCTCCTTTTCCATTTTTGATTTTGTTAATTAGGATACTGTCCCTGTGACCTCAAGTTAGTTTGGCTAAGGGTTTATCTATCTTGTTGATTTTCTGAAAGAACCAGCTCCTGGTTTGGTTGATTCTTTGAATAGTTCTTTTTGTTTCCACTTGGTTGATTTCAGCCCTGAGTTTGATTATTTCCTGCCATCTACTCCTCTTGGGTGAATTTGCTTCCTTTCGTTCTAGAGCTTCTAGGTGTGCTGTCAGACTGCTAGTGTATCCTCTCTCTAATTTCTTTTTGGACACACTCAGGGCTATGAGTTTTCCTCTTAGGACTGCTTTTATTGTGTCCCAGAAGTTTGGGTATGTTGTGGCTTCATTTTCATTAAACTCTAAAAAGTCTTTAATTTTGCTTTTATTGTGTCCCAGAAGTTTGGGTATGTTTTGGCTTCATTTTCATTAAACTCTAAAGTCTTTAATTTCTTTCTTTATTTCTTCCTTTACCAAGGTATCATTGAGTAGAATGTTGTTCAGTTTCCACGTGAATGTTGCCTTTCTATTATTTATGTTGTTATTGAAGATCAGCCTTAGTCCGTGGTGATCTGAAAGGATGCATGGGATAATTTCAATATTTTTGTATCTGATAAGGCCTGTCTGTGACCGATTATATGGTCAATTTTGGAGGAGGTACCATGAGGTGCTGAGAAGAAGGTATATCCTTTTGTTTTAGGATAAAATGTTCTGTAGATATCTGTAAATATTTACAGAATCTGTAGATTCTGTAAATAAAAATGTTCTGTAGATATCTTTCATAACTTCTGTTAGTGTCCATGTGCCTCTGTTTCGTTTGTTTCCAGGATCTGTCCATTGGTGAGAGTGGGGTGTTGAAGTCTCCCACTATTATTGTGTAAGGTGCAATGTGTTTTACTACAGTTTCTTTAATGAATGTGGCTGCCCTTGCATTTGGAGCTTAGATATTTAGAATTGAGGGTTCATCTTGGTAGATTTTACCTTTGATGTGTATTAAGTGCCCCTCCTTGTCTTTTTTGATAACTTTGGGTTGGAAGTCAGTTTTATTCGATGTTAGAATGGCTACTCCAGTTTGTTTCTTCAGACCATTAGCTTGGAAAATTGTTTTCCAGCCTTTCATCTGAGGTAGTTTCTATTTTTTTCCCCTGATGTGGGTTTTCTGTAAGCAGCAAAATGTTGGGTCCTATTGTGTAGCCAATCTATTAGTCTATGTCTTTTTATTAGGGAATTGAGTCAATTGATGTTAAGAGAAATTTTAAAAAAATAATTGTTACTTCCTGTTATTTTTGTTGTTAAAGTTGGGATTTTGTTCTTGCAGCTGTCTTCTTTTAGGCTTGTTGAAGGGTTACTTTCTTGCTTTTTCTAGGGTGTAGTTTCCATCCTTGGTGTTTTCCCTTTATTATCCTTTGAAGGGCTAGGTTCATGGAAAGATATTGTGTGAATTTGGTTTTATCATGGAATACTTTGGTTTCTCCATTTATGATAATTGAGAGTTTTGCTGGGTATAGTAGCCTGGGCTGGCATTTGTGTTCTCTTAGTGTCTGTATAACATCTGTCCAGGATCTTCTGGCTTTCATAGTCTCTGATAAGAAGTCTGGTGTAATTCTCATAGGCCTGCCTTTATATGTTACTTGACCTTTTTCCCTTACTGCTTTTAATATTCTATCTTTATTTAGTGCATTTGTTGTTCTGATTATTATGTGTCTGGAGGAATTTCTTTTCTGGTCCAGTCTATTGTAGTTCTGTAGGCTTCTTGTATGTTCACGGGCATCTCTTTCTTTAGGTTTGGAAAGTTTTCTTCTATAATTTTGTTGAAGATATTTGCTGGCCCTTTAAGTTGAAAATCTTCATTCTCATCTACTCCTATTATCCATAAGTTTGGTCTTCTCATTGTTTCCAGGTTTTCCTGGATGTTTTGAGTCAGGATCTTTTTGCATTTTGCATTTTCTTTGATTGTTGTGCCCATATTCTCTATGGAATCTTCTGCACCTGAGATTCTCTCTCCCATCTCTTGTATTCTGTTCCTAGGGTTTCTATCTCCAGAGTTGTGTCACTTTGGGTTTTCTTTATTGTTTCTACTACCCTTTTTAGGTCTTGAATGGTTTTATTCAATTCCATCACCTGTTTGGTTGTGTTTTCCTGTAGCTCTTTAAGGGATTTTTGTGTTTCCTCTTTAAGGGTTTCTACCTCTTTGGCACTGTTCTCCTGTATTTCTTTAAGTGAGTTATTAATGCCCTTCTTGATGTCCTCTACCAGCATCATGAGATATGATTTTAAATATGAGTCTTGCTTTTCGGGTGTGTTGGGGTATCCAGGACTGGCTGAGGTGGGAGTGTTGGGTTCTGATGATGGTAAGTGGTCTTTGTTTCTGTAAGTAAGATTCTATGTTTGCCTTTTGCCATCTGGTAATCTCTGGCGTTAGTTGTTATAGTTGTCTCTGGTTGGAGCTTGTTCCTCCTGTGATTCTGTTAGCCTCTGTCCACAGACCTGGGAGTCCAGCTCTCTCCTGAGTCTCAGTGGTCAGAGTACTCTCTGCAGGCAAGCTCTCCTCTTGCAGGGAAGGTGCACAGAGGTCTGGTGTTCAGACCTGCCTCCTGGCTGAAGATGAAGACCCGAAACAGAGCCTGTTCCAGAAGATGTGTCACTTCTGCAGTCCACACTCTCACCTACACAGATTTGTCTCTGAGGGACCCAGGACTCAAGATGGTTCCCTCACCTGTACAGGCAGCCGGAGCCCTATAAATAGCTTTTTAAAGAAATGTTATAGAACTAGCTATAGGGAATGCTCTCAGGCCCTTCAGGCCCTAGGCCTTGGACTCTTCTCTCACTAGTACAAACACTCTCCTGCCACCATCTCTTGTGTTACATATCTCCAAACTACAGAAATGAACAAAATAGAGATTTTACCATGTCAGTTCCAAAAGAACCTCAACTCGCTAACTGTGGTGCCTCTTAGCACACCAAGGCACATGCTGGTCTCCGGGCTTTCTCATCAGGCTCTCTCAGTATCACAGATACCTATGACAGAATTTGTGCTATCATCCTGGCTCTTCTCACCCTTGCCTGCACCCTAAATTTCTCCAGCACATGGACTTCCCTTCCCATAGCTTCTCATTTCTATATAACTCCGCCAGTTCAGCCACATCCTTTCTTTGTGTCTTGGTCTTTCTCTTTCATTCTCCCTGTCTCTTTCCTCATGGTCCAATTCTGTCTAATGGCCATGTTCAATGTACTATTTTCTCTGCCTACTCTGGGCTCTTTCAGATGCCTTCAGATGTACCTTCTCTCATATCTACAATAAAAACCTTCTGCTCAACCATATCTTGGAGTGGTCATATCCTCACTTTATACAACCAACAGACCATAGTTTCAATGACAGATATGTAGAACACCATCAAATTTTAAATTTCAAAACTATATGGAATTTCAACGAATAGAAATAGTAGGAAAATAGGTAAAGATTAGAGAAAATACAGTATAAGAGGTAAGGTTATAGTCTTAGCCTACCTTGAGACAAGAGAGATGATTCAAGAATGTTGAGTCATTTCTTAATATCCATACACAAACAGAACACTTTCATAATTTGACATATGTCATACATACCTATGCAAATTTCATAAGGTCATTAATAGTCTACATACATACAGTAGGTTTAGGTCATTTCTTAGCTTACGCACACAACTAATGGGCTCATATGTTTAGGATATGCCATATAAGCATTATGTAAATATCTCTGTGTCTAACTTTCTGCATTTACTATGTTTCTTTTCCAGATATTAGTAAGACCTTTGATTAGAGACTTTGATGATGACAGTTTACACACTAGGATTATAGGCCTCTATTGCAGCTCTCGTTTGCTAAGTGTTTGATAAGCACCTTGCAGACATTATCTCACCCGGGTTCCCAGGCTTGTGCATCCTTACTCATGAACAGTAATTATAACAACTACCCCCACGAAATGGTTATTACCACCAATCGGCTCATCCAGGATCATGCAAGAATTGCGTGCCAGAGACAAGACAATCAAACTGCTATGGACTTCACCACTCCTGTACCATCAGGAACAAAGACCTCCTCACTCCACTTGAAATCAAAAATGACATTCAATTGCCTTTTCAACAACTCTAGTCATTTCTTTCAGTCTTCTTCCATCTTGGCACATCAGATAGGAAGAAAAGGTGCTGAGCAATGATCTACTCTGTTCTTATTCTTTTTCTCTTAACATCTTTAACTGTTCTTTATTGGGACTGAAAAGACCCAATAAATCACACTGATTCTCCTAGCAGAATTCAGAATGTATTGAGAGAGACAAAGCAGCAAAGCAGATGGGGTATATATTAGCACATGGGGCATGTGTTAGCACATGGGGTATATGTTAGCACATGGAGTATATGTTAGCACATGGGGTACATGTTAGCACATGGGGTATATGTTAGTACATGGGTATATGCACATGGGGTATATATTAGCACTTCCATTCTTATTAAGGCTGTGGTGATTGAAGAATGAGAGTGTGGCTTCCAGAAGCCTGTAGGACCTAAGGGTCTGTTAGGGAAATTACTCCCAACACCACTCTTCATCTAGGGATGAAAATTGATACCTACTCTGGTTTTCAGAAATGAGTCCTTTCACATTATTCCAAATATTAATGATTCTGCAAATATTAAAAAAATACAATAAAATATTAATAATAGGCTAGCTATCATTTATATGAACTTAAGTCTATGCACTATGAAGTTTCTAGAGAAAAACTAAAGTCCTCCACTTAAATTCCCTTATAAATTAAAATTGTAAACAGTGAACAGTCCAAAGAGATTCCAGACTAAACATAATTTATTTTACTCTAAATATTAAAATACAAAGGAACCCTACAAACCTTACTTTTAAGGCAAATATGGAGGTTTTGCCATAAAGATAGTATTAATATGTACTTGCCAAATATAATTATATATGTGTTGCCATAAAGGTAATATATGTGCCAAATATAGATGTATGTTCTCATATTATGCAATATATTTTGCCAAAAAGATATACATATATATGTGTATACATATATACATATACATATAAACACACACGCATACACACACATATGCATATACATACCTTTTGTGGAAATATACATGTATACCATTTGTGACCTAAAGAAAGTGTATGGTACAAAGCTGAAAAAAATGCATTAAGTGTTTCTTCAAATACATAGCAGCTGAGCTGGAAAGAGTAAAAAAAAAAATTTCATGGTCAAAAGTATTTTTGAAAGGCATAGAAATCTTCAAGACAACTAAACTCTGAAGCCAAGAGATACTCTTTAGACACCTGTAGTCACCTAGGACTTCAGCTTAGACAACTAATAAAATATGGCAAAGTTAAACTCTGAGGAAAATGAGGTGTCAGGCTGAGGAGTTCTCTAAAACTCAGACACCCCCACCCCCACCCCAAAGAGAGTGCTGTGAAGAAACAAGTCTCACAAGGATCACCCAGAAAGGAGCATAACTATTAATTATAGACAAAGAAGGAAGACCTGTGTTTTCCCTCTGAGGGTTAATGTCCAAAAAGTGTTCACAAATTGAGTCTTCAGCTGGAAATTATACTGTGATTATGGCCCAAAAAGCCCCAGGTTGGGATTTTAGTTTAAAGTAGTCCCAAGTTGGTAGTGTCATGAGTAACACAGAAGGACCAAGTGCAAACTCACTTTTAAGAAATGCAGAGGCATGGCCAAGGCCTTAAAGAATTTCCATGGATAAAAGCTCTCAAGAGTATGAGGTCATGCTTAAAAAAAAAACTCATATATATATATATATATATGTGTGTGTGTGTATACATATATATATATATATATATACATATATATATATATACATATGAAACAATATGACTAAAAGACAACATGACGTTGGATAGAAAAAAGCACTGTGCAAACTAAACCATGTAGTTATCATAAGTATTGGAGCAATCTGATAAATTATATTAAACATGTTTATGGAATGATCAAGCTTGAAACTATAATAAAGTAAAAACACAGTTGAGACTTAGAAATTAGAATTTAAGTTTTTAACAATTAAAACCAGTCCTAATTAAAGACATATGATTAATCCTAAGACTATCAAACCAGGCATGATAATGAATGTCTGTAATCCCAGAACTCTCAAGGCTGAGAGGAAGATGAAAAGTTCAGGGTTCCCCTGGGAAACACAGTGAGTTCAAAAGCAACACGTCAGATCAAACACAAGCTCCAAAGAATCGTCATACACTGGAAAACCTGGAACATGTATCCACAGTGGTCATAGCCAGACAAAGAAGTGTAAATATGCAAGCCTAAGAGATGTGAGGGATCAGAAATAGATCCAGGGCAATAAGACGGTCTGCACAGCCTGATAACTTGAGCTTGACCCATGGAAAGGTGAAAGGAACAGAACAGACTCCACAAAGCAATCCCCTGACCTCCACACACATTACATACACACCCTTACACTCGCATGTGCGCACACACACGTCACACACACGCATACACGTACAATAGTCATGACGAATAAGAATTTTTAGAGCTAATTCTTTTGTATTTTGAGATTATATAATTGCCTCATTTCCCCCTTCCCTTCAGATTAATAACGTTTCCTCTTTAATTGTTGTTGCATGCGTATTCCTAAGTGTATAAATACAGCCTGCTCAGTCCTTATACTTGCTTGAATAAATATGTTTTCAGGGCTGATCGCTTGGAATTAGATACCTCGTTGCGGTCTTCTCTGCGGAAGACCATTTCCCCTACTCCTCTTTCACTCCTGGTTGCCTATAATTCTTTGTGGACAGTTGAGACGTCCCGAGCTTCCCATATGCGTAGGTTGGCATATCTATTGCTGTTGTCCGTGTTCAGCTCATGTTTGGGCCATCACGTTGCTGAGACGTGGATGTAGCTTCTGATATTTTCAGGCAGCACAATCTCACAGCAAACACCCCTGATTCTCTGGATCTTATCTTTCGTCTCTTCTCTCCTTTCTTCTTCCTTTTCTTCTCCTTTCTTTCTTCCTTCGTTTCTTTCTTAATTCTAATACCAATTAATGCTGCTCATTTATGCGTGAGTGTGGAGCCATCCATTGAAACATAGGAAACTACCACTGAGAGTACACTAAACAAACAAACAAACAAACAAACCACATGATTCTCTGCCTCCTCAGAGCATGCGCTAAAGCTCCTCACTGAGGGCTACTGCCTAGATAGCACCTTTCTCATTGAAGCCAGAATTGTGGCTGGCCAGATCTGGTACAGATCTTGTGCATGCACCAAAGCTGTGAGTTCATGAGTGTAACAGTCATGTCATGTTCAGAAGACAGAATTGTAAAGCACTTGGTCCTGTCTTCTAGCCCTTTTCTTCTTTCTCCTCTTCCAGGATGTTCCCTAAGCCCTGGCCCTGGGGGGGGGGGGGGGCTTGTAGTTCTCACCGCTGGGGTGCACAAACTCTGCTTGGGCAGAGGAAACGAAAAGGTTAGACACTAGGCTGCATTTCACCCCACACTTCCATGGATGTCGGAATCGTAGGAAGCACCCATGGATGGGAGAACTCAGGCTAAGATGGGACCCCAGCCTGGGTGAGAAACAACCCAGGCTGAGGCTGACGCTGGTGTTCCCTAACTCCAGATACCCAGACGCCACTGGGAAGCATGAATTAGGAACAAGGGTCTGTGGGCCAGCAATGACAAGTGTCTAGGAATGCAAAAGGGCCTTCTGCCGAGATTTAGACGGAGTGGCTCTCTATGACGAAGCAACCCCCCCCCATGGCAATTCTTGATGAGAGAGACAGTTCTTGCTTGTCCAAATTGTTTATTGACAGTGAAAATGAATGCATCATACAACTTAACTCGGGTGAACCACATTGACTACCTTTTGCAGGATGGAATGTCCAAGAAGGGAAGCTCGTTGGCTAAACTCGCGGGGCTGGCCCATCTAGATACCTCAATGGCATGGAGAACTCTGTGCTGTTTCACTGGTGGTGGCGATCTTCAAGTGGGATGTTATGCTTATGTGCTCCAGGACAAGAACTGGGTCAGGAGCAGATGAAACAACTACAGTGTCTTAGCTATGAGAATACCAGGGTTTCTGAATGTGTTCAACAATCTTTCCAGTCTTTGTCTGGCAACACGGTTCCACTTGCCCCATAGGAGCTGATATGGGTATCCTACTTTGAACTGAGCACTCGGCTTCTCTGTACCTTGACTAATTCTACATCTATGTACTGATCTCTGTCCACTGAAAAAAGAACCTTCTCTAACCAAGGTTGAGAACATCGCAGTTCTCTGAGTATAAATGTAAAAACATTAAGACAGCAACTTAACAACATAAACCATAGGAAAATAACAATAACACGTTCTACTATGGGACCTATGAGTTCCCTAGTCATGGGCTTTTGGCCAGGACTTCAATACCCGGGATGAAATTCTTTCTTGTAAAGTAGGCCTCCAATCCAATCAGAAAGTGGTTACTTACTCCATGTGGTGTGATGTCTCTCATAGTCATGGTCATTTGAACCCTTGGTTCCTGGTTGGTGGTGCTGTGGAGCACAGGATAGGTGGTTCAGATTTGCCTGGGAAGTATGCCATGTGGTTTAAAGTTAAATTTTCCCTTTTTCTAGTTCTCTCTTTCTGCTTCATGTTTCACCTTCTGCGTGAGCTCTCAGCTTCCTGCTCCAGCCACCATGCCTGCTGCCCGCTGCCTGCTGCCTGCTCTCCTTGGTCTGTCATTATGAATGCTAACCTTCTGAAGCTGTAAAGCAAAATCAACTCTTTCTTCTATGCATTGCCTGTCCATGTCTTATCATAAAACCAGAAAAGAAGCTAGTATACACCATAATAGACACACCCATTACACTGATGGGTGTACCTGACAGGTAAGTTCTGTGGAAGGCAGAATTAAGCTCTGGGTGAAACCATTGATGTCTTTTTCCCCCCAGTAGCCTATGTAGAACCTTCCAGCACTGTGAAAGCTAACCAGAGGAAAGAAGTTTCCCAATCAGTTTGAGAGTGATTTGTCTCTTGCAGATAGATATTGTGTCTTCATAAGTAAGATATTACTTATCACATTAGACAATACAGCATATTTATATAATAAATAACTGGTACCTGGAGAGATAATTCGGTATGGCCAGGCAAGCTGACATAGGAGATATAAAATGTATGATAAGAGAGGTTGAAAATATTGGCAAGCCTTTAATTAAAGCAGAACTGGATCCAGATGTGAGGAGTTGTAGATCAGCAGGGTTGAAGCTACAGTACAGCGGGGCTTGGGCGTAACCTTCCACAAACCAAGAATCATGGAAGCCCAGGGGTTGACTTCACAGCAGAGGAGATCCTCAATAAAGAGTTTATTTAAAAAAGCCTTAAACTGTAGTATTGCCAATACCACAGTGAAGCTGAGGGCTTCTTCTTTTTTACTGGAGGTTATAATTTTATTCCCACTATTGTGAGTTCTCTTGCTTAGAAGAAATCCCAGACAAACCAACAAAGCTAGCACATGTCAAGAAAAATTACCCAAAACTTAGCAATGAGCCAAGCAAACAGAGCATTTCTTTCTTCATACTGGTCAGGAACTGCTTGACTATCTAAAGGGATATATCTGCATTTAACTCTCTACTTACTCTCAGTCAAAAGTCCACATCTTGTTGTGTGCTAATTTACATCTATTCACCCAGCCGTGAAGAAAATTTTAAAAGTCATAGTTTTATCATTCTATGGATTAGACATGATTTTTGCATCTAACCCAGCAATCTCATTGTAACATTCTTTTAAGAAATGCTTGTGAATACCTAGTTTCTCTGTTAGCTCAAGAACCATTTTACATGCTGCCGTGTTTCCACACGTTTATCATCTTTATGGATCATGGTTTTAAAATTTTGAAAAATTATACTTTGATATACTGAAGTCAGAGAATAAAATGAAATCTTGGGAAACTGTTAAAGTTTTCTTTACATAAATAAAGTTTCAGTCATGCTTTAAAAATAAAGAGAGGTGTCTTGGTTATTCATTATAACTACATGGTAAGATCTTATTTATGAAGACACCATATTCTATCTGCAGGAGACAGAGAAATTAAGCTCTTCCCTCTGGCTAGCTTTCCTAATGCTAGAAGGTTCTATGTGGTCTGGTAGGGAATATATATATTGAGATATATACCCCAAACATGTTTTTCCCATAGGCCTAGTATTTAGTGTGTAGTGTTTAAGTGTGTAACATTTATGGTTTCAAGGTTCATGAATGTGTATCACATTAAATGAAAAATGTCTTTATTATATAAGGTGCCAGAAAGAGAAGAAGGCATTTTTAATACTGTGGCAAAAAAAAAAAATGTACAAGGGTCCATTGAGATTCAGGGAATGTTACAGAAGAATGGGCAGAAAGAACATAAGGGCCAAAGGACGGGAGTATGCAGAGTGAAACACCATTTTCAGGATATAATGCAGCCAATAGACTCATGAGCTCACACCTGCTGTGGTTGCCTGGACAAGTGTTAATCAAGACTGGCCATTAACATTCCAGCATGGCAGCTGAAGGAGCTCACAAGCCCCACCACTAACTGGAAGCCATTGACACAGGATGGGTTGCTAGGGGAAGAAGTCATTTTCTTAGGCAAGTGTGGCCACTGACAGATTTCCTGTACTCTGATGCCCCACCACCACCATGTGCATATGGGAAGAACTAACTGGATTGTACATTACAAGAACTTTTTTTTTTCTTTTTAAGAAAAAGATATTCTGGCATAGTGGTCTGTATCTTTAGTGCCAGAGGCAAGTGGATCCCTGTGAGATTGAGGCAAGCATGGTCTACATAACAATAAGAGCCAGGGCTCCATAGTTAAACCCTGAATCAGAAAGGAAGGAAGGAAAGATGGAAAGAAGGAAGGAAGGAAGGAGAGAAGGAAGGAAGGAAGGAAGGAAGGAAGGAAGGAAGGAAGGAAGGAAGGAAGGAAGGAAGGAAGGAAGGAAAAGAAATGGACATGAAGATGATAGGAAGGAGATATGTTGGTGGGGATCCAGATGGAGTGGGAAGAAAGAATACAGAAGGAAGGCATATAATCAAGATACATTGTATACATGTATAAAATTGTTAAAGAAATAAAAACTTATTATTTTAACAATTATTAGAGGTAAGGGATATACCTAACAGAAAAAAAAATGACAAGCCTTGTAAATAACTAGTCTACTATTAAAGAAAAGACTGTGGCATTACAGGTGAGGTTGTGGTTAAAGACTATAACTTCTAATAGATTCATTATTTCCATACTAGGGTTGGATATATTTGTTAGACAAGAGGCTCCTTTGGTGAGAACTGAGAGCTGTACTTACCTGTGGCTAAAACAATATGTATCATCTGGAAAAGCAGCAACAGGAAATTCTCCTCTAGAGCCTCTGGCCTCTGCCAGTTAGATTGACAGTCCTAGGCATGACCCTGCCTATTAAGCAGGTCTTAAATCTAAAAGGCAGCTGAGAGGTACTGGAAGATCTAAGTGCTATGTCATCATCATTGGAGATATGGTCATATCTGGCCACTGTTACAGATGAATGCTTTCAGCTGCATGTAACTACTGATTGCTTTCCTTAGACAATTCCTTCTGGTACTGAGAGATATTCCTCAGAAGGCTTCTGGGTGAGATATAGTCAGATTCCTCCAGGTCCTGTTTCCAAAGTGTGCGGTGTCTTAAGCAATAAGGTCTTATCTTCAGGTTCTAAGAAGCAACCAAGGGCCGTAGCAATAGCCTGTATTATTTTGGAGTTTTCTTAGACCCTCTCTAGCAACAACTCAAAGGGAGGTCTCCTTTTCTGCCACTAGAGGAGAGTAAAACTATATTATATATGCAGAAAGTGTTAAGGAGCTACCAACAGTTTGAAATGTTCTCTACATACTCCTATTTTGAACCGTTCATTCCCAGCTTGTGGCAGTATTTTGAAGGCAGTGGTCTAGGTGATAGAAATAGCTTCCTAGACAGGCCTTCAAAGGCAACGCCTCTGCCACAGCTCCTTCTGCCATAGACTTAATACAGTCTTGGCTTCACCACTATAATGGTGGAAATCTCTATGAAATTGTGAATTATGATCAATATTTCTTCCATACATTGTCCTATTAGGTACTATCATAGCAATGCAAACATAACTAATCAAGCTTGCACCAGAGATAAGAAAGTCATTGCTAGACGGAACCTACATGTTCCTTGGATACTGTACTGCTTTGTGGGAAGATTGTGGAAGAATTTGGAGACATTGGCTAAGAAAGTTATAGACTTGGGGGGAGGGTGTGGGTGGCTTTTGGGATAGCATTGGAAATGTAAATGAGGAAAATACCTAATTAAAAAAAAGATACAAAGAATCAAAGAAACCTAAAAAAAAAAGAAAGAAAAGAAAGAAAGAAAGTTATAGACTGTTGTTAGCAGAGCTTAAAGGGTTGTTCTGGGAGTCTGGAAGACCAGAATGAGGAGAGTAAAGACTATGTTCTTGAGGTTTCAAAGAGGAGCAAAAATTCCATCAAGAACTGTAATCAACAGGGGGACATTTGTGTTACCTTCTGGCAAAAAAAAAAAAAAACAAAAACAAAAACAAAAAAACAACAACAACAAAAACTTCAGTTTGTTCATATCCTGAAATTTTTCATAAGGCTGAAATGGAAGTAGTATTGCACAGGGCTGTGATGTGTGGCTACTGCTCACTGCTTTTAGCCAGATTTATAATGAGAATTTAGCACAAAAAGTTAAACAGAAGGGAGAATGAGAAGAAGAAGAAGAAGAAGAAGAAGAAGAAGAAGAAGAAGAAGAAGAAGAAGAAGAAGAAGAAGAAGAAGAAGAGGAAGAGGAAGAGGAAGAGGAAGAGGAAGAGGAAGAGGAAGAGGAAGAGGAAGAGGAAGAGGAAGAGGAAGAAGAAGAAGAAGAAGACGACGACGACGACGACGAAGACGACGAAGACGACGAAGACGACGAAGACGAAGAGGAAATGTGAGTGTGGTTAAAATTGTAGATAGCATCCTAACCCGAGGAAATAGTAGATAAAGTAGCCCAGGGCTGTCACCCAGATACCAGAAGGCAGAGTGTGAACGCTTATGTAGCATCTGTGAAGCCTTTGGCTCTATACTCAGAACTATAAGGCTTTTTTAAAAATAAAACCTTAAGTTGTTGAATGAGTGCTAGAGACAAAGCACAGTTAGGTGTTAGAGAGATCAATGCTGTAAGGAGGAGCCCAGCACTGTACACGGGGCTAACAGTAAAGGGCAAGACCCTTTCCAACAAAGACCCACTTCATGAAAGACGTAAAACTGTAAACTCATTTTCAAGACATTCATTTGAAGTGAAAGTACCAGAAAAAAAAAAATCCTGACACAAGAGAGTCTTCAGTGTCTCAGGTTTTGCAAGGATGCAGAATACCACAGTTACATAGAGACTTATACCAGGGATCATGGGGGAAAGCCAATGAGATCAGAGAATATGTAATAGGATCAGATTCTCTGAACTTCAGAGAGTCTCTAAAGACCTGGATTGAGCTGTAGAAGTCATCCTAGGTTGAAATGGACACCCAGAATATAGGAGATGCCAGGAACATGGAATATCTACTGAAGAATGCTGTTTCTCAAGTGAATCTGGCCCAAGAAAGAGGCTGTGTATGATGCAAATAACAGAAATATAAGAGTGGGATTGGGGTCAGGTGGTGTTGGCGCATGCCTTTAATCCCAGCACTCGGGAGGCGGAGGCAGGCAGATTTCTGAGTTCGAGGCCAGCCTGGTCTACAAAGTGAGTTCCAGGACAGCCAGAGCTACACAGAGAAGCCCTGTCTTGAAAAACCAAATAAAAAAAAAAAGGGGGGGGTGAGATTGGGATAGGAATGTTTGCTCTGTGCTATTGTACATTTGATTTGTATAACCAAAGAAATTAAAATAATAAAACACTCAAAATAAAATATAGGAGTAACGTTTACAACCTTAACCGAATTTAGCAATAGATTCTTAGGGCAGTGTATGAGTTACCTTTTGTTGTGATAAAGTATCATGTCCAAGGCAACTTATACAAGGAGGAGTTTATTTGGTTTTTTTTTTGGTTCCAGAGGAATAACAATGTATTATAGCAGGAAGGCATACCAACAAGTGGCAGGCATGACAGCAGGAACAGGAAACAGAATTTCCATCTTTGAATGCAGTCATAAAGCAGATAGAGAAAACTAGAACTAGAACAAGGCTTTAAGCTCTCAAAGTCTACCCTTCGTGGCTTGCTTCCTTCTATAAGGCATTGTAGTCTCCCCTCCCCCAGCCTGAAACCTGCTTGCTCAGGGGTGGAGCTTCCCGCTCAATCGTTCTGCCACGCCCTCTGCTGGAACCTGCCGCTTTGCTGTTCAGAGTCATACACGTGGTCACCCTGCTGCTGGACTCCAAGATTATTTGGCGGGAATCTGGTCCCTCCCCCTCCTTCATAACTGAGTGTCGGAAATAAAATATTGAGCTTTGATCAGAATGCCTGTCTTAGCTGCATCATTTTCTCTCCTCGCCTAGCCCTTCTTCTCTTCCAGGTTTCCAAAATGCCTTTCCAGGCTAGAACCCAGGCTGTGATCTGCTGGCCGGACACAACAAGGCATCACCTCCTAAATCTCTCTAAGCAATGCTACTAGATTGGTACCATGTATTTAAATACAGGAGCCTATGGGGTCATTCCTCATTAAACCACCACAGGCATTAAAATCATAAACAAGAAAAATAGGTGTTAGCCTTTATTCAAATTCTAAAACCTTTCTATTTCAAGTATTGTCAATAAGGGGAAAGGAGTCTGGGAAGATGACTCTGTTGGTAACGTGAACCAACGTTGGTATAGCACACAAACATGAAAACTGAGTTCGAATTCCATCACCCACATCCAAAACGCTGGGGCTCAGTAACAAAAGCCCATATTCCCAGTACTGGGGAAGCAGAGACAGGAAGATCTCCAGGGCTTGTTGACCAGATAGTCTACCCACACTGCAAGTCCCAGCTTCAGTGGGAGATCCGATCTCAAAACCTACAGTGAAACTGATAAAGAAAAGCATGCACATCAACCTCTGGCTCCCATTCACAAAGCACTTACGCACACACTGCACAAGAACAATTCATTATAATTGGGGGGAATCCCTCAAAGATGAGGGCAGGGGAGCATTTGCAACTCATCAACTTCAGAAAATATATTCGGAGTAAGTAAGGACGCATTACTGAACAATGGAAAAAGACCACATAGCCCAGTTAAAACAAGGGCACATAGGGCATGGTGGTGCACATCTTCGATCCCAGCACTCAGGAGCCAGAGGCAGGAAGATCTCTGTGAGTTTGAGGCCAGCCTGAGTATAAATGAAGAGTTTGAGGACAGCCAGGACTACATAGTAAGATCGTGTGTGTGTGTGTGTGTGTGTGTGTGTGTGTGTGTGTGTGTAAACAAGCAAATATAGTAGGCAATATTACACATGATAATCACATGGTGATGCCAATCTCACAGGGAAATACTATTTCTGATCTATTAGGACAGCTGTCATTAAAATAAGAGGTAGTGATGGATGTTGGTAAAAGTGTGGAGAAACTAAAATGATGCGTGTTTTAGAAAACAGTTTGATAATTTCTCTAAAACACTCAACTGTTAACCAGATTACCAAGCAGTTTTACTTTTAGGTATATCCAAAAAGCCTGAAAACATGTATGTATAGAAAAACTCAGAACAAATGTTCAAGATGCTAAATGGACAAAACATAAAAATGATACAATGTCCATCAACTGGTGAGCATTTTATATAATTACAATGGGAAATTGTTCAACAATGAAAAAGAAAGAAAAAAAAGACATTATTTGGCTGGGCGTGGTGGCGCACACCTTTAATCCCAGCACTCGGGAGACAGAGGCAGGCGGATTTCTAAGTTCGAGATCAGCCTGGTCTACAAGGTGAGTTCCAGGACAGCCAGAGCTACACAGAGAAACCCTGTCAAAAAAAAAAAAAAAGAAAGGAAGGAAGGAAGGAAGAGGAAGGAAGGAAGGAAGGAAGGAAGGAAGGAAGGAAGGAAGGAAGGAAGGAAGGAAGGAAGAAAGAAAGAAAGAAAGAAAGAAAGAAAGAAAGAAAGAAAGAAAGAAAGAAAGAAAGAAAGAAAGAAAGAAAGAAAGAAAGAAAGAAAGAAAGAAAGGAAAAAAGAAAAAGCCACTGATACATACTACATACTACACTATATACATACTACATACTATACTATATACATACTACTACATTCTACAACTATATGCTTGGTAAAGAAGCCAGACATTAAAGATCACATATTTTACCACTTCATGTGAATTACATGTCCAAAAATGGACTATTTCTAGAGATAGAAGAACTATCTGTTATGTAAGAGAGGACTGTAAGTAACAACAGCCAGCAAACAGGCAAAAGAGAACTCTTTGGATGATATAAATGTCTCTTAAAACAGGAATTGGGCTTCTTCTAGTGGCTTGTTTCCACCAGCCAGGCCCTACCGCCTACCTTCACAACCTTCAAAATATGAGCCTGTGGGACTTCTCAGAGATAAACCACAGCATTCCACCTCAGGGCCAAACCGCATGACTACCGCATGATGGAAAATACATTCAGTCTAACTTTAAAAGGGTTAACAGTCCCAGCATTGTACAAAAAGCCCAAAGTGTCTTCTGAGACACAAGGCAATGCCTTAGCTCTGAGTCCCTGTAAAATCAAGAAGAAAGTTACATGCTCCAAACCTACAACAGTACAGAGTAAACACTCCCATGCTAAAGGCAGGAATGGGAGACTAGCAATGAAAGGGCAGACCACACAGGTTGCACAAATGAACAGATATACTAAGAAATCATGAAATGAACAACTACAATGAGTGGATTTCTGCTATGCATGTGAATAGGCTACTTATGAATAATTTAAAAGACATCTAGGTTTATAATAACATTGTCTCCCTGTTATTTATTGAATATTATTCCTTTCTGTTAGCTCCTAGACAGCAATTTCGGCACAGGATGTAACACTTATACTGTCAATATCTTGCAGTCACCTCCATTCTGTGAGGCAGGTATAGTTATACCCAGCCTTCTGAGGAAGAAACTGAGGCACAGAGCTTAAAGAACCTGGTCAGTCTCAGAGACCGTCTGTAAGCAGCACAACTACAAGTCAATTTCAGGTCTGCCTAAGCCTAAAGCACAGAACCAGGCCTGAACACCCTGCTGCTAGGCTAAAGAATGAACCAGGTATCAGCTAATAATATTTTTGTTCTGGCAAAAAAAAAGGGGGGGGGAGAGTGGTTGCCTAGCAACAAAGGTCAAAATTTCGAAACACATTTTCTGGTCTCTGTAAGGCCAGTCCCAGGGTTTGAAGACCTTTGTTGCTGTCATAAGACAAGTGACTTGAACACTCAGCTCACATGGGTCAACCTATTCTCTTTAGCCAAGGCTTCTAATTTGTCCAGTCAGTCCCAGTGCAAATGAAATGGGTGTCTACAGTTGGTATGCCCACGTGAATATCCCAGGAAGATCTTATAAACACAATTCTTAGAAACCCATGTCCAGGTGGTTAATAAAGAGCTTTGGTATTGTAGATTTATTTTTTTTTAACAAAGATGGGGAAATTGTTAAAGTCATACACTTCAAAGATAAGTGTGCTTGCGCCTGGAGATAGGGCTCAGCAGTTAAGATCATTGTATGGGCTTCCAGAGGTCCTGAGTTCAATTCCCAGCAACCACACAGGGGCTCACAGCTATCTATAATATGATCTGATGCTCTCTTCTGGTATGCAGGTGTACATACAGATAGAAAAATATATTTTTTCTTTTTTTAAAAGGTAAATGTCCGGATCTGAATTCTGCTTCAGCATAGCATGCGCTCATCAAATTTCTCATCGTTGTGACAAAACACCATAAAGAAACATCTTAAGGGAGAAAAAACATGTTGAACTCCAGTTGCCAGAGGTGTTGGTTCTCCGTGGCACAGCGAAGGCGTGGTAAAAGCTGAGTAGACACACCTTGGCAGTCCAGGAAAGCCAGCAGTAGCTTGGCTTGCTATTTCTTTCCTCTTCTTATTCCATCTGGGCCTTCAGACCGTGGGACAATGTCACCCACACTCAGGTTCATCATTCCCTCTCCACTAAGCCATCCTGAAAATGTCCTTACAGATACATTAAGACGTGTGCCTCGGTCTCCCCGGTGACTCTCAATCTAAACACATCAACAACAGCGATTAACCATCTCAATACTTGTACCATGTTAACAAGTTAACCTCTCCAAGACTCAGTTTCCTTATTTAGAAAGGAGGCTGTCTAAAATAGATATCTCTATAAGGTTATCAATTTTTAATTATAGGATGCTTCAAGAATACACTCATTAGGCAAAAGCGAATGTCTTTCCCCTCTCCTTGTGCGTGTGTGCGTGTGTGCGTGTGTGAGTGTGTGTGTGTGTGTGTGTGTGTGTGTGTGTGTATGATGCATGTGTACACATTCCTAGAGAGCCTTGCAGGCTGTGCTGACTGACTGTATTTCTCTCAGTAGCAGGTCAGCACCACATAGGCTGCTGGGTTGGATACAATCAGCAACACATAGAAAAGAAAAATAGCCAAGCCCTCGGGCACTCGGGGTTGTGACCCTTGGGAGAGACTTCAAATTTTATATTTGAACTCTATTGACTTACTAACAATGCATTCTCCCACAGCCCTTCAAAGATGATCCTGAAAATAAATGGATAAAGAGCTGCAAGAAGAAACATGAGGCAAAGTCGACACCTACTGGCAGCCTGAGGTTCATGCAGAAAGCAGTCATCCCGGAGTTCAGTTGCCCTAAACCCAGATGAACCCTGAATGCGAATTGTCACCCTTTTATGTGTGAAGTCTACTGTCAAGGAAACAGAGATCTGGACAAAGGTTTATATGCAAAACTTCATCAGGTATTGTTTATTTATGAAAGTAAAATATTAGAAATACTGAGGGAGATTAAAATAAATACACTCTGATTTATTCCTGCAATGGACTACCATGGAGCCATTAAAAACTGTTTTCAAATCATTTATTAACATACAATGTTCTTTAAAATAATTCAAGAAAGGATATTATATGTGCAAAGTATGGATAGGATAATGATTGACAGTAAAATTTATATGAATAGGAAAAGATTATATATATATTCTATGTATACACACATATACACATATATATACATATACATATGTATATATTCATATATATTCATTCATAGGAAGAAATCTAAGAAGGCCAAGAGCTCAGAGTCCGAGTGCTTGTCTGGCATGTACAAGGCCTGAGTCCAATGCATATCTCTGCAAAAGGAAAAGAAAAGAGGGAATGGAGGGAGAGAAATATTACTGTTTTCTTATTTCTATACCTCTATACTTTTCAAACTTACTGTAATAACTGCATTGCTTTAGAAAATATTAAAGAGCAATAAATAAGAACTTTTCAGCCGGGCGTGGTGGCGCATGCCTTTAATCCCAGCACTCGGGAGGCAGAGGCAGGCAGATTTCTGAGTTCGAGGCCAGCCTGGTCTACAAAGTGAGTTCCAGGACAGCCAGGGGTATACAGAGAAACCCTGTCTCGAAAAACCAAAAAAACAAAAAAACAAAAACAAAAAAACAAAAAAACAAAAAAAAACCAACAAAACAAAACTTTGTGAAGCAATCATTTCAATGACTTTAAAAAAAAAAAAGAATAGTAGCTATAAAAAACGAAGGAGCGGTGGTGTTAAAGATCCGAGGTGGACTACTGGAGCTCCGCCTCGGGAGCTGCCTCAGAGGGGCCAAACAAAAGCGGAGTCTGGTCCTCATGGCCGTGCTAACTGCATCTTGACTTCCTAATTTAGCAGACAAAGTTAGAAAGTAAGGGCAGCAGGAGCAGACACGCAAGGCAGCATCAGTATTGCTCCTAGGAAGCCCGCCCAGAGGATGTTCTCAGATGCTAGTGGCAGCCTATTGGTATCACCTGTGTGGAGGGTTTTCTTCTGTCCTTGGCTGTGCGTAAAAAGTCTGCTCACCAGAGTAGATTAATCCAACTCTGTCTCTTCGGTGAATGTCTGACTCATTTCTCCCCCGGAGTATTTCAAGGTCCTGGCTCTTACACACACCAGCAAGTCACTACACTCCTCTGATCTTTACCAGTCTCATTGTTAAACGTGACAAGAGCCTCGCAGCTGACTGTGGATGCCACCTTTATATAAAATACCGTCCCTTGAAAGTAACCCCAACCAAAATGCTAACCAAAACTACAATTAGATTCTAGACCACCCCTGTCAGAATGGTTATCACTAAAATAGCAACCGAAAGCTGACAAGCATGGTGTAGAGGGAAAGTGTGAAGTTCTCTGACCATTCGAGACATCAGGAGGTGGTTCCTCAGTAATTCCTAATATAGAATTACTATATGATCCCAGCTATGTTTTCTTTTCTAGAAATGTACCCAAAGGAGACTAAATTAAAATACTACAGAACCACTTATCTGTCCATGTATATCGAAACACTATTTACTATCGCCAAGTTATAGGACCAGATTACAATGTTCATCGATAGATGAATAGTAAAGAAAATGGGTATAAATAATGAAGCCATGACATCTTCAGAAAAAATGGATGGAACTAGGGATGATAAGGGAAATAGGTCAGTTACAGAATTATGATAAATATTTCATGTTCTTCACATGTAGAGTGTGTGTGTGTACATGTGTGTAGGGAGAGAGGGAGTAGACTAGAAGAGGGAAGGGGAACGAGAGAAATAAGAAAGGGCAGAGAAATACATGAGACATGAAAGAGGAAGGGACAAGTGTTGAGGGGAAAAGGGGGAGAGAGTTGTGTGTGAATAAGAACAAAGAATGCAGTGTGTTTATAAAATTCATATTGAAACCCATTCCTTTGTTATCACATGAAAATTAACAAACAGGAAAGAAAGCAGCCTTGTGTAAGGTCATACTCGTGAGCATCCTTCATGAATAATTAGTGCCAGACATTCTCACACGCTGTTTTTAAAAGTGTTAATTCACCTAATTAAAACCCTGTGAGTGAAATCCCAATATCCACATGAGAGAAAGGAAATATAGCCTGATCAATGTTGAATGTGTTTTATATTGAAGAATCGGGATTTGAATTCAGCCACAAGGCCAAAGGTAAAGCCCTTGAACACTACTCAGAGTGGCCACATGGCTTTTAGGGCTCAACAAATCCCTGCAGAGAATGAGGTTGCAGCTGAGGATATCGTGGCCCAGAAAAACACTGTGATTGGCCCAGACAACTAACAAGAAACACCGCAGACTTCACTTCCAAGGACAGTGAGGCCCCTGCCCCATCTTAAGCCAATGTGGTTCCTTGTTCCGGAGCCTGCACTGGGGTTTCTGCTTCCATTTAGCACCACTTCCCTTGTCTGGTAACCAGAAACTTGAAGTCCACCCTGTTATTCAATGGTCAAATTACATACTCTAAACGGTACTTGGTGAACCTTTGAACTTCTGTGGAAACTGAAGGTCCGCACAATCAAGTTTCCACCACCGTAGGGAACAGAGAGGGGAAGCAGGACATCTCCTGTAGGAAGGGGCCACAGTCATGAAATAAGAAGTCTCTCCAAGACACAGGCAAACCCCAGCTTCGGCATCATAATGAGATCTCCTGGGGCCTTTTCCTCTCCAGCCACCATATCCACAAGGCCAAGCTCTACCTAAGATGATATACTGGCTGGTTTTGTGTGTCAACTTGACACAACTGGAGTTATCACAGAGAAAGGAGCTTCAGTTAAGGAAATGCCTCCATGAGATCCAACTGTAAGGCATTTTCTCAATTAGTGATCAAGGGGGAAAGGCCCCTTGTGGGTGGGACCATCTCTGGGCTGGTGGTCTTGGTTCTATAAGAGAGCAGGCTGAGCAAGCCAGGGCAAGCAAGCCAGTAAAGAACATCCCTCCATGGCCTCTGCATCAGCTCCTGCTTCCTGACCTGCTTGAGTTCCAGTCTTGACTTCTTGGTAATGAACAGCAGTATGGAAGTGTAAGCTCAATAAACCCTCCCCGGCCCCCCACCCAACTTGCTTCTTGGTCATGATGTTTGTGCAGGAATAGAAACCCTGACTAAGAGAAATTGGTACCAGCATAGTGGGGTATTCCTGTGACAACCTGACCATGTTTGGGGGAGGACTGTGGAAGGACTTTGGAACTTTGGGCCAGAAGATCCATTTGGTGTTAAGAGCTCTGTGAGATGTTGTGTAGGAGCTTGGAAGATAATGTTGAGAACAGTGCAGAAGATGGAGGCCAGGCTTGTGAAATTTCAGAGGGAAAATTAAAGACTCTTTTCAGGGCCATTGTTATTTTGTGAAGATTCTGTGGTTCTAATTAGCTGGGGCTGAAGAATCAGCTGTGATTAACAAGATACCAGAACTACTAAAGTGAAACTTTTGTATTACTGGGACTATTGATGCTGGTTAGATGGAGCTAAGAAATTAGCGGTGATTAAGAAGAGACCAGCATCATTGAGGTGACATCTTCTGGGAAGTGTTTTCTGAGAGCACGGTGGCTGTGTTCCAGATATAGCCAAGATTGTACCTTGTGCTGTGGCTGGACTTGGTAATGTGAAAGAGTCACCCAGGTGGTACTAGTTTTGAAGGCATGAAGTGGTCATGAAGAGCAGCTGAGACTCGGCACCGAGAGAGGCCATGGAAGGCCATTGGTGAAGGTGCAGCCTCAGTTGCAATTGATGGCCCAGAACTGAAGGGGTCCTGCAAAGGAGTTGAGGCTTGGCACCATGAAGAGAGCCTATGAGAGGCTGTTGGTGAAGCCTAGTTACAGCAGAAGACAGCAGTGTTTTGGAGATGCCAGTACCACGAGATGACCACCAAGAGCAGCAGCAGCAGTGGAGTACAGGCATCTGGAGCCTGGAGGACGATGCATGTGCTACAAAGGACATGGCTAGAGAAGTGTTCCAAGCCCTTGGAGGAGCCCAGAAGATCTTGAGTTGGATCCCAGACATTGGCCAGTTGGAGTTTAAGATTCTATAGTTCTGGTTAGCTGGGGCTAAAGAAAGCTGTGATTAACAAGATACCAGAACTATTAAAGCAAAACCTTTGCGTTACTGGGACTATTGATGCTGGTTAGCTGGAGATAAGAAATTAGCGGTGATTAAGAAGAGACCAGCATCGTTGAGGTGACATCTTCTGGGAAGTGTTTTCTGAGAGCACAGTGGCTGTGTTCCAGATATAGCCAAAGTTGTACCTTGTGCTGTGGCTGGACTTGGTAATGTGTAAGGGTCACCCAGGTGGTACTGGTTTTGAAGGCATGAAGGGATCACGCAGAACAGCTGAGGCTCAGCACTGTGAGAGGCCATGGAAGGCCATTGGTGAAGGTGCAGCCTCAGTTGCAATTGAAGGCCCAGGACTGAAGGGGTCATGCAGTGTTTTGGAGATGCCAGTACCATGAGATGACCACCAAGAGCAGCAGCAGCAGTGGAGTACAGGCATCTGGAGCCTAGAGGATGACGTGTATGCTACAAAGGGCATGGCTGGAGAAGTGACCCAAGCCCTTGGAGGAGCCCAGAAGATTGTGAGTTGGATCCCAGACATTGGATGGTTGGAGATTGACTTTTGCTTTTGATTGTGACTGTGCTCTGATATTTTCCCTCTTGAAGGAAGAAACTATTTTAGTGGAGCCCACAGTTAAAAGACTTTTAATTATAAAAAGACTTCAGATTTTAAAAGAGATCAATATTTTAAAGAGATTGAAAATTTAAACATTTAAAGTTATTTAGAGCTTGGGGATGAATAAGAATGTAACGGTTGAGGCTTAGTAGTGATGTGTTTGTGTGTCAAGTTGACAAGGGGTCAATTGTACTGGCTGTTGTGTCAACTTGACACAGCTGGAGTTATCACAGAGAAAGGAGCTTCAGTTGAGGAAATACCTCCATGAGATCCAACTGTAAGGCATTTTCTCAATTAGTGATCAAGGAGGAACGGCCCCTTGTGGGTGGGACCATCTCTGGGCTGACAGTCTTGGTTCTATAAGAGAGCAGGCTGAGCAAACCAGGGGAAGCAAGCCAGTAAAGAACATCCCTCCGTGGCTTCTGCATCAGCTCCTGCTTTCTGACCTGCTTGAGTTCCAGTCCTGGCTTCTTTTGGTGATGAACAGCAGTATGAAAGTATAAGCTGAATAAACCCTTTCCTCCCCAACTTGCTTCTTGGTCATGATGTTTGTGCAGGAATAGAAACCCTGAATAAAACAAACGCCAAGTTGGGGAAGTCAGTGAGGGACAGGGTGATGAGAATTTAAGTCAAGGTTCTCTGTCCAGAAGCAGGGGGGTGAAGGCAACTTTGAGCATTCCTGAAGGTTGAGGTCTTGAAACAGCTGACGTGCTCTTCATCCACCACTAAAGGCCATGCCGCCACTGCCCTGCGTCTACAGTGCATCAAAAACCAGAAGTAATTCACCTACACATTTTCTCCTGGAAGTTTTCACGTTTCCTTCCTTTTTAAAAAATATGTCCATGTTTGGGAATTTTTTAAAGTATCTCTTTCCATTATGAAATATTATTAGCCTCTTGGTAACTAATGCAAAAGCAAAGCAAAACAAAAAAGACAGGCGCGTTTGCACACACACACACACACAACTAGAACACTCTAAGTCGCATCTGTTCATAGGATCTACCTAAGGAGGGTGGCCAACTGACATTCACTGAGATTATTTCCTTTTTACCAACGACAATGCGACAGACCCCAGAAGGCTACTGGGTCACCATTATGACCTACAGTGTCCATTCCAATCTCAAATGCCCACGTGGCTCTACTGTCCACCTTTCATTTGAGTCCCATGTCCCTAATTCCACTGCAATTAACTCATTTATCTAGAAAGTTCTCAAATGAGCAAAGCAAAGACCTCCACTTTAGCAGTGTTTACATTTATTTTTAAAACGTTCAAATTTTAAAAATTTTGTTTTTATTAGTGATTCATTAAAATTTAATTTCCAAATTAAAAAAAATAAAAATAATTAAGTAAATCATGCAGTATTTTAGCAGGTGATTAAAGAAAGGATAGAACACAGAAAAATCAAGGTCTCAATTTTAAATTCAGGGCTCAGGGAAGATTTAGCAGCAAGATTACGTTTTCTGACAAGGCTCAGAAGAAGAAAAGTCAAGAAGTATCTTTCTGGGGAGGGGACTTCTCTAGGCAGAGGAAATAGCAGAGTGTTAGGGCACAAGGGGTTGAGTCATCTTAATGGAAATGTCTAGAAAAGTAACTTTCTTCTTGTAGGTTTTAGAAAAAGAACCAAGAAGTTAGGGGAATTTATATTTATATAGTTATATTTAGTGATTTTTAACAACTCTCTTGGTTAAAAATATATAACATCATAAGACATAACAGTAACAAACAAATGTATTATTTGTTGTAAGAAATTTTTCTAAAGAGGGATGTTAGGCAATATTTGGGACCTTTGCTCCCATACCAATAGTTTTTATTGTTGTGCAGGTGACTCTCCTCCCCATTTTAGTTTTTAGCCTGTATTCCCAGGAAACCTTAATGACTCCTATAATTAGGGCTCCCAGAAAGCCTTGACGTCTGATATAATTGGAGCCTAATCACATACCAGGAGTGACTGGAACTACCAAGGAGTGACCTTGGCCATCTCCTTGCTTGAAGGACTATTAACACTTAGCAAGTTCAGTTGTCATTGTTTTAAGTAGACACATCTGGAGCTCTGACGTTGGCAGTTTAGCTAAAAACATAGTGTACAGCATCACACTCTGGGGAGAGGTGAATTTAAATTACACATACGGAATGATGCAACAAATTAGTACTATCTGTGTACATACTGTAAAACTAGTAGGCCTTGTCAGATTCCAGGTAAACCTTAGAGAAAACTTAAGACAGCTTTAACTTATGTAGCATGGAGTGAGATATAGATATATATATATATACACATTATATATGTATATGTGTGTGTGTGTATATATATATATATATATATCTCATAATCATCATTAAATCTATGTTCACTTTTCTCTTCTGGTCCCAGGTGCTTTGGGACATGGGTTACCACGAAGACATGACCAAATCCAAGAACCACACCACACACAACCAGCTCCCACAAATGGCACAGAAATGGCATCAAGAAACCCCAGTCACAAAGATATGAATCTCTTAAGGGGACTGACTCCAAGTTCCTGAGAAACATGCGCTTTGCCAAGAAGCACAACAAGAAAGGCCTGAAGAAGATGCAGGCCAACAATGCAAAGGCAGTGAGCACACGTGCAGAGGCCATCAAGGCCTTTGTGAAGCCTCAGGCCATCAAGTCCAAGATACCCAAAGGCCCCACCTGCAAACTCAGCCATCTGGCTTTCATCGCTCACCCCAAGCTTGGGAAGGGATTTGAAGCCACATGGCCAAGGGTCGTAAGCACTGCCAACCAAAGCCCAGGGTTCAAAGCAAGGCAGAGGTCACAGCTCCAGCTAAGGCCCAGCTTCAGCTCCAGCCCAGGCTCCCAAAGGTGCTCAGGCCCCTTTGAAGGCCCCATAGAAAAGGCTCCTGCCAGTGTGAAGACAGATGGACTGCTGTGACATACCTACCTACACACTGTTTGCAGATGAGCAGTGTCTTATGCTGCTGCTTTTACAAATAAACTCGAGGCAAGATCTGATTATATATATATTCACATTACCTAACAAAATTTAACTGGAGGAGCCCTACTAAAACTACGAAGTTGGAGTTCTTGTTGAGACACTTTGGACAGAGTTCCTTTTGCCCTTTCCAGTATAAGCATCCTGTTAGCTGGTTTTAATATAGAAACCTATATATTGTTTATGAGATCAACAATAGCAGCCTCTATTGAAAATAGTTTACATTTTAGCTGTTTTTAAGTAATAGTATCTTTTTCCTGGGCTTCCCAGTCAAATTAAAATTGACCATTTTCAAATATATTATCCATATCCATATGGATCTCTATAAGACTGAACCCAGGGATCTCCACTTCATTAGCCAGTGTGTGTGTGTGTGTGTGTGTGTGTGTGTGTGTGTGTGTGTGTGTGTGTAGATGGAGGCAGACAACCTGGAAACCCTAACAAGTAACTGAAGTCAAAATCAAAGCAAGAGTACCCGGGCTTGATAGGGCAGAAACAAAGACAGACCAAAGGCATGAGGTTAAAAGGTCCCTAAAACAAAAGAACCATCCTATATCATTTAAGGGAAGCAGGCTTGGAAACCTGGTAGAAGTGCAGGCACCAAGCTTGAGGTGCCAAACTAATGTCAAATAATCCAGTGTAGCTAGAGCAGAGTGAACAGTAAGAAAGACTTAGATGAAGTCCGAGTATCTGAATGGACAGATCACAACGAGTCAAAAGGTCACTGTACAGACACTGGCATTTACTCTGAATAAGCAACTATTACAGGACTTTGAGTTTGAGACTGCCATGATGTGACATACTCTCCCAAAGGGTCCCTCTGTTGCACGAGGTAGAGTCTAAGGTGACAGGGTAGAAGCAGGAGGAGTTCATAAGAAGTTCTCACAGTAACTGGAGCACAAGGTGATGAAACCTTGGACCAGGATGTAGCTCTGAAGGTATCAAGAGGGTGGACCAGACTCTAGGTGTGCTCTGAAGATAGACCTGGCCTGCCCATTTGCTGACTAGTTGCGTGTGGGGTGTGAGAGAGAAGTCAACAATGGCTTTAATGGTATGCTGAGGTGCAGGGAGAACAAATTATAGACAACAAAGGTGGAGAAGATTAGGAGTTTAGTGGGGTGGGTTGAGCTCCCCAAGTGGCCCTGCTCTACCAGTAGGTCTGTATGAAATCTACAGGCAGTTAGGAGAGTTGCAATTGTCTTTGAACCCATGATTACTGAAGGCAGGTGAATTTGATCATGTGCTGAGACAGTGTAATGAGGACCAAGTGCTAAGCCCTACTGTCTTTCAACATCCCCAAGTCTGGAGATGAGGAGAATGCAGCAAAAGAGATAGGAGACAAGAGTCAGATGGGTTGGAGAAGAACAAAGCAAAGAAAGATTCTCGTTTCAGTAATTGTGTGGTGAAGGGCATTCTATTCTCTGATAACATCTGTCCTACTTCCCTGGCTCAAGGCTCACAGATTTTGCAACCCTGAACATTTCTTGTTTTCCTCTTAACTCCATGCCCAATCACCTCCAGTCTTCCCTATGATCACTAAAGAACAGGTTGAGCCTTGATACTGGGGAGACAGCTGAGATGGACAGATTTGGTATAACTCATGTCCAGAGGGGGAGCTGTATATAAAAATATAAACCACAGAGTGTACCCCCCCCCATGCAACACTATCAGAACACAGAATGACAGAATGCCCCTGTGACAAAATATCAGGATGTCACCAGTGTTGAGTTCAGCCATATGTCAAAGATGGGACACTGAACTCAATGAAGAAACCTCCAGATCACAGTTTAGAGTATCTACAAAACTGAGATGAGAGGCCTGTTGCCCCTAGACAGGTCCTGTCCAATATCCTTACAAGAGTTTCTCTAAGGAGGTAGAAATGTGTAGGAATCAGAAACACAGAAATAATCTTCAAAGTTTCAACTCTACAATTGGACTTGTAAACTGGAAGTTCAACATTCTCTAACTTTAATCTCTTAATTAAAAAAGTGGTTGGGGGCAGTTGGTTGGTTGGTTGGTTGGTTTGGTTGGTTGGTTGGTTGGTTGGTTGGTTGGTTGGTTGGTTGGTTGGTTGGTTGGGGGCGGTTGGTTAGTTGGTTGGGGGCAGTTGGTTGGTTGGTTTGGTTGGTTGGTTGGTTGGTTTGGTTGGTTGGTTGGTTGGGGGCAGTTGGTTGGTTGGTTTGGTTGGTTTGGTTGGTTGGTTGGTTGGTTGGGGGCAGTTGGTTGGTTGGTTTGGTTGGTTTGGTTAGTTGGTTGGTTGGTTGGTTTGGTTGGTTGGTTGGTTGGTTGGTTTGGTTGGTTGGTTGGGGGCAGTTGGTTGGTTGGTTTGGTTGGTTTGGTTGGTTTGGTTGGTTTGGTTGGTTTGGTTTTTCTAGACAGGCTTTCTCTATATATGTAGCTCTGGCTGTCTTGGAACTCCCTTCACAGTCCAGGCTGACCTCTAACTCAGAAATCTGTGTGTATCTGCCTCCTGAGTAGATTAAAGTTATACACCACCACCACCTCCTGCCTCCAAAGTATTTTCTGCCTATGCCTATAATCCTGGCTCTTGGGAGGCAAAGCAAGAGACTATGTGAAGGAACACTGGGCCACACAGGGTGGTGCAACCCAGTCTAGGTTACCTAGTAAGGCCCTGGGGTTTTGATTAAGTTGGGGACTCTTTTTTTTTTTTTTTACCTGCATGTATGTCTGTGTACTTCGTATGTTCCTGGTGCCTATGGAAGTCAGAAGAGAGCATAAGGTTGTCTAGAACTGGAGTTATAAACAGCTGCAAGCCACCATGTGGGTACTAGGGACTGAACTCAAGTCCCTTGGAGGAGCGGTCAGTACTCTTACTTTTAGAGTCATCTCCCCAGTCTAGAGACCCTGCATTTTTTTAAATGTTTGGAATAAGACCTGCTATCTTTCCATTTCAACTCCAAATAGAGCTTGTTGGAAAAGGGAAGAGGGGACAGGAAAGGATGATGAAGACAGAGAAAACCCACTTCTGCTACATCCCACTCACAGGAAGGAAAAAGGTCCGGAACCAGAAGGCGGGCAGCATTGACTCCACCCCGGGAGTTTCCTTCCTGAGAGCTAGCTGTGGGAGAGAGGCAAGAAGATGAGTCAGAAAGACTCCCCTTGAGGTTTTAAAGATGCCCACGCAAATTTTCTTAGACTGAGTTCTTGGCTGCCAGAGGAAACAGCCTAAACCAAAGACCTTGCTGATACACAGAAGCCAAAAGGAGGGCAAGTAAGTCTATGTTAGGGAGCAGAGAACAAGGTTGCTTGCTCAAAGCCTGAAGGTGCTTCAATTTCCCTTCCCACTTCTCCTTCCTCTGTGAACTTCTAACCTTTTTCTCCTACCCAAGGAAAGGGACTCTGGCCAGCCTGAGTGTGGCCTGCAGGCCTTGCCTCTTCTCCTTTGTTCCCTCTGCCTTGCTAAAAACCACTAGATTGCATTCTTAAAGCCATCCACCAAGGTCTATTCCTTTATTTGGCCACTTCCTCCTCCAGAGGCTGATTGCCAAGGTCCAGCCATTAAACTATTGAAGTCCAGCAATCAAAAGCCCCCTTTGGCTCACGTAATTAAAATTAAAAACTTCATCCTAACATGGGGTTTCCCATTTTACCTTTATAAAACCTCCATTTTTCTATGGGCCACATCTAAGGGCAGCGTCCATCTAAAGGTAGTCCTTTGTCCCACTCTGGAAAAAATCCTGCCCCTCTCCCTTGTTTCCTTCCCCTCTCCCTCTTCCTCTGACTCCTGCCTTTATCTCTTATTCCTGGCACTCTGTCCCTCTGGGAAAAAAATAAATTTCCTTTGAGTGGAGAACCTAGTCTTGGGGGTCCTGGGCCAATACCATTCCTTGCACCAAGTGTGTGTCTTATCCAGAAACATCTCCAGTGCTGAGCAGTACTCTGAACTCTGTTCTTCTTGACACTTTATCATTTGATTTTATTATTTTTTAAGACAGGGTCTTAAGTAGTCCAGGCTAGCCACAGACTCAGTATGTAGCTAAGTAGGACTCTGTTTTTTTGTTTGTTTTGTTTTGTTTTTCGAGACAAGGTTTCTCTGTATAGCCCTGGCTGTCCTGGAGCTCACTTTGTAGACCAGGCTGGTCTCGAACTCAGAAATCCGCCTGCTTCTGCCTCCCGAGTGCTGGGATTAAAAGCGTGTGCCACCACGCCTGGCTTAAGTAGGACTTTGAACTCCAGTTTTTCTCCTGACTCCACAGCCCAAGTTCCGGACTTACAAGTATGTGTTACCATGCCCAATTCCACATTATTTCACACAGATATCTTTTATCTTTCTTCTCTGGCATTTCCCTAACTGCCATCCTCCTGAAAGAGAGATATAAGTCAGGTAGTTTCTGCTACAGGATCCCAGATTCAGCTGGAAACTGAAGGCCAGATTAAAGCATTGAGCTTAGAGTAAGGAGGTCAGGCAAAGCCATCTGACAACCCAACACTCTCTGGTGTATACAAGCCTTGCTCTGTGGCTCCATCCCCTAGTACTTAGTTTCAACCATGTTGGTGGATTTGATCTCGGTAGTTATCAAACCCTTTTGTCTGGCTGGCTAGAAACCAAAATCTTGCTTCCTTTTTGTTTTGCTTCTTCTAATAACTTCGTTCTCTATAACCTTTGGGGCACTGATCTGAAGGCTCAAAGTCAGGCAAGTGATGCGAAATGGAGATGCATATACAACAAAAAGCACTGGACTGGATGAACCTCTCAAAGTCTGATGCAGGTCCCAAGTCGTTATAGGGCATAAATTTATTTGAGTTTTCATGGATCAATCAGGGCACAGGACAAGCCTCCATTGGGGACCAGGGCTATGATCACTGGAGCTTGGTCAGGTAGTTGCCCAAGGCAGCCAGTAGACCACAATAGCATAGAAAAAGACATTGTCTAACATAACAGTAAAGGCCCAGTCTAATGATAGTGACTTTTGCACCAAGAGTTCAAAACCAGGAAATAAATTACTCTATTTTCTATAAGGTGACTTCTGATAATGGGGTGGAGCATTTTAAAAAGCCATGAAGGCAACAAATTACATGTAGGGTGAATACCTAAACATTTTTTCCATCACCAAATATTTATTAAACATCTGCTCTGTACTAATATTTCTATAAGCTATTGGGAATAGAATAATGACTATAAGCATGACCTGCCATCCTTGCTCAAATAATATGATGGTCCTTGAGGAAGATTTCCCCAAAAGTGATAGCAACTTTTAATAAATGTAAGGAAAGAAACAAGCTGAATGTCAAGAGATGCATATATGTATATACATATATCATGTATATGATAAGGAGATAGGAAGGAAGTCTTCTGTGAAAAGACAAAGACACTTAGTTGGAAGTAATGGAGAATTGTGTATAGAGGAGAACACTGTCCAGAAACCCCTTTATATCAGGCAAGAGCAGAGCAAGTTCAAGAACAGCAAAGAAATTTGTGGAGCTGCCATACAGAGAGGAAGGGAGAAAGTGAGTTTTGAGTGAAACTATATTACAACATCCCTATTAACTCTTAGCTCAGTTTAATGGTACCAAGGGTGTCAGGCAATATAGTGCTGAGGTCCTATGTAGTACTCATGACTTTAAAAGATTTCTCTGATTATTACATGGAGTACAGATGAAAAAGGACAGAGTGTTCACAAATCCAACTGGGAGGATCTTCTTGCTGTAGGAGACAGATGAGAAAGAACAAAACTATTCTCAAGGGCAGATCAAAATCCAGGCAGGCCAAGATGATGGGCTCTAATGAGACCAAAGATTAGTTTGTATTGTTTATGTGACTTACAGGTGAACCATAGCATCTGGAGGTCTAGGATTAGGACAGACACGTTTTCCTCATGTGTAAAATCCATCCAACAAGTGTTTAATATGTATCTATTATGTGCCAAGTGCTAGACTGCTCACCAAAGCTTCAAAAGGCAATGAAACAAAACCCTGGCTCTTCTTGTGAGCTCACATCCTAGAGATACTAAATCAAAAGGCAAAGTAGTAACATCCATAAGTGTTATTTTAAAAAGAACAAGAAGGAACTGGCTTGACATGAGCAACCTCCATTTCAGTTGTTGCTTAGGGCTGTCCAAGTGACTCCCAAAACAATAAGTTATTGCTGTTACAATTAGTTGCCTCTCGGGGTTGAAGCTAAGCCCCTATTGTTGAAGACACAATGCACTTCAGACCTAGGACTCCGAAGACACACTCCTGATTCATCCTGAAAGCCTCTTTCCTGTGCTCTAACTTTTGTAGCACCAGAATGTACTGCATCTGCTGCCAAGGGAAGAAGGCAATACTTCTATCCAGCTATGAATCACAGCAATGACCAGCATGGAAAGTTATCCCTAAGGGTGCAATAGTGGCACCTGTAGATGGTGTAACCAACAGCTATCTAATTGGACTTAAGGCCCACTCAGTAGTAGGGAAATCCTTCCGGATATTACAAACTTTGCCAACTACGTGGGATTAGTGGGGTGATGAATCTTAAAAGAGAATCTACCGCTACCAATCTAGTCAACCAGAAAAATTCCTAACTGCATTCTACATTTTAGCCTTACACCCGCAGGCAAGAGTAATTCACTCCTCAAAAAAGAAGTTCCTCTTTACAGCAAGCAGACATCACCTCAGAAAACCACAACTGGTCAGAATTCAAAAATCAATGGTCTGTATGGTCATCTACGAAATAACTCCTGGACCTAAGGCTCAAGGAATATCACAGAATACGGGGGCAGGAGAGTGTAGCATGTAAGAGATAAAAGACCAGGAAGTCTGCTGTGAGCTTTTGTCTGCTAGAAATGACATGAAATATAAACCCATGATACCTCAGCAATATAACTGGTTAAATGAGACCTAAACAATGACAATATCAACAGACATTCTGGGGTAATCTCACAGGCTCTCACTCCCAGACAAAAAAGCTACAGAACTACTAGTAACTGCTGACAGAGCAAGAGTTAGCCTCTCCCAGGGATGAGGCCCCTAATTTGTTATCCAGTACAAGGTGGTCAGCTCCAAAATTATAGACACACAAGCAACAAAGATGGACTCATCAGGTTGTATGCATTGACAGAGAGAGAGAGAGAGAGAGAGACATATATATGTATGTATGTATAGATAGATAGATAGATAGATAGATAGATAGATAGATAGATAGATAGATAGATAGATAGATAGACAGACAGGACACAGAGAGATAAAATCAAAGAAAAGGCCATCAATCTGAAAATGAGTAGAGGAGAACCTGGGAGGGATTAGAGGAGGAATAGGAAAATAATGTAATTATACTTTAGTTTTTAAAAAGAGGAACTGCCTAGCAGGTTTGGTTTCCTTAGAAACCAAAGTGTAAGAAGAAAACTTAAGGCTAATGCTTAAAAGAGAAGGTGCAGTTTCAGGGAAGTAAAAGTGAAAGGAGTAGGAAGCCGAGGAGGAAAGAGAGGAAAGAAAATGCAAGGGGTGTTTCCAAGGTGTCCAGCTTTGCACCAGGGTCTCCATATCTGTCTCTTCTGGAAATGCTGCTCCTCGGAGCAGACAGTTGGAGGGAGGTCAGCAGCTAAGCCTTGGTATCTTCATATAGCTCATCTATTTAAGTGTTTTATTAAAGGTCTGTATGTCCAAGCTGTGTCACCTTTGGGCAGCGGCTGGAGAAACCAGAGCCTTCTTCAGTCTTGGTTAAGTCCAATTTGGAGCACACTGCACTGCTGAAGGAAAGGTAAGAATGTAGAATAAAAAAATCCAAAAGCTGAAGTCAAAAATTGTGGTGTTGATGATCTCTAAGGCCAGTTTTCAGCTTCGACAAAGTCAGATTCAATCCCTGACTAATGATATCAACTCAGCTCTGCCCCTGCCATGGTCTGACAATGACCTTGATGGATGACCCAGGTTACTCTACATCAGCTTGATAATATTTATGAACATCTGAGGGATGCTATCAAAATAGGTGTTTTTGAAGTTAAGAGACAAAATACTGAATGAACTAGGAATTTGAACAGAACTTCTGGACTAAAACTCTCATAGTCAACAAATCTTTCCCTCCTGAGCTGACTGACCTCAGTCTTCAGCTTTCTAGTCTACCAGACTAGAAATGGTGTCTGGACAATGTCTCCTCCATCACTGTTGACTTCTGGTGGCAGGGAAGTTCACCTTTCTGGGTACACTCTTCAGAGTCCTACATTTTTAAACCTCTAAAATTAGAATGTTGAAAACTAGTCAACTTTCCTTATTGATGATGTCATGAGATGATGCATAGAGATAGAAAAATTCCTTCTTGTGCAAATTGTCCTATATAGTCAAATACCTTCATGTTCCAACACATACAGAAAGGGGGGAGAGGAAGAGAGGGAGAAAGAAAAGGAAGAGAGAGGGGGGGAGAGAGAGAGAGAAAGAGAGAGAGAGGGAGAGAGAGAGAGAGAGAGAGAGAGAGAGAGAGAGAGAGAGAGATTCCCTACCCAAGTGCTTCTTTCTCAAGATGAAAACACTCTGGAAGCTTTTTCTGATGCTTTTATAACCAACCTAAAAGTAGCTCTGTCATATATCGATAAATTCAAGTCCTTAAAATTCAATCATAGCATTGACAGAGAATGCTCTAATTTCTATGTATTTAGAAAAGGAGAATAATAACAACAACATCATAAGTAAGCCTATCAAAAAGGATGACAACAAGTTGCTTTCATTAGCATCCTTAAAAGAGTTCGTTAGATGCTTAACTACCTTTGTTTTATATAATTAGTCTCACTAAAAAGAAATAAAACTGAGATTCTTCTCGGTGAGTTTAATACCATTAGTCCTTCTATCAGTAGAAGATGAAGATGAGTTACATACCTAATGCATGCATCTATCATTGTTCTACACTTCTTGTCTCTAGCAAGATCATCTAGTTTGGGAGATAGATGTGAGATAGATTTTTAACAAGGAAAGGAGCCCAAATGCTCCTGCAGGCATCATAGGAACAGCAGTAAAATCGATGGCTGGGAGTCAGCTCCCTCAGTCGCCATCTCTACATCGATTGGTCCAGTAACATAAATCACAACATGTCAGTCTTGCTTAGCCAAACCCACAACTATTAAATCCATGCGTGCCAAGGACCTTTTGTGCCAGCAGTGTTAAGTGGGTGAGAGGCAGAAGCATTTCCTGGGTTACTTATAAGTGATGTTGTTCATATTTTATCAGTTTTAAATTTTACTTTTGCTACTTGCATAGTGTTTGTAACGTTGAGGTTTTTTTGGGGGGGGAAGGGGCTAGGTTTTGCTTTAAGCTACTTTGCTTTCTCTTCTTGGCAAGTATGTGATCTTAATATTGATTCTCAAATAGTCTAAACTCTCCACTGGCAAATTTGTATATATCAGGAAGTTGGGCCATGTTCCATGTGTTGCCTTTGAAATATGAGCACAATCCAGTGACTTCACATTGCGTGAGCATGCCAACCAAATTGAGGCTGAGGGATTCAGCCACGACAGGCAGTCCTTTCATCCAGCCTGTTTCAAAACTGTCACAAATTATTGCTGTTAGATGTATTGCCAGAATTCTAGAGCAAGTTTTCATGGGTAAGAGGATTTGAGGAGTATCTGCTACCACCCTTCTACACAATTAGCTAACCAACATCTCTCCTCCCTGTGACAGTGACTTTATACCATGGCTTCTGCTTCATGCAGCAGAACAATCATTTTACTTTCTGAAGGCTGAAAGATAAACCGTGGGTGTCAGAGCAGTAAAGCTTAAGACGGAAATAAGTTAAACCACTTCAAAACTACTCTTAGAGTTTCAGGCTATATAGACAGTAACCCCGAAACTGAGAGAAACCTCAATTTTCTTACCTTCATCTTTGAAACCTCACATAGACAGGCAGCCTGAGTGTGAAGAATACCCATGCCTTTGTGGATAGAAAATGCATGTAACAGCCCACATCACCTTGGCTTTAAGTTACTGAATGGTTTCCCTCATTTTCCCTTGATTCCCGTGATCTCTGTACCTTCATTCCCCAGGTTTAGATCGTCCAAAGGGACTCAGATGTTCTCTTCATCAGAGCAGAATATAACCAATTCTCATATTAAAGGATGAAAGAATCAAGAACCCTGTCCATAGCCCCTTTAAGTAAATGAATTTCCAGTTGGTTTGGTGGGGCAAATGATCAGCTTTTCACATGATTTCTGCTGGAGCACCGTGATCAATGCGTTTCTTTGATGCCTGAAAGAAGCTTCACAAAATACACTGTTTAAGGAGCTGGAGCCCAGGCTGCAAACATGGTCTGCTTTGTTCTTCTGGCAACTGGTTTCTGTCTAAAACATTTCTCCACTGTAAGGATCTGTCTTTTCTCCACCAGCAACAGCCCTCAAGCTACAATAACAGGCTCGTGGTTTTTTTTTTTTTAGATACCAAAGTTATGAATACACTTTTATGGATATTTTCCTTTGAACTCACTTCTCTTGAAGCAGAAAAATAGCCATATATATAACACTCGTAGGCAAAACATACAAATTGTTCCGCTAAGGGTTGTAAAATGTTCCGAAATGCACATTTTAAAATTCCAAACCCAGGATAGTGTGTATGTAGCACTTCCGTGACAGCTGTGTTTCTCAAAAAGTAACGTTTCTGACTGGCATGGATGACACAAAACATATCCCTGCCCCAAGTGTCTCTCTTTATGACCTCATGATTGCTCCTCTTAGATTCACATAGACTCTTGGTGAAGTAAAACAGTTCAAAGCAAGGAAGCAAGCCTTCGCTGCGTTAAGCTGCTTAAGTGTTTGCTCTCCCGTATCCCATTTCAACATATCCTCCAACCCCCTCTAAAATAATTCCATGAATGCCAACTCAACAGATTATAGTAGATCTCCTATTAATTTCACTCTGCCTTAAAAGGAGCTTAATCACTTCAGTTTATAATTCTGCACACAGCAATGCCAGCTATCATTCAGATTCCTGGTGAGACTTATTTTCCTGCTGCCTGTTATTGCTTAAACCACGAACCATCAACGCAACGATTTATTTTCTGATGTTAAAAAAAAATGTTATCTTCCACAAACTCCTTTTAACTATTTTTCTGTCATATTTCTTTTTTAAAAAATTAATCTGGAAAACTCTGCTTCCTTTAATCCTGCTTTGTGGCTTAGATTTCCCAGTCCTGGAGCCACTAGAGTTGATATCAGTTTGTGCTCAGGCTGATGCAAAAATAGCCTTAGGTGTGGCAGGGAAATAAATCTGCAGAGATGACATGCCTTTGATGGCTAACACTGTGAAGTGAGTCTTAGCCACAAAGGGTTTGGGAAATGTGACCCAGGCTGAGAGAATGCCCTGTGAAATGTTCAACATGCAGCTGTCACTTTATCTAACATGAACAATATTGTGGAAAGTTCTAGACCACAGAATGTGTGTGAGCTTTAAGGTCAGATTCTAAACGTCTGGGTTCATATTCCACTGTGGCCATATACTGGTTCCATGATTTTGAAGAATATACTTAACTATTCTATGCACCATAAAATAACGGTAATGATACCACCTATCTCTTGAGGTGACATGAGGATTGCGTTGGTGAACACATGTGAAGTACATCTAGCATTTTCTGTCGCACAGAATCATCACTCAGTAAATATTTGTTCCCGATAGGGAGGTAGCTCAGCTGACAGAGTACTTGCCTAACGTACCAGAAGCCTTGATGTTCCATCCCCAGCGCCTTAGTAATTACCTGCAAGGGAGTGTGTCTATAACCTCCGCCTGTAATATCAGGTGGAAATAGGATAGCCAAAAGTCCAAGGTCTCACCTACACAGTGAGTTCAAGGCCAAATGAAACTATGTCTCAACAACAACAACAAGAAGGTTAAGTGGGGCTGGATTGCCCAGTGGTTAAGAATACTTGTTCTGGCCAAGGATCCAGGTTTGGTTCCCAGCACCAGCATGGTAGCTCACCAACATCTGTAACAGTTCCAGAGAATAGGATGCCTTCTTCTGACCTCCCAGAGCACCAGGCACAGACATGGTGCACACGTACATGTGGCAGGCAAACAGTTGTACAGATCAAATAAAATACGTAAAGTAAAAAAATAATAAACAAATTTAAAGTTATGTTACAGAGGCACAACACAACATCACTTATAACCTTTGAAACAGCATTGTAAAAGGAATTCTAGAAAAGTTTGATGGTGTGAAATATGAAATTAGAATGTTTTATATATTATAGTGATTATATCATTGTGCATCATTATGTAATCATGTAACTAAAATTATATACTTCCTCTTCCTACCTAGAACTTATATTTTAGCAAGTAAAGTACTTTCCATTACTTCCACTGTTATTAAACTTAAAACCAAAATATTTCCGAACTTAGTTCATGTCACTCTCTACCTACCCTTAGAAGAATAACTATTCACTCCATTTCTGCCCTGAACATAGGGAACAGTGGCCCCCAACTAACTTCATTTATATGAAATGATTTATTTCCCTAAGTGTCCATTTGATTGAGATTGTTATTTATAGAAAATTGTTTTCTACCTTTGAAGATAATCCAGGATGCCTATGTATCTCAAAAAAAAATTGCTATTATCTCCCAAATCCAAACACCAGAAAAACTACTTGCAAAAAAAGTGTCACAGTTTAAGTGCTACTGTTATGATTCCTTACTGTTAACTCTTGAGGCTATACTCCGTGCTCTTTTTCTCTTTTTATCTCAACCCAAGATGCAAACAGCAGATACACATCTTATAATTAGATTAGAAAGGGAACCCCCAATTAGAGATATAGTTTGATTCTCCCTATATAAGAAATAAGTGAAATATTGGGAGAGACTAAACAAAGAGGCAATAGTTATTCTGTTAATGCAATGGGATTATATTTTGTATCCTTTTCTGAAGGTTTTGTCACCAACTCTATCATCTTTACAAAAAAAAATTATAGGTATAAAAATCTAGAAAACTGGACCATGCATTAAAACAGACACTTTCTCATTTATGGACATGAAAATAAATTCACAATATGCAATTTAATTCAGACTTTAATTTCCAAAGCTTTTTTTAAAGAAACTTAAAGGCTGTCAAAGTATATGCCTGTGTTTTATTACATATTATATAACACACTATATAATATCACATATAAAACTACCACTATACCATACAGCATCATTGTATCTAAGTATTGTTTACAAATCTATGGTATTGGTAAATAAATCTAACTTTATGTTAAAGTTTTAATCCAAAAGAATTTTAAAAATTATTATTATTTTATTTCTTTACATGTTTCTTTCTCATCTCTAGAGGAAAATTAGTGAAGGCATCATAGAATTCTACAGTTCGCTGATCACATATTCAAAAACACCTACAGAATGAATCTATAGGACAGAAGTCTACACACATTTATCTGGAAGCAGATTGTATAAATGGTGTCTTGAAGTTGCTGTAGAAGCAATTACCAGAAACTAAATCCAAACATTACAAGTGAAGATATTCCAACACAAAGACTTGAATGATTTTGTTGAGATTGTCAATGGTTGACGCATGTAGATTTTCTTCATTGTCATCCATGGTGTGCCAGACTTCAGGGAAAGGAGAAGCTATCAGGTGAAGAACTGGGACACCTGTGGGAGAGAAGCAACTCGTGAATGAGTAAGAATTCCCAGGGGGGTGAACTAGAAAGTTACATTTGCAGGCAAAGAAAGATCCATATCCTTTAAGCCAGTCGATAACTCCTGGTTTCACAAGCACATCTCCAA